>NC_088371.1:12155746-12285746 GCF_034508935.2 Berghia stephanieae
TACTCTATCAAAAGCTTTTTTGTAGTCGACAAAACAGAGGTATAGTGGGGTCTGAACCTGTATAGCTCTTTCACTTAAAACACGGAGGAGGTATATTGCGTTCCTTGTCCCTCTGTCAAGTTGGAATCCATATTGTTCTTCTGCGATTTTTGGGTTAATCTTATTCCTTAGCCTGTTGATAATTATACGCAACAGTATTTTGTTGATGTGGCTTATTAAACTTATAGTTCTAAAATTTTCGCATCTGACTGCACCTGCTTTCTTTGGTATTGCTATGAAAATAGAGTTACAGAGATCTTCTGGAATTTTCCCAGTGTTGTATATATTGTTGAATAATATGTGAAGTTCATCAATTGCTAGATCTCCTAGGCTTTTTAATACCTCTACAGATATTTCATCAGGGCCTGTTGCTTTACCATCCCTCATTCGTTCCATGGCATGTTCAATTTCACTTTTGGTGATGTTTGGTCCGCTTAATGGTTCTTTGAATTTCAGTGGTGGTTCATTTCTATTTGGATCATTGTACAGTTCGCCTATCTATTCTTCCCATCTGCTTTCTATATGTTGTTCTTCAAATAGCAGTTCCCCTTGTTTGTTTTGGATACAACTTCCTGCTGCTTTGCTTTTCCTTTTCCCTGATAGTTCTTTTATTCTTTGGCGAGCTTGTTGGGGGTTGGGTTTGTATTCTCTTTCGATCATATTATCAACGTATTAATTTACACATAGATTTCTGTAGTTGTTCTATTGACCCGTAGCACAGTGGGTATTTCACTTAGACACATGCCATCGATAATCGATAGTAAAACCTGTGTAGCTCTCTATGTTTACCAATCACTGCTACTGTTTACATTATGACTAGTGTCCGAAAGACGTGGTTATCTAAGTGTCTATTAACGCAGTGGAACAAATAATGTTTCAAATGATAGGAAATTAAAAGTTTAAAAGTCCAGTATATGTCAGTTACTGTTTTCAGGAAACGACCCTCACGGTTCCGCTTAAAAAAAAACAAACTCTGATCGTGACTATTGTATGCACATTAAAAATGTATCAAACTTGCGTCCAGAATTCCAGCAATTTACAAAGAGCAGTATTTTTTACTTACTGGGCTGTTATGAATTGTAAAATGAAACAGCACTGGAAAATGAACACCAAACAAAACTCGTATTCATTGGTATATTTTACATACTTTTATAATAGTAGGAGTAGTAGTAGTAGTAGTAAGCCTCGCAGTCCTAATAACGCTTGCTGAGAATTGTGTGATTCAGTCATAGTCGAGGAGTATATCTGCTCTCTCCATCCATGTTGTTAATTGTTTACATTGGTCACGGTCCTGGGCCAGAGTTTTGAGACTGTCAAGATCTTGCTAGTAATGAATGACCTGAGTTTGATACGAATTTTTTTTGGGTTCGTGGATAACTCATACGGTAGAGTCACGCTCTCACCGGCCAGCGGAGTTGTCGTACCAACAAGGTCGCAGGTTCCAACCCCATCACCGCCGCGAAAATTTTTTATTATCTATTGTCTTCTGGCACTTTTCTACTCGCTTCATCCCTTTATGTTACCAAGATCTTGCTGTGACATTAGTACGGAGGGCACTGCAATATTTATCAGTTCTTCTGGGATTAGTTCTGTCTCATCTGAATCCAAAAAATTCTGATATAGAGGGAGATCTCTGTTCAGGGTAGTTACTATTGATTTTGGTGGTCTCCCTACATATTTGTTGCCATGAAGGAAATATTCTGTCATTGCAGTTTGGGCTGGGATGTTATCTTCTCGACGTAAGATGTGACCAAATAGCCTCCATCGCTGTTCTTTTATTATTGTACTCAGGCGTTGCACCCTGGTTTTTTCATAGAGATCAGTACTTGTAATTCTCTTTGGCCAATAGATTCCGATTACGCGACCTAATTGTTTGCGGTGATATGAATCGAGACTTTCAAAGTGTATATGTGGCTTATAGTCTCAAGGCGTTAACTGTGTTAGGATGACTGAAACTCTCCCCAAAAAACGATAGGAAATACGAACGTTGAGTTATTGTTTTTGCAATGTCTGAAATTGTATTTAATTGTCACCATAACCAATAGAAACTATTTTAATGTCAACTTTTTTCTTTGTTTTGGTTTTGTTTGGTTTATCTATTTGTAATTTTGTTTGTTTGTTTGATGTTTGTTTGTTTTTTTGTTGTTTATTTTTAAAAATAGTGGATAGAATTTTTTTTCAGTGATTCTCACATTCACGTATGTATATATCATGACCTAATTTCATCTTTCTTTCTTTCTTTCTGGTGTTGTTGCTGCTAATGTTGTTGCTGTTGCTGCTGCTGCTGTTGCTGACGTTACTGGTGTGTTTTTTCCTCTCTTTATTGTTGTGGTAATGGACAGTATGGGACAAAAAGACTACAAGCGTAATCAGAATGTGACGTTCCATAATCTTGGTCTGGGCAGCATCAACACAGATGGATACGTTGCCAGACAGGATTCATACGTAAAAGGACGGAAGGTGTGGAGGATAAGGACGGTAAAACGGATCAAAGAGATGTTGGGGCATGAAGGGGTAGGTTAATGATATTATGTTATCATCGTTTAAAGACACCCCATTGTCATTATCATCGTTATCGTCGCCATCATCACCATCAACATTATTATTATCATCATCATCATCATCATCATCATCATCATCATCACCACTATTCTTTACAGACGGATATATATATATATATATATATATATATATATATATATATATATATATATATATATATATATATATATATATATATATATATATATATATATATATATATATATATATATTTATGAGTGTTGGTGGGTACTTGTAGGTACGAAAGTGCTCGATAATGGTGGTTAGAGCTAATATATAATGTAAATTTTCACTCACATTTTTTGCCGAGACGACTCGTATATATATATACTACTCTCGTCCTACGTGTTAGGTGTTGTTGTTGGTCAGGGACCCTTTGTAAAGCGCTTTTGGTCATGTTTAGTGGATATTGCTCTATAACTCTATATAAGAAACGCTCCAGTTTTTATTAATTTACCTATTCAGAGATACATTTGATTATTTATTTACCGATCTTATTTCTTAACAGCGAGTCATTGACGTGTTCAAGATGGACGTTGAGGGATACGAATGGAATATCATAGATCATATGATGGAGACCAATATGTTTGATTTTATACGACAATACATGTTGGAATTTCATCTGTTTGCTAACTTTCCATTGAAGGAAGATTACGTCAATTTTTATAATGTAAGTAGTAGAAGTAGTAGTAGTAGTAGTAGTAGTAGTAGTAGTAGTAGTAGTAGTAGTAGTAGTAGTAGTAGTAGTAGTAGTAGTAGTAGTAGTAGTAGTATTAGCAGAAGTAATAGTAGTAGTAGTAGTAGTAGTAGTAGTAGTAGTAGTAGTAGTAGTAGTAGTAGTAGTAGTAGTAGAATTATTTCAAACAAATAAATATATTCACCGATTGGTGTAAACAAAATCAGCTTGAATTAAATGTTGAAAAAACGAAAGAACAGGTGTTTGGTGTAAAAAATAAAAACGACTTAAAGTGTGTGGCGATCGGTAAAGATGATGTTGAGATAGTTGACTATTTTAAATATTTAGGAATAACCATTGATAGTTCCCTCAATTTTTCTCAACATATTAATATAATATCTAAGAAAGTTGCCCAAAGATTATACATCTTAAGGAAATTGAGAACATTTCAAGTAAGGAAGAAAACTATGTTAAGAATTTATGACTCATTGATTAAAAGTGTAATTGCGTTTGGCTGCACCATATGGTTTGGAGGATGCCGACTTAAAGATAAATCAAAAATTTCAAAATCTATCAAAGAGGCATCAAAAATAATAAACCATCCTCTTGATGGAGTAGAAAGAATTCATGGAAAAGCAATAGAAAGGAAAGCATTCTCAATTACCAACAATAAAAAACATATTTTATACCATGAATTTAGTCTTTTACCATCTGGGAGAAGGTTTTGTCAGATTAAATGTAGAACTAACAAGTATAAATCAACGTTCGTTCCATCAGCAATAAAAATTTTGAATATTTCATATGGTACAGAAAAACCAAGGATTGATTCGTTGACTGATTAACTGATTAATTTATTTAATGTAAGATTAACTGACCAATTGATAATGATGATAATTTTTGGTGTCGAATTGCCACAATCGTAACAAATTGAAAACGAAATGAATATGTTTATGTTGTGTATATTGCACGTGTGAAAGAAAGAAAGAAAGAAGAGAGAGAGAGAGAGAGAGAGAGAGAGAGAGAGAGAGAGAGAGAGAGAGAGAAAATAAGTAGGAGTGAAATATCTGTTCAATCTTAGTTATCGTTTAAAATTATAACAAGTGTAACTAAATGACAAATTGCCATATTTATGGACAATAAAGGTCTATTATTATTATTATTATTAGTAGTAGTAGTAATAGTAGTAGTAATATTATTATTATTATTACTATTATTATTATTATTATTATTATTATTATTATTCGTAGTAGTAGTAGTAATAGAAGTAGTAGTAGTAGTAGTAGTAGTAGTAGTAGTCATAGTAGTAGTAGTAGTAGTAGTCATAGTAGTAGTAGTAGTAGTAGTAGTAGTAGTAGTAGTAGTAGTAGTAGTAGTAGTAGTAGTAGTAGTAGTAGTAGTAGTAGTAGTAGTAGTAGTAGTAGTAGTAGCTATTGTTGCTGTCGGCAATCATCATCATTATCGTCCCTTACATAGTAATGCGTTCTAACCAAAGAGTAGTCAGCAATACTTTACCGTTCTATCAACGCTAAGGAAACGCGATGTATTCTAGATCCATGGACCTTTTAACTCTCAAAGGCTATTTCTTTTTCTTACACAGATATATCGAAGGTTGAGAGAAATGGGTCTCCGAGAGTTCAGTATCAACACCCATCCACAGACTCTAAAAGTAGACAAATTTAACAACCAGGGAGACAGCGAATTCGTTAACGCCTACTTTGGCCACCGATAAGATGTTGATTAAATGATTTAAAACAATTTTTGTCGATAGTTTATATACTAAGGAAAAAAAAAGAAGAAAAAAGCAACGTTCAAGGACATTTAATAACACTAAGTTGTAGATGAGCAGCTATGTGGGCAAGGTGGTCTGACACTCGCCTTCGGATTTGACGGTCCTGGGTTCAAGTCTCGATTTGAGCGGCGCATAATTGAGTCCTTGGAAAAGGCTCTTTACTCACATTCCCTCATTGTACTCGGATATAAAATGAGTACCTGGCCCTTAACAGCGTTGTTTCTGTTCGAAAAATTGTAATGTCACTTAAAAGGCGTCATGTCGCGTCTTACATGTTAAATGTTGCTATTGGCTAGGGACCCCTTGTAAAGGGCTTTGAGCACGTTAAGTGGATATTGCGCTATAAAGATGCTAAAAAAATATACTGTCTGATCCGCCCAATATTAGATAAAACATGTTGCCCAAAGCTCGTATGTAGACTTCAGAGTTTTGATCCGCCGACCATCGATATACTTGTTACTTTTCCAAATGTTTACTTTTCTGCAAAATCGTTATTTTTCTGCAAATAGTTACTTTCTGCCTATACCAGTTACTTTTCTGATTGCAGTTAGTTTTTTTGCACATAGTTACTTTTCTGTGCATTGTTATTTTTCTGAAATTAGTTACTTTCTGCCTATACACGTTACTTTTCTGATTGCAGTTAGTTTTCTGCACATAGTTACTTTTCTGCAAAATCGTTATTTTTCTGCAAATAGTTACTTTCTGCCTATACTAGTTACTTTTCTGATTGCAGTTAGTTTTCTGCACATAGTTACTTTTCTGTGCATTGTTATTTTTCTGCAAATAGTTATTTTCTGCCTATACTAGTTACTTTTCTGATTGCAGTTAGTTTTCTGCACATAGTTACTTTTCTGCAAAATCGTTATTTTTCTGCAAATAGTTACTTTCTGCCTATACTAGTTACTTTTCTGATTGCAGTTAGTTTTCTGCACATAGTTACTTTTCTGTGCATTGTTATTTTTCTGCAAATAGTCATTTTCTGCCTATACTAGTTACTTTTCTGATTGCAGTTAGTTTTCTGCACATAGTTACTTTTCTGCAAAATCGTTATTTTTCTGCAAATAGTTACTTTCTGCCTATACTAGTTACTTTTCTGATTGCAGTTAGTTTTCTGCACATAGTTACTTTTCTGTGCATTGTTATTTTTCTTCAAATAGTTATTTTCTGCCTATACTAGTTACTTTTCTGATTGCAGTTAGTTTTTTTGCACATAGTTACTTTTCTGTGCATTGTTATTTTTCTGCAATTAGTTACTTTCTGCCTATACAAGTTACTTTTCTGATTGCAGTTAGTTTTTTTGCACATAGTTACTTTTCTGTGCATTGTTATTTTTCTGCAATTAGTTACTTTCTGCCTATACAAGTTACTTTTCTGATTGCAGTTAGTTTTTTTGCACATAGTTATTTTTCTGTGCATTGTTATTTTTCTGCAATTAGTTACTTTCTGCCTATACTAGTTACTTTTCTGATTGCAGTTAGTTTTTTTGCACATAGTTACTTTTCTGTGCATTGTTATTTTTCTGCAATTAGTTACTTTCTGCCTATACTAGTTACTTTTCTGATTGCAGTTAGTTTTCTGCACATAGTTACTTCTCTGTGCATTGTTATTTTTCTGCAATTAGTTACTCTCTGCCTATACTAGTTACTTTTCTGATTGCAGTTAGTTTTTTTGCACATAGTTACTTTTCTGTGCATTGTTATTTTTCTGCAATTAGTTTCTTTCTGCCTATACTAGTTACTTTTCTGATTGCAGTTAGTTTTCTGCACATAGTTACTTCTCTGTGCATTGTTATTTTTCTGCAATTAGTTACTTTCTGCCTATACTAGTTACTTTTCTGATTGCAGTTAGTTTTCTGCACATAGTTACTTCTCTGTGCATTGTTATTTTTCTACATATAGTTACTTTTCTGCATATTATATTTACTTTCCTGCGTATAGTTACTCTCTGCATATAGTTACTTTTCTGAATATAGTTACTTTTTTTTGCAAATAGTTTTTTGTGTGCATACAGTTACTTTTCTACATATATTGAATTTTCTTTCATTTATTTAATTTTCTGACTATGGTTACTTTTCTGCAAATAGTTACTTTTCTGCCGACCTATAGATACTTTTCTGTATATAGCTACTTTCTTGCATATAGTTACTTTTCTACATATAGTTTCTTTTCTCCATAAATACTTTTCTGCATATAGTTACTTTTCGGCATTAAGTCAGTTTTCTGCATGTAGTTACTGTTCTCTATAAAGTTAAGTAGTAGTAGTATTTTTTCCATAAGTTACTTTTCTGCATTTAGTTACTTTTCTGCAAATAGTTACTTTTCTTTCTATTAATAATTTTTCTCCGTGTAGTTACTTTTTCTGTATATAGTTACTTTTCTTCAGACATATAGTTACTTTTATGCATAATATAGTTACTTCCGTGCACATAGTTACTTTTTCCATATAATTACTTTTCTGCATTTAGATCTTTCCAACGTTTTGAGTCTTTCATACTTAATTGCCTTAATGAAAGAATGTTTTGAGTGTGTTTGAACGATTTCAGTTTTGTCAAACATAAGTTGGTTTTTTTTTTTTCATTGATGAATACATCAGTTTTATTGAGTGTGAGCCTAAATGTTTGTGTCTAAACTTTGCGCACTTAATAATAATAATAATAATAATAATAATAATAATAATAATAATAATAATAATAATAATAATAATAATAATAATAATAATAATAATAATAATAATAATAATATAATAATAATAATTAATTATTATTATAATTATAATTATAATAATGCATGGCATTTATATCGAGCATTTTCATCACTGTGTGATGCTCAATGCACGTTACAAATAAATATACAAAAGTTACATATATAAAACGGTATAGCACAAGTAAGTCAATAGCAGCAGTGTATGTACTATCGTATCAATATCATGAAAATGTAACTGTAAAAATGTAGTGCTTTAACAATGATTTAAAACTATCAATAGATTTTGCTTCTTTTATCCTTCTGGGCAGGCCAATCCAAACATGGGGCCCTGTTTGGGTAAATGAACGGCCGCCATAAAATTTATAATTATAATTATTTCTAAGAGTAAGCTTCGTTTTGTCAGTAGAGGATCGTAAATAGTAAATTCCTATTTGGTACATATATATTTATAACATGTTTTTAACGTAGTCAGGTGCGTCATCATTTAGGCATTTAAAACAAAACAGAGGAATCTTAAAAACGATTCTTTCCTTGACAGGCAGCCAGTGCAGCTCATACAGGATAGACAGGGAGTGTGCCATTCTCTTTTGTATTGTCACTAATTTAGCAGCACGATTCTGTATGACCTGCAGACACGATATTTTATAATGGCTTGTGTGAGATAAAAGACCATTGCGATAGTATAGACGTGATAAAACAAGAGTTGTGACGAGTTTCATTGTAATTGTTGCATCTTTAGTAAGGAAATCTCTTATGGTGGATATTTTCTTAAGATTATTTGTAAGAGTTTTACAGAGGCTGTCTACTTGCATTTTCATAGAAACATCATGTTCCAGGAAAACCCCGAGATTTCTAACGCAAGTCGAGGGCTGACTTGGACAATCATTTATATTCATACTTACTTAAATGTTCCATCAAGCCGTTGATCTCAATCGAAATGTGATACTTCCTCTTGGGGCTGAATAATAAGCTGGATGACAATGTGATACATTTCCACGACAATGATAATCTACCATACCCATGAATCAGAATTTTATATCGTCGCCATTCCGTTTCTATACAATTTGATCCATTCCAATCGAATGTTGTTATCTGTGTCCACTTTTTTCAATGACATTGTTTTTCTCAATGGATTTATTTAGTTGTTTAAAAAAAATTTGATTTCCAAATAAATCCATGCCATTCAAAATTAATTAATTCATTCATTCATTCATTATTCATTCATTCATTCATTCATTCATCCATTCCAACTTGCACATATAATATATGCAGGTCTGATAATAACTGAAAGTAATACGCTTCAACAGCCATGACGTCACTTCCCTCGTAATGACGCATAGTAACTTAGTAACTGGCTCTAAACTCTCGGAGCAATGTCGGACGCCCTTATGAAATATTTCTCCGACGAGCATAAAAGCGTATCCAGAGGAAAAAAAACCCATTATAAATTCGATCATGTTTTGACTTTTACCCATTCTGATCACAAGACATACGAAAAGTTCTAGCCAGCATGAAGAATAAAAATTACAGATTTTCTTAGTTTAGAACCACGATGGCCGCCGTTTCTGGGCGACTTGACATCGGAATATTGAATCCAATTATTATGGGCTTGATTTAACATTGTTGTAGCAGAGTGTATATGTTGCAATGGCTGGATTGTATTTCCACACAACAATGAGCCAATAATAATTTGGGTTATATCAAACCTGCAATTTTGATCACGTCGAGCAAATCATTTGTATTATGTTTAACCTAGCCATTACCTCGCCAATTCATCCAATTATAGTTTCACCAATAATGGAAAAGGAACTCATTTACTCATCAATTCATTATGATCCAACTGTTGATCTATCCTCGTACCATTCCATCAATCTAAATAATGATAATAAATAAATAAATTCCTTTTTATAGGGAATATATATATATATATATATATATATATATATATATATATATATATATATATATATATATATATATATATATATATATATATATATACAAACACACACACACACACACACACACACACACACATATATATATATATATATATATATATATATATATACTCGATATATATATATATATATATATATATATATAATATATATATATATATATATATATATTGTATATATATAATATAAGAAGACGGGTCAGATATTTTTATCGATACTCTCTCTCTCTCTCTCTCTCTCTCTCTCTCTCTACTCTCTATATAATATATATATATATATATATATATATATATATATATATATATATATATATATATATATTATATATTTATCTTATCTGATAATATTGTGACCCATAACCTCTGTCTACCAAGAACTGAAAAAAAAAAAAACAACCTAAAGACCAAAATCTCCCTTTGGGCTGCGGAATAATGACCGTCCCTCGGCCAGTGGATTCCAAACTGACCACAATCTTGCTGTCTCTTCTATTCCCTTAAAATCAATCTGTCCTTTGCCTGTGGTCTTGTGGCCGTGTTCTGGAACGAGACCATTCGGTTTCGACGATGTCCTCTATGGAGTCTTTTGTTGAGATGGAAACAGTCGGATGGATTAATCTTTTTTGGAAGAGATGATATTTTTCTTCGTGAAAATCACCTCTGAATTGAATTCAATAGTCTGATTTCACGTCGCCCAGCAACGGCGGCCATCGTGGTTCTAAAGCAAAGAAAATGGGTACTTTTTATTCTTCATGCTGGCTAGAACTTTTCATATGTAATGTGATCAGAATGTATAAAAGTCAAAACAGGATCATATTTATGTTTTTTCTCCTCTTGATACACTTTTATGCTCGTCGGAGAAATATTCCACAAGGGTGTCCGCCATTGTTCCGATAGTTTAGAGCCAGTTGCTAAGTTACTATGCGTCCTTACGAGGGAAGTGACGTCATGACTATTGAAGCATATTATTGACTTGGTCGTAGTTAGGATTCTACAATATAACAGTGCTTATTTTGTAATCCTCAAAATTAGGGAAACTTTTTTGATTTGCATTGCAACCGCAAAATCTGCACGTTTTGCAAATTTTTGACAAGAATTTTTTTTTTGTTTTTGCAAAATTTGCGTTCCCGCGGTGATAAAGTAAAGATTTTTATTGTAATTTTGTTTTCCCAACTTTGTGCCTATTTCTAAATCAGCATAATTTCTGGCAAAATTTGCCATTTTTTGTCTCATAATTTTGCATAATTTTGAGTTTGAAATTGCGTAATTCCGCGGGGATATTTTATTTCATGGGTTGCATGTCGTTAGTTGTTAGGTGTGATACACGATATTTAGAAACCTGCAAAATTTATTTATTTTCTTATGCAAAATTCATCATTTTCTTTGCAAAATTTTGAAATATATTTTGCCAAAAACCCGCGGGGTCAGATAATCGCCTGAGTGCGTCCCTGTAACAGGGATCCTTCAAGTTGCCAGTGTGAAACTTTTAGGTGCGGCTATGTGGTCTTGTGGCATGACACTCGCTTTCGGATCGGAAGGTCCTGGGTTCATATTGAGTCCTTGGAAGAAGACTCTTTACTCACATTCTCTCACCATACTCAGGTGTAAAATGAGTGACTGGTCGTTAACAGCGTTGTCTGTGAAGAAAATATATAATATCGTCTAACATGCGTCATGTCTCGTTCTATATGTTATGTGTTGCTGTTGGCTAGGGACTCTTGTAAAGCGCTTTGAGCACGTTTAGTGGATATTGCGCTATATAAAATCTCAAGTTAAAGTTAAACTTTTACGTGTGGTCAGAGTAGCTAAATGGGTATTTTTCTCTAAGAATGACTACATATGAGCTTTGTTAAAATAGTGTTGCAGTTCTCTTTTATTTATTTATTTATTTATTTATTTATTTATTTATTTGGTACTTAAGATAGATATAAATCTTTCGGGTATTCTGCCATCTTCCTTTACAAGCCCTGACATGACCTAAAAGTGTTGCAAACATGATAAAACCTTGAAAACAAAGTTAAAAAGATTAGAATTGGAAAACAGACAAAAACAACATCTATTCTTTTTAATCACAAAGCCATATTCTTCTTTAAGGCGGATCCTTGTTGGATGTATTCTCACAACTGCCCGGAGGAGATCCTTTCTGTTTTTTATCAGATACTATTCAATCTGCTTCTATAGTTGTTCTCCCCATCCAATCTGCTATCTCTTGAGACCACCCTTACCTCGGCTTCCCTCTACTCAACTTGCCCTCTTGAGAATCGTCCTTGAATATATTATTTTCTATTTCATCCAATAGGCTTCCTAAGTCGTGACGTAATCCTGCGCAGCAACGCATGGCAACAAACCGGCTGGCTCTAAACAGTCGAGAAAAATGGCTGACACGAACTCTATTTCCATCACCGCCCTTATGAAATACTTCTCCAATGAGCATAAAAGTGTCTCGCGAGGTGAAAATCATCATCAGTCAGGTCATGTTTTGACTTTCACTTACTCAGATGGCTTGATGTTCGGCAAAGTTCAAGCCAGCATGAAGAATAAAGAGTATTCTGTGAAGGTAAGTCATTTCGTCTTCTCATTCTCACTCTCAAAATCTCACATCTCCGTAAAACTACTGTTGGACAATAATCAGTTTACTTTGAGTTTAGGCAGATTTAGTATATCCAATGGAAAGATTTAACTGTTTACGTTCGATTTTAGTTAGGGAGAGAGAGAGGGAGTCATTGAACTATTGTGTTTTTATCTTATGGACCACGGACTTTGAGTCTTTGAGGTCTTAGTCTTGCTTCGCTAATTTTCGTTGCTATTGACTATAGTCTACTACATACTATTTAGTATCGTGTTGTAACCTTTAATATAATACTCATATGAGCATCACAATCACCAATCACGCTAGACATTTTATCATACTTCATGTGGGGCAGCGTGGATCAGCGGTACGGTTTTTGCTTCGTACCCGAAAGGTACCGAGTTCGTTCACCCGCCGCTGCGCTGTGTGGCCTTGAGCAAGTCACCTCGCCCTAGCTCAATTTGCGGCGCTGCACCGCGGTTATTCCAGTCTTCCCTGGGAATAGACCCTAGAGATAAATTTCCTCTATGGGATGAATAAAGGATTTATTTAGACCAGTGTTAGTCACGGTAAACTAAATTTCCTATTGGGTTAAGGTGTAATGTAAATGTTGCTGCTTGAAACTCGAAGAAATCAATAACATTGTGAAATTGAATGTGAACTTCAATTAAATATACGAAAACAGATAAAATGGACGTTTCGGGTTTCCCCCTTATCAACAAAGCAAGATGAATGAAAGAATCACTTAATTTGTTTTTTTAATTGAGTTTTTATACAGCGTAATATCCACTAAATGTGCTCAAAGTGCTTTACAAGGGGTCCCTGGCCAACAGCAACATTTAACATGTAAGACGGGACATGATGCCTGTTGGGCGATATTACAATTTTTTCGGACAGAGACAACGCTGTTAACGGCCAGGTACTCATTTGACACCTGAGTACGGTGAGAGATTGTGAGTAAAGAGCCTTCTCCAAGGACTCAACTATGCGCCGAGCGAGGCCCAAACCCAGGACCTTCTGATCTGAAAGCGAGTGTCATACCACAAGACCACAACAGACGTTTTATTAGTTTGTTTGTTTTTTGCCTATTGAGCATGGTCGCAGCTCTAAATTTGAATCTTTTATTCTTTTACTTCCACAGATCTATCTTGATGATGCCTTGGGTTGATTCAGTCCAAAACTAATTTGTGTGGTTTTATTTAACAATGTTAATGACATTGAACATACATTGATACAACAATGCCATAATTTGTCATGTTTATCTTGTAAAATCATGTATGGACCTACAAAACCATTATTTTGAATGGTGATTTGATGATGATGAACAAATATGTGTGTTGTACAAAATAAATGGCAAAGCTAACAAAATGCAGTCTCCTTAATAAGAGACTGGGGATTGACAAGTGCTGCAACACATTGAAAAATAATATCAGATGTTTCTCTTAACATTGTTGGAATATATGAGAGGATGTTAACATTTTTCAGTCTTTCATTAGCCCTCTCAACATGAATTCTACATGAAGCAATTTCTTTTGTTAATAAAATCTCATTTTCAGTAAATTTATTATGTAAAAAGGGAGGGATATTTACAGTTACTCCTTGAGGTAAAATATCTTGAATCAGGATGGGGTTTTACCTTTATTACCTTTATCTGCTAAAATTAAATCTCCAGGGCTTAAAATTAAAAGTTTTAGTAATCCACAATTTTGTACAATGACCTTATCCGAGACAGACCCTGGATACAGTTTAGAAATAAAACTTATCACACCATTTGGACTCAGACCAACAAGAGCTTTAACAGAATTCATGGACCTCTAAGAAGAATAAGTTAACCGTTGTTTATCCATTTCTTTAGGAATAGCAATTTGGTCATCTGTACAATCAATGATCATTCTGCAATTTGGAAAATTAAAAATGATGATGGAGCTGATAGTTTATTTTTATGTCTAGAAGGGCATGTAACCTTCATAACATTTTCAAAGAGAAGCTTATGGCTTATGTAAAACATGAATAAAAGTTTGTATAATATTTGTTATAGTACTTTCACTAACGCTAAACAATTGTGAAATATGAAGGTTAGCGTAGTTCTGTCTAAGTTTCATAAGTGTAATAATGAAAATTTGGTCTTTTAATGCAACTGTCTCTTCCTGAACTTCCCATCCACTATAATAAATAATGTTACCTCTAAAGCACTCAACATATTGAACAATAATATTAAATATTTTAAAACAATGTACACCTGTCTCCATTCGAAGAACTTTTTCTGTAAGGCTTGAAACAGTGTAAGTGCGTTGAATCTAACTTGGGTTTTTTAAAGCTAGCTATTTCCTTATTTTTGTCTGTAATTTCTTGTTCTTGAATTAAATTTGTTGTTCTATTTAAAATATCCTCACTTGTTCTACAATCTGTTTTTTTTTTTAAGATGGAATCCTGTGATGATGGTGACGAGAGTTGAGATGATGATGAGGGAGAAGATAATGAGGATGATGATGAGGAGGAAAATAATGATGATGAGGAATCTGGTTTTTTTAAAGGTGGGACTTTGTGATGATGATGAAGAGAGTTGAGCTGATGATGATGATGATGATGATGATGATGATGATGATGATGATGATGATGATGATGATGATGATGATGATGATGGTGGTGGTGGTGGTGGTGGTGGTGTGGACTTCTTGATGTTGGTGCCAACTGAGATGGGGTGGGAATTCCTTGTGTCACTTTTCTTTTCTTTCTTTCTGGCTCTGATGGAAACAATTTATTTTTATTTCTGTCAAACCATTCAGGGAGGTTGGCTTTGTCACCATCTCTGAAGTGACAAGAACACACTCTTGATGATGATGTTGGATCTTTTGTCCTTTCTCCTGAAATGAAAAGATTAAAAAAAAAAACAATAATTCTGTTGGGCATATTACTTAATTTGATAAGTACTTTGTTTTAGACTATCTTGTTTGACACCAGCTCAATGCATGATAAATCAAAGGTGTGCAAGAGACTAGGTTACTGGTGGGTCTCTCGCCTGTCTTTTATGAAATCGCACATTCAGCAAAATGTCGCACTTCCTCATTACTTCTTTTGATGATTTTGACTAGGTATATATAATATGAAGTCTTAAATTTACACAGTTAAAGTTGATCTTGGGGTTGAGTGTGGCAAGACTGGCGTTTTCTCTTTATTTCAGTCAATACTGTACTGGACAGTGCGGTGATGGAAACTTTGGAGTGTCAACAATCGGGCACAGGTAAAGGAGAGAGGTCCCTGCCGCCATCTTGCTTTGTTCACACAGAGTTGCCACCTCGGTTGTCGGGGAGGGGAGGCATGGCAGAGAATCAGAGAAACTTTCCAAAAAAAAAAGAGGAAAGTATGTGTGTTTGTGTGTGTGTGTGTGTGTGTAGAGAGGAGAGAGAGAGGATATCTGCGTGGGGGGAGGGGGGGGGGGGGGGGAGGGAGGGAGAGAGAGAGAGAGAGAGAGAGAGATATCTGCGTGAGGGGAGGGGGGGGGGGGGAGAGAGGTTGCGTTATTTTATTTATTTATTTTCATTTTGCCATAAAGGTATCGAGTTTAAAGTAAGATTTTAACAAATATTTTCTTCTCTTTCTTCTTGTTCTCCTTTAAAAAAAAAATATCACTTATCAGTAGAACTTAACTCTCATTCAGTTTATCAGCCTTAACATCAAAACGATTGAGATATCATTTTTGCTTTAACTTCAATAAAAACCTAGTTTGGAATGTATTTTTATTTATAATTTCGTGCAATTGTACACTTTAATCATAAAATATAGGTCTGCGTAAGCTAGAACTTGACCTAGATCTGGACTACGAACTCTATCAAATGTTCGACGAGGCGTGCGTGCTTACCTGACTAAAGTGATCCACTTTTTCTTCAATTTTTTGTCTGCCTGTCCATTTGGAAATCTGTAAAACTTGCAGGAGTGACTCTCTGACTGGTGTAGACAATCTGGTACAAAACACTGGACCATATTTAAGATAAAAATTGTTTTTTGAGCGATTTTCCAATTATTCCTTGCCCGGACCAAGCACGGATTTTTTTTGTTTAGAGCCAGCCGATTCGTTGCTAGGCGGACGTGACGTCAGACTGTGGAATCCTATTCAATAGGCTTCAACAGTCATGACGTCACTTCCCTCGTAATAACGCATAGTAGTAATTGACTCTAAACTATCGGAACAATTGCGGACGCCCTTATGAGATATTTCTCAGACAAGCATAAAAGTATCTCCTGACATATGAAAAGTTCTAGCCAGCATGAAGAATAAAAGTACCGATTTTCTTTGTTTAGAACCACGCTGCTCGACGTTGCTGGGCGACGTGACATCAGACTTTTGAATCCAATTCCCAGCTTCTGATAAACCACGGCGTATTATCGGATTGAAGCCATGAGTCACATTTAGGAACATCGTAGCCAAGATCAAGAAATCTGCAGTCACGGTGAACGTTCGGCATTTTGACTTTGCCTTGTGGTTTATTTAAAGCAATTTTGGCCAAATTGTGCTGATATTATCATCGGGTGATGGTTCCATATGCTGATAGTCGGAAGTCTTATGCTACCAGCCGCTTAAGAAATCAACAAAATTTTTTTTTAATTGAGCTTTATATAGCGCAATATCCACTAAATGTGCTAAAAGCGCTTTACAAGGGGTCCCTGGTCAACATCAACATTTAACATGTTTTAGGAGTTACATTTTTTCGGACAAAGACAACGCTGTTAACGGCCAGGTACTCATTTTACACCAGAGTACGGTGAGAGAAAGTGACTAAAGAGCCTTTTCCAAGGACTCAACTATGCACCGAGCTCGAGGCTCGAACCCAGGACCTTCCGATCCGAAAGCGAGTGCCATACCACTAGACCACATAGCCTCAAGCAGTGCTTGATAACCCGGATCGGCCCGGGAGAAAGACTGTCATTTCTTTAAAAATTGTGTCAAGCACTAACTTTAAAATTACCTCTTGACATCTGGCTCAATCCTACACGGTATCGTTTTGAGACAATAGCCAACAAATATTGCAGATCTATTTTGGTCAGGAAAAAAAATATATATCCTATCTTTTAAAACAGTTCAGCTTTAAAGATGCACATTCTTTCTTTTTAAAAAAAAAAATAATACAACAACAAACAAACAAACAAAAATCCTTACTTGGTAAGCCTGGATAGATTTTTAGTTATATCAAAAATTATTTTGTCAATTTTTCACGTTAAATTTTCTTCATTCTCTTTTCTGATCCAAATTGTTTCAAAACAACCAGACACGTGAATTAAGTTACAGTGCATTTATTATTTTCGTCCACAAATAACTCAGAGGAATTCGATAAAAATCAGGCAAATTAGAGTGTGATTACCACGTCTATGGTTCTACTATCACTACTATTACTCTAATACCACAGTTGAAGCAAGAGGCGAAGCTTGTTGTTTAGGTTTCTAGATTCATTTTTTAAAAATGATAACAATATGGATTAAACATGTAAATTTGTCACAGTGAGGACTATTTACAAGTACGTCATATTCTTACGTACAAGGAATGCACAAGGCAATAAAAGTTGACGTCTCACTCTGTTCTCAATTAAAATAATAATCTTAAAAGTGAGTAAAAGTAAATAAATTAAAAAAAAAAAAATTAAAAGTCGATCAAACTTCTCAAGTCACCAGTGTCAACGTGTTGGAGTTGAAAATTAAGATTTTTTTTGCCAAGGGAGTACAAAAGAAAAAAAAATAAAGAAAAAGAAAAAGAAAATTAAAAAAGAAAGAAAAACAAAGAAAATATTATGCCTAGAAAGGGGCTCGAGCCTCTAACTCATCCCACCCCGGTTACAGTTACGCTGTGCTAAAACAGCCGGCCACCTTGCCTTCTCGCGCTCGATCAAACAGTTTAGCCCGTATAAGTATTGTAATATCTTCCGGTGGACTGAATACACAGCTGTGTATTCAGTCTACAACTCATAACTAGAGGTGCCTAAATGAGTCAATAAAATGGAGATAAAGATAAAGGGAGTAAATTTCATGAATGAACAACACAAATCAAACGACGTTTCGGCATTTGGCCTTTTTAAAGTAAATACAAAATACACACACACACACACACACACACACACACACACACACACACATATATATATTAGATTGTCATAATAATATAGGCCAAAATTTGTAAATGTGTGTGTGTGTGTGTGTGTGTGTGTGTGTGTGCGTGCAATGGAAGAGAGAGATATATATATAGATAGATAGATAGACACACACACACACACACAGAAAGAGAGAGAGAGAGAGAGAGAGAGAGAGAGAGAGAGAGGGAGAGAGAGAGAGAGAGAGAGAGAGAGAGAGAGAGAGAGAGAGAGAGAGAGAGAGAGAGAGAGAGAGAGAGAGAGAGAGAGAGAGAATAATATAGTTTGTTTTGTGTTTTTTAAATCTTTTCTTATCTTACTAAAGGCTAAATAGGAATTATCCTTTAAATGCCTTATACAATAGTTTATAATTATTGAATCTCATATAGCTTGCATTGTATCATTCACAGACAGTTTTACACAACTTTGAATGTCAGGAAAAATGTATCAATACAGCAATGTAAAATCGAAAAATACTATCATAGAATACTGGTAATTGAAAACTGGTCAAGATCTAATGAATCATAAATGTACAAAGTTCATAGTACAATGAAATATTAATGACAAAAATAATCATGAAAACAACAACGATAATAGGCATACATTAGTCCCTGATAAATTATGATTTTACATTGTTTCAGATGTCATGCATTTTACTTGTCAACATTTACAAACCAATCTACAAAATCATGAAATTAATGGAAATAATTATATCCATAAGACAATTTAAAGTTTAAAAGATAAATAAATAAATGGATCAATACAGAAACAAACGAAAGAAAGAAAGAAACAAATAAATGAATAGATAAATAAATAAATAAATAAATAAATAAAAATTAATGAGCTCAAATTAAATTAAAAAATTAATCAATTAATTAATTAATTAATTTATTATTATTATTATTATTATTATTATTATTATTATTATTATTATTATTATTATTATTATTGTTATTATTATTATTATTATTATTATTATTATTATTATTATTATTATTATTATTATTATTATATTATTATTATTATTATTATTATTATTATTATTATTATTATCATTATCATCATCACCATTATCACCACCATAATTTCCATTACCATTACCATCATTACCATTACCATTATCATTTTCATCACCATCATCATAACTATTATCATCACTACCACCATCATTTATAACACTTCCAAAGTCACCAGGGGCCACGGAATGCGAGTTACACCGAACGATTAGTCTTATGAGTCACTTCACGAAACGTCTCTTAAGAGTACCAATGAACAGAATGAGGAAAAGTATAAAACCAGAGATATCAAGAACTCAATTTGGATTTGTCCCCGACAAAGGTACAAGAAATGCTATTTTCACCTTATCAATGTTGATGGAAAGATGTATTGAAGTCCAGAAAAACCTATCTATTTGCTTTATTGATAACTCAAAGGCATTTGATAAAGTTAGACATTGTGAGCCATTTAATATCCTTGAAGGACTAGATATAGACGGAAAAGATCTTAGAATTATTAGAAATTTATATTGGAAACAAAGTGCAGCCGTCAGGATTGAAGGAGAATTAAGTAAATATATACAAATTAACGAGGTGTTAGACAAGGATGTGTTTTGTCACCAGACCTTTTCAATATCTACAGCGAAACAATTATTAGAACTTTAGGAGATAGTCCAGGCATTAAGATCACTGGTGAGAATATCAATAATATAAGATATGAAGATGACACAGCACTAATTTCAGACTCAAAAGAAAATTTACAATTACTCCCTAATAAAGTAGTCACAGAGAGTGAACGTATAGGGTTATACTTAAATGTAAAAAAAAAAAAGACAGAATGCATGGTTGTATCAAGGAGAGAAAGAAATACAACATGCAACTTAATAAGCAACGGAGAAACTATAAAACAAGTTCAGACATTTAAATATCTTGGATACATAATAACTTCAGATGGCAGATGTAGCACATAAATAAAACGAAGAATTGCAAAAGCTAAAGATAGTTTTAATAAAATGAGTCTAATTTTTTAAAACCACAATATCTCAATGACAACAAAACATGGGGTTTTGAAGGCCTATGTATTGTCAGTATTATTATATGGCTGCGAAAGCTGGACCATTACAGAAGACATTAGAAAGAAACTGGAGGCAGCAGATAAATGTGGTTTCTTAGAAGGATGTTAAGAATCTCATGGACAGAGAAGAAAACTAATGAAGAAGTATTAGAGCAAGCTGAAACTAAAAGGTTATTAATTCGTACAATAAGAAAAAGACAAATGCAATTTTTAGGGCACCTAAATCGACATAAATGTATTGAACATCTTGCTCTCACATGAAAGATAGAAGGTAAAAAGAGTAAAGAAAGACAAAGAAAAACATATTTGAATAGTTTGAACAGCTGGGTGACAAAGAAAGAGAAGAGTAATTTTAGTTTTCTGAGGTTATCTGATCAGAGAGATGAATGGCGTACCATGATCACCGATGTCTGGCACAGACTTGGTACTCGATGAAGAAGAATCACCATTACCATTACCATTATTATCAGTACTATTAGTATTTAAAAAATAATAATTTAAAAATGGTAAAATAGAACAAAACATATTAGTCGTACTTCAATCTCAGAGACTTTAACTCCCTATCAACCAAGATTTTAAACTGATTCAAAGAACATGCATTTTTTGTGTTAAAACAGAGACAATTATAATTATTATATTTAAAAAAAAAATCTTTAATTTATCTCTCTCCTTTATTTTAAATATAACTTTGAAACGCACCCTCTCTCTCTCTCTCTCTCTCTCTCTCTCTCTCTCTCTCTCTCTCTCTCTCTCTCCCTTTTTTTCTTCTTCTTCAATATCTTAACAGCGGAGGTAGGGGATAGGGGACCACTATTGCCGTCTAGTATTCTTCAATAACCCCCCCCCCCACCTCCCCCACCCCCTACACTATTAATTACGTCATCTCATTCTCTCTCTCTCTCTCTCTCTCTCTCTCTCTCTCTCTCTTTCTACCTATCTATCTCTCTCTCTCTCTCTCTCTCTCTCTTCCATTGCACGCACAAACACACACACACACACACACACACACACACATTTACAAATTTTCACCTATATTATTATGGCAATCTAATATAAATATTATGTATTTTGTGTTTACTTGAAAAAGGCCATAGGCCGATACGTCGTTTGTTTTGTGTAAATGCATTTATCTTTATCTCCATGTGTATTCAGTCCACTGGTGGACGGAAAACACAGTTCCAAATGGACCTAAATAAGGACGATCACTCATCTTGGCACAGTTTGCCCTTGTGTAAGTTTTTGTTATAAAACGAAAGTAGGTTACAAAACTACAAACAACGAACGTGTGTTTCACAATACACGCCATGGTTGACAGTAAATATTCGGAGGCAATAAGTTGATTTGATTGATATCTCCCCCACGTATTTCCAACGTATGTGTCTTCACAAAGTACAGGGACGAGATAATTTTTTGAATCATTAGAACATCAAGTTCAAGAAGCAATAGTCGACACGATTCGAAGTCGACGGCCGACGAAGACGTGAAGAAGGCGAAGGCGAGGGTAAGCCATTCTCTGTCAGATTTCTTTGTTTATTTGTTAGTTCCCCCATTATTTATTCGTGATTTTTATATCATTGTTTATATCTCACTGAGATGAAATCAGTGATATACTTTGTTTCAAATGTAACTAGAACATAACTTGGCTTTGTACATTCAGCGTGCCTGGCTAATACTAATATATATTCATCAAGGCCAAGGGGTTCACTGTTACGCAACTACCCGTTGAACGTTTTCTCAAGCTTCAGAGATGACTTAAGGCATAGATGATAGCTGTTGACATGTGAGCCGTCAGAATGACCAATCGTTGAAGGGTCAAGATTCTCAATAGCTTCTCAATAATAGCCAATCTTTCTTCGATCAAAAATCTTAAGAACTCACGAGAACAAAAGTTTGAAAGATGGTGATGGACGGACATATGAAATCGTTTCTGGGCGGAGTTTAGCCATGAGTGACAGTAGAAAACGAAAATGTGACTGCAGACATCAACGGGTGTCTATACAGACATGATTGACATGGCCATATAGGGAACTCATTAACTACTCCTCCAAAAGTAATATGAACACTAGAAGGTTAAATGAATTCTTTATTATTCTTATTATTATTATTATTATTATTATTATTATTATTATTATTATTATTATTATTATTATTATTATTGTGACTTTTCTATTTTTCCAGAATGGCGTCCATTGTTGGAAGTGTTGCAAAGGGAAGTCTCAAATTTGGGAGGTCCCTTCGTCTTTTTTATACTTCGTCATTTCCAAATAACCTACAATACATCATCAATGATAGGCAGATCTCATCCTCTTCAAAGGTCATGAAAATGTTGACTGAGTCTACAACAATCTTTCAAGATGGTATTTCAATTGGAGAGTTGCCCATTCTGATACGTCGAGCAACCAAAGACACCTATCCATTCACATCCCATTCTTATTGCGGAGAGAATATGCGAGCAGAGACAGAGTTTGATTCAACTTTTAAAGACATGCTTGAGAACTGCAACAGTGTGAGCGATGTGTTTAATTTATTAGAAGTTCCCTCTGACAAGGTTCAAGGACATTGTGCAGTCTATGCACTACAAAGGCTTCATGTATTGATGTCATTGAATACAGATTGGAAACAAATTCATTCCTTCATACGAAGAGCTGTTATTGGTGAACTGTATCACATTGTGGAGCGTGACATTCGTCATTTGTCAAACTTTTCTCTTGTCACTCTTGTAGATTGCTATTTTGCTGCTGAAGGATTTAGTGCTTCCTGTTCAGAAGGTGTCAATGAAGAAATCTCTCATCGCCTTGTTGAGGGATTATTTACAGTGGAAGAACTTCTTTCTCTTGTGCAAAGTCTCAGGGCCGGAATTCGGAACACAAAAAACAAATTATCAGGAACTGTTAGTGACACAAACTTTGGTGGAGAGAAACCTTCTTTTGAAGATGTGTTGTCTGAAAATGCCTCAGTTTATTTATCCACAAGAGCCTCCGAGAGTGTTGATGAGTCATTAAAGTCCTCTGGATTAGCAGATGCTGAAGAGGAATACCAAAAATACAGGGAACTTTTACAAAATGTTTGGGTCCATCTTGCTTCCAGGTAAGATATCATCATCATCATCATTGCCTTTTTCACCCTGGGTCAGGGTATAGGCCACAGACAAACAGTTTCCATCCTTCTCTATCCTGAGCCAACTTTTTTATCTCATTCCAGGTCTTACCACTTCTCTGTATATCAGCTTCTTTAATTCTTCTCCATGTTCCTCGTGGCCTTCCCCTTGATCTTCTGCCCTGAGGGTTCCAGTCCAATACTTTCTTTGTTATAGTTGAGTCATTCTTTCTAAGCGTGTGTCCAATCCACCTCCATCGTCTTCTTCCTATATCCTCTCCCACTGGTTTCTGCTGTGTTCTTTTCCATACTTCTTCATTTTTTATTCTATCCATCCATTTTATTCTGAGTAGCTTACGCATGCACCTGTTTACGAAAATCTGTACCCTCCTTATACATGCCTGTGATGCGTTCCAAGTTTCACATCCATACAGTAGGACAGACTTCACGTTTGAGTTGAAAAGTCTTAGCTTTAGTTGAAGGGAGATATCTTTAGTTCTCCAAACTCTGTTCAAAGATGTGAATGCAGCCTGTGCCTTTCCTATTCGTGCTTTCACCTCTGCTTCCGTGCCTCCATCCTTGTCAATTATACTTCCGAGATAGCAGAAAGTGTCTATATCTTCGAGTTCCTGATCTTTTACTTTGATCTGCTCCCTTTGACGCGTACCTATCCTCAAGACCTTTGACTTTGCAGGGTGAATTCTTAGACCAATTGATTCCGAGAGGCTGTTTATAATTGTGGTTTTTGCTTGCATCTGGTCCTGGGTGTGGGACAGAAGAGCCAGATCATCTGCAAAATCCAGATCATCCAACTGTGTCCAGGGGGTCCACTGTATCCCATTTCTTCTCCCTTTGGAGGTTTCCTTCATTAGCCAATCAATGGCAAGAATGAACAGGAATGGTGAGAGCAAGCATCCCTGCTTGACACCAGTCTTAATTTCAAAGCTGTCAGTAAGCTGATCTTCATGTACAACCCTGCAACTTGATCCTTCATACATTTCCCTAATGAGGTTTACTATCATTTCAGGGAGTCCATAATGTGCCAGAATTTTCCACAATGTTGCTCTGTCAATACTGTCGAAAGCCTTCTCGTAATCCAGAAAGTTGACAATAAGAGGAGAGTTCCATTCTATAGACTGTTCTACTATGACTCGCAGAGAGGCAATCTGGTCGGTGGTTGAACGGTTTTTCCGAAAACCTGCCTGTTCGTCCTGCAGTTTAGCATCTGTTGCATTCTTAATTCTCTCTAAAATAATACGGTTGAAAACCTTTCCTGGGATAGCAAGAAGAGTGATGCCTCGATAATTATTACAATTACTGAGGTCCCCTTTCTTTGGAAGCTTGATAAGATGTCCTTCCTTCCAATCCTTTGGGAATATCCCGTCATTCCAGATTCTCTCAAATAGTGGGTGCAGGGCCTCAGCATTTCTTTTCGCATCAACTTTTAGAGCCTCCGGTGGAATCTGGTCTGGTCCAGCAGCTTTCCCCCTTTTCATCTTGTTAATGGCACCCACAATCTCTGCTATCGATGGTGGATCACAGCTAATTGGTAGCTCATTCCTTGCAGGCAAAATTTCTGGCTGGTTGTCTGGTGGTGGTCTGTTCAGAAGGCAGTTGAAATGTTCCCCCCATCGATCAGATTGAGCCTCTTTTCCAAAAATAGTTTTCCCATCTTTGTCTTTGACTGGTACCTCTGGTTTCCCATATTTTCCAGCAAGTGTCTTGGTAGTTTGATAAAGGATCCTCATGTGTCCTCCAGTCGCTGCTGCTTCTGCTTTCTCTGCAAGTCTGTTCATAAATGCTTCCTTGCCTTTCTTCACAGATCTTTTGACTTCCTTAGCTATGGCTCGATACTGCTCTTGTGCATCCAGTCTTGAAGCCCTTGTTCGGCTTGCATTCACTTGTTCCTTCCTTGTTCTCCTCTTTTCAATAAGGTCCAAGGTGGTTGGACTTATGGCGGAAAACAGACAAGATCTGAAATTATCTACTTTGACAGGCCCATTTTTGTCAATTTCCATCTTTTATCTACAAATAAGTGTCATATATCATTTTAAAGCTTGAAATATGAGGATTCAGAATTTGTAAAAGTTATGAGCAGGAGACGATTATGTAACTAAAAAGTAGGTCAATCAACGGTGACCCCGGTTTACACGGAAAGGCAAAATGAAAAGAAATTTTAACAATCTGAAGTGACAAATGACTCAAAATACATGTACACAGGTCCAATTGTTTCAAATAAATAACAAACAGAATATCTTTTGTATTTTGTATTGAAACTAACTTTATTATACAACAAGGGGGATAATTACATGAGACAAATAACGAAAAACATTTTTTTGTAATATTTTAAACTTTCATTTCAACTTTGAAAAAAAAAATGGGTCCTTGTTTTCAATTGTATTGACAAGACGGGTGACAACAACCCAGGAATAGATGTCTGGAGGGTCCTTTTTTACTAATCACACACTCTGCTCTGCACATACGCATAATAAATTGTACCGCTATTACTTGGGAGAACTGCACGGTGAAACTCCCTCTCCTCCAGTACCTGGGATAAAAGCAATATATAAAGACATAGTTGATGACAAGAGCACTACTTTAAGCATATTTGATTTCCACTGCTTTAAATATATTTGATTACTCTGTTGAGAAAATAAGGCTTATAATTGCGCATAAGAAAGGCGTTCTTAAGAACAACTACTCACACTTACAGCTTTTGTTTGCTACATCACAGAGGTTCAAGTGTAAGGATGTGAAATAATTTAGCATATGAATCTAATAAAGCGATATATATATATAAATAAGTCTATAATCGCATTACAAATTTTTTTCCTAGAACATTTTGGCAAGTTGTACGAAATTTTTTCCTTTCAACATGTAATTCAGTACATAGGTGCTATTACGGATTTTATCCCTATCGGTTAGCAAACTCACAGTTCTGGAGTAAAATCTCTCAAGCCTGTGTATCTTGTATTGCAGCTAATCAAAATTTTCATACTGGATAAAATTCTTTTAGATCAGATGTCCCATCGCTGCATCCTCCCGGAAAGCAGAGTGAATGTTGTGGTGACACAAAAAATATGAGATAAGAGAGCGAATCAATATATTTAATATAAATTGTTTACAAATTCAATTGATTAGCAATTTGTGTTCTTACAGCTAGAAATGTTCAGATTTGTACTTACATTGAAATATTCAGCATAGGTTACCAAAGTTTACATTTATGAACTGTATATTCATCACCAATGTCCAAGTTCACACATTTCAGAATTTCTGGTGCCCATGCAGATGGTGCCCACGCAGGTGACACCAAACTTTATTTTGCTCAAAAAAACTTTTTTTAAAATTTCAAGTCAAAAATCAAAGTTTAAAACACAAAACCAGAGCAAGATTAATGTCTCCAATCAATTTTCAAACACTTTCTTTCATAATTAATAATAAAATAGGATATTGAAATTTGGTGCACGGGCAGAAAATTGAAGACACGAAATCTCCCATACCCCATTATTCACTCTAAAAACAACAAAAAATGTAAATTTTTTATTTTTTGTTAATTTTACAAGTTTCCTAGACCTAATTTTAGTCACTTGAACAAATTTGTAGTTAAAAATTTCAAAGATTGCCTGATATATAGAATTAAGTTTCCTTTGTCACATCGGAGACACGAAAATAACGCGATTCATCATTATTCAGGAAATAACTTATAAACAAAGATGGAGATAATTTTTTAAAATTTTTAAATCATACAAATTGTAGTTAATACATCTAACTTTTGTTAAAAACAAAACATAAAGTTAACTTTAAATGGAAACTGTTGATTCACTTACCTCATTTGATCCATTCTAAAAACGAAAGTAAAACCTTCGTGTCTTCAAAACGCCACTTTTGCTCGGTAAAAAATCCTAAAAAAAATATATAGGTGCAAAATTTCGCCACCATTTTGCTACCACAGCTCCAGGAAGACTTGATCTATCAAAAACAGCAACTATAGTCACCAAATCTCAATTAGATTTTGATATATTATGTTGCCCATGCAGAAAATGCTTTTCCGCCATATCCATTCTTTATGTTCCGATTTCTTTACCCCCAATACCTCGTGGCAAGTTGTTATGTAGACTTCCTTGATCTTTGCCCAATGTGACTCTACATCTATGTCCTCCTCGAGCTCAGTAAGAGGTTGGAATCTATTACTCAATTGTAGTTTGAATTCCTCATTCTTTTCCCCATCAAGTGCATTCACCTCGAATTTTCTTCTTGTATGTGATCTGGCCCCGTGTTTTCTGAGTCGGAGCTTAAGCTTTGCCAATAGCAGGTGGTGGTCTAATCCAACATCTGCCCCTCTCCGTACTGTCACATCTTCCAATGAACGTCTGAATCTACGAGAGATACAAAAATGATCAATCTGATTCTCTGTCACACCATCTGGTGAGACCCAAGTTGCTTTGTGGATCCTCTTATGGGGGAACACTGATCCCCCAATCACCAAACTGTTGAATGCACAGAAATTTGCAAATCTCCCATTATCATTCATTTCTCCCATGCCATGACGTCCCATGATACCTTCATAGCCTACGTTATCCTGTCCCACTTTTGCATTAGCATCTCCCATCAATATGTTGATGTCTTTCCTTGGCAACTTGTCAATGACTTGTTGTAGCAGACCATAAAATGTATCTTTGTCCTCATCTGTTGCATCATTTGTTGGGGCATAGATCTGTACAATGTTCATGCTGATCTTCTTACTCCGTGTTGTAAAGGACGCCATGATGATCCTTTCTCCGCATTGTTCCCATCCTCTCAGTGACTTCTGGGCAAACTTGCTTAGAATTATTCCTACTCCCTGTGTATGAATCCCGTCCCCTCTCCCTGAATATAAAATCTTCTCCCCAGACTTGAGGTGTTTCTGTCCGGATTGTATCCAGTGGGTTTCGCTTACTCCAAGTATATGCAGCCTGTATCTTCTCATCTCAGTCACAACTTGAGAGCTTTTTCCTGCTTCATACATGGTGCGAACGTTCCACGACGCAATTCGAAGCTGCTTGTTTGGCGAAGACGTCATCGGGTCAGCAGAGTCCTTTCGGCTTTGTCTGTTGTCCTTCATAAATTCTGTAATTCCAGAAACTCTTCGGTCGCCCAAGCTAAAAAAAGGATTTAGTTTGTCTGTCTGTGTTTCTGTAACGGTTTGAGTTTAACGGAAAGGGGTGTTAACCCTTTGCCAACCCCCAACCTGGAGGACCAGGTGACTCAAAGATGGGGGAATCACACACCATTAGTCGCCTTTTACGACACGCTGGCTTGGCGTTGGGCTATTCTTGACCCTCTCAGTTGAGGGACCCCGGACACCACATGGGGTAGGTAAGATATCATTGTCTTTCATTTCTTCTTTGTGTTTGCTCATGCATATGCATGTGTTAATGTGTGTGTCATACCACAGCTGTATGAATTGATTTGTTATTTATTCAAGAAATTCCAGACTCCAAAGATATGCATGATTGTTTGATGATACGCAGGATTCACAGAGAGAATGTTTTCTCTTGAGCACCACCCTTATCCTTTAAGAAATCTCTAGTTAAGGATAGTTCTGACATTCACTTGTTTTTGTTGTTTTGTTTTGTATTTTTCAAAACAATTTTAAAAAGTGTGACATTTTAACTGAGGAAAGTATGCTTAAACTTTGTGTTGATAAATATGGGAATAGTTTTGCTGTGTTGTAGTTGTGTCAAATTGGTTTATACCAATAATATATATTATTGTAGCAGGAATAAACCATCCACGAATAAGAGTATTGGTCCTTCACTTGCTCAAATTTAAGAGAGCTGGATAACACCTAGGCTATCTAGGCCTTCCAGGTATCTTTCAAATATTTCTTATGGGTGGTGCAGGGGCTTGAAACTGGGAACCCCTGATCAGAATTTTCAGGTGTATTTTTCCAATACATTATTATGCTTTCTTCATTTCACAAACAATGAAAGAATGCAATGCTAAGGAGAAAACTGAACGGTATTTTCTTTTTCTATTTTCTGGAATGACAGCATGATGAACAATGTTGACGAGTGTATCACTTTGCCAATTTCAGTAAATGATTTTGCTTTTTGATCTTAATAAATTCTGCTTTTTTTGTCTTAATAGTTCTGTCAATGTATAGAAATGGTAGTCAGCTCTACATAGATCTTCTCACCTGTTTTCTGTCATTAGTTTGAGATGAAATTGAAGGTAAAAAGATCTTGATTGTTCAAATGTTTTTCTTGGTTGGTTAACAATGTTTCATTTACAAGTTGTATTGATTAACAAGGTTTTTGAGATGGGTGATGCTTAGCTGTACATGGTACCGTCTGGATTTAAGACTTTCCTTACTTGAAATATTTTTCTTTTATGTAGAAATGGGGATTTTCATTTTACCGTCGCCTTGGATTACTGGGGATAGATATCACTATCACTCAGTAAGGCACAATATGGAAATATGTGTGTGGACCTGCCAGGGAATCGCACAGAGTTGAAGGAAAATTAACTTACCAGGATGTTGATCATTTCTGAATCTGCTGTTTCTGCTTTTTAAGGCACATTTTACCGATTTCAATTATCTTAAATAGTTACTTTTTTTATGAATGTTTGAAGATGGCAACGTTCAGAGTCCATAAACTGAGATAATGAACATTGAGATTGATAGAGATTTTTCAGAAGTTTGCATGTCATACACATTCTATCTCTAGACAAGACTTTCATATTTTTTAAAAATTGTTTTTTTGCAATTTTATCTTGTTTTCCTGGTAACCTAGTTTTTAGACAGATGAAGATTTTACGGTATTTATTGAAACATTGTTCTGGTCAACCATTAAAGATCATTCAGATTTAAAAGTAGTCCTTCAGAGCCATTAGGCCCATGGAGCCAGAGTATATCACGATTCTATAGCGTGAAATTGACAATAGCAATAGCTTGCTACCCTTTGAATAGGATTCTAGTCTATCGCCAAGTACTTTCCACTAGATCTAATAGACCCAGCTACCCAATCACTGCTGGGTGGAGAGAGGGCTCAGAAAAAAATCTCGACGTTACACGGGTTCGATCTCGGTCCCTTTGCACGTGAAGCGAGTGTTCTAACAACTGAGCAATTGGGACCCCCAGATTGTTTAAAATCACTTAAAATTTTCTTTAAGAAATTTAGATAAAATAATAATAATAATAATAATAATAATAATAATAATAATAATAGATGTCAGCACATTATTATTGTTTTCCTTTTTAATGGCAGGTGTAATGACATGGATGAGAACACCATTCCTTGGATTATGCAGCTTTTGCCCTCCCGTAAAAAGATGTTTATCCCCCTCCTTGACAAAAGACTTACCCATATCTGGCCGATGTTATCAGCAGAGACAGCTGGCATGTGTTTGGATAATTTGGTAAGATTGAAGTGTTATGTAGAGGATTGTGTGGCATAGGAAAGGTGTCCATGGATAATTTGGTAAGATTGAAGTATTATTTAGAGGATTGTGTGACATAGGAAAGGTGTCCATGGATAATTTGGTAAGATTGAAGTATTTTGTAGAGGATTGTGTGACATAGGAAAGGTGTCCATGGATAATTTGGTAAGATTGAAGTATTATGTTGAGGATTGTGTGACATAGGAAAGGTGTCCAACGAGAAAAAGAAACAATTACAGCTGCTCGAAGCTGTGCCTACTTGACTAGAACTTCTAGACCTTAAATTTCCCTGCCTTATTGATTGATTAGATAGTAATGAATGAATAGTTTTTGGGTCAAATTCACTTATTTTACTCACTACATATTACATGTTGTCAATAGCTTTTAATGGCACAAAAGTAGACCTTCAGACTTCAGAGAAGTTAATCCCTGTTTCTATAGTGTGAAACTCACAATAGCAATTGCTTGCTACCCTTTTGATAACACAAATAATAACAAAGACCTGAGTGACGTTAACTTCGAACTATCTATATTCTCTAGTAAAACAAACATTATGTTCTCCTCTCGCACTCGTTAACAATCGCCACACATCAAATTGATTATTTTATTGTTTGCATTTCAGATACGACTGCGAACTCATAATTCTTCCATGATGACAAAATTAGGCCGTTATGCATTCCTCAACATTCACTTAATGACCCCGTCTGTCCTCCTCTCCTACCTACACGCTTTTCTCCATTTCTCAGTGATGGACAACAACTTGATCACTGTCATAGAGAAATGTATAACAAAAACTGGAGTTGATGTGAGCTTTTCTTCTCCTTTTTATTTTTCGAAAAAATGTTATTTATTTTAAGTTAATGTAGATCTATTAAAAGAATTTCAGCTGTGATTCTTTGTCCTGAAGATAGAATAGAAGGGATGTTCTTGTGTCAGAAAAAGGAATTGTATAAAACTGATCCAAGGGTTGTTTTGTTTATTAACAATTAGTGATTGATCTCTAAAGCTAGAGAGCTTTGAATTCTTGTCAATTCCAAATAAAGTGACTACTGATATTTGAAATTTTATTTTAAAGAGGTTTATTTCAATATCGCAATATTTATAAATGTTTGAGTATTAAAGCATTACATGAATTTCCTCATTTTAAAAATAATAAATCCTTTTATTTATTTTTTTTCTTTCATTTTATTATATATTTATTCCCCTTCAAATTATGGGATTAATAAAATTTCCCATCGTTACATTTTATTTTTGTATTCCTCTGCCATTCAGACCCCAAATGATCTGCTAGCCCTGTGTGTCCAGTATCTTCATTCCTGTAGATATGTGTCTCCCGTCATCATGGACGTGGCTGCAGACCATTTTGCCCAGCACTGGGAGTCTTACAGTCCCCTGGAGATTTTTGCTGTGCTCAGAAGTTTTGGCCAATTGAATTACCTCCCTTCTAAGCCACAATTTTTACTTTCCAAGGTAAAGATCACCTAAATATGTCTAACTAGACTAGTGGGGTAATATTATAACAGCTGCTGATTAATGGTGATTGCATTATACATTGTTTTTAAGCCTTTTTTTTTTTTTCATTTTTCAACAACTTAAATCATTTCCTTTTTTGTAATGAGTGTTGAATAATGAAAATATAATTTACATTTATGGATGATTGTGATTGCCTATCTGTGGATATTGCGTTGAATCCTTGGGTTAAATAGTTCATACACATATCCCACTTGACTATAGTGTGAATGTTTACCTGGCTGGAGGCTAAGACACTAAACGGCATATTAACGAAACAAATGAAGCACTGTCCAGCACATGATACAATCCATGGAAAAAGACTATATATAGTCATTTTCATTATTCAAATATTCTGCTCATTAACTCTCTCCTAGAGCCTGCTGAAAAGGGGGTAACGCTATACAAGTGCATAGGTGCCAACCGTTCCGTAAAAAAAATCGGATTTGTTCCGTATTTGGCTTCCTGAGTCCGTAAGTCCGTATTTTTAGTTCAAAATCCGTATTTTTTAATTTTTGGCAGATTTATACTAAACACAGCATCTTAGCCAAATGAATTATTAGAGTACTATTATTGTTATTATTATTATTGGTGTCCAGCGAGAGATGATGGGCAGGGTTTAAATCAACACAGCATATTCTTCATTCCCATGTAGTTCTTTAATTTGAATTAAACATCTCTATCATAAATGATTTTCAACAATTAAAAAAAAAATTCTAGTTGATTATATGATGCCTGTTTTTCACTAAAACCTTTCATAATGTATTGGAGATTTGCATAGAATATGCATGTTAGCCTATAATATACTTTTAGTATTTTCAGATAGAATTGATACTTTCACTATTTGTTACAAATATTGTGTTAATTAAAAATAAAATTAACTTAACATCGTTGATTGGAAGGTATTTAATCAGAAAACCAAAAACTTATATAGATTAAACATTACAGTGATTATTTCCCTTTATTAATTTATGAATGGCTGCTATTATTAGGCTGTACGGTCGGATAATTTTTCACATTATTTGACCCTACGGTGCGATAATTTTTCTCATTATTTGACCGTACGCTGAGACAATTAATTTTCTCTTTATTCGACCGACCGTACAGTGCAATGATTTATCTTATTATTAATATATTCAGGCGTATGTTGCGATGATATATAAAAATTAATCGCCCGTGTGCCACTCCATTATATAATTCGACCAATCAATTGTTTTAGAGATTAGGTATTTTCAAGATTGCTGTAAATGTAACTTATCTCATATTATGTGGTATGGCACTCGGAGGTCCTGGGTTTGAGTCCCGCTCGGGGCATTGTTGAGTCCTTGGAAAAGGTGCTTCACTCATATTCTCTCACCGTACTCAGGTGTAAAATGAATAACTGGCCGTAAACAACGTTGTCTCTGTTAGAAAGACTGTAATATCGCGTCATGTCACGTCCCGCGTGTTACGCACGTGATGCTGTTCGTGAGGGACCCTTTGTAAAGCGCTTTGAGCACGCGTAGTGGATATTGCTCTATATAAAAGATCATGTTCTTTTGTTTTGGTTTTAATCTGCAACTAGATGTTGATTAATAGAGATAATCATTTTAATTCCCTCTATGATCTCTTTTTAGAATACTACTACTACTACTACTACTACTACTACTACTACTACTACTACTACTACTACTACTACTACTACTACTACTACTCCTACTACTACTACTAACTAATAATACATAATAATATGATGATAATGATAATAATAATAATAATAATAATAATAATAATAATAATAATAATAATAATAATAATAATGAATATGATGATGATGATGATGATGATGATGAATGAATAATAATGATAATAATAATAATGATAATAATAATAATAATAATAATAATAATATAATAATAATAATAATAATAATATAATAATAATAATAATATAATAATAATAATAATAATAATAATAATAATAATAATAATATATAATAATAATAATATAATATAAATGATAATAATATAATAATATATAATGATAATGATAATAATAATAATAATAATAATAATAATAATAATAATAATAAATAATAATAATAATAATGATAATGATAATAATAGTTGCCCACAAAAATGGAAATCTTTCGGACATCAGCTAAGGCCAACATAACCTTAGAATGTTTGTTTTTGTATTCAAGGGATTTATGGTGCTTGCAACCCATTTAGGTCATTTAGGTCATATCGGTGCCAGTAAAAAAAAAAAAGAATATGGAATAATAAAAAGTTCTAGAATTACAGTAAAAGCACCCGAGAATAAGTAAGACAAAATGGGAATTAGTTCAAATAGGGAACAGGTATAGATTCCAAGAGCACACTATCAGTGTACCCAGTACGTCCCTTCTCCATCGCCATTTTGTGTCTCTCGTCACCTTTCCGCCAGATGACTTTCACTTTGTTATTCTGGTTACGGCCGAATAATCACTTCGTTTATGAAATATAAATTCAATCCTTTTAAAAAAAATGTTGATCTGATTCTTTTTTTTTTTTTTTTCGAAGTAAGCTTTTATAATGGTTTAGGTTCCAGAGAAATAAGTATACTCCATTTTTAGGTGTGTTTATATTGTCAAAGTAAAGAGGTAGGAATTCTCCAATATTTAGAGGTTCAATTTACTACAGTTACTATTACATACTACTTATAAAGACCATTATGTTGCTTGAAAGAAAATATATATGCAACCGCCTACTTTTTAGCCAATCTCCTTAATTTTTATCCCAAAACCCCCACTCAAGTGATGTACCTGGTTGGCAGTTATGCATTTCTAAACATCCTAAGTTATTGCATTTATTTTACAATTGTGCTTGTGTATTGGTCCTTATCAAAATGCTGGAACTGGCAATGGAATATTATAATAATAGGATATGGAAAGAACTCGTCATGGAGAAGGAACAAAGAAGAGATTTTGAATTTCAGTTTTGAGAAAATATATTGATTTTACTCTGGGGCTCATTAGTATGACGTATGATCATGTATCATAAGTTAGCAATGTTTGGTGTGGTCAATGCCCAGAAGGGTATTAAAAAAATATAATATATCTCAAGCTTTGGTGTTGTGTCCTTGGGTAAGCCTTTTTGTGAATTAGTACGGATATTATACAAGGTTGCCAATTTTCCGTATATTTACGGAATTCAGTATGTTATAAACCCTCAGAAATTTTCCAATCACCGACTAATAGGAACAAAGTAAATACATAATGTCAGTTTACTGGAGTTCAGCACTCGAGTCTCTGTATTTGCATAAAAGTTCAGTAAATTTTTGCCTTCTGAATTGGCATCCCTGATTATAAGAAGAGTGCCAGTACAAACTATCTGGCATCTCTTGCTGTGTGAATTTCAATTCAGTTTTATTTGACCTGCTTGGTTAGCAACAGCAAAGGATTGGTGGATTAAGCGCATTGAGCACAGTGAATCAGTAAAGGTGTACTTTACCGTTGATGCCAACTTCACATAAAAAAATGCATATTTTTTACGCATTTTCATTCATTGTGCACAATTTTCTGAGTATTGCATGCATAATTAAATTTCTATTATTTAAGCATTTTTAGTATTCATACACTTTTTTGGTGTCCTTAAACACTTTATGTTCTCGACCCATCTGATTTATACATGGATCTGGAAGTTGATACTATTTGTCATCTATCATAAAGTGGAAGCTTGCTCATTAATTTGAATATTTATTATATTATTGCTAGTATGGTCTAATTGCCCATTATCACATATTGTGTTAATTATCGTTTGTGCAGGATTTTACGCATTTAAAAAAAAATCTTACCCATTTTGACTCTCCATTGTACACATTTACATGGCCAAGGGTTGGCAGCACTTTGGCCTTTTTCAAGTAATCACGATATATGTGTGTGTGTGTGTGTATATATATATATACCCCTGTGTGTGTATATATATATATATATATAATATATATATATAATATATATATATATATATATATATATATATATATATATATATATATATTATATTATTTTACTTGAAAAAGGTCAAAGGCCAAAACGTCGTTTGTTTTGTGTTGTTCCCATATTTATGAGTCACATTCACTACCTTTATCGTTCTTTTCATTTTGGCATCACTGCTTTACTAAAATCCATTTTATTGATCAAATTTTATTTTTTAATCACGATTTCAGCAACTTCTAATAGATTTCTACCTTGCACATGAACATTGATTTGATTGATTTGCTTTTCTTGTTTGTTTTTTTTTTCTGCAGGCTGAAATATGTCTGGACAAGCGTTTCGATGTTATGGACGAGTCTCATCTTTTAGAAGTGTTGGCGTCATTCACTTTTGTAACATCCTTGCCGAGGAACTTTTATAAAAGAATCACGAGTGAATACTTTTTCAAAAAAGTTGGAGGTACGAAAAATAATTAAATAGATTTTTAAAAATTATGCAGCTACGTGGACCTGTGGTATGACACTCACCTTCGGATTGGAAGGGCCTGGGTTCGAGTCCTGCTCCTAGCGGTGCATAGTTGAGTCCTTGGAAAAAGCTCTTGACTCACATTCCCTCACCTTACTCAGGTGTCAATGAGTACCTGGCTGTTAGCAGCTTTGTCTCTGTCGGAAAAAATTGTGATATTGCCAAACAGACAGCTTGTCTCGGCCTCCATATTAAGTGTTGCTGTTGGCTAGGGCTTCCTTGTAGTGTGCTTTGCGCATGTTTAGTAGATATTGCTCTATATAAAAGCTGAAGTTCTTATGTTTAAAAAAAAAAAATAGTCCATTTGCCATGAAAATTTTAAGACCAGTGAGCCATTAACACTTTAACCCAAGTTATTAATAAGGCCAAAATGAAATTGGTGTTATCTTAAGCATTAGGATACCATCACCCTTGACATTATTCTTATGTTTATTAAATTGTTGTTGTTGTTGCTGTTCTTCTTCTTCTTCTTCTTCTTCTTCTTCTTCTTCTTCTTCTTCTTCTTCTTCTTCTTCTTCTTCTTCTTCTTCTTCTCCTTCTTCTTCTTCTTCTTCTTCTTCTTCTTCTTCTTCTTCTTCTTCTTCTTCTTCTTCTTCTTCTTCTGGGTGGGGATCCTGACCTCCCATAGCGGGCAGGGAGGTACATACTATGTCTGTTTTCCAATCCAGCATGCTTTCTGTCTTTGTCTTGGAATGAGATTACTTGGTTTTGTCCTGGCCCTGGCCGGATACCTTGGCTGGGAGGGAAACAGTCAAATGTATAGTTAGTTTTGGGAGATGATATTTTTTTTCCTTGTAAATCTGTCTGTTATGTACTCTATTATGTTTTATTTATGTATTATATATGATTTGTTAACATTTGAGTGTATTCCTCTTAGTGGGGACCTGTGCTTGTGTCTGGATGAGACTTTTAGGTGATCTCTATTTAAGTACACTGATAGTGTGCTCTTGGAATCTACACCTGTTCCCTTTCGAACCAATTCCCCTTTGTCTGCCTTATTCTTGGATGCTTTAATTGTAATTCTTGAACTTTTTACTATCCCATTTTTTCCCTTTTTACTGGCGTTGATATGACTTTAATGTGTTGCAAGCGCCTTAAAACCCTTAAAAACAAAAACATCTTCTTCTTCTTCTTCTTCTTCTTCTTCTTCTCTTCTTCTCTTCTTTCTTCTTCTTCTTCTTCTTCTTTCTTTTCTTTTCTTCCTTCCTTTCCCCCTTCCCCTCTTTCTTTCTTCTTCTCTCTTCTTCTTCTTCTTCTTCTCTTCTTCTTCTTCTCTTCTTTCTTCTTCTTTCTTCTTCTTCTTCTTCTTTCTTCTTTCTTCTCTTCTTCTTCTCTTCTTCTTCTTCTTCTTCTTTCTTCTTCTTCTTTTTCTTCTTCTTTCTCTTCTTCCTCTCTTCTTCTTCTTCTTCCTTCTTCTTCTTCTTCTTTTCTCTTCTTCTCTTCTTCTTCCTTCTTCTTATTTCTCTTCTTCTTCTTTTTTCTCTCTTCTTCTTCTTCTTCTTCTTCTCTTCTTCTTTTCTTCTTATTCTTTTTTTTTATTATTATTATTTTATTATTATTTTTTATTATTATTATTATTTTATTATTATTATTATTATTATTATTATTTATTATTATTATATTATTATTATTATTATTATTATTATTTATTATATTTAATTATTATATATATTATTTAACACCATCATTATCATCATCTTTATCATACAGCCCTGAAGAATACCACGAAGACGAGTGCGTTGATGTGGATGAAGGTAATGAAACACGCCATGGTGATGGAGTCTTATGACACGTGTACAGATGTCCACAAGAAATGGATTCTTAAGGGTGGAACAAAATGGCTTATCTTTCTTTACCTGGGTATGATTAAAATCATTTTTTTAAAAAACATGCAGATATGACAGAGGCAGTCATGTTTTTTGAAAACTATTCACTATTCATAGTCACCCTCTTTCTATTAGTTAATGTGTGTCTAGGGTTGAGTGTGTGTGGGTGTGACGATAGTGTTTAGTTGATGAGTGTAGTTAGAATGGTCAGTCAGACTGAAGGGAGACAAGAAAATGCAGGCCCGAATACTAAAAGTACTTAAGTCACATTTTGATGATTTCTCAGTTTATTAGTCAGTGCTGATGGTTTTCCTCGGACCTGCGGAAATCCGCAATTTTGGAGTCCAAATGAGGAATTTCCTCCTTTTAAAAATTACATTTTCTCGAAACAATGTGCTAGCAATGAGAGAGTTGATGTGCGGTGGAACACACAGTTTCCCACTCTCCAGAAGTTAGCTAGAGTATCAATGATAGTCTATCATCTCAATTGCTCTAAAAGTGGGGTTTAGTGCAGTAAAAATGGGGCTTAAAGGCAATCGTTCAACATTTTCCTACTTTTTCACTTTTTGTCACCATCAGCACTGATTAGTGGTGAACTGAAAGTATAATCACCTTAGTTCACTCACCAATTATTTTCATGATAGACATAATATACAACCCCTACCGCAATACTACTATTTAAAAAAAACAAAAAAAACATTGTATACTCTTAATAGCAGAATCCAAACTTTAGCTTTTATGTTTGATCAAAATTAACTTCCTGTGACATCAGTACTTTTGGCAGAAGGCTCTTCAAACATAAAGGCTTGATGAAGCTCAGTGTTTTATAGATTAACATTTTTATTGCATTAACAAAGATATTGTTGTTAATTGTAATTATTAATAATCTTCATCAGCTACAACAACCTGAACTCATCAACTTCTACTTATTTTTACTTTGCTACTCATAAAACTTTCAGGCCTTTAATCTTTGCTTTTTTAACCTTGTCATTTACAGTTTTATTGAGTTGTCATAAGGTATAGAGTTATCCCCCTCTTTACCATCTACAGGAAAAATTGTCACATTTGTTACAATGCACCAACATTTTTCTCATTCAGGTTCCTTTAGTGCAACGTAAAATTTGAAGGAATTTTTTCATTATAGTTATGAAAACTTAATGCAGTGTTGTACGGCTTGTTTTGCAGAACAAAATTATGTATAGTATGTATTTATTTGTTTTGAATTAGAGTTTAGAACAATCAATTGACATGTTAGATAGACGTGACGTTTTTGGGGAAATCCAGAAAGTGGTCGGGAAGGAGAGGGTTAAAGCATTAGAAAGCATTTCAACTGTAAAAGGCAGTCACACGAGAGATATGAACTCATACACTTTTTGCGCGATTGTCTGAGAAAGAATGTCTGATGTCGACTGTCTTCGAAATATGAGTAAAAATAAAATTGTCGAAACGGGCGATTTGAGGATATCTCTAAGTTTGTTCCTAAAAACTGTTCTTTATTCAGAGAGGATTGCTCTGTACATTTGTAATTACCCTTAGTGACTCTGTGATGCAAATTTTTTCACCACATGATATGGCACCAATTGTTGGGCCTCTAGACTTTTTTTTTTATTTGTTCCTTATAATTATTTCAAGTCTTTGATCCTCTTGTTACTTATAAATATTTCAAGTCTTTGAACCTCTTGTACTTATAATTATTTCAAGCCTTCGATCCTCTTGTCACTTTTAAATATTTCAAGTCTTTGATCCTCTGTACTTCTTTCCTCGCCAGCGGTAGTTTTAATTTGTCACAATTTATCTGACGTATCTGTAGCTTACGGTTACAATGTCTCATCTTGTTGTCTTGAATTTTTGAAATATGATTTGCAGACAATGAGAAAGCTGCTGTGTTAAGTTTGAAATCAGCCCTTGGCAACTTGTTTGGCTTGGAACACCATCACATCCTCTCCTTCTACAGCTGTGAGTATTGTCAAAATCATTGACTCCATTGACTACTGTGACAAAATATTACACAACTATGACATTCTTTGTTATAATTTTGAGTTTGACAGAAGACCGATGCACTTTCCTCCTTTTTGACAACTTGCGGTTATCATAATTCCATTTATTAGGTAGGTCACATCTGGAAAGAGGGAAGTAAGGCGTTCAAATTTCTTCCAAAACATCTCAGAAGCAGTGACAATTCTGTAGGAAACATCTTAAAAAACGTTTCTTTTTGATATGTAATCATTTTATACTTCTTTATTATCCATCGCTCTTATCAATATTATAGCCATAAATTCTTGAATACGATATCTCAACCCATTACAGAGATCGGAAATATATCAAACTTTAAATCTTGATTTAAATGCGGACTGTAATGTTTGTATGCTTTCATTTTAACAATTACTTTCTTTGTTTTGATGTTTTTAACAATATAATTCATTATTTGTAAAGCGCTTTGAGATGTATGGTACATGGAAAGTGCTCAACAAGTGTAATTTTTATTATTATTATTATTATTATTATTATTATTATTATTATTATTATTATTATTATTATTAATTACTCATATGTTGTATGTTACACTTCTGTTAAGCGCCTTGAGTTGTTAAGATAAGGAGTAAGTGGCTATAGTAAAAATGTATTATTATTATTACTATTATCATTCTTTACTGAACTCTCTGGAGTTCACATGAATGGAGAATTGAACAAATTGTTCGATTTTCAACTACGGTGAACTCGAGAGTGTTAGGAGAACATTTGTGACTAACCGTCTCAATCTGGTAATATTTAGCTGTGTTGATGGTTTTCCTGGGATCCGCGGAAATCAGTGATTTTGTTGGGGTCAAAGGAGGATGTATGATAAAACATACAGATGCAGTTTACCACTCCCCAGAAGTTAGCTAGAGTATCAATGATAATTTATCATCTCAATTGCTCTAAAGATGGGGTAATGCAGTAAAAATGGGGCTTATAGGCAATTGTTCAAAATGTTCCTCGTTATTCATTTTTTGTCACCCTCAACACTGCTTTAGGGATGAATTTGATTTTAAACATTTGAATCAGAGTCACTATGAAATTATTAGGATCAAAGAGAAAAGATTTCCTAGAAATGTTTTGGAATGGGCAATAGCAGGAAAAAAAAGGTAGGGGGGAGAAAAGAGAGAAAATAAAATGCAGTGAGATATCTTTAGAAAAAAACAAAAGACAAAACAGTGGAGAAAAAAAAAAATTAAGGTTGTTGGGAGAATAAATATGACATGAGACGAAAGAGATGTTGCATAAGGTGAATGCATTTATCACAGATTCTATTCCCTAGTTGTGTCCAGCACAGTGAAGAATATTAAGTGGACAGCACACATATAAACACTATTATTTTTTTTAGGGTTCATGGTGTCTACATGAGCAAAACTCACAAAATCACAAAATTCATTGAAACAACAAGCCACAGTACTGAGATTCCATTCTGGTGTGGAAAGGTCTTTGTAATTATCCTTTTTCCACTAATCAAGGGACTGAATTTGGTAGATAATGCATTCACTCAATACAGATCTGCTCGATGTGTCATTAGCATGGGTGCAAGAGTGCCGGCTACAGCCGGCCTGCCGGCCAATTGGATTACCGAAAAAAACGTCGCCGGTTTTTGCGATTTGGATTTGATTGATTTTTTTTTTTTTTTTTATTTTTTAATTTTTTTTTTTTGTTTAGGTCCCAACAATCGGGTCGGGTACGTCCATATGATTAAGCGAAACTTTTGAATCGCAATGCTACGGTGACCCAGAAGTGATAATTATATTATTGAATTTGAACCGTGAATCTTGCAGGCTTTTTCAGATTATATGTCTGGTCATAGTAGACTTGCAGGCTTTTTGAGGTCCAGTTGCTTGCACCCATGCATTAGACACGGGGAAAATTTATGTCTAAATATTAAAAAAAAAAAATTTATTTCCAATTTATCTCATTCTCTTTATTCTGCAACCCCCAGGCTTTGCTATGTACTTGGACGAGAAAGGAGTGCCTATCAAGATATCAAATGAAGAACATGAAGTCCCCCAACCAATAGAAGCTCCTGCCAAAAGGTATTGATAAATAGAACAGGGTTTGAAACTGATCAATTTGGTACATCGATGTTGCTAAAAAATTTTTTTTTTCTTCAGAGGCACTGTTTAATTATCGAGTTTCCACTTATCATGAATCAGGATGAATCTAACTTCGTCTTTGAGAACTATTCCTTCTATAATATTTAATAAGGCTTGGCAATTGATGGTGTATCAAAGGTGACAGACATATTTTTTCCTGTGATGACTATTTCTATTTTTTTTTTCTGATAAGGATTTAGCAGCTAGCCATTTGTAGCTCCGAACCACATCTACAGTAATGATAGCAATAATAATAATAATAAAAATTATAATAATAATAAAAATTATAATAATAATAAAAATTATAATAATAATAATAGAAATTATAATAATAATAATAAAATTATAATAATAATAATAAAAATAATAATAATAATAATAAATAATAATAATAATAATAAAATTATAATAATAATAATAAAAATTATAATAATAATAATAATAATAATGAAAAAAATAATACTTATAATAATAGTGAAAATAATAATACTAATAATAATAATAGTGAAAATAATAATACTAATAATAATAATAGTGAAAATAATAATACTAATAATAATAATAGTGATAATAAAATGATAAAGTTGTGATTGCTTTTATTCACTCTGTACAATAAATTTTGCCAAAATACCTGGTGACAGCCGTAGAACAAGGATTTCGTATGGAACTTGGATTAAATTAATTTGAAAATATTTTTGAGGCTTGATGGATTTGCTTCAATATGAGAATTATTGGGCTGATTTACCTATATTAAAAATTTTATGTAAAAACTATTTTTTTTTTGTGTGTGTGTCTCAGGTCCGGTGATTTTGTAATGTGTCCAATGACAGATTGGTGATTTTTTAACATAAATGTTTTCCAATTACAGTCTTGCGATTTTCCAGTTGCAATTTGAAATATTTTGTTGTATAGTGGAAATATTGATCCAGTTGCAGTCTGATAAATTCGTTGCAGTATGGATTGCTTGCTTGTTCTTTATCCATTTGCAGTCTTGTGACTTATTTCAGAAGTGAAAACAGAAATATTTGTACTTTCTTTTTCTTTAAAAAAAAAAAAAAAAAAAATTTCAGTCAGATTATTTTGTGGATCACAAATATTGATCTAATTTTTTTAAAAATGCCAAATGTTGTTGTGGAGCAGAAATACTATTCTTTTTTTTTTCACCCAATTATACTTGATGAATTAATTTAATTAAACGCTTTTTTTTTGTGTCATTAACAGTATAGTGATTTTGTTACGTAGTGGAAGGCACTTGACCTGCAATACAAATCAACTGATGGGAGCTCAGCAACAAAGGATGGAACATCTCAAAAAGCTTGGCTATCAACCTGTCGTGGTAATAATAATAATTCATATAATTTCCTTATTTCCTTGTAAAGAAAGTAGCTATTTTATTCAATCAAATTTTTTTTTTTTTTGGTATCATATCGCCCATTTCTTTTAGCTCACTGAGAAAAAAAAAATCATTTTGACTCATAAAGGAAAACGGTGTCATACGTCATCTGTCACAAACTGAATCTATTTGCAATGCAATTGTGTGTTAAAATTTTAATTATCTGAATATGTTGCAGATTTTCGTTTTGTCATTTCCGTTAAAAACTATTTAGGCAAATTTTGCGATAAGCGCCTTTATTATTAGTATTATTAGTAGTATTATTATTATTATTAGTAGTAGTTCACTACGCTGAATCGCACATTGGACTGAATCCGCTCAATTCTCTTCTCATTTTCTTACCTTCATAGAAATTAATACTGATTTAATTGTTACATACAGATTTTTTTGCAGGCCGTATTCCTCCATGTTTGGATTGTCAATCAAAAATGTAGAGGGAATTTAGTGAAAAAGTTGTATTCATTTATTCAGAAATACACACATTATCAAACGGAACTAGACTACATTCAAACTAAAGCATTCAAACGTGATAATCCTTCCTTAGTCCTCTTGTGGAAGAGTCTCTACACACACATTATCAAACGGAACTAGACTACATTCAAACTAAAGCATTCAAACGTGATAATCCTTCCAGAAATACACACATTATCAAACGGAACTAGACTACATTCAAACTAAAGCATTCAAACGTGATAATCCTTCCTTAGTCCTCTTGTGGAAGAGTCTCTACACACACATTATCAAACGGAACTAGACTACATTCAAACTAAAGCATTCAAACGTGATAATCCTTCCTTAGTCCTCTTGTGGAAGAGTCTCTACACACACATTATCAAACGGAACTAGACTACATTCAAACTAAAGCATTCAAACGTGATAATCCTTCCAGAAATACACACATTATCAAACGGAACTAGACTACATTCAAACTAAGCATTCAAACGTGATAATCCTTCCTTAGTCCTCTTGTGGAGAGTCTCTACACACACATTATCAAACGGAACTAGACTACATTCAAACTAAAGCATTCAAACGTGATAATCCTTCCAGAAATACACACCCTTATCAAACGGAACTAGACTACATTCAAACTAAAGCATTCAAACGTGATAATCCTTCCTTAGTCCTCTTGTGGAAGAGTCTCTACACACACATTATCAAACGGAACTAGACTACATTCAAACTAAAGCATTCAAACGTGATAATCCTTCCAGAAATACACACATTATCAAACGGAACTAGACTACATTCAAACTAAAGCATTCAAACGTGATAATCCTTCCTTAGTCCTCTTGTGGAAGAGTCTCTACACACACATTATCAAACGGAACTAGACTACATTCAAACTAAAGCATTCAAACGTGATAATCCTTCCAGAAATACACACATTATCAAACGGAACTAGACTACATTCAAACTAAAGCATTCAAACGTGATAATCCTTCCTTAGTCCTCTTGTGGAAGAGTCTCTACGACCGTCTGGTATCTGTCTCTGTCCTGGGCTCTGCTCTTGGTAGCATGCCGCCTTCAACTCTTTAGTCAGTGATCACCTCCATGCTTGTTTTGGAGGACCAACCCTCTGTGTCCTTTAAGGGTTCCAATTAAGGGGTGGTATTTAAGAATAATGGATGAAACTGTGAGCTCTGGGTTGATACAGATTTTTGGATTATTTTATTTTAGGTGTCTTATTTGTTTGTTTTTTGTGTCAGGTCTGAAGCAAGAAAAAAAAAAAGAAAAAGAAAAGTAGATGATGTTTTATGATCGAAGATCAAACTCGATTTTGTAGGGTTAGGCTTTGTCAATAACCTCAATATACAAAATTAGGGCTTTGGAATTTGATATTTTATGAGCAAGAAGTAATCTCTCTCTCTCTCTCTCTCTCTCTCTCTCTCTCTTTCTCTCGCTCTCTCTTTCTCTCCCTCTCTCTCTCTCTCTTTCTCTCTCTCTCTTTTTCTCTTCTCTCTCTTTCTCTCTCTCTCTTTTCTCTCTCTTCTCTCTTCTCTCTTTCTCTCTCTCTCTCCTCTCTTCTCTCTCTCTCTCTCTCTCTCTCTCTCTCTCTCTCCCTTTCTCTTTCTCTTTCTTTCTCTCTCTCTCTCTCTCTCTCTTTCTTTCTCTCTCTCTCTCTTCTCTCTCTCTCTCTCTCTCTCTCTCTCTGTCTCTCTCTGTCTCTCTCTCTCCACAGATATACAGACATGCATACACAAAACATATGAACACACACTACCATGATTTTGTATTCAGAAATGTGAGTGGAGCAGGCACTTATGTTGATAATAACAAGAAATGAAGTGAGTAGGAAAGTGCCAGAAGACAACAGAGAATAAAAACTTCGCAGCAGCTATGGGGGCTTGAACCCGCGACCTTAGTGGTACACCAAGTCTGTCTGGCCGGGGAGATCGTGACTCTACGATATGAGCTATCCACAACGCCACCCCGCAAAAATTTTTATTTTCTGTTGTCTTCTGGCACTTTCCTACTCATTTCATTTCATGATTTTGTACTAATTTTTAAATCTCTCTCTGACTACAGATTCGAGTCTCTGAAATAATGTCTCAAGAAGGCACTGGCGTCCTTAGATCCCACCTAGCTGGTCTTGTTGACTTTAAGAATCCAGAAGTGGTGGCTTTGGAACGACAGCATTACAAAAGCTTGGAAGAAAAATATCTGAAGGATCGGTGGGAAGAGGACGACGAAGTAGAGGGAGAGGATGAAGCCGCTATTGTGGCTCTCGAAGACCTGATGAACAATCCAAGCTTTGAATATGGAAAATTGAAAGGACAAGGATTTTCTGTACCTTTATCGTCAAATGAGAAAGATAAAGATTGAATACTTAGGAGGATTTTAGGCCTTTAGCATTTGTTTGCAGTTCACATTCCTTGTGAACCCCAGAGTCTAGTCTTGTAAGAGATGAGTGCAATGTTTTGTGTGATTAGTGACTGAATGTGTGACACGGCTTTGACGCTGTATCCTGTGGCCAAGGCTCTGTTCTCTTATAAACTCCCCTCAACAGGTATGAACTCTGTGACTACCAATCCTTCGCATTGATGTTGCGGGATTAGCAAAAGTTATTTTTTTCTGAATTAAAAAAAAAAAAAAATCAAAATGTGTGTCCATTTCAAACAAAAGATCGTTCTCATTCTTAATATTTTCTGTTAATTTCAATTGATTACCTATAAATGGTATGTTAATACGTTCAAATATTTTCACACTTGAATGATTCTGTTATTTGTTTTAAACACAAAGAGAAAAAAAGTTGGCATTCAATGCATATAATTTTTCCAAAGCCCAGTAGTCAGTGAATTAATGGCTATATGCAGTTGTAGCAATACAAGGAGAAAAAAAAAGATTAAAACAGGCATCTAGACCTGCATGAACTAATCTTAATCGTGAACAAAGCATTGCAGGCATACCATGAACACCATTTTTGTCTTATACTTTGATTACAGATGCATTGATTTGAAAGCAGTTGTTTCTGGGTGGGGTTCCTGACCTTCCATAGTGGGCAGGGAGGCACATACTGTGTCTTCTATCCCCCTCTATCTGTCATTGTCTTGGAATGAGATTTCTTGGTTTTGTCCTGGTCCTGGCCAGATACTCTCTCTTTCTCTTCTAGTAACTGAGAGGGAAACAGTCAAATGTATAGTTAGTTTTGGGAGATATTTTTTTCCTTGTAAATCATCTTTCTGTTATGCACTGTATTATGTTTTGTATACGTATTATATATGATTCGTTAACATTTGAGTGTATTCCTCTTAGACGGGACCTGTGTTTGTGTCTGGATTAGACTTTTAGGTGATCTCAAACTAAGTATTTTGATAGTGTGCTCTTGGAATCTACATCTGTTTCCTATTTGAACCAGTTTCCCTTTTGTCTTCCCTTTTCTTGGGTGCTTTAATTGTAATTCTATAACTCTTTACTATCCCATTTTCTTCCTTTTTACTGGCGCTGATATGACCTTAATGTGTTGCAAGCGCCGTAAAACCCTTAAAAACAAACAAAAACAAAAAGCAGTTGTTTAATGTCAATAAGCCATGAAACCTTGCAAATATTGGTACAGTATAATCTGCATAAAGTCATCTTCTGCTTTAAGGCTATGTGGCCTAGTGGTATGACACTTGCTTTTCGGATCGGAAGGTCCTGGGTTCGAGCCTCGCTCGGCGCATAGTTGAGTCCTTTGAAAAGACTCTTTACTCACATTCTCTCATCGTACTCAGGTTTAAAATGAGTACCTGGCTGTTACCAGCGTTGTCTTTGTCCCCATTACTAATCTAGTCATAAATGTAGACTTATTGTTTTTATCAAGAAAGAGTACAATGTGACTCGAGCTTTTGAAATGAAACCATTCTCAAATTGAATCCTTAATCTCTGTGCGAGTCCTTTTCACTTTGTGAAGACGGTAATCTTTGCTTTCAGGGAAAATTCAATGGTGTTAAACTTAATTTTCAAGACTTTTACCAATGCTTTTTAATTATTTAGAAAATGATGGATTTAGGAAAAATGCCATTTTTATCCAGAAAAGTGAGTGGAGCAGGCACTTATGTTGGTAACAACAAGATATGAAGTGAATAGAAAAGTGCCAGAAGACAATAGAGAATAAAAATTTTTTGCGGCGGTGGTGGGGTTTGAACCTGCGACCTTATTGGTACGACAACTCCGCCTGGCAGGTGAGAGTGTGGCTCTACCGTGTGAGCTATCCACGAACACAAAAAATATTCGTTTCAAACTCAAAGTCATTACTAGATCCCTCTCTCACCCACTTCTTGAGACCGCCGATTCGTTCGTACACCACCATCGCGAATAATTTTGACCAGCAGTTAAGCTTAATAGCCAATATTCTCAACACAAACATATAACATAGAAACGATTGAGACATTGAGTATGCTCCGGTGTATGGGGTGAATTTTTAATTCAGAAAAGTGAGTGGAGCAGGCACTTATGTTGGTAACAACAAGATATGAAGTGAATAGAAAAGTGCCAGAAGACAATAGAGAATAAAAATTTTTTGCGGCGGTGGTGGGGTTTGAACCTGCGACCTTATTGGTACGACAACTCCGCCTGGCAGGTGAGAGTGTGGCTCTACCGTGTGAGCTATCCACGAACACAAAAAATATTCGTTTCAAACTCAAAGTCATTACTAGATCCCTCTCTCACCCACTTCTTGAGACCGCCGATTCGTTCGTACACCACCATCGCGAATAATTTTGACCAGCAGTTAAGCTTAATAGCCAATATTCTCAACACAAACATATAACATAGAAACGATTGAGACATTGAGTATGCTCCGGTGTATGGGGTGAATTTTTAATTCAGAAAAGTGAGTGGAGCAGGCACTTATGTTGGTAACAACAAGATATGAAGTGAATAGAAAAGTGCCAGAAGACAATAGAGAATAAAAATTTTTTTTTCTCGATGGTGGTGTACGAACGAATCGGCGGTCTCAAGAAGTGGGTGAGAGAGGGATCTAGTAATGACTTTGAGTTTGAAACGAATATTTTTTGTGTTCGTGGATAGCTCACACGGTAGAGCCACACTCTCACCTGCCAGGCGGAGTTGTCGTACCAATAAGGTCGCAGGTTCAAACCCCACCACCGCCGCAAAAAATTTTTATTCTCTATTGTCTTCTGGCACTTTTCTATTCACTTCATATCTCATTTTTATCCAAAGTGATTTAAAACTTTTTATAGTAGATATACTTTTATCAGGAGTCATTTTCGGAAGGTCAGCTTGGCTCAGCTGTAGTGTCTATGCTTTGTACCTGAAAAGGTTCAGAGTTTGACCACCCGCTGCACTGTGTGGCCTTGAGCATCTCTGAACTGGTGCTGATACCTTGAATAGACCTTGAAGGCATATTTTCCCTTCGGGATGAATTTAAGGAATTATAAATTGAAATTTGCAATTGATCAGTGATGATACTTTTCCGCGGATCCGCGGAAATCCGGGGTTTTCTTTCCTTTCCTCGGTTCTCCTCCTCAGATCCTTAGATGTTGGTAGTGTAGAGAACAATCTGGAATTGAAGGACATTTTGATTGGCAAAGTCACTTCAGACACTCTCAAAAGTTATGAGAAGAGAAATGAATTCTTCATTACAGTCTCGAGGGCATACAGGCATTGTGCTAAACATCTGCTTGTAACATTGCCTCTAAACAATCCACTAATAGTCAGTCTTTCAGCCTTAGATCCAGAGGCTCCCTGTCATAGTGTCATTAGCAAAGCCTTAAACACTCTAGCTAGTCATTTTGGGCATTATTTATCTCAAACGGAAATGGAACTTGTTTTGGTGGAAATAAAAAATTTTGTCATAACCAAAAAGGACTTTAATGGGGAAAGGGTTGATTTGTGGTGGAATAGAAATAGTGACTTTCCTATTCTTCAAAAGCTGGCTAGGGCTTGCTTATCCATATTTCATGGCCCACAGGTAGAGGGTTCCTTTTCTAAAATGAAGGATATTCTTAAAAGACAAGTGTGGCAACATGAATATTTCAACATTCTCTGCCATACAGACGGTGAAGTATTCTTTGAAAGCAAGAAATGCCACTGCCCTGGAATGCTTCAAAAGAGAAGACATAGATCACAGTGAAATTGATCCTGTCCTGATAAGTTGCATTAAAAAATCTCGCAGCAAGTATCATGCTGAGTTGCAAAAACAGAAAGAGGAAAAGGAAAGAAAAAGACAAATGTTTGATCAAGCAGTTGTAAAGGCGGAAACAAAAAAGCAAGCAAAGGCAGTCCGGGAGAAGGCAATTAAAACAGCCTATAAGCTTCATATAAAGAAGCAATCCAAACAGGTTGGGCCCCCACCTAGAAAGAGGCCCAAAACACACTAGTACTCTTCAAGTACTCAAAAGAAGTCATCCTGCCTACTTTCCTGTGGTGCAAGAATGTTCTAGGTGAGTTTTCCATTTTTCCGAGACTTTTCCTCCTTTATGACTTTTTGTGAGTATCATCACTGATTGATTTATTCTAAATTTTTATTTTAAATTAAAATTTAATTTACTTGATTTTTTTAATATGCTTATGTTGAAATAAAATATCAAAAACGTTTCTCAAATAAGTCTTATCATTGAGTTGTTTTAATTACGCCTTTTAAATATCTTGAAAACATCACATATTGTTTTTTACTTAAATACAGTGCATTGACGTTTTGTTTTTTTAAAATGATTATTTGACAAATTTCATTATTGTTGTGAGTTGTTGTGACAACTTTCATTGTTGAAAATCATTCAAGTGTGTTCCTTCAGCTAATAGATATGTGTTCATCGTGTTATGTTTGTACTGATATCTGGTATTCTAATTTCCATCAGGATCATTATTATTATTATTATTATTATTATTATTATTATTATTATTATTATTATTATATTATTATTATTATTATTATTATTATTATTATTATTATTATTATTATTATTATTATTATTATTATTATTATTATTATTATTATTATTATTATTAATATTTATTAATATTTGATTTTGTTATCACCTTTAAAAAAAAAAACCATCAGAAAATGTACAAATGTTAATTTTTGTACATATTGTAATTAAAATATTCATATTGTGACATTTGTATTGTGTTATCATTATTATCTGATGCATTTATTAATAAATGATATTCTAATTTAAAGAAAAACAAAATGAAAAAAACAACAACTTCTGCTCTGTATATTTATTTACTTTTTTCTTTTTTTTCCTTTATCACTCTCAGTATTGTTTAGGGTTCGGGTCAGTCAAGGTAATTATTAAGTCCCTGATTTGTCGTGCTCAATATTGGATCACCCTTGCTGACTCTTCTTTCCCCTTATACTCATACGTTATATGAACTGCAGAACAACCGCAGACCTGCCTACTATAGGCTTCAACAGTTGTGACGTCACTTCCCTCGTAATGACGCATAGTAACTTAGTAACTGGTTCTAAACTATCGGACAATGGGGCATGCCCTTATGAAATTCTTCTTCGACGAGCATAAAAGTGTATCCAGTGGAGAAAAACATAATAAATCTGATCATGTTTTGACTTTTATACATTTTGATCACATGGCATATGAAAAAGTTCTATTCAGCATTGGGGAATAATAAGTACCGATTTTATTTGTTTAGAACCAAGCAGCTCGTTGCTGGGCAGACATGACATCAGACTATCGAATCCTTTAACTTAACGAATAATTCATAGAATTAAGAAATTTTGGCTCCATTTTCAGAACTTCATGAGCATCTCTAAGTCATTAAAACTTATTGAAAATGAAGGTTGATGGTAGAATACATAATTTTAAGGATTTTGACATGTCATTTAAGGGTAAATTGTTGATCTTTAAAGTAGGGACTAGAATTTTTATCTCCTAAAAATTACGAATTTTTAAGTAGGCAGGTCTGCGACCAATTGTGTATTAGATTTAATTGGTTACAGTTTATTGCTACAAATACAAAGTAGTCTGTCAGAGCCGTGGAGCCAGAGTTTATCCCGGTTTCTATAGCCTAAAACAGACAATGGCTCATAATATAAATAATAAATGGCATTTATATAGCGCTTTACCCCGTTGTCACATGCACTAAGCGCTTTACAGTGATTTAAAACAAAACATATTACAGTAAAACATGTTTGATGGAAACGTGATACGAATTCAATTTAACAACAAAATATGATAATAGTATTGCAACGTTATGATGTATAAAGATAAAACTTTAAGCGAGATTTGAACGTCAACGAATCCGAGCATATCGCGTGTGAGTGTGATGGGAGAGAGTTCTGAAAATTGAAAAGATTGTTCACCTATTTTACGCAACGGCTTAGGTTTGACAAGGATTGATTGGCCATTGCTTGACCTCAAGTTTCTATTGGGGACATTTATGTTTAGGTCTTTATAATATAGGAGGATAATGTGAAACAATACATAAATATCTCCAGAAATGTTTCAGCCTTTGGCCTTTGTCGGGTGACAATGATGACATTTTGATTAAAGGGTGAAAGAAGCTGGCCTAACCCGGAATAATATCAGCGTCCATGCAGATGTATTTTTGTGTATTGTTTCACATTATGGGCCTTATTTTCGTAATGATACATGTTCAGATTGAACGAGCACTAAATCATTAATTTCTTCATTATTGAATTGTATTGTAAAGTTGCAGTACATATAAATAAAGGAGAAAATCGGGCATTTTCGGTGGAAAAAATGTTTTTGTTACATTCATATTTCCTCCCCAAAATATAGAGTTGGTTTTATTTTTTTGTTGTCTGGACCGTGACGAAAAGTTTTGACATATAAAGACATGAAAATAATTGAGGTTATGACTTTCATATCCTAAGTTCTGTCATTTCTAAATAGAAAATGAATTAACACTCTCTTTGGAATCACCAGAAGTTAACACTCTCTTTGGAATCACCAGAAGTTAACACTCTCTTTGGAATCACCAGAATTAAAGAGTTGATTTTTCTTAACACTCACTCACAGTAAATGGCAAAAAACCCAAAATATATTTTCCTCTTTAATGACCCATTTAGACATACACGGTCCGACGGATTTCCACAAATTGTGGATAATTGACCAAAACTCATGAAAACTGAGCGTGTAAACGAGGAATTTCTATCTTGTCGGAGGGATGTCCGCCCAAGCTCCCGATATCAGGATCTGCCTGATATTTTCCTGTCTTCGTGTTGACGAATCATCGTGGGTGATATTCGTTTTCACTGAAGTCCCTCTTACTCTTACTTCAAACTACGGAAGTGAATGAAGGTGACTTATTTATTTGTGTCCACCCGTCTGTGTGGTATGTGTGTGGCAGTGGTGTGAAGGTGGTGGCGTGGGTATGTGTTGTGTGTGTGGATCCAGATCCGACGCGGATCAATTAATTAACCAGTAGATTTTTGACCAATCAAAACATGGAATTTGTGACACACCTTCACACGTGATCGGACAACCTAAAATTGGTTGTTTATAAACAATAACGTGAATGATATCGACCTCTCTCTCTGATCATTGTTATTGTTTTTTATACTGCCAAATTATGGATGACTAGATATCACACGATTTTCTCGATCATATTATAAACGTATCGATTTACACATAGTTTTCTGGGCTGGTTCAAGTGACCAAGTGGTAGAACAGTGGTGATTTCACTTAGCCACATGCTAACGATAGTAAAAAGCTGTGTAGTTCGCTATGTTTACCAGTGTTTACACTGTGACGACTGTCCGAGAGGCGTGGTTATCTAAGTGTCTATTGTACGTCTTAACGGAACTTTTCTCGTCGATTCACGGTGACCCACATCCACCTCGTCTTATCTATTTTCGTCGGGCCATGTGCGAAACGTCTGTACGGCTGGGTTCGGGCCTTGCTCGGCGCTTAGTTGAGTCATTGGCTCTTTACTGACATTCTCTCACCGTACTCAGGTGTAAAATGAGTACCTGGCCGTTAACAACGTTATCACTGTCCGAAAAAATAGGCGTGATCTCACATCCTACACGTTAAGTGTTGCTGTTGGCCAGGGACTCCTTGTAAAGTGCTTTGAGCACTTTCATTGGATATTCCGCTATATAATATCTCCCAAGTTTTTTAAAGTTTCTTTTAAAAAAAAATCATTACCAAAAAAAAAAAAAAAATAAATCGACCCACACCCCTCAAACAGTGCAAGACTGGCACTAGCGCCGTAAAACCCCCAGCTTAAAACAAACAAACAAAAAGTAAATATCACTTTTATTTTATATTTTACTTGCACTGATATGACACGACAGTTCGGCGAGTGCATTTAAATCTAAAGCAAATAAACCAGGCAAATAACTAGCGAGCCTCTGTATTGACGCTGTGCGCTTAGGTAAAATACCCACAACATCCGCCAGCCTGATAAGTTAGATGAAGAAAACAGAGTGGAAAGTTAAAGTGCTCAGAAATTTTGAAAGCTTATGCTCTTTAACTCATCAACCCTAACATCGACTATATCAGTAGTTAACCCGGGTTACTTTTACCCCATGCCTATTTAATACATATTTATGAGACAAATTATAGGCGTAGTATCAAAGTTAATGTTTTTAATTTTTACATGTTAATGGTAGTTGAATAAAGCCATCCTTGCACATGCTTATTTTAATACATTTTTTTCCAGTTTTGATAAGTAGCAAAAATTTCTAGGATTGAGTGAGTTAACTTTAAAGTTAATGAAATGACATGTCTGGATCCTTTACTTGTGCCTGGATTGGACTTGTTACACACAGTACTAATGGCTAACCCACACCGGAGACTGACTCCGACCACCCGGCACTGCCGTCCTCACTCTGCCGTCTTCCGGATAAAGACGTCGGGCACGGACAAAAGACTAAGAATAAAGAGAAGAGCCGCTAGACCACTACCTATACCAAGCTAGGAAAAAAAACAAAACGGGAGAGGACGTCGGATGCTTGATATTGGTAGGTCTATCGGCTCTTCTCTTTATTCTTAGTATTTTGCCCGTGCCCGACGTCTTTATCCGGAAGACGGCAGTGCCGGGTCGTCGGAGTCATTCTCCGATGTGGGTTAGCCCCACAGATCTATGGTTAGCCCTAAGTAGATAATGTCAAAATAGACACACTGGTATTGGTGGAAAATCTTCCCTTCTCTATTTATTGAAATTGTACCCTTTATGTTACTTTTTATTTTGTGATTTAAACTACAGATCCTCAACTGTTCCCCTATCATCTTTCTTTTTACCAGCACTGGAATGACCGAAAAGTGTCGCGAGTGCTGTAATACTTATGCCTTACTTAATGATGATAATGTTGCTGCTTGAAGCTCGAAGGAAAAAAATACAAAACAAGGACTGAATTGTAAGGTTCAATCTATTAAACTAAGACAGATACTTTTGGACGTTTCGGTTTTCCTTTTATCAACGAAACACGATGAATGAAACACTACGGACGAATGAGATAATGTGATAAGGTGAATTCACCACAGTATCACAGGACTTTTCACCTGTCCAACATGTACCCGATGTGGACAGGAACCCGAAACCGCAGAGCATCTAGTTGAACGATGTGTTGTGATGAAGCTTCCGGGTGGGTTCGCGACGGTGCACTAGTGCGGTACGGACTTAGCTGATTGGGTCGATTGTCATAACAAAATAGTGTGAGCACCATTAGAAGCTGCCGCTACCACAGTATCTGTCTTCGTCTAATAAATTGAAGCTCACAATTAAATCCTTATCGTTATTTTTTTTGTAAAAGCCTTAAGAAAACAAACAAAACAAAGAATTCAATTTCCAAGTAGCGAGGTTTTGAGGTGATCGGTCACCTTTATATATTGTCCCCTTCCTCTCTTTCTCTCTCTCTCTCTCTCTCTCTCTCTCTCTCTCTCTCTCTCTCTCTCTCTCTCTCTCTTTCTCTCTCTCACCCCCCCCCCCCCGGTGGTGGACAGGATGTCACTTGTCCATCCCCCATAATATTCTGTTTTCCGAGTTGCTTTCATTCTTGGTCTTGGAATGGAATTACCTGGTTTGCCTTGCCCATGACCGGAGGCCTCGGCTGAGAGGGAAACAGTCAAATAATATGTATGTAGTATTAGTTATGGAAGATTATAGTTATGCGTGTGGTACATTATAACCTGCTGGAGGGAGGGTGTGAGTATAATTTGGCCTAAATGCTTAGCATCAATTAATGGGAATCCCGTGTTTGGCCCTAAGGCGTTACCGAAACGGGTAAATCAACACGTTTTCTCCGTATAATGCTATTCTGTAAAATAAAATACTCACCAATCCTGTCTGTCGAATAATTAAAATAAAAGCAAGAAACAAAATTCCGTGTAACCTTTAACGCTCACAGTCTATTAATTAGAGATAATTTTGTGAGAACCAATCACTCTCTGGCGATCCTCAACAAGAACAGAGAGCTGATTTCGTCATTTTCATGATGACCTCAGTTGTAGGCCGCTTTTGCGTTGTTAGATTTACTCGATAGCTCACTTGGTAGAGCACCCGCTTTACACACAAAGGGAACGCGATCGATCGGGCTTTTTAAACGCACTGTTCACCGAACAGTGATTGGGTAGCTAGGTTTATTAGATCTGGACTTTGCAATAGACAAGTGTCCTTTCCAAAGAGCATAGCCTTCATTGTTAATTGTCCATTAAGCGCTATATAAACCGGGATATACTTCGGCACCATAGGCCCTTAAGTTCTTAGAGACTACTATATAATAAACCCACTTTTAAAACCACCCCATGGCCAAAAGACCAAAACTCAATCTCCTATTCATCAATTTACAATATTATGCATCAACACGTATTGAATAACTCAGTGGTGTTGACCATTTGTGATAATGACGATAATAGGCAAACAATCTCGATGAATTAAAAATTTTAATTATTCGGTAAAAACAAACTCACTTCCCCCAACCCTTAAACATAAACATTTGGGGCGTGATAGCCTCGATATTACAATAATAGGCGTCTGGAGATTCTTTCGAAGTTGGAGATGTTGAGTGGGTGCCAGGAGGTTTCTTTGAGGTTGTGTGTGTATGTGTGTGTGTGTGTGTGTGTATGTGTGTTTGTTTGTCTGTGTGCGTATGTGTGTTTGTGTGATTCCTTATATCTCGGATTATGGGGGTCTTGATCCAACCTTGCTGTTTCCTCTACCAGTCTACACCAAGTTCCTGGGTGGGGTTCCCGACCTTCCATAGTGGGCAGGGGGTTCTTTTGGTTCAAATGATGCTTGGCACCGCATCCATCTTTTAAACATGGATTACAGCATTTAATAATAAAACAAAACCCGAGATAACAACAAGACAAGATTTTTGTGTGTGTATTAGTGTATTGTATTGTCTTTATGTTATCAAATATGTGGGTTTTATTGTCAAAACCTTGTAATTTTATTCGAACATTTGTTTATTTTTAAAATAAAGTTATTATTTAATTAAATCAGCAGATTTGTTTAATAATTTAAGCTTAATTTTTGTTGGGACCTTTTGTAATATTATGAGTCTGATTTTGGCTGGAAATTTATCTATATCTTAATGTCATAGAACAAGAGACAATTATTTGGCTGGGACAATATTTTAAAGAAGTATAAAGTCTAGCGATTAAAACTACTCCCTTGGTTTAGTGCAATTTTTGTAAAGTATGAAAAAGTCTAGCTGTTAATACAATTCACTTTGTTTAGTGCATATTCCTTTCCCGTCCTTTCAATTTATCTCTATATCATTATATTCATCAAGTCGTATTGCACTGATGTTTAAAAAGTGTTCACTCTCATCTCATTGGTTTATTTCTAAAATAAATTGATACTAACCTGTCATTGATTTGATAAACAGATTAATGTTATTCTGAACGTGAAGAAACATCACACTGTCAAGATAAGCAGAAAATTAGGGGACTTTGACAACAGGGCAAATAGGTGACTATCACTTCAATAGTCTGACGAGCAGCCCGGTTTTAAACAAAGAAAATCGGTACTTTTTATTATTCATCCTAGCTAGAACATTTTCACATGTCATGTGATCAGAATTTATAAAAGTCAAAACATGATCAGATTTATAATGTTTTTTTCTCCTCTGGATACACTTTTTTTCTCGTCGGAGAAGTATTTCATAAGGGCGTCCGCCATTGTTCCGATAGTTTTGAGCCAGTTACTCAGTTACTATGCGCCATTACGAGGGAAGTGACGTCACGACTGTTGAAGCGAATAAGTGAGCTGTGCTTTTTTCTTCTATTATTCAAACCTATTTTCCCTTTAAATTGACCCTATCTACCATGACAGAAAAGCACAAACTAAAGTACTGACAAATTGTACCCGGCTTAAAAATAACAACGGCTATTGATCGAACGAAGATGACGTCACTCGGGTCTTTGTTGTTTTTGTTTTTTTGCCATACATAATACGCTTCAACAGTCGTAACATCACTTCCCTCGTAAGGACACATGGTAACTTAGTAACTGGCTCTAAACTATCGGAACAATGGCGGACGCCCGACGAAATATTTCCCCGACGAGCAAAAAAGCGTATCGAGAGGAAAAAAACAAACATTATAAATCTGATCATGTTTTGACTTTTACACATTTTGATCGCAAGACATATGAAAAGTTCTAGCCATCAGGAAGAAAAAAGTACCGATTTTCTTTGTTTAGAACCACGATGGCTGCCATTGCTGGGCGACGTGACATCAGACTATTTAACCCAATTATGAGTAATTCTCACTAAACTGTATTATCCAGACTATAAAAGTTCTGATTACACATGCATGGTTTTGTGTATTGGCCAGTTATAGATAGTATGCGGTTACCCTCCTTCCGCACTAGGACAAAACTGTCCCGGGACAAATTTGTCCTGTCCCAATGGAGAAAACTTCTATTCAAAAGGGGTTCCGCACTAGGACAGGACTGTCCCAGGACACACCTGCGCGAATGCATTATTTTTTTTTTTTTTACAAGACTCAAAAGTTTTTTTGTAGGCAATTGCAACTGTAATAATTCACATTTTATGAATCAACATAAGATACGACATGACGACAATGATTTTTTACACTGTACAATGGGATTTGTTTACATAAGATTTATATAATCATGAAATATTCTTATAGCAAAAGTAATATTATTGCTACTGCTACTACTACCACTACCAATACCACGACTACGACTACGACTACTACTACTACTACTACTACTACTACTACTACTACTACTACTACTACTACTACTACTACTACTACTACTACTATTAATACTACCACTACCACTACCACTACCACGACTACGACTACTACTACTACTACTACTACTACTACTACTACTACTACTACTACTACTACTACTACTACTACCACTACCACTACCACTACCACGACTACGACTACTTCTACTACTACTACTACTACTACTACTACTACTACTACTACTACTACTACTACTACTACTACTACTACTACTACCACTACCACTACCACCACTACTACTACTACTACTACTACTACTACTACTACTACTACCACTACCACTACCACTACCACGACTACTACTACTACTACTACTACTACTACTACTACTACTACTACTACTACTACTACTACTACTACTACTACTACTAGTAGTAGTAGTAATGGATGAAATAGAGGTTGCATATTTCTGTGCTTTACCACGTGGAAAAAAAAGACAAATTGAAAGAGAAAACAATATTGGGTGCATCCTTTAATGACCCAAAGATTGCTCAAGGGTCAATTCCGTAGACTCTATGGTGATCTCCGTTCTTATCTTAAAATGACTTTCTTGGAATCACCTCATTTTACCCAGGTGCAAATGAGTACCAGTTCGCTGATGAAAGTAATCTTTGACGGACTAGCATCATTCAAGAGGATAATAGAAAGTCAGCATGCTTCGTACCCGAAAGGCATCAGTTGATTAAGTCACCTCGCCTAGCTCAATTTGCGGCGCTGCACTGCGGCTGACGCCTGGTTATACCTTGTCCTAGCTAAATTTGCGGCGCTGCATTGCGGCTGACGCCCGGGTTATTCCAGTCTTACCTTGGAATAGACCCTCGAGAAAAATTTCCCCTATGGGATGAAAAAATGAATTTTATTATTTTAAATTTTAAACTGTTATCTGTCTGCTCAACGCCACAGAAACATGGATAAGTTCCGGATTTATAAGCTTAGGAGGCAAGATGGCCTATGGTTAGCGCGTTGTACTCTGGACTCAGAGGTTCTGTGTTCGATTCCGACCGAAGCCAACTTGTACTTTCTAGAGCAAGAAAATTTACTCCAATCACTCACTCCATTCAGGTGTAAAAGGGTACCTGTCAAGTTGGGATAGTAATCTGCGATAGACTACAGACTAGCGTCCCGTTCAAAGGTTTTCAAACAAATACGTTAATTGTCCGCTTCACGCTATTGAAACCGGAATAACTCCTGCACCATTGGCTACAAGGCTCTAAAGGACTTAATTTGTTTTACAATGAGTCCAAGTGGCTCAGAAGGACTAACTTATAAATATTTTCATTGAGAATTCCCGAAATAAATAACGATAAAGATAATTGATCCCACAAGTTATCGAATAGATGTGCGACCGGTTTTAGACACGTTACTGCTGTGTCACAAAGTGTGACACTTCTTAAATTATATTTATAAACATACGTTTTTAAATTGCCGAAAATATTTATGTTGCTATGCCTTCTTTACGTGGTTTCATCACATAGAATTATTTTTTGAATTGTTCTTGCTTTTTTATATTCAGAATTGAAATAAATAAATAAATTAAAACTGTGAAATTGAATGTAAGCTTCAGTTTAATATACGAAAACAGATAAAATGGACGTTTCGGGTTTCCCCTTCATCAATAACACATGATGAATTAAAAACTACAGACGAATGAGATAATGTGGTAGTGGCGTTGTTAAGATGCATAAACAAAAACATTGATGGGCAGGAAATTGTATGCTACTTTGTGAGGAAGCGCGAATTAAAACAGAGCAATAGAAATTTATAAAAGGTGCGTACTTAATTATGTCAAAAGAGGGGAGGCGGGGAGGAACTGTGTAATGCAGTATAGAAAGTGAACCAAATTATAAAGTGTGACTATTGTTGGAAAATAAATACAATGGAATTGGAAATAAATACAAAATATAAGGGATGTAGGTGTTAATATATTAGTGGCATTAGCCACAGCAGAAGCAACAATAGAAATAGTAGTAGTAGTAGTAGTAGTAGTAGTAGTAGTAGTAGTAGTAGTAGTAGTAGTAGTAGTAGGAGGAGGAGGAGGAGGAGGAGGAGGAGTAGTAGTAGTAGGGATGCAGAAAATAAAGACAGGCATTTCAATTTTGACACGGCGCCGCCAAGTCTGGGACTTTTTTGTCCTAGTGCGGAAGTCTGCTATATTTTTCTACTATCACAAACGATATGAACACGGGACTGGGACAGTCCTGTCCCGTTGATTTTGTAGCATTTCACAACGGCTTGGGACACAACGGGACTGTTTTGTCCCGTCCCAATAGGTGCGGAAGATCTCTCTAAATTCTATATGTTACAGATTTGGGACAGGACTGTCCCGGGACAGTCCTGTCCTAGTGCGGAAGAGGGTTAAGAAGCTCATAACATTGCCATCCGGAAGTATAACGGACCAACACACAAAACTGTGTGTATCAATGAACGTTTATAGTCGGGTTAATACAGTTCAGTGAGGATTACTCACAAACGCGGATGGCAAAAAAACAATAACAATGGCCTGAATGACGTCATCTTCGTTCTATCTATAAGCTATACTTCCGAATGGCAATGTTGTGAGCTTCTTAGCCAAGCGCTCACTATCTATTATCTTCAATTCACTATAAAGGTTCATTAAGTGCAGTGACTTGAGTCCGTATCGCGAACAAACCCGAGGTTTAATGATTCGTGTTAACACATTAAGCACTTTAGAATAATCCTTGCAATCGGCACAACCGATCAGTGTTCCTCCCGTATTAGATAAATAAGGCAAAATAAAATATTATTGTCACAAGTTCGATGACATTAAGATATAAAGATATTTCCAACCGTAATCATCGGACTAATAAATAATAATATAATAATAATAATAATAATATAATAATAATAATAATAATAATAATAATAATAATAATAATTACAAAAGGGTGAGAGACAATGGAAAGGGAAATATAAAATATCGTAGCCCATTTAATTAAATTTAACTTTATTTTAAAAATAAGAAAAGGTTAAATTAAAATGAAAAGGTTTTGACAATAAAACGTACCTATTTGATAACACATAAAGACAATACAATAGATAGTTCGAAGATGACTTCACTCAGGTCTTTGTTGATGTTTTTTGCTCACTGAACTGTATTAACCCGACTTTTAACGTTCATGGATACACACAGTTTTGTGAGTTGATCCGCTATACTTCCGGATGGCAATGTTATGAGCTTCTTAGCCAAGCGCATACTAGATAAATCGAAGTTGACGTTACTCAGGACTTTGTTATTGTTTTTTGCCATCCGCGTTTTATAGATATTATGCGCCTGGGTAAGAAGCTCAAACATTGCCATCCGTAAGTATAGATAGTATGCAGATGACGTCACTCAGGCCTTTGTTATTGTTTTTGCCATCCGCGTTTGTGAGTTGTTCTCACTAAACTGCATTAACCAGACTATAAAAGTTCATGGTTACACAGAGTTTGTGTGTTGGTCCGTTATACTTCCGGATGGCAATGTTGTGAACTCCTTGGCCAAGCGCATTCTATCTATAACGGACCAACACACAAAACTGTGTGTGTCCATGAACGTTTATAGTCAGGTTAATACAGTTCAGTGAGCATTACTCATAAACGCGGATGGCTAAAAACAATAACAAAGACCTGAGTGACGTCATCTTCGAACTACCTATATAGCGCAATATCCACTAAACGTGCTCAAAATGCTTCACAAGGGGTCCCTGGCCAACAGCAACACTCAACATGTAGGACGTGACATGACGCCTCTTAGGCGATATTACAATTTTTTCGAACACATACAACGCTGTTAACGGTCAAGTACTCATTTTGCACATGGGTACGGTGAGAGAATATGAGTAAAGAGTCTTTTCCAAGGACTCAACTATGCGCCTAGCGAGGCTCGAACCCAGGACCTTCCGATCCGAAAGCGAGTGTCGTACCACTAGACCACATAGCCGCATTATCCTTCTGTATCTAGATAGAGATTTGACCGAACAAGTTTTTAAGGGCATTTATAATATAGATAGTTCGAAGATGACGTCACTCAGGCCTTTGTTATTGTTTTTGCCATCCGCGTTTGTGAGTTGTTCTCACTAAACTGTATTAACCAGACTATAAAAGTTCATGGTTACACAGAGTTTGTTGTTGGTCCGTTATACTTCCGGATGCAATGTTGTCATATTTGGGAAAGGTTCGATCATCGTGTATCCGCTATAGTTTGATGACATCCCTTTATTTTTAGTGGCGATAGTTGATCTTGGAAAACTCAGCTATTCATCTATTGTCACAGGAAAACCATCCTAAGGCATTGAAAAATATTATTACAATCACAGTTTTTGGCGTGTTCTGTGTTAGTGACCCCTTATTTTTTTTTGTGTCTGGAACTATTTCGATAGTCGGTCCAATCGTTTAATCTTATCAATAAGTAATGCTGTTGCCAAAGGAGTTTACAACATTGCTGATCGTGAAAGCTACATAACGACCAACAAACAAATACTAGTTGAAGTAACCATGATCTTTTATTGTTTGGTTAATCGTTTATGAGAACACAACATCCACAAAACGTCATGGATAAACAATTTTCTAAGTCCTGAGATGAGCATCTTCGAACTATCTACAGGGCGAAAAAGGATAAAATCCTTTGAATGCCCCTAATAATAGTAACGCTAAAAATCCATTGATTGAAAGATTACGATAATGATAAACATGGTAAAGATAATTAACCAACTGAAATATACTCATATATATGTGATGTACTAACATATATCTTTAACCGAAACATACAAAACACACACACACACAAACAAACACACACACAAACACACACACACACACATACACACAAACACCACATCCATATTATATAGAAAATAACCATGATAAAATATCAATGCATTATATTTACATACAAGATTGAAAACCATGCCAATAGCCACGTCAATAGCAGTGCAAACAAAGATTGAGCTTTTATAGATAGTATGCGCTTGGCTAAGAAGCTCATAACATTGCCATCCGGAAGTATAACGGACCAACACACAAAACTGTGTGTATCCTTGAACGTTTATAGTCAGGTTAATACAGTTCACTGAGCGCTACTCATAAACGCGGATGGCAAAAAACAATAACAAAGACTTGAGTGACGTCAACTTCATACTATCTATAGGGAAACATCCACTAAACGTGCTCAAAGCGCTTTACAATGGGTCCCTAGCCAACAGCAACACTTAATAGGACGGGACATGACTCCTATTAGGCGATATAACAATATTTCGGACAGAGACAACGCTGTTAACAGCCAGGTATTCATTTTACACCTGCGTACGATGAGAGGTAACCGAGACATACGAGCAAGAATAACTCAAGCCAAACAGGCCTTCATGGACCTGGGAAACATTTTGAAAAACAAACAGATGTCGTTCGGGATTAGATTCCGAGTCTTGAAGTGCTACGTGTGGCCAATCTTGTTATACGGATGCGAAAGCTGGACTACAAATGCAGAAACACAAAAGAACATTGAAGCTTTTGAAATGTGGTGCTTGAGAAGGATGCAGAGAATATCGTATACTGCACACAAAACGAACGAAGAAGTGCTAAAACAAACATACCAACAAAGGAAACTAATGCCCTTAATAGTGGATCGACAACTATCCTTTTTCGGACACATAGTAAGGAAAGATAAGAATGAATACCTGGCAAGTTGTGGAAAAATACCTGGTAAACGCGCCCGGGGGAGACAAAGAAAAACACTCATAGACCAACTGAAGGGCTTCACCAACCTAACAATCCAAGAGCTGTTTGAAAAAGCAAGAGACAGGGAGGAATGGAGAGAGATAATTCATGCAGTATCCGAAGCCTGGACCAGGCATGGAACCTAGAAGAAGAAGAAGTACGATGAGAGAATGTGAGTAAAGAGACTTTTCCAAGGACTCAACTGTGCGCCGAGCGAGGCTCGAACCCAGGACCTCCCGATCCGACAGCGAGTGTCATACCACTAGACCACATAGCCGCAAACAACATTGATCAAACCTAAATTCTTTCTCCCGAGTTACCGTTATTTATGTTCGAAATAGATTAGCTTTCTTGATTTTATTGAATCGAGTCGTTCAAAGATTCTATTCATGCTAATTCTAAGGAGGCGTTTACATTAATGGCGTTTATTATTGCTGAATGCCGGGGGATCGCGTGAACTCATTAAAAAGATATTGGACGGGTGGGGAGGGTTGGAGAAAGGGGGGGGGGGGGTGAAGGAATGAATAGATATTACAAGAAAAGTATTGAAGTTTTTCATTTACAATAAACATAATATACACATTGAAGTAAAGTGGATAAAGAAAGAAGAAGATATGAAAACAACAACAACAACAACAACAAAAACAACAACAATAACATAAGATGAAGCAACTACTTCCCATGTCTTAGTTGAAGTGAGTATGTATTGTTTCTTTAACTTAATATTTGAATAAACCCCCCCCCCCCCCCCCCCCCCCCCAAAAAAAAAAATTAAAAACAAAAGCATATCAAAACAAAGACAATACAAAATAAATACAAACAAACAAACAAACAAAAAAAAAAAATATAAACAAAACCAAATCAAAAACTAAAACAAAACAAACAAAAAATAGAAGAAAGAACAAAACGAAAAAAAAAAAAACATGATTAAAAAGAACAAACAAAACAAAATGACAAGAACCCCCATTTTCTATCATACTGACGTTAATCTCCATTTTAAAAAGAATAGTTGCAACGTGATACCATGTGGCGGGTCAAAATTAGATTTCGGTTGGGAAAAAAAAAATTTAATTTGACGTTTGATCCTCATAAGGACACTTCTTAAATGCTTTCCCCAAGGGCAGAATGCAATGAAGTGAACAATCGAACGGGATTCGAAGGTTTCTTTACCCATGGTAAAAGATCATGTTCTTTTGGCATATTATTATTATTATTATTATTATTATTATTATTATTATTATTATTATTATTATTATTATTATTATTATCATTATTATTATTATTATTATTATTATTATTATTATTATTATTATTATTATTATTATTATTATTATTATTATTATTATTATTATTATTATTATTATATTATTATTATTATTATTATTATTATTATTATATTATTATTATTATTATTATTATTATTATTATTATTATTATTATTATTATTATTATTATTATTATATATTATTATTATTATTATTATTATTATTATTATATTATTATTATTATTATTATTATTATTATTATCATTATTATTATTATTATTATTATTATTATTATTATTATCATTATTATTATCATTATTATTATTATTATTATTATTATTATTATTATTATTATTATTATTATTATTATATCATTATTATTATTATTATTATTATTATTATTATTATTATTATTATTATTATATTATTATTATTATTATTATTATTATCATTATCATTATTATTATTATTATTATCATTATTATTATCATCATCATCATTATCATTATTATTATTATTATTTAGTTTTAGATTTATACCAGCTAAACATTTTCCATTTCCAGAGGTCTGTGGTCAAACTTCAAGAATCTTATATCAGTTAAAACTACAGCGGGCATGCGATACTACCTTTAGGTTGAAGGCGAAAAATGGCATTTCCTCGTTACAGCATACGATAAACGATTCTAAGTCTCACCTATTCAAATGTTAAACAGTCTATAATTTTCAGTAGATCACAGCAATGCTCAGTGCTAAGACAAGGTGTGGTGTCGTGCCTAAAGGTGCCGCGCTCTTTAAAAAAACCCAAACACAACATTTTTGACAATTTGGCCAGGAAACTCGTCCTTTTAATATCGACATATTAAAACGACCCTCGTCTTATCCGCTATTGTCAAACCTGGGACTTCAAATTAATTTTCAAAGACGTCCCAGATTTGAGAGTTTTTGACAAGATGAGCGCCATTTTAATCGATAATTATTTGAAGGGAGACTTTTCTGACCAATATTTTAAAAATGTCTTTCATGATAAGAAATAATTCCGCGTGCGTTATCACTATAGATCTAGTGTCGTATTTCAGCAAAACAATTTCTTAAAATTTTTTTATTTTTTTTTACCTTTTTTGGTCAGGTATTTCAATCCAAATATCCATCGATTTAAATTACTTCAATATGTCAAAACTTCTAAAAATACAACAAAAACACCCCCCAAAAACAATAAACAATACAAAACAAACAAAAAACCAAAACCAAAAAAAAAAAACCAAACAAACAAAAAACAAAAAAACAAAAAAAAAACAAGCAAAAAAGCAAACAAACAAACACAACAAAACAAAAAAACAGGGGCTTCCAAGAAGTATGAGGGTTGAGGCTTTTTGACAAATTAAAGCCATTCTTCTTTTGTGATGTAAAAAAATTTCTGTCGAAATTTGAAAAAAATATGTTTTGTGAGTGTAACGCTGTAGATAATGTAATTTAGGAGCTTATAAATTGTCGCGAACATAAATTGACATTTTGGATCTTGGGACAAGCGATTTTTTGGTTCTGAATTTAATACGGGATTTATTTTTAAAGTTTCATTTTCACGCAACCTCAATTTTAGGGTGCCCGGATACATACAGTATTAAAACACATTTGGTACACAGCAACGACTCTATTTGCTGATACTTTGATTATTTCTTATGTGTTATTTTAGTTCATTGTTTGTGAAAGTTCAATAGTTTATGATGTGAGAGGGAAACACAAAAAGATTCACCTGCACAAAAAGTTAAAAAAAAAAAATCAAACATTAAAAAACAAACACACATGGATTAAATTCAAAATATGTAGGATGAGAGTTGGTTCTATAGCACAAATTAAAGGATTTTTCATATTCTACAACATATCTATTTTTTATGCTTTCAACCCTAATTTGCACAATTCAAGGTTTGTTTTTTTTGGGACTAATTCTTCCTAGATCTATTAGACGTTTTCATTAGAGGAAAAAGCTTTGGAGAAAAATTCCTATATAAAAACAGAACAAAAACTAAAAAACAACAACAACAAAAAACAAACAAACAAACAAAAAACAAAATGAAAATAACAAATAAAAAAAACACAAAAAAAAAAAACAACAACAACAAAACAAACAATTTCATAACTGAACAAAACACCTGTCACAGAACACTTCAGAATTCTTCTTCAGCCAGCGACAACAAGCAATTAGAACGGATAGACTTCACGTGTTGTCGTCACCAGGGCAGACAGTCTTTGCACGTTCAATCGGGCTAAGCTAAACTTGACGACCGAAGAAGGGCTTTCGGGCCCGAAACGTTCTGCATTCATTTTTGTTGAATACTTTTTATAGAACACAGCTTCTGTATTCATTCTAAAGGATAATACATGGCTTTTTGAAGCTCTCGCCTCACTTTCCATTTTAACCAGTAGATCAGACTGCCTTACTCTGGAGAAAAAAACAAACAAACCACGTATTCAAAAACTTGGCCAGAAAACTCGTCCTTCAAATATCAATCGATTTAAACGACCCTTTCAAGGCGAAATTTCTCAAACCTGGGACTTGATGGAAGACATTGTGAGGTCTCAGGTTTGGGAGTCTTTGCCAAGATGAGGGTCATTTATTAATAGATCGGTTGAAATATGAAGGACGAGTTTTCTGGCCAAATGGTTAAATACGAGTTTTTCCAGAGTACGACATTTAACTGGTGGTAACCAGTGCTTGCCTTTCCAAGACCAAGTTCTGTTCTGTGAATATTTCAAACAACATAAACTATTGAAATATTTTTTAATTTATTTACTTAATGTTCCGTGACAATGGGCGCTTGAAACTTGAAAAGGTGTCCATTTGAATTCTTAAAAAAAAGCTATAGCCTATGGTATCTTGTGTTTAAGTTAAATAAGTTATATTCTGAAAACACTTTTAAAAAATTGTTTGGAACTTTTAGCTTTATTTTAAAATTTTAGCATTGCTTCAAGAAGCGGCGAGAGCATATAAATATCAATTTCATACCCCGAACCGATATTTGTTGCATTATAAAATAACTTTATATTTAGTAGCTATCTAGTGCTATTTGGTTACGCGTAAAGTAAAATCTACTTATTCTATCATGTGCTTACGAACTGTGATCGGTAATGGGATATTGAATACAATGCGTCTCATTGCAAGGAAGCGTATTTTAAGGTAATTGTTTTCATAAAATTTATCTTAATATTTAATTAAAACTTATAACATTCAGGCGTAAAATTTAGTCGAGTCACTGATTGGTTAAAGTTACATGCCGCTATGTTTTATCTTCTCTTTTTCTTTGTTAAAAAATATGTTTTGTTTTTATTTTCTTTTTAAATACATTATTGTTATATTTGGTAAAGCAACCTGTCAGAATTTTAGTAGTGTCCAGAAATCTGAGTTAAACCACAGTTGTTCAATTAACTCTCTCCTTACCAGCTATTTTTAGAATTTCTCTCGAAAATTCACACCCACACAGCGCAAAAATAGCCTTTTTTACTCAAACAAAAAAGTACCAAGTGACCTCTACAACACAGTGTTTAGTATTTATAACTGTAATCAAAGCATTTTTTAAAATTTTGTGATGTACAAGAGAAATCAGAATGAGAAAATTGTCGGTTACATCGTAACGAATGTGACGATTTTCCTATGGGTGGTAAGGAGAGGGTTAAGGGAAAAACAAACAAACAAACAAACTGGATTTAAACCGCTGTTGCTTCTCGTGAATTCCAAGTCAAACCCCAGTTGTTTCCTACAAAGCTAGAATTTAACCCCGGCTGCTTCTCATTTTTGACACCTCGTCTCAAATCCGTATTATGTCGGGATGGACCAGATGCTAAAAAAGTCAAATTATAGTTAAATTGGTCAAAAGTATGAAACGTTGGCACAGTAAAATATTATGATATTCCTTCTCCTCTATAAAGCATATAAACTCAACTTAAGCATGATATTTCTGGCTACAAATTCCATTTTCAGCATTATAATCATCCCGACTTAATACCGTTTTGGGAAGAGGGGTCATATTTGTCTGGAGTTTATCCTTAGTTGCTTCTCATGAAACCCAATTATTAGTCCGGTTGATTCTCATGAAACGAGAGTTAAATTCTATCTGCTTTTTATGAAACAAATATTTTAAAATAATACATTAAAAAAATAGAGCATCTATATAGAGCAATATCCACTAAATGTGCTCAAAGGGCTTTACAAGGAGTTTCTAGCCAACAGAAACACCAGACATGACGCCTGTTAGGCGATATTACATTGTTTTGCTCCTACAGAGACAACATTCTTAACTACCAGGTACTCATTTTACATCTGAGTACGATGAGAAAATGTGAGTAAATAACCTTTTCCAAAGGCTCGACTATGCGCGCTCAGAGCGGGACTTGAACCATGGATCTTCCAGTCCGAATGGGAGTCTCATACCGCAAGACCACATAGCCGTATAGACTAGCCGTCAGGTTGTTGTTCTATGAGCGGAACACAGACCTGCCCACCTGAACCTTTTAAAATTAGTAGTTTTAAGAGATAAAAATGGTGGTTGTTATAGTTAACTTTATAGAACAACAATTCGCCTCACACTTCAAAAATCTTTAACTCACTCGATCCGAGAGATTTTTGCTACTTTTCCAAATTGGAAAAAATGTATTAAAAATGATCAGGTACACAGATAAGTTTATTCAACTACCATTAACATGTAAAAACTAAAAACATTTGCTTGGATACTACGCCAATAATTTGTCTCAGAAAAAATGTAATAAATAGGCATGGGATAAATAAAGGAACCCGGGTAAACTATGAATATAGTCGGTGTTAGGGTTGAGTGAGTTAAAATTATGTAGTCTGGAATCAACTTTCATTTTCAATAAGTTTTAATGACTTTGAGATGCCCATAATGTTCTGAAATTGGAGTCAAAATTTCGTAATTCTACGAGTTTTTGGTAGTCGTAGGCAGGCCTGTCTGGATGGAGAAGATGACGTCAATCAACATTTTGATACCACGACTGCATAGTTTGTATAGAGGGAGTATGCGCTTGGCTGAGAAGCTCACAACATTGCCAACCGGAAGTATAACGGACCAACTCACAAAACTATGTGTAACCTTGAACGTTTATAGTCAGGTTAATACAGATTAGTGAGAATTACTCATAAACGCGGATGGCAAAAAAACATACAAACCCAACCCCCCCCCCCCAAAAAAAAAAACAAAACAAACCCAAACAAACAAAAAACAAACAACAACAACAAATACCTGAGTGACGTCAAATTTTTTCTATCTATAGATAGTTGGAAGTTGACGTCACTGAGGTCTTTGTTATTGTTTTTTGTCATCCGCGTTTATGGGTAATTCTCCCTAAGCTGTATTAACCAGACTATAAACGTTCATGGTTACATACATGTTTTTGTGTAGGTCCGTTATACTTCCGGAAGGCAATGTTGTGAGCTTCTTAGCCAAGTACATACTATCTATAGAGTGAGTATGCGCTTGGCTAAGAAGCTCACAACATTGCCAACCGGAAGTATAACGGACCAACTCACAAAACTATGTGTAACCTTGAACTTTATAGATAGTTCGAAGATGACGTCAATCGGGTCTTTGTTATTGTTTTTTGCCATCCGCGTTTATGAGTAATGCTCACTGAAGTGTATTAACCTGGCTATAAACGTTCATGGATACACACAGTTTTGGGTGTTGATCCGTTATACTTCCGGATGGCAATGTTATGAGATTCTTTGCCAAGCGCATACTATCTATAGTCAGGTTAATACAGATTAGTGAGAATTACTCATAAACGCGGATGGCAAAAAAAAAAAGAAACCCAAAAAACAAACAACAACAACAAATACCTGAGTGACGTCAAATTTTTTCTATCTATAGATAGTTGGAAGTTGACGTCACTGAGGTCTTTGTTATTGTTTTTTGTCATCCGCGTTTATGGGTAATTCTCCCTATTAACCAGACTATAAACGTTCATGGTTACATACAGGTTTTTGTGTAGGTCCGTTATACTTCCGGATGGCAATGTTGTGAGCTTCTTAGCCAAGCGCATATTATCTTGAGAGAGAGAGAGAGAGAGAGAGAGAGAGAGAGAGAGAGAGAGAGAGCAGAGCAGAGCACAGAGAGAGAGAGAGAGAGAGAGAGAGAGAGAACAGAGATCATCATCATCATCATCATTATCATCATCATCATCATCTCATCACTCATCATCATCATCATCATCATCATCATCATCATCATCATCATCATCATCATCATCATCATCACATCATCACCATCATCTTCAACATCGTCATAATCATGGCTATCATCATCATCATCATCATATCATCATCATCATCATCATCATCATCATCAACCACAACAACACCAATATCATCATGATTGTTTTTTCAACAGAGTGGTGATTATATTCTCTGTGTTATTGTTGTGTGCCGTTGTGATACTTTTAAGAGATGAACAAGACCTTCTCTCAAGGTAAAGAAGATAATATAGATAGAATGAATTTGACGTTACTTGGGTCTTTGTTATTGCTTTTTGCTATCCATGTTTATGAGTAATTATCACTCAACTGTATTAACCAGACTAAAGAAAGTTAATGGTTACACATAGTTTTGTGCGTTCGTCCGTTTTCCTTCCGGATGGCAATGTTGTGAGTTTCTTAGCCAAGCGCACCCTATCTGAAGATAGATCGAAGTTGACGTCTCTCGGGTCTTTAGTCTTTTTTGCCATCCGCGTTTATGAGTAATTCTCACTAAACTGTATTAACCAGACTATAAACGTTCAAGGTTACACATAGTTTTGTGTGTTGGTTCGTTATATTTCCGGATGGCAATGTTGTGAGATTCTTAGCCAAGCTTTAGATCAGAGACGTACATCACCCAGATTTTTTACATACCACAATATCTATCTAATAAATGTGCTCAAAGCGCTTTGCAATAATGATAACAACAATGAACAAGTAGGATATAGAAAATCGCATGGAGGGCGTCATTATTAATGGGCATGATCTATATTACATTTCCATCTGCTCTCGGTCATTGGTCACATTGCAAAGTGTGCTCAAAATGACCCACATAGTGAGAAGTGTTCACAGTTTGAGAAATATCCAAAGTCACAATTGATCATTTTGCTCAACATGACTCATGGGTATGTTAACAACTTTCATAAACAAAACAGCGTGTTTACATTTATTGAGAAATGTCCAATCGTTGTACAGCAACAAATCATGTGATCGAAGACAAGGTTGGACGAAAACATCAATATAGATAGTTCGAAGATGACGTCACTCATGTCTTTGTTATTGTTTTTGCCATCCGCGTTTATGAGTGCTTCTCACAAAACTGTATTAACCAGACTATAAACCTTCAAGGTAACGCACAGTTTTGTGTATTAGCCAGTTTTACTTCCGGATGGCAATGTTGTGAACTTCTCAGTCAAGTGCATACTATCTATAGATCACTCCCATTAAAAAGTACAGGGGGAAAACCACAGAGATGTTCACTTTTGGAAAAATATGTGACTGCCCCATTGAGTGATGTCAGGGGTCCAAACAAACAATCAAGCAAACAAATATTACTACTACTACTACTACTACTACTACTACTACTACTACTACTACTACTACTACTACTACTTCTACTACTACTACTACTACTACTACTACTACTACTACTACTACTACTACTACTACTACTACTACCACTACTACTACTACTACTACTACTACTACTACTACTACTACTACTACTACTACTACTAATAATAATAATAATAATAACACTGAAAACTTATATAGCGCTATAACTCCGAGACACCATGTGTGTTGTGTTTATTTGTGTGGGTTTGTATGTGTCAGTGCGTGTGAATGTGTGTGTTGCATAAATGGTGCAATAGTCAGTTTAGGAGCTCATGCGATTATTCTTCATATTCTTCATGCCAAAGAAGACATGCCGGCTTGACCCTATCCCCACATGGCTTCTAAAGGATTGTGTAGAAGAGCTGGCGCCGGTGATTCTCGACATTGTTCAATCTAGTTTTCACACCTCGACAGTTCCAGCATGCCTTAAGAAAGCAATTGTGCGTCCTTTGTAGAAAAAGCCTTCATTGGACAAAAATAGTTATAAAAACTTCAGGCCTGTGTCTAATTTAAGTACGTTATCTAAAATAATAGAAAAAATCGTATGCTCTAAATTGAATACCTTTTTAGATGTGAGCAACTTTCGATCAATGGTACAATCTGCTTATCGCAAGGGACACTGCACCGAGTCTGCTCTGATCAAAGTGCACAATGATCTTGTTAATTATGTTGCTGATAAGAAGACGGCAGTGCTCATACTGCTTGATTTAAGTGCCGCATTCGATACCATTGATCGGAAGTTGCTCTTAAACAGACTTCAAACCGATTTTAATATTCAAAATGATGTTTTGGACTGGTTTGAATCTTATCTTTCTGACCGCACAAAGTGTGTTGCCATTGAAGATTCTCTTTCTGATATTAGTGTTCTGCAGTTTGGGGTACCCCAGGGTTCTGTCCTGGGGCCCATATTATACCTTGTATACAACACCCATAAATGCTATAATCTCGGCGTATGAGTTGAATTTTCACTTGTATGCCGACGATACTCAAATTTATTTCCCTGTTACTAACGATACGAGAGTGGACATTGTATCTCGAGTGGAAGCGTGCGTGAAAGACATAAAAGATTGGATGGTTTTAAATAAATTAAAGTTAAATGAGGATAAAACGGAAATAATAAGTTTTTATGGACATAACCGGAAAAGAACAGAAAGAGAATCATTGAGCATTGCTAGTAGTCAAATTAAGATTGTAAATGGTGGAAATGTCAGGAATTTAGGTGTATATTTAGATTCACGATTGTGTATGGACGTTCATGTTATTAAAGTTGCTCAGATTTGTCATCTTCATCTCCATAAAATTTATAGAATTAGACATCTTTTGGATACTGAGACTGTCAAAACATTAATCACATCGTTTGCACTTAACCGAATAGATGACTGTAACGCTCTGTTACAATCGTCACCAAAATATAATGAGACAGCTTCAGAAAGTGGAAAATAGAGCTGCTAGAATGGTGACTGGTTGTGGGGTGAAAGAGCATGTAACGCCGATTTTAATATCTTTGCACTAGCTCCCTGTTAAGAGCCGAATTATGTTCAAAATTCTATGCTATGCTCTTAAATGTTTTAATAAGACAGATCCTGTATAGCTACAAAACATGGGTAATCTCTATGTGCCGGAGAGAGAACTTAGATCCAGTGGTCATGATCTCTTCCAGGTTCCTCGCTGTAGATTGTCTTTTAGTGAGAGATCTTTTAGCCAGTCAGCACCCGTCTTATGGAATCAACTGCCTTCATCCCTCAAAAAGTGTCCGACATTTGAAAACTTTAAAAAGAAACTTAAAACACATCTCTTTAGAAAATCATTTGATGTTTAACATTTCTATTAGGCTTACATGTTATAGATATCCTAAATTTTCATCTTGTAGCACAGTGCGTGGTAATTAAATTACAAATTGATTAATGCTTTTCCAATATGATAGATGTTATGCTTAAATTATCAATTTATTGTTGTGTTTTATTTGCATTGTAAAGCGCCTCTGAGCACATTGTGGATCTAGGCGCTATATAAATTCATTTATTCATTCATTCATGTTATTTTTACAGGCCAAATGTTGAGAGACAATACTCAGATCCGGATTTGAAGACAGTCGGCACCGAAAACATGTATATACCAATGGGGAAACAAGGTACACAGAGAGACCGAGAGAGACCGAGAGAGAGAGAGAGAGAGAGAGAGAGAGAGAGATAGAGAGATAGATAGAGAGAGAGAGAGAGGGGGGAGAGAAAGAGAGAAAAGAGAGTGAGAGAGAGAAGAGAGAGAGAGAGAGTGAGAGAGAGAGAGAGAGAGGGAGAGATAGATAGATAGATAGATAGATAGATAGATAGATAGATAGATAGAGAGAGAGAGAGAGAGAGAGAGAGAGAGAGAGAGAGAGAGAGAGAGTCATTGTACGGATGTCATGTTTTATATACACCCTTTCATACAACATAATATTATAACCCATATTATGCATACATATGCATATCAATTTTAAAATGTTACTCCCAAAGCACCTAAATGGTATGTGCGAGGATTACATAATCCAACTTCAAAGATTTCTTTGAAAGTAAACAAGTAAAATCTTTTGGCAGAAAAGTGGCCGGGGGTAGCGGGGGTGGTAGGGGGGGGGGGGTGTTAATATCCACTCTATGGGTGTAACGTTTCCTGTAATCATGAAAGTGAAAAACCTCCTGTTTGATCATAATATGTAACCCATCACCTTACAACTGTATTATGTCCTGGGAACCTGTTGTCAAGAAAGGATTTCAAACTTAAACTTTTACATAGCGCAATATCCACTAAACGTGCGCAATGTGCTTTACAAGTAAAGGTCCCGAGCCAACGCAATCAAATAACATTTAGGACAAAACATGACGCCTGTTAGGCCGGTAATACAAATTTTATTCCAACAGAGACAACGCTGTTAACGGCAAGGTACTCATTTTTGCACCCGAATACGATGAGAGAATGTGAGTAAAAAGCTTTTTTCCAAGGACTCAACTAAGCGCCACGCAGAGCGAGACTCGAACCCAAGACCTTCCAGTCCGAAGGATAGTGTAATACCAAAAGACAACATAGCCGCAAAAGATTAAATGGGACAGCGTGGTTCAGTGGTATGGTCTGTGCTTCGTACCCGAAAGGTACCGAGTTCGACAACCCGTCGAGCTGTGTGGCATTGAGCAAGTCACCTAACCTTAGCTCACATAGCGGCGCTGCATTGCGGCTGACGCCTGGGCTATTCCAGTCTTCCTTTGGAATAGATCCTAAAGAAAAATTTACCCTTCGGGATGAATAAAGGGAATTTATTATTTATTTATTTTATGACAAGAAATGTGAAATTTTAGTTCTTGTAAGTTTAAGAAATTATATTCACTCCCTTGAATAGAACATAAAAGCTGAACCAAGTCTTATATTGGCTTTTATTTTATGTTCAATAAAGTCAATATTTGGCATCTAAAGCACCTACAGCACCTGGGCATAACATCATTTTTGAGATGATGGGTCCCATAATAAATCAGTCGATTTTTGACCAATCAAAACACGGAATTTGTGACCCACCCTCACACGTGCTCGGACAAACAATGTTGGTTGTTTATAAACATTAACGTGAATGAAATCGACCGCTCTCTGGTCATTGTTATTGTTTTTATATATAGTATGCGCTTGGAGGAGACTAGCAATGGCAAGATCAAAGCTAGAAAAGATGAATAATATCTGGAAAGGGCAGTGCATTCAAACAAAAATCAAAATCCTCAAAAGTGTTGTTTTCCCAACTGCAACATATGGATGCGAAGCATGGACTATCAGCAAAGCAGAGAGCACAAAGATCACAGCTTTTGAAATGGCATGCTACAGAAAAATACTCAGAATATCATGGACTGAAAAACAAACAAAGAAAGAAGTCCTGAGAAGGATCGGAATAAAATTACCAATTCTTCTTCAAACTGTAAAGAAATTGAAACTGAACTATTTTGGCCACACGACTCGCCACGAATCATTAGAAAATCACATTCTGCAGACAAGGGTAGACGGCAAGAGAGGAAGAGGTAGACCAACAAGAAGCTGGGAACAAAATAAAGATAGTATGCAGATGACGTCACTCAGGCCTTTGTTATTGTTTTTGCCATCCGCGTATGTGAGTTGTTCTCACTAAACTGTATTAACCAGATTATAAAAGTTCATGGTTACACAGAGTTTGTGTGTTGGTCCGTTATACTTCCGGATGGCAATGTTGTGAACTCCTTGGCCAAGCGCATTCTATCTATATGTGAATGGCTGGGAATGACAGCAACTCAAGCAAGTAGACTGGCGGAAAACCATAATCTGTTTCGCAAGAAAGTTCGGGAAGCAACGTCCTACGCAGGATCAGCTGACTAGATGATGCGCTTGGCCAAGAAGCTCATAACATTGCCACCCGGAAGTATAACGGACCAACACACAAACTGTGTGTAACAATAACAAAGACACGAGTGACGTCAACTTCGAACTATCCAAAGATAGAATGAAGTTGACGTCACTCCGGCCTTTGTTATTGTTTTTTGCCATCCGCGTTCATGAGTAATTCTCACTGAACTGTATTATCCAGACAATAAAAGTTCATGGTTACACAGAGTTTTGTGTGTTGGTCCTTTATACTTCCGGATGGCAATGTTGTGAACTTCTTAGCCAAGCGCATACTATCTATAGATAGTTCGAAGATGACGTCACTCGGGTCTTTGTTATTGTTTTTTGTCATCCGCGTTTATGAGTAATGCTCACTGAACTGTATTAACCCGACTATAAACGTTCATGGAAACACACAGTTTTGTGTGTTGGTCCGTTATACTTCTGGTTGGCAATGTTGTGAGCTTCATAGCCAAGCGCATACTATCTATACCGCCTAATAACCCGAAACCACAGATCATCCAGTTGAACGGTGTGTTGTGACGATGCTACCGGGCGGGTTCGCGTTGTGCACGAATGCGGACCGGACTTTGCTGATTGGGTCGATCGAAGTAACAAAGTAGTGTGAGAACAATTAGAAGCTGCTGCCTTATGGGTGATTAGTTATCCCACGATTTTCTCGATCAGATTATGAACAATTAAATTTACACAGTAATTTCCTGAGTTAGTTCAATTAATTGATCAAGCCATAAAAGTCGCTTTAAATGGTTTTTTTTTTTTCAAACGCCGATCATTTTAATCGATCGATATTTGAAAGAGGAGTTTGTTATGTGGTCTTGTGGTATGACACTCGCCTTCGGATCGGAAGGTCCTGGGTTCGAGTCCCGCTCTGAAGGGCGCATAGTTGAGTCCTAAGACAAGGCTCTTTATTTCACATTTTCTCACATTACTACTCAGGTGTAAGATGAGCACCTACCTGGCCTTAAACAACGTTGTCTGTAGGAAAATAATGTAGTATCACCTAACAAGCGTCATCTCGTCCGATATGTTTAGTGTTGCTGTTGGCCAGGGACCCATTGTAAAGCGCTTTTGAGTAATTAAAGTGGATATAAATAGTATGCGCTTGGCAAAGAAGCTCATAACATTGCCATCCGGAAGTATAACGGACCAACACCCAAACTGTGTGTATCCATGAACGTTAAAAGTCAGGTTAATACAGTTCAGTAAGCATTATTCATAAACGTGGATGGCAAAAAACAATAACAAAGACCTGAATGACGTCATCTTCGAACTATCTATTGCGCTATATAAAAGCTCAGATTAAACTTAAAGTAAAGATGAAAAGAATAGGTCAAAGAACGTTGTGTTATCTTTGTGAAAGCTCTTCTTGCTACAAAGAACGAATGAAGTCAACGTCACCCAGTTCTGAGTCATAAGTTCTCACTAAAATATAGATAGAACGAAGTTGACTTCACTCAGGCCTTTGTTATTGTTTTTTGCCATCCATGTTTATGATTAATTCTCCCTAAACTGTATTAACCAGACTATAAAAGTTCAAGGTTACACATAGTTGTGTGTTGTCCGTTATATTTCCCGATTGCAATGTTTTGAGTTTCTTAGCCAAGCGCACAGAATCTATAGATAGAATGCGCTTGGCCAAGGAGTTCACAACATTGCCATCCGGAAGTATAACGGACCAACACACAAAACTGTGCGTATCCATGATCGTTTATAGTCAGGTTAATACAGTTCAGTGAGAACTACTCATAAACGCGGATGGCATAAAACAATAACAAAGACCTGAGTCACGTCATTCTTCGAACTATCTTTCTCAAACAGACAATAAACGTTTAAAGTTACACTGGTTTTGTGTGTTATCACGTTTCATCTGGCCGGTAGATGTTGTGAGTATTTTGCTTAAACACATAGCATCAACAAAACCCTGGTGTCACTGCATGCCAGTGACTCCATGATATTTCAATGAGACTCTTCATTTATGACTTTATGTTACATTTCGTTATAATTTTTCTTTCTTTCTTCTTCCCCCCCTTCTTTTTTTTTCCCTTTTTTTCCTGTTCTTGTATTGTGACTTTGTGGTCTTCTGGTATGAGGTACGACACTCGCTTTCGAATCGGAAGGTCCTAGATTCACGCCCCGCGTTGAGCGGCGCAAGGTTGAGTCCTTGGAAAAGGCTCTTTAGTCTTTACTCACATTCTCTTTCCGTACTTAGGTGTAAAATGAGTACCTGGGCGTTAACAGCGTTGTCTCTGTCGGAAAAAAAAGTTGTAATACATCCTAATGATCGTCATGTCTCGTCCTACATATAAAGTTTTGCTTTTAGCTGAGGCGCTTTGAGCACGTTTTGTGGATATTGCGCTATATAAATGCTCTAGTTTTGTTTTTCTTGTCTTATCCTTTTTTTTAAAATTCCCTATTTTCTTATTATGTTTCGTTAAGGTGCCTGTTAGAATATTATACTAGGATTAGTCCCCTGAAAGAGAATTTAACATCACTATTGGATATTTTGTTCAATTTGACACATGGGTATGTTTACAATTTTTATAAACACAGCAGCGTGTTTACATTTCTTGAGAAATATCCAATAGTTGGACAGCAACAAATCGTGTGATTGATGACTTGAATGGACGAAAACATGAATATAGATAGTATGCGCTTGGCTAAGAAGCTCATAACATTGCCATCCGGAAGTATAACGGACCAACACACAAAACTGTGTGTATCCATGAACGTTTATAGATAGAATGCGCTTGGCCAAGGAGTTCACAACATTGCCATCCGGAAGTATAACGGACCAACACACAAACTCTGTGTAACCATGAACTGTTATAGTCTAATTAATACAGTTTAGTGAGAACAACTCACAAACGCGGATGGCAAAAACAATAACAAAGGCCTGAGTGACGTCATCTGCATACTATCTATAGTCGGGTTAAAACAGTTCAGTGAGCATTACTCATAGACGCGGATGGCAAAAAACAATAACAAAGACCTGAGTGACGTCATCTTCGAACTATCTATAGATCGCTCCCATTAAACTAACGGGTGCCCTGATAGCTCAGATGGATGAGCACTCGCTTCACACCCAAAGGGACCAAGATCGATCCCGGGTGCAGCCGAGATATTTTTTTCCGACACACCACCCCCCCACCACCCATAAATAAATGGATAGCTGTGTCTGTTAGATCTAACGGAAAGGTCTTTACGATCTAAGGGTAGCAAGCAATTGCTATTGTCCGTTTCACGCTTTAGAAACCGGGATAAACTCCGGCTCCATGGGCCTATTGCCTTTGAAGGACTTCTTTACTTTAGTTAAAGTAACGGGTAGCAACAAATTAGAACAACTTTTCACCTTTTAGACACGACACTAGTTTTTGTCAACTGAGCTTGAGCTTTTATGTAGATAGTATGCGCTTGTCCAATGAGTTCACAACATTGCCATCCGGAAGTATAACGGACCAACACACAAACTCTGTGTAACCATGAACTTTTATAGTCTGGTTAAAACAGTTTAGTGAGAACAACTGCAAACGCGGATGGCAAAAACAATAACAAAGGCCTGAGTGACGTCATCTTCGAACTATCGAGAGGGCAATATCCACTTAATGTGCTCAACGCGCTTCACAAAGGGTCACTGACCAACAGCAACATGCAACATGTTAGGCGATATTACAATTCTACAACGCTGTTAACGACAGGTACTCATTTTACACCTGAGAACAGTAAGAAAATGTGAGTAAAGAACCTTTTCCAAGGACTCAATTATGGGCAAGAGGGTTTCGAACCCTGGACTTTCCGATCCGAAAGCGAGCGTCATACCACAAGAGACATACCGTGATATGATAATGTTATGTTAAAACGATACTGAATAATATAAATGAAACACACAACAAACGATATTCAATCAGACTGTTCACTCTTGGTTGATTGCATGCCGCATGCATGGATTCGTCACTCTCAGTTTATAGATAGTATGCGCTTGGCTAAGAAGCTCACAACATTGCCACCCGGAAGTATAACGGACAACAGACAAAACGATGTGTAACCGTTTATAGATAGTATGCAGATGACGTCACTCAGGCCTTTGTTATTGTTTTTGCCATTCGCGTTTGTGAGTTGTTCTCACTAAACTGTATTAACCAGACTATAGAAGTTCATGGTTACACAGAGTTTGTGTGTTGGTCCGTTATACTTCCGGATGGCAATGTTGTGAACTCCTTGGCCAAGCGCATCCTATCTATAGATAGTATGCAGATGACGTCAATCAGGCCTTTGTTATTGTTTTTGCCATCCGCGTGTGTGAGTTGTTCTCACTAAACTGTATTAACCAGACTATAAAAGTTCATGGTTACACAGAGTTTGTGTGTTGGTCCGTTATACTTCCGGATGGCAATGTTGTGAACTCCTTGGCCAAGCGCATTCTATCTATAGTCTAGTTAATTCAGTTTAGTGAGTATTACTCATAAATGCGGATGGCAAAAAACAATAACAAAGACCCGAGTAACGTCATCTTCAATCTATAGATAATTCGAAGATGACGTCACTCACGTCTTTGTTATTGTTTTTTTTTTGCCATCCGTGTTTATGAGTAATGCTCACTGAACTGTATTAACCAGACTATGAACGTTCATGGATACACACAGTATTGTGTGTTGGTCCGTTATACTTCCGGATGGCAATGGTATGAGCTTCTTAGCCAAGCGCATACTATCTATACGCAGGCTAAGGGACGAAACTGGTACAATCTATTGCTTTTTCAACTCCTGTATTTTGTGACATGTCATGGAATAAATTATTATTGCGCCGTCAACGACTGACTGAAAAGAAGCATTGCAATTGTATTCCCTATGGTAATGTCAACAAGGATATTTTGTCTTCGATGATTAAAATATTTGTATTCTCTATCGCAAAGTCAACAAGGATTTTTGTCTTCGGTGATTACAATCTTAGGTACAGAAAGTGCGGCTGTGCGGCTATGTGGTCTAATGGTATGACACTCGCTTTCGGGTTCGAGCCTCGCTCGGCGCATAGTTGAGTCCTTGGAGAAAGCTCTTTACTCATATTCTCTCACCGTATTCAGGCGTAAAATGAGTACCCGGTTGTTAATAGCGTTGTCTCAGTCCGAAAAAAAATTATAATATCGCCCAACAGGCGTCATGTTCCGTCCTAAATGTTAAATGTTTCTTTTGACCAGGGACACCTTGTAAAGCGCCTTGAGAACGTTAAGTGGATATTGCTCTATATAAAAGCACACGTTTATATATATATATATATATATATATATATATATATATATATATATATATATTACTTTCAATATAGTTGTCATTCATTATATAATTCCCAGATACCACAACAAAAAGAGTACGGAAAGTCCAGCAGCTATCAACGTCATCCTATTTAAAGGCTTCACAACGACTCAGGACGTCTACCAGTACCAGCAACCCAGGGAGAGAGAGATTTATAATCTATGTGTGTGACAACACAACGTATTGCTATGGGCTTGGAGATAGGCAAAGAGCTGTCGCGTCCCTCTATGTTATGGCTCTCGTAACCAATCGGACTTTCGGCATCATGTGGACACAGCCGTGCCCGTTGACTAAATTCCTGCAGCCAAACGAGGTGAACTGGGACATCCCGGCTTGGAAACTACAAGGGAAGACTAGCATAGAAGTAGAGGTAAGTTTTCTTTATTTTTTAAAATTATTTTTTTAAGCTAGGAAAAAAGGGGGAGGGAATGTAGCCTTTAAAAGGAATGAAATTGACGTCACTTTGCTATTGTTTTTAGACAGCTACTTTGGTGATTAGTTCTCACAGAATATATAAATCTGACTATAAACGTTATACATAGTTTTGTGTGTTGGTATGTTATATCCGACTGACGGTTTTAACACCAACATGATGGTAAAGGGTGAGATTATAGTTTTTGTCACTTTAGTTACACAAAACCTGAACATCTATATAGGGCAATATTCACTAAACGTGCTCAAATCGCGTTATAAGGGGTCCTCAGCCAACAGCAAAGCTTAACATGTAGGATGACACACGACGCCTGCCTGTTAGCGATAATAGTCCTAAATGTCTTCTTCTTCTTCTTCTTCTTCTTCTTCTTCTTCTTCTTCTTCTTCTTCTTCTTCTTCTTCTTCTTCTTCTTCTTCTTCTTCTTGTGGAAACCTCCAATATTGTCGAGGATCACTCCACACTTTGTAGGGTTTTACATTGTAAACTTGTTAAAACTCTGCACATAATACTAATAAAAAGTACATAGATTATTTTTTTTTTTTAAATCGCGATGTGAACTCTTGCAACCGCGTGAGGCATGTTGGCAACCGTTTTCAGCCACTTCATCTGGGAGGCTATTCTATACTCGCGAGAAAAACACCGTTCACGACCAGGTCCAAATTTTACACCGGAGTACGTTGAGAAAATGTGAGTAAGGAGCCTTTCTCAACGCGAGTGTCATACATTGCCTTACCGGAGTTCCTCCTCATAGAGGTTGGTTGCCATGGTCTTCCACAATAGGGTTCAACGGTCGTAACGTCACTTCCCTCGTAATGACTCATAGTAACTTAGTAACTGGTTCTAAACTATCGGAACAATGGCGGACGACCTTATGAAATACACTTCTCCGACGAATAATGAAAGTGTATCAAGAAGAGAAAAACATTATAAATCTGATCATGTTTTGACTTTTATACATTCTGATAACATGACATGTGAAAAAGTTCTAGCCAGCATGAAGAGTAAAAAGTACCGATTTTCTTTGTTTAGAAACCAAGCTGCTCGTTGCTGGGTGGACGTGACATCAGACTATTGAATCCTATTCTGTGTCTCGCGCCATCTTCATCATGCTCCCTGTCATTTCATTCATATTTCCCAACCAGCTTTTTCGTTGTCTCCCTCTCCCATCCCCCCCCCCCCAATCCACCCCCATTAATCTTTCCTTCAAGTATTGGCTTCTAGAGACTGCTGTAGCGTCGTATATTGCCACAGTACGCCAACAATCTGTGCTTTACAGTCACCAGGATAACTTTCTTTCTTATATTTAGTCCATCCAATACCATCTGATATGTGACCCTTCGTCTCAAAACGGTATTAAGTCGGGAAGATTAAGATGCTGAAAATGGAATCTGTAGCCAGAATTATCATGCTTAAGTTGAGTTTATTTGCTTTATAGAGGAGTTGGAATATCATATTTTACTGTGCTAAATACCAACGTTTCATATTTTTGACCAGTTTAGCTATTATTTGACTTTTTAGCATCTGATCCATCCCGACTTAATACCGTTTTGAGACGAGGGGTCTCTTTCCATCTCATTCCACAAGACCGCATATTCGCCCAAAACATAATCACACTACTCAGATGTAACCTATTGCCTAAAAACGGTATTAAGTAGGGTGTACCAGGTGTCGGAAAATTAATTAATTTTTTTAAAAGGATGATCATAAATATGTCGAAATATTACTAGAAACTTCTAAAAATTAATCATAAATTATGACTTTCTAATTTTTCCCCGTTAAAAGAAAAACTATATCAATTCTCTATAATAGGTTATGAAAACTCGACCCAAGTCAAATATTTCTTGGCTAAAATTTTAATTTTCAGCATCTTGTTTATCCCGACAAAACGTCAGATTTGGACGATGGGTCACAAATGACGCGCAGCATTTTGCAGGTCTGATATGCGGCTATGTGGTCTTGTGGTATGACACTTCGGATCGGAAGGTCCTTGGTTCGAGCCTCGCTCAGCTCATAGTTCAGTCCTTGGAAAAGCCCCTTTACTCACATTCTCCACCGTACTCAGGTGTAAAATGAATACATGGCCGTTAACGCAGTGTTGTTTCTGTCGAACAAAATTGTAATGTCGCCTAACAGGCGTCATGTCTCGTCCTTCATGTTAAATGTTGCTGTTGGCTAGGTACCCTTTGTAAGCGCTTTGAGCACGTTCAGTGGATATTTAAAAAAAAAGTAATCCTTCAGAGCCATAGACCTATGGAGCCGGAATTTATCCCGGTTTCTATAGCGTCAAATGGACTTTCTTGCTACCCTTGCATAGGACGCTAGTCGATCGCAAATTACTTTCCACCAGATCTATCAGACCCAGTTACCCAATCACTGCTGAGTGGACAGGGGGTCAGAAAAAATCTCGACTGCACCCGGGATTGATCTCGGTCCCTTTGCTTGGGAAGCGAGTGCTCTACCAACTGAGCTATCGGGACCCCCTTAGTGGATATTGCTCTCCGTTAAAATGATCTATTTGTTTTAGATCTATTTGCTATTTGCGTGGCTCAGCGGTACGGCGCTGGTGGCCTTGAGCAAGTCACCTTGCCATAGCTCAATTTGCGGCGCTTCACTGCGGCTGACGCCTGGGTTATTCCAGTCTTCCCTTGGAATAATAATAATAATAATAATAATAATAATAATAATAATAATAATAATAATAATAATAATAATAATAATAATAATGTATTTTATTCATTTAAAAGGAAAATTTTGTATAGAAAATAGACCCTAGAATAGACCTCTTGAATAGACCCGAGAGACAAATTACCCCTATGGGATGATGAATAAAGGGAATATTATTTTATTTTATTTATTTATTATTTCCTTATACGTTTTATCAACAATCCATTCAATTCTCTTTCCACAGTTTCTCAATCCCAAAAAGAGATTTAATTTCGAAATTCATTTCAATCAACAATACCCGCAAGACGTCGTCTACTTCAGAACAAACCACAACTTTATATATGGGCTGAAAACAAGTCGCTTCTACAGAAAACGCCTCCCAGACTGGGCTTATAATAAAAGGCCAACTTCAGCGACTGGGCATGCACTAAGGATGCTGATGAAACCAACCGATTTAATTCGTAAATCTCTTAACGAAATGCTCGTCAATATTTTTCAAGATCAGCAACTTGACAACAATATCATGAACAGTCTAAAAACCTCCAAAATATGTCGCGATGCATGTGGATTTATAAGAAAATACGGCAATAATAGGGAACGCTTTCTCAAAGAAGCGCAGCACAATGACACCGACATTAATAAATCTAATAATAAGGATGTAATAAATGGAGAGGAAAGTATACTAAATTGTGTGTCAGAAATTAATAAGAATCAGTCAGACATGTTTCCTGGTTATTACTACAACACGAGTCGAATGAATCGTCCATTAGTCTCGTCTAAAGATCTGGGCATGTTTTGTAAAAGTAAAAAAATCAAGGACAAAGTGATCGGTAATAAAAAACTGACAGTTCAGAGTATTCGGAAAGCGAAAGGATATGACGTAGTGGATCTAAACCTTGTCTGTATGCACGTCAGAATGGGAAGAAATCCGACTATGCCTTTTGAAAGGAGTGTAAGAAACTTGATGAACAGCACAGGTGCATTGTGGGAGTTTGCACGACCTTATGTTGAAAGAGGACAGCATCTCTACATAGCAACTGATAGTGATCAGGTTTGTTGCATTAGTACATCATTCTATTCTTTACAAAAAGTAGGGTTGGGGTCAAAATTATTATGACCAGCCCGTGTTAATTGCTTGCTAACGAGCACAGAATTACTGGCAAATCTAAAGATAATATATTTTATTTTTACAGATATATGTTACAGTGGATGACATAATCAATCGGATGGTGATAAAGTTTGAACTGAGATATTGCCAAGTTTTGTTAGAAGGTTAATTTTTAAAAATAAAAAATGAGTTCTTGTCATAAATGAGTTAATCAACACTTTTTGTACATCTTCGGGAAATATCAAAGATTAATTTCACTTCTAGTCAAGGTGAAAAAGTATGAAATTTGAGAAAAGTTGCTGGATACCTTTCCCATACATCTGACCATAACTTCATGAAAAATCACTCCATAAAGATTAAAATGCTCTGGGGAGTGTATTCTTTCAGAAAATGCAAATCCAAAATTTTCACCTTCCGACTGATTATGTCATGCAATACCAATAGTCTTCTTAAATAAATGGTAATTCTATCACCCAATGACTCAAATTCAAATGATTACTGATAAAATCTGCTTGGGTATAATGGGCAGGCGTTTGGTGTTGGTAATCGATATCTGGCAGGCCTTTGCATTTATAGATAGTATGCACTTGGCTAAGAAGCTCACAACATTGCCATACGGAAGTATAACGGACCAACACACAAACCTTTGTGTAACCTTGAACGTTTATAGTCTGGTTAATACAGTTTTGTGAGAATTACTTATAAACGCGGATGGCAAAAAGCAATAAAAAAGACCCGAATGACGTCAACTTCATACTATCTATATATTGTAATATCTACTAAACGTGCTCAAAGTCAACAGCAACACGTAAAATGTAGGACGAGAAATGACGACAATATGTAACCCCTCGTCTCAAAACGGTATTAAGTCGGGATGATTAAGATGCTGAAAATGGAATTTGTAGCCAGAAACATCATGCTTACGTTGAGTTTATATGCTTTATAGAGGAGAAGGAATATCATATTTTACTGTGCTAAATACGTTTCATATTTTTGCCCAGTTTAAACAATAATTTGACTTTTTAGCATCCGGTCCATCCCGACATAATACCGTTTTGAGACCAGGGGTCACATATTACACATTTTTTTTCCGATGTGATGTCAAAATACTGGTTCCAATTTCGTTGGAAGTGTAAAACCAGTCCTCCAGAGGACTGGCTACACATATTGTACAACTTATCTTCTGGTTTCAGAGTGATGGCTTTTTATTTTCTAGTCTAAAAAAAAGCCGATTGTCAAGAAAGATCATCCATCCTCACTCTTTGTTGTCCCACCGGGCAGCGTGGCTCAGCGGTATGGTATTTGCTTCGTACCCAAAGTGTAACGAGTTCGATCACCCGCCGCAGCGCTTTGTGGCCTCGAGCAAGTCACCTCGCCCTAGCTTCACTGCGGCTGACGCCTGGGTTATTCTAGTCTTCCCTTGAGATAGACCCTAGAGACAAGTTTCCCCTTTAGGATGAATAAAGGGAATTTTTTAACTTCTTAAAAATTTATTAATAATAAGAATCTGCCTATCCAACCTGCTGATAAAATAGTTATGTCACCTCATGATTCAGTATGTAACCTATTCATTCTTTATACATTGTTCGGAAGACTGGTTACACCACACACTTCCAATGAGTTTTGAACCGGATGAGAGGAAGGTGTGACGTCACTGCTTCTCATTCATATCAGACGCTTGCGTTCAATCTGCAACCCACCGTTTCGAGGTTGGTTCTTGATGTCGAAGTAATCTGACTGCTGACAACTGAAAATTGATTCTACAATAATAATAATAATAATAATAAATAATAATAATAATAATAATAATAATAATAATAATAATAATAATAATAATAATAATAATAATAATAATAATAATAATAATATATAATAATAATAATATCAATAATAATAATAATAATAATAATAATAATAATAATAATAATAATAATAATAATAATAATAATAATAATAATAAATAATAATAATAATAATAATAATAATAATAATAATAATAATAATAATAATAATAATAATAATAATAATAATAACAAAAACCCGATTCTGGTCAAATTAAAAAAAAATGCTGTTTTTTAAAAATTAGCGACAGAAGAGATAATCAATCAAACGCACACTATCTATCTAGACTATAGTCTAAAACCGATAACATGGGTTGAATGTCGTCAGCTTCATTCACGCTATCAATTTTGTCTTTCAATTTCAGGTTCGACGAGAGAGCGAGGCTCAGTTCGGGTTACGGGCTCATAGCAGCAATAAACAAATCGTTCACATAGCATCCGTCCAAGACCATCAGAACGAGACCGAGGGCATGGCCCTTGCCATCTGGGAGCAGGCCCTGATGATGACGTCATGCCAGACTCTGGTTCAGAGCCACAGTGGATTCAGCATAAATGCTGGCTCTGTTAGAGAAGAACTCATAGGCAATACGGAAAGATTTAAGTTTGAGAACGGTAAAGTTATACGCATACGGTGACTTTTTCTTCTTCTCATGTAGCAAGAAGAACCATCGTTCCCTCATCGCCTGACCGTGGCCTTGGTTAACTCATAACCTGACACGGAGAATTGTATTTTGAAGTCATTTTTTAAGGTCATTGCATCGCTTTTTTGATAGAACGAAGTTGACGTCACTCAGGTATTTATTATTGGGTTTTTTTTTTTGCCATCCATGTTTATGAGTAATTCACACTTACTAAACTTTAATTACCAGACTGTAGATAGTTCGAAGTTGACGTCACTCAGGTCTTTGTTGTTGTTTTTTGCCATCCGCGTATATGAGTAATTCTATCTAAACTGAATTAACCTGACTATAAACGATCATGGTTACACGCAGTTTCGTGTGTTGGTCCGTTGTACTTCCGGATGGCAATGTTGTGAGCTTCTTAGCCGAGCGCATACCATCTATAAACGTTCAAGGTTACACATAGGTTTGTGTGTTGGTCCGTTATACTTTCGGATGGAAATGGTGTAAGCTTCTTAGCCAAGTGCATACTATCTATTGAGTTGTAGTTACCAGTGCTCAAGGAGATGATTGTTGAACTATTGAATAAAACTCAAGATTTGCTTTGTTTTTGGTGTTCTGGCCTTCTCTTTTGACGTAATGTTTTTTTTGGTCAGTGTCAGGCAAGGAGTTTACAAAGGCTCCGACCTGACACTTCCATGAACATTTCGTCACAATAGATGCCGTGCACTTGGCTAAGAAACTCAAAAACATTGTCATCCGGAAATATAATGGACCAACACACAAAACTATGTGTAACCTCGAACGTTTATAGTCTGGTTATTACATTTAGTATGAACTACATCATAAAGATATATGGAGAAAAAAACACTAACAAAGAGCTGAATGACGGAAATTCGTTCTATCTTGTACAAGACGATGTCAACATAGCAATAAGATGAAATGATCCCAAGAAGAGAAAAGCTCAAAGGAATACCTTTGTCAAGATTTTTCTCTCGACTCCAGATTCCACCACTTTCTGAAATAAATAACAATGTCAAATGGAAAGCAAGCTTCAATTTGAAAAACGAAAACAGACAAAATGGACGTTTCGAGTTTCCTCATTATCAACAAAACATGATGAATGAAACACTACAGACGAATGAGATAATGTGGTAGTGGCGTTGTTTATTTATTTCTTCGAACTTCGAGCAGCAACATTTACGTCACCAATTTCTGAAAGAGATTAAAAAAAAAACAAAACAAAAAAAAATAAAAAAAACAAAACAAAAACAGACTTGAGCTTTTATATAGCGCAATATCCACTAAACGTGCTCAAAGCGCTTTACAAGGGGTCCCTGGCCAACAGCAACACATAACATGTAGGACAAGACATGACGCCTGTCAGGCGATATTACAAATTTTTGGGACAGAGACAACGCTGTTAACGGCCATGTTAACTCATTTTACACCTGAGTACGGTGAGAGAATGTGAGTAAAGAGCCTTCTCCAAGGACTCAACTATGCGCCGAGCGAGGCTCGAACCCAGGACCTTCCGATCCGAAAGCGTGTGTTATACCACTAGACCACATAGCCGCACTATGCCGCATAGATAAGACATTACTGCAATACAACTCGGCTCGAGTTGTAGTTAATAACATCTTGAAGAAAGCAGTGGAAGCGACAATCATATGCTGAACAAAATTCTTCCCTTATTTGCGCCTGTGAAGTTACAGGGGGCAGCGTGGCTCAGCGGGACGGTCTTTGCTTCGTACCCAAAAGGTACCGAGTTCGACTACCCGCCTCGTTGTGTGGCCTTGAGCAAGTCACCTCGTCCTAGCTCACTTTGCGGCGCTGCACTGCGGCTAACGTCTGGGTTATTCCAGTCTTCCCTTGGAATAGACCCTAAAGACAAATTTCCCCTTGGGGATGAATAAAGGGAATTTTATTTATTCTTTATTTTATTTTATTTACAAGGTTATCATTTAATGTCAAATAGATTTATTTCTGAAAAAATATATTATAATTAGATATATATTCCTCTTACAAAACATCACAGTGAAAATAATATGACCCAAATAATATGGGCTGAGAAAATCAATTCGATGCTTTGTAGAGGGAATGTCTTTTCAAAGTCGCACCTTTATGATTTTGTGACACATATTTCAAAACGGTATCATGTCGGGATAAACTGTAGCCATCGTTAATTTTTTCCCTGACCGTAGTCATCGTTAACTTTTAGCCTCACACTGACCAAAAAAACAAAACGCCAAAAGACAGGTCAAAAGCCGCTAAATAAAACAAATCGTGGGTTGCATTCAACAGTTCCACCAATGGAATCGCTTGTTTCCTAGAGCTCTACTTACGACAACTCACTAGACGCTAAACAAACCTAAAAAATGATGTCAAACTATAAGTTTTAGAAGTTCTATTGTCAGGCTTTATGTTAACGATGGCTACGGCCTGACACTAAAATCGTAGCCATCGTTAAGTTATAGTCTGACACTGAAAGCCAAACGTCGTCATTATTTATGAGTTTTTGCACCGCCTAGTGAGTTGTCGTTAGTAGAGCTCATGGAAACAAGTGGTCCCATTGGTTGAACTATTGAACACAACTCACGATTTGTTTTCTTTTGCGGCCAAATTCTGGCTTTTTGACGTCATTTTTTGGTCAGTGTCAGGATATAAATACTCTTCAACAGTCGTAACGCCATTTCCTTCCTAATGACGCATGGTAACTTAGTAACACTAGCTCTAAACCATCGGAACAATGGCGGACGTCCGTATGAAATATTTCTCCGGCGAGCATAAAGGGTATCCAGAGGGAAAAAAAAACACATACATTTGATCATGTTTTGACTTTTACACATTCTGATCACAAGACATATGAAAAGTTCTAGCCAGCATGAAAAATAAAAAGTAATGATTTTCTTTGTTTAGAACCAAGATGGCCGCCGTTGCCGTGCGGCGTGACATCAGACTATTGAATCCAATTAACGATGGCTACGCTAAAACCCACTAAAATCCATATTTTGACGTCATTTTTAGGTTTTCTGGACTGCCCAGTGGGTTGTCTTTAGTTGTGATCAAGGAAACACTAAACTGTGTGATCCCATTGGTTGAACTGTTGAATACAGCTCACGATTTGTTTTCTTTTGTGGCCAAATACTTGTCTTTTGACGTCATTAGTTGGTCAGTGTCAGGCCATAAGTTTACGAAGGCCACGGATGAACTTGGTGATGGAAATTGGTTTTTAAGCGACAGATATGAAAAAAAAGTAGTCCTATAGATAGAATGCGCTTGGCCAAGGAGTTCACAACATTGCCATCCGGAAGTATAACGGACCAACACACAAACTCTGTGTAACCATGAACTTTTATAGTCTGGTTAATACAGTTTAGTGAGAACAACTCACAAACGCGGATGGCAAAAACAATAACAAAGGCCTGAGTGACGTCATCTTCGAACTATCTATAGAGGCAATAGGCCCATGGAGCCAGATTTTATCCCGGTTTCTATAGCGTGAAACGGATAATAGCAATCTGCTTCTTACCCTTGGGATAGGACGCTAGTCTACTGTAAAGTACTTTTCGCTAGATCTTACAGGCCCAGCTCCCCAATCACTGCTGGGTGGACAGGGGCGTTAGTTAAAAATATCGACTACATCCCGGGATTGATCTCGGTCCCTTTGTGTGAGTAGCGAGTGCTCTACCGACTGAGCTATCGGGGCCCCCGCCCAGATATGAAACGTGGGGGTTCATTTCTTTTCTTCGCGGTAAAAAAAAAATTAATACAAATTGTTACATAGCAAAATATTCCAAGTTTTTATTTCAAACATTTGAAATAACACACTCGCATTTCATACTCTGATCAACCCCGACGTAATACCCGCTTTGAGGCAATTTGTTGTTAGTTATCAGGGTTGACCAGTTAATTGCCCTACTTTGGAAAACCGTGTATTTTAAGATTTGGCCAGAAAAATCGTCCTCAAATATCGATCGATTTAAATGAATCCCATTTGGGACGAGTTTACTGGGTATTTAAATACGAGTGGATAGGACGCTAGTCTATCTCAAAGTACTTTCCGCCAGATCTAACATCCACAGCTACCCAATCACTGCGAGGTGGGCAGGGAGGTCAGAAAAAAAATGGGCTGCACCCTGGATCGATTTCCGTGCTCTACCAACTGAACTATCGGGACCCCAAGTTTTTAACGTGCGGCTATGTGGTCTTGTGATGACACTCGCTTTCGGATCGGAAGGTCCTGAGTTCGAGCCTCGCTCAGCGCATAGTTGAGTCCTTGGAAAAAGGCTCTTTATTCACATTCTCTCACCGTACTCATGTGTAAAATGAGTACCTGGCCGTCAACAGCGTTGTCTGTCCGAAAAAAGTATAATAACGCCTTACAGGCGTCATGTCTTGTCCTAAATGTTAAATGTTGCTGTTGGCCAGAGACCCCTTGTAAAGCGCTGTGAGCACGTTTAGTGGATATTGCGCTATATAAAAGCTCAAATTTTTTTTTTTTTTTTTTTAATACGATATTCCTCCAGTGAACGGTGGTTAATTGGTTAAATATTGAAGGAATTTATGTATATCCTGTCATTGTTATTGTTGGGCGTGGTGTGGTGTCGAGATTTCTTGGTAAACACTGCTTGTGTCGGATGACGTGGTAAAAAGGGGAATGAAGACATGGAAAGAGAGAGATTGAGAGATTGAGAGAGAGAGAGAGAGAGAGAGAGAGAGAGAGAGAGAGAGAGAGAGAGAGAGAGAGAGAGAGAGAGAGTAGAATAGTGTGTTTGTGTTTGTAAGAGAGTGTGTGAATGTGTTGTGTGGAAGGCAAGGAGATGGAAAGAGAGAGAGAGAGAGAGAGAGAGAGAGATTGAGAGAGAGAGAGAGAGAGAGAGAGAGAGAGAGAGAGAGTAGAATAGTGTGTTTGTGTTTGTAAGAGAGTGTGTGAATGTGTTGTGTGGATGGCAAGGAGACGGGAGAGAAATAGAGAGAGAGAGAGAGAGAGAGAGAGAGAGAGAGGGAGAGAGAGAGAGAGAGAGAGGGAGAGAGAGAGAGAGAGAGAGAGAGAGAGAGAGAGAGAGAGAGAGGGGGGGGGGGGTAAAACAATACTAATGATTATATTAATAATTCATCAACCATCCTTTGGTATGTCAACAGCAATTTGGAGTTATAGTCCGTTCCAAGTGCCATGATCATGGAATATCGCAAATTCCTCCAGAGTCACGAAATGACGTGATGTGATTTTTTGCATACGGGCTTATATTTTAATTGACATTATCTACGAATTTTGAATACCGTTAGCGATAGACCAAAGAGTTTTCTCACAATACTCTTCAACAGTCGTAACGTCACTTCCTTCCAAATGACGCATGGTAACTTAGTAACACTGGCTCTAAACTATCAGAACAATGGCGGACACCCCTATGAAATATTTCTCCGGCGAGCATAAAAGCGTTTCCAGAGGAAAAACACCCCATAAATTTGATCATGTTTTGACTTTTACACATTCTGATCACAAGGCACATGAAAAGGGAATGAAAAGTTCTAACCAGCATGAAGAATAAAAAGCAATGATTTTCTTTGTTTAGAACCAATATGGCCGCTGTTGCTGGGCGACGTGACATCAGACTGTTGAATCGAATTCCGAATTTCTTTGATCTTTTCATTGTTTGCAATAAATTATGACTCAAACTTTAAAATGTTTACAATAGTGGTGTGTTGATTCTCTTTCTCGTGGGGGAAAAATATTCACAACAAAGTTGCATTCAGTGGCAAAGCTGAGCAAATAATTTTGGATTGTTTCAAATAGTGTAACAAGAGATATCACTTAAATAGTACTTAACAGTGTTGAAATTAAAAAAAAAAACAAAAACAAACTCACAGCGTTTATAATTTAAAATTAATTTATCTCCTCCCTGGTAGACAACGGACATGTAATGTAGATAGTATGAAGTTGACGTTACTCTGGTCTTTGTTATTGCTTTTTGCCATCCGCGTTTATGAGTAATTCTCACAAAACTTTATTAACAAGACTATAAACGTTCAAGGGTACACATTATAGTATTATGTGTTGGTCCGTTTTACTTCCTGATGGCAATTTTGTGAGCTTCTTCGCCAAGCGCATACTATCTATATTGGACGACACAAGCAGCCAGTGAGGTGCTTTTACGTTTTTTTTAAAACAAAGACATTGGTGTAAAAAAAAAAAACAGGTGGGCGGGGGGGGGGGGGGGGGGGGGGTGGTCTTCCGAATTCAAACGCCCGTCTATGAGAGGGCGAGGAGAAATGCCTTTCACAAAGACATAGGGTCCGACCAACCGTTGAGCAAGACAACTGATAAAGGTCGTACAAGACATGTCACGAAAACCCACTGGTCACCCATCGAGCACGGTGCATGTTTGCCATTCTCGAATTATGTTCATTGGGGAGGGGGGGGGGGGAGGGTCCTTTGAAAGTAATAATGTGAAAAATCACTGGAAAAAAAATTATTTTATACCAGATTCCATGTAAGTTTTGTATGCTATATCCTTTTAAAGAAATCGGTTTTCAAATACAAGCGGTGCATAATGGGAGCGATCCTTATTTACCATTCCAGGTGATCGAGGTCATTGGTCACATTGGAATATGTTCCCAAAATGATTCACATAGTGAAAAGTGTTCACAGTTTGAGAAATATCCAACGTAAAAATTGGTCATTTTGCTCAGCATAACGTATGGGTATGTTTACAACTTTCATAAACACAGCAGCGTGTTTACATTTATTGAGAACTCTCCAATCGTTGTACAGCAATAAATCACGTGATCGATAAATAGGTTGGACGAAAACATGAATATAGATAGTATGCGCTTGGCGAAGAAGCTCATAACATTGCCATCCGGAAGTATAACGGACCAACACACAAACCTGTGTGTATCCATGAACGTTTATAGTCAGGTTAATATAGTTCAGTGAGCATTACTCATAAACGCGGATGTCAAAAAACAATAACAAAGACCTGAATGACGTCATCTTCGAACTATCTATAGATCGCTACCATTAAAATGACATAATTGTTCATTTGACCTCTCCACTCTGATTTCCTGGCTGTGGGCAATCTATTAACAGTCTTGCTATTCGTCGCATTCCATGAAAAAGAAATCTGCGTTTCGCTTCTCTGGAGAAATATCTATAAGTTTTCCTCATTGTGACAAATTTGCATGTTTAATCCATATTGTTATCAGTTATTAATGAATTTAGAAATCACAATAACAGGAAGATACACTCTGGCTTTCAACTATTAAGATGTAACAATTGTTTATGTGTGTACAAAGTGTACAATTTGCCGTGTTAATTTGAATTCAGGGTGGCAATGCTAGTGAGTAATGCACATGAATCTTGTGAAAAGTAAACCCCTAGTCAAGCCTGTGGGGAGTTCAGTGATCAAATCACAAGAGAATTCACTGCGTATAGATAGTATGCGTTTGGCTCAGAAGCTCACAACATTGCCATCCGGAAGTATAACGGACCAACATACAAAACTATGTGTAACATGGACTGTTATAGTCTGGTTAATCCAGTTAGTTAGAATTACTCATAAACGCGGATGGCAAAAAGCAATAACAAAGACATGAGTGACGTCATCTTCATTCTCTCTATAATATTGTTAACGTAAGCCCTCCAAAAGTTCACTCATCCCAGACCCTTCGTTTTTGTTGGGGTTTTTTTTACCGTAAAGAAGAAAAATTCCAAAGTATGGTATTGTAACCAATGAAAAAAAAAATTGGCTTAATGTCACTAGCTAACAATTCTAATGTTCGAGCCAATTATAATTAAAATCCATCGGAAGATTGTGAAGATATCCACGTCAACGCGTACGCACGGATTGTGAAACGGACTATGGTTATTGTTTTCTTTGTTAATGTCAAAACTGACATAGTCTACACTCACAAAACACTTATTTTTTTATTTTGGTTATAAACGTGTTACTTCAAATGACAATTAGTTAGGATGACTCTTAATCTATCCGAAAAGAGAAATAAAAAGATACAAAAGAAGCCTTTTAAGAAGAGGATAGTATTGAGCTCTTCGACGTCTCAGGTTTTATGATTTTGACAACTTGACCGTCAGTTTGGATTAGGTCATATATATATATATATATATATATATATATATATATATATATGAAGAGAGAGAGAGAGAGAGGAGAGAGAGAGAGAGAGAGAGAGAGGAAATGAAAGTGGAAAAGAAGAGGAACGACGACCAGAACCGCACTGCCTTTCTCTGTAGAAAACACCCCCCCCCCAAAAAACAAAAAAAAAAAAAAACTAAAAAAACATCAACATAATATATTTTTAGTTTATTGTTTTCCCGTTACTAAGCATTAACCAATCAGAATATTTCCTGCCATTTATCCCGTTCGTCTCCTTGACTATTTTATTTCCTGCACGAAAAGACCTGAGATCCCCTTCGTGCATGTCAAACACACAATTAGGTCAGGCCCAGATTTGAGTATTTCTCACAATATTTTGACACACTGAAAAAGGTTTTGCATCGCAAAACATGACGACACGATGATTTTTTTCAATCATCTGTGTTAAAATTGGATACAATAGTCTGATGTCACTTCGCCCAGCAACGGCGGCCATCGTGGTTCTAAACAATGAAAATCTATACTTTTTATTCTTCATGCTGGCTAGAACTTTTCATATGTCTTGTGATCAGAATGTGTAAAAGTCAAAACATGATCAGATTTATAATGTTTTTTTTTTCTCCTCTGGATACGCTTTTATGGTCGTCGGAGAAATATTTCATAAGGGCGCCCGCCATTGTTCCGATAGTTTAGAGCCAGTTACTAAGTTGCCATGCGTCACTACGAGGGAAGTGACGTTACGACTGTTGAAGCGTATTGTGAGCGATGGTCAGCATCTGTGGGCTGTTTACTCCGAGTGCGTGAAAGACAAGCACTTAAGGTGGCTGTGGATCTTCGGTTCACGAAAACCGGTTGATTTCAGGGTCATAATAGAATTTTATTTTAAATTTTCGAGTCAAAAACAAAACCCAACTTAAATGTTTATTCGACTAGTTTTAATAAAATATACGATAACTGACGTGATTTTCAAAAGTGTATATATAGTATGCAGATGACGTCACTCAGGTCTTTGTTATTGTTTTTTTTTTTTTTGCCATCCGCGTTTATCAGTAATGCTCACTGAACTGTATTAACCCGACTATAAACGTTCATGGATACACACCGTTAGTGTGTTGGTCCGTTATACTTCCGGATGGCAATGTTATGAGCTTCTTAGCCAAGCGCATACTATCTATACATTGTAAGTTGATTGAAGAACTGAAGGCTCGTACTTTTACTATAAGATAATAGTTTAAAAAGGCATCGATGACAATAGTTTGACAGGCTTAACAAGAAAAGGTCACATTTTAACCATCAAATCTGGCCAGAAAACTCGTTCTTCAAATTTAATATCGATCGATTCAAATGAACATCAGCTTGTCAGAACCACTTGATTAAACCTGGAATTTTAATGGGGACATTTTAATGGATCCATGATTGAAGAATGGGAGTTCTAGCCAAAATTTAGAATGTAGGGTTTTTCTTCTTCTCCAGAGTACGACAGCGTTGCCAAAGACAGGACGAAATAATTAAAAAAAAAAAAAAAACAAACAAAAAAAAAAAAAAAACACCCCAAAAAAAAACAAACAAAGAAACAAAACAAAACAACAACAAAAACAAAAATTAAAAAAAAACGAACAAAAAAAAAAACAACAAAAAAAAACAACAAAACAAACAAAAACAAAAAAAACAAATAAACAAAAAGCGAAAAATAAAAACAGAAAAAATGTCCAGGGGAAGAAAAATATGTCCGCAACTGCTGTGTCAAATATTTCTTTAAGTTAAAGATCTGAACAAGTGTGTATGAAAGGTGCCAAAGCAAGAAAGAAAAATACAAGAAATAAATCATCTCAAAAAATCAGTCAACCTGGACTGGGGATCGAATCTCAGACCTTCTGATTACCTGTCAGACGTGCTACCATTACACATAATATTACATTACGAATATTTCTTTGCCGTCTGTCTCGATTTTAAGAGATGTATTCGTGTTTTTATTGTTTTTGTCATTGGCTGAAGAAGAGCTTTGAGCCGAAAACATTCCATGTTTGGTATTTTGTTCTTTTTTTTCGAAGCTGTTATATTCATTTTTTGTTCTATGGTTTTTAAGGTTAAAGTAAAGTTACTTTTACGAAAGTAGAAGTAAATTTTTTTTCTGGATAAAATGAAATAACATCGTTTTGTCAGTGTAAAGATAGAATCGTTCTTTTTAAATATTTGGATGAACTGTCCTTAGTTAAATAATGAATAATAAAAAAAAAAAACAACAAAAAAAAAAAAACAAACAAAAAAACAAGAAACAAAAACAAAACAAATAAAATAACACACAGGCTTCAGAACTTTGAGTCTTTGGAGCCCGAGTGTTTTACCGCCTGTGACTGTTTTGTGTTCTGGCGATACGAGTGACGTGCATATAGATAGAATGGAGATGAGGTCACTCAAGCCTTTATTATTGTTTTTTGCCATCCGCGTTTATGAGTAATGCTCACTGACCTATAGATAGTATGCAGATGACGTCACTCAGGCCTTTGTTATTGTTTTTGCCATCCGCGTTTGTGAGTTGTTCTCACTAAACTGTATTAACCAGACTATAAAAGTTCATGGTTACACAGAGTTTGTGTGTTGGTCCTTTATACTTCCGGATGGCAATGTTGTGAACTCCTTGGCCAAGTGCATTCTATCTATATTAACCTGACTATAGACGTTCATGGATACACGCAGTTTTGTGTGTTGGTCCGTTATACTTCCGGATGGCAATGTTATGATCTTCTTAGCCAAGCGCATACTATCTATAGATAGAACGAAGCTGACGTCTTTCCGGGTCTTTCTTCTTGTTTTTCTTTTTTTGCCATCCAAGTTTATGAGAACTTCTCACTAAACTGTATTAACCAGCCTATAAAAGTTCATGGTTACACCGCCTAGTGAGTTGTCGTTAGTAGAGCTCATGGAAACAAGTTATTTCAATGGTTGAACTATTGAATACAACTCACGATTTGTTTTCTTTTGTGGCAAAAGACTGGCATTTTGAAGTCATTTTTTTTGGTCAGTATTAGGCCATAACTTTACGAAGGCCACGGTCAGGCACGATGGCTCCGGTTAGAGCGTAGATACTGAATAACCACTTCGTATTATTTTAGACTGACACTAGAACCCTCGAGCACTTGTCGTTTGACGTAACTTTTAGGTTTGTGAAGCGTCTAGTGAGTTATTGTTATTAGTGCTCAAGGAAACACAGGCTCCCATGAGTTGAACAATTGAATACAACTCACGATTTGTTTTCTTTTGCGCAAAGACTTGTCTTTTTACGTCATTTTTTTTTTGGGTCAGTGTCAGGCTATTGATAGTGTGCGCTTGGCTAAGAAGCTCACAACATTGCCACCCGGAAGTATAACAGACCAACACACAAAACTATGTGTAACCTTAAACGTTTGAAGCCTGGTTAATACAGTTTAGAAAGAATTACTTATAAACGTGGATGGCAAAAAAAAAAAAAAAAAAAAAAAAAAAAAAAAAAAAAAAACAATAACAAAGACCTGAGTGACGTCAACTTCGTTCTATCTATAAGATAACGATGGCTACGATTGGAGTCAAATTGACTCCCGCTTGTTAAACGTTAAGGGTTAATAAATAAATATTGAAGAAAAATGTGGGTTAAAGTATTATTTTTAAAAAAAAGTGTATTGCACTAAAGTTTGAGTTGGCCGGAGTGTTGTAAAAACAGGCTTGAAAACCCGAAAGATCAGGTAAATTTGTTTGAACTAGAAGTGGATCGAGGAAGTATAGTCACAGTTTTAGCTCTGAAGGCGAGTGGAACATCCAGTTGTGAATGTATTTTAGTTTGTGTTATATTAATACTATTACTATGGCGTCTATTACAATATATTACTCATATATATTTATACAACAATGAAGTAAACAACCAGTGCCTTTTTATTTTTGCGTGCAATACTGAAGATCATAAATTCCTCTTTAATTTAACATGTTAAAAGACATACTTACTATGGCAAGACGCGTATTTAAAATTTAGCCAGAAAACTCTCCTTTCAAATATCGATTGATTTAAATGACCATCATCATGGCAAAAAAACAAAACAAAAAAAAAACAAAAAAAACTCTCAAAACCTGTGTCTATTAGCGTAGAAATGGTGATTAATATTCGATTTTAAACTTGCCGTAATTTATCTATAAGATTTGAGTTGAAATGATTGTACGCCTTCATTGAGAAGATTCAGTTTTGTTTCCTTATTTTGAAATAGCTTAAATTTACAATGTGTGATGATTATTTAGATACTTTAAACTCTATTTTTATCCCCAACTTTATTCCGACATAATAAATTATCAGAAAGTGCAGTAGATTCGACGTGTACATATTATATGCAGGTCTGATGTCCGAACGCATTTATGGGCCTAGTTTAACATTGAAATTGTTGTAATGGACAATATTTTGCGTCATTTTTGAGCTTTTCATTTCAACAATTAACCCATGATAAATTGGGTTATCAGACCTGCAAACAAGGGCACGTCGAGTAGAGCCAAAAAAAAAAAAAAAACAAAAAAAACGGCGAGATTTACTTTCACATTTTAGCGGCATCGTTTGGCAGGTTGTCGACAAAACACCCAACAAATACTTCAATGCCATAATTATGTTTTTTACATAATATGTATAAAACAAAATTATGGCATTGAAGTATGTGTTGAGTGTTTTATCGACAACTTGCTAAACGATGCCGCTAACATGTGAAAGTAAATCCCGTAGTATTATAGTAGCAGTGTCTTTTACTCGTTAAATTTTTTTTATTCATTTACGGTGTTTTAACGTGGGACTTTAGAAATAATTGATGGAATGAGCGACAAACGCGTTCGCAGCCCTTTTATTAATGGTAAGCAGTTGGATTGGACTGGAACCCTCAGGGCAGAAGATCAAGGGGATGGCCACGTGGAACACGGAGACGAATTAAAGAAGCTGATATACAGAGAAGTGATAAGACATGGAATGAGATTTTTTTAAAAAGGTAGCTCAGGATAGAGAAGGATGGAAACTGTTTGTCTGTGGCCTATACCCTGACCCAGGGTGAAAAAGGCATTGATGATGATGATGATGATGATGATGATGATGATGATGAAGCAGTCAACTAAAGAACAAATCACCCCCATGGCGGTATGAATACAATAAAAAAGAATTGAATGACGCTAACTGCATTCATTTTAAAAACATTAGAGTGGGGATAAAAATATCATACATATTGTAAATCAAGTCAAATCAAGAAGACGGAGATGGATTGGCCATGTTTGTCGAATGAAGAGGGGAGCAAAAAAAAAAAATAAAAAAAAAAAATACAGCGCTCAGATGGATCCCGCAGGGTAATCGCAATAAGGGAAGACCACTGGGAACTTGAAGAAGATCGATGGATAGAGAGATGACTGACATCCTTTGGTTGGACCTGGGGTGAGGTACGGAAGCTGGCAGAAGACAGAAGTCACTGGCGCTCCTTACTGTCGACTGTATAGATAGTTCGAAGATGACGTCACACAGGCCTTTGTTATTGTTTTTTGCCATCCGCGTTTATGAATAATGCTCACTGAACTGTATTAACCTGACTATAAACGTTCATGCTTACACACAGTTTTGTGTGTTGGTCCGTTATACTTCCGGATGGCAATGTTATGAGCTTCTTAGCCAAGCGCATACTATCTATTTAATGAAACACTAAAGAGGAGTTAGTTAGTGAATGAATATTGTACTAAGGCAAGGGAAACAACAATGAAAATTGACTACGTTTATATTTCCTATAATTGGACAATGTGGATTAATTTTTTCATTCATTTATTATTATATTTATTTACTTTTAACATAATTTCAACAGTTGTTTTGTTTTAACAAATTAAAAAAAAGCATTTGACACTTTAAATAAACCACCTGGTTAATCAAAGAAATAATGTTTGGAACGAATCAAACAAGGGATTTTATTACAAGGCCATCAGCTTGGTTATTTGCTGTATTCGTCTTTATCACAACTTCGCATTGCTGCTGTGTTGTGCTTAACTATAACAATTTAAGCAATGCCAACGTACCATTTCTACCCGAAAATTTTGATAGAACTTCATACAACACTCACTGCACTGCTGGTGAAGTTTCAAATGATTTGTTGAATTTCATCATGAAAGAAATGCGTGTCTGTAAGGTGCAAAAAATCATGGTTGCTTCTGAAGGAGATACTTATAAAAAATTTCTGTTAGATTTTATGAGAAGTCTGAGCATTTCTATCACTCATGGAGATTTAAACGTCATTGACCTTCTTAAGAAACAGATTCGGGAAATTTACACAGTGCGTGACATTGAATATTTTGTCGTGGCATCTCTGGAACCAGAAAAGATTCTGAATGCTGTGGAGTCCATATTTCATGATAATTCTCGTGGAGAGTTGGCGCTTTTACCGCATCGCACCAAATGGCTGGTGATTGTACGAACGTCGCAACAGTGGGAAAACGTCATTCGTCAACAGCAGCATTCAGTGCTGGACAATGTCGCCATGATAAAGGTCTGTAGTATTGATATGAAAGACATTTCATAAAGAACATAACATAAGAGTGATTAAACATGCAGAGTTATAAACATAATATGCAAGTATCTTCGTACTTTTGTGGTTATGCTTTTAAAGGTTATTTTTAATATAAATAATAATGATCTAAACGATGATAATAATAATGAGTATGGTGGAGATGATGATGCGGATGATGATATTGATGATGATGATGATGATGAGGAGGATGAGGATGATGATAATGGAGGATGGGGATGATGGTGTAAGATGGAGATGGGGATGATGGTGGTGATAATGATTATGATGATGGTGATCATGATGATGATGATGATGTAGGATAAGGATAATGATGATGGTAATGGAGGATGATGATGATGTTGGTGATGATATTGATGATGATGATGATGATTTGTATGATTTTATTTTGATGAAGTCTCTCGTTTAAGATTCATTTCATTATTTATCGACCTACCTACCTATCGATTTACCTATCTATCTATCTATCTATCTATCTATCTATCTATCTATCTATCTATCTATCTATCTATCTATCTATCTATCTATCTATCTATCTATCTATCTATCTATCTATCTATCTATCTGTCTATTTATTTATCTATTTATCGATTCATTTATCAATTTAACTTTTTAGTTACCTTGGTATTTAATTATCAAAAACATTTATTAAGTTTTGGTTTGCTTTAACAGGTAACACCCATTTGCTCAGGGGAGAGATTTGCCATACACAAAATTGTGACATTTATGTGGCGACAGCACAGAAGGAGAGAAGGCTGTGATGTGATTGTATCGAATGATCACAGCGATAATTATAATATCTGTCAACTGTTCCCGAACAGATTGCATGGACTTAACGGCCGACAACTGCAATTAGTAACAAAAGCTTATCTGAAAGACTATTTCACATACAAAACTCTACGACATAAAACGCGAAGTGTTGACGCACAAAACAGTACCAGATCATTAGTCACCACGACAAGGGAGTACTCTGGAACGCTGTACAAGCTCATAGATAACATTGCTGAAACAGCAAATTTCACCTACGAGATACACCCAGAAGCAGATTTCGTTTCGAATCATCTTACATGGAAAGGGTACATTGAACTCATTGTAAATAGATCCTATGATATTGGTCTATTACCCTACTCAATGCTTTTTGCCTTGCAATACAACGTAAGCATGAGTTATCCGATTATATTCGATGACATCGTTGGTATTTATAGACGTCCGGCAACCGATATTGTCAACGAATCTTTGATCTTCATATGCCCATTCCCTTCAATAGTGTACGCTTACCTCGGAGCTTGCTTGGTCTATATCTCGATTTTATACATTCTGACTTGCAACAGTAACCCCCAAAATCATATGGAAAATTCTAAAACAAGCTTGAAAAAAGGTCGTGATAAAAATCGGAGTCGGGCAAACAATTTGCTGAATATTACACAGTGTAGAAATTCTAACAAAAGGAAAAGTAACGATAATATTTTGTATAAACAAGTTTTGAAGCATACTAAAACGTTCCTTGACTTTTCTGGTTCGGTAGTAAACCAATACTATTTACCAAGACCTACGGAAATGTCAGCTAGATTTATAGTTGGATTCTGGGCTTTAGGAATGGTGTTCTTCTATGCTATGTTTTGTTCCTACATTACAGCTGAAATGGTACAACGTACAGAGAACATTCCCATCTCATCATTTGAAGAACTCGGATCACGTGATGATTTCAAATGTTCGACAATAAAAAATTTCATCGTTGATCTAGTCTTTAACAAAACTGAATCCGGTCTCCTTCTTAAACTTAAGAATAAAACAACGCTTATCGAGATTTCCGATGTTGGCGTCATTGATGAACCTCTCAAGCGTTATCTGACTACATTACAATATAACACAGTATTTTTATTTTTCCGATCGACCCTTCGGGGAATTATGAAGACTGTTCCCAACCCTTCTAACTACATGTATTTGGAAAAAATACCCTTGTTCAATTCCGACTTGTCTGTGATGTTTCCTTACAAGTCCGAGTTACATTTTCCAATATCAAAGGAAATTATTCGAATGTATGAATCTGGTAGGCACTCACGAATATTCAAGATAGATACAAGACAAAACAGTCGAAACAATAAAATTCAGCAAAGTGGTGATGGGAATGGTAGTGACCGTAGAGGTGGTATTGTTGGTGACAGGGAAATCCAAAGAACGAGTAAGGATCCAATAAGAGTTCATCATTTGTTTGCCCTCCTCACCTTGTGCTTGGTGGGTTTATTTCTGTCTGCGTTAGTTTTGGTCCTAGAAAAAGTGATCCACTATTGTCGAACAAAACAAGAAAGAATGGATCTGGTTGCTGATAAATGATTAGACTGTCTTCCAGGTGGGGGGGGGGGGGGGGGGGGGGGGGGGAGCTCCGACAAGTTTTGTTAAGTCCTGTTCTATTTCGCAGTAATCTGATCGCATAAGATCATAATAGAAAGGATGCAGCACACCTGAAAATATCTCACTAGCGTGATTTTAGTTTTAGTTTTTAAGAGCTTGATACGCCATTATGCCATTATATCAGTTTATACATTGAAGGGCAGAAGACAGAAAACCTGTCCATTTCGTCATTGCATGGGCTTGAAATGGCATGTGATTTTGAACGTGCAAGATTTTAAAAAGTTCTCAATTGATCTGGTGATAATCAACAAAACCGAATCTTGTCCTCGTCTATAAATAACGAACAAAACATCGTTCATAGAAATATCCGATTTTGACTTGATATAAATACATAATAAATAAAATTCCCTTTATTAATCCCATAGAGGAAATTTTTCTCTAGGGTCTATTCCAAGGGAAGACTGGAATAACCCAGGCGTCAGCCGCAGTGCAGCGCCGCAAATTGAACTAGGGTGAGGTGACTTGCTCATTGCCACACAGCGCAGCGGCGTGTGATCGAACTCGGTACCTTTCGGTTATAGAGAGAGAGAGAGAGAGAGAGAGAGAGAGAGAGAGAGAGAGAGAGAGAGAGGGAGAGAGAGATAATAAGTAGGAGTGAAATATCTGTTCAATGTTATAGTTTTCATATAACGTTATGTTAAATGTAACTATTTGACAACTTGCCATATTTATGGACCATAAAGATCTATTATTATTATTTATTTATTATTATTATTATTATTATTATTATTATTATTATTATTATTATTATTATTATTATAATATATTATTATTATTATTATTATTATTATTATTATTATTATTATTATTATTATTATTATTATTATTATTATTATCATTATTATTATTATTATTATCATTATTATTATTATTATTAACAACGAGTCCATTACTGGGACCAAACTTTAATTTTTTCTTCAAACTATTTTTGAAATTTTTTTCCCCCGGCAACATGGAATATGTGAATGTTATATTTATTGAGAATTTTAAAAAATACTTTTTTTGAGTGAGTATTTCTTTCAAAAATAGATATATGCCTAACATCTATTTTTGTTAATCACGATTATGAATAAAGTTATATACCTTTGGATCTTTTCCTATCTAATATATATAAATATTTACCAAATAAATCGAATTAAACCGAGGTAAACCATCTATAAAATGCGAATTACTAGATTAGACTTTCAGAACTATTCTTATAATTACCAGATTTGAAATAAAAATAAAAATCTAACAACCGAATAAAAATAAATTAAAAAAGACACCCCCCCCCCCTTTCTATCGAAATAAGAAAACAACAGGAAAAATTTTTAATAATGATAATAATGATGATGATGATGATAATAATAATAATAATAATAATAATAATAATAATAATATAATAATAATAATAAAATAATAATAATAATAATAAAACAACAACAACAACAACAATAATAATTAATAATAATAAAAATAATAATAATAATACTAAAAATAATAATAATAATAATAATAATAATAATAATAATAATAATATGTTTTCCCTTTAAAAAAAACGTCCAATAAGTGATTTAAAACAACTTTTCATTGCGCATTTTCCATAATAAATTATGCCTCGTTTTTTATTTCTGGTGCGACGTCCGCGCTCCATATCAAACCCCAAAATTTGTGCGTTGAGCTCCGTCCACCTTCACTGGGCTTTCTTCGAAAATGGATAAAACTAACATTGCCGATGCGATCATTGCGCTATCCGATCCTGGTGGATCTACATTGGAAGACATTCAAAGCTACTTAATTTCCAAAGGGCGCATTCAGGAAGACACCGATCTTAGACCATTAATCAAAAAAGCAATCAATAGAGATATGATTGTTCCATCTAGTGATAATAGCAATAGGTTTAAGATCAATTCTAATTCCTCTGAGTTGGCAGAAACTGGCAGCAAAAACATGCGCTGCCCTTGTAAGCCTAAGCGAAGAAAATGCCGTAAGAAGCGCCGTAGGCGTCGCAGGCGCTGCCCCGGTAAGCCGAGAAAAAGAAGGGCAAAGCGATGCAAAAGGAGGAAGAAGAGAAGGCGCTGTTGCCCAAAGATTAGACTTCCTAGATGTTGCCCCGGCAAAGAAATGGTCGTTTTCTGCGCTCGTAAGAGAAAGAGACGACGAAGCAAGAAATGTTAAAGCCAAGCCCGTGAAGGTGTAGAATGTTGTAGCGTCTCGTTAGATGTTAAGCGTTCGTTCGTAATACTGTCACTGTTTTCGTCGTCTGGTCCTTTTAAGGACCGCCAAATAATCCCGATCTTTTGTAGATTTCTCAATGAAATGATATCATTACTAAATCATCCATTTTTCATTTTAATTTTTTTTTTAAAGATTCAGGTGTATGTTCAAATCCCGCTAATATGCTTATTACTCTTAACCTAAATGCCTGCTCTAATGCTAGTTCCCGACAGCCTATTAGAGTGTCTGATCCTAAAAGACGGGAAGATTTACTATGCTTTAAAAAAAGCTAGCTAGTATTTTTCTTTAAGTTACTTTAAGTCACATATAACTAGCGTATATATATATAGATTTTTTTTAATGAGCAAATCTCACCCTCTGACTCAAAGCAGCAGCAAGACGTCGGGGTGATCTAGGCAGTAAAAATTGAATGTCTAGCTTTACATATGAAACTTATGAGTAATTTCTATTCGTTATGGTGGAAAATAAAGATAACCCCATTCCGACATAAAACCGTTTTGAGACGGTGGGTCACAAAAAAAACCCATTGAGTAAAGTGCCAAATTAGGGAGCAGGCACTGGGGTAAGATAAAAAATCTGAAAAGGTGTGTATTAAACAGTGCCAGAAAAATCAGAAAGAAAAAAAAATCATCCCTCCAAAATATCAGCCTGTTTCGACAAGGGATCGAACTTCAGATCGCCTGGTTACCAGTCAGAAGAGCCACAGAGGGAAATCGATGGTCGAGATGAGCTTATACTTATACCTCTAATCATTATGGAGGTTGGGAACACTCGCGTGTGAAGAATATATCTTTTAAAAAAATAAAAATTGAGCTTTTATATAGCGCAATATCCACTAAATGTGCTCAAAGCGCTTAACAAAGGGTCCCTGACCAACAGCAACACGTAACACGTAGAACGAGACATGACGCTGTTAGGCGTTATGACAATTTTTTTTCCGACAGACACAACTCTGTTAACGGTCATGTACTCATTTTACACCTAAGTACGGTGGGAGAATGTGAATAAAAAGCCTTTTCCAAGGACTCAACTATGCGTCGAGCAAGGCTCGAACCCAGGACATTCCAATCTGATCCGAAAGCGAGTGTCATACCACAAGAACACATAGCGGCACGACGCATATAGATACATGATACATGTTAGGCCGTCCAAACTATCAGGTAACTCCTGCGGCGTAATGATATCACGTCCGTCTTGTAATAGGAGGTCTGGGGTTCAAACCCCAGTCGAGGCGGCTAATTTATTTCTTGCTAGTATCTTTGTCTGGTACTGTTTCATACGCACCTATTCAGGTTTTTATTGAGTATAGTGTAATGTCAAAATTTGGTAGGTTGATTGATCGACACTTTGTGTAGCTTTGTGCGGATAGTGGTATGTCATTGACACTCGCTTTCGGATCGGAAGGTCCTGGGTTCGAGCCTCGCACGGCGCATAGTTGAGTCCTTGAAGAAGGCTCTTTACTCACATTCTCTCACCGTACTCAGGTGTAAAATGAATACCTGGTCGTTGTCAACGTTGTCTGTCGGAAAAAAATGTAATATCACCTAACAGGCGTCATGTCTCGTTCTACATGTTACGTGTTGCTGTTGGTCAGGGAACCTTTGTAAAGCGCTTTGAGCACGTTTAGTGGATATCGCTCTATATAAATGCTCAAGCTCAAGTTTTTTGTCTGCCACTGTTTCATACGCACTTTTTCAGATTTGTATTGAGTAAAGTCGAATGTCAACATTTGGTAAGTTGATTGATCGACATTTTGTGTAGCTTTGTGGTTGTGTGGTTTGACAATACTCGACTTCGGATTGGTAGTTCCATGGATCGAACATGGTGCGAGTTCCTCGTTCAAGTTCAACTTCTTTATCTGCAAAATGCGGATTGCCCATCACTGCATATTTTATACAATTATGTGGTGACTTTCTAGATTATTGTGATATTGAGTTGAATGATAAATGTTTAATAGTTGACCAAATTTGTGACCCCTCGTCTCAAAACGATATTATGTCGGGATGGACCAGATACTAAAAAGTCAAATTATAGTTAAACCGGTAGTGACGTATGGTCTTCACACCTCCAAGTGTGACTCATTCAGCCATTTAGTCGTCATCAGCTTTGTGGATAGCAGCCCTCTATGGATGTTGATGGACAGTGAAGTACCACATGGTCGATGTCCTGATTTGGAGCGTTACAGGCTTGGCATGTTGGTGTTGTTATAAAGCCCCATTTGTGGAGATTAGATGCTGTTCTACCTTGTTTAGATCGTAGTCTGTTACAGGAGGACCACTGTTTTCTGTTTAGTGTGTAGAAACCTGGGAGTGGTGTTGCTGTAGGGTCTTCGATTAGATCACTGTTTTTTGGTTTGTTTTTCTCCCATTCAGTTTTCCAGCTATCAGAGAGGTCGAAATGTTCTTTTTTGGATTTGTAGAACGGTTTGCGAGATTTTAGGCGTGATGTTGTGGGGGCTGATTGGGTGATTATTCTGAGTGGAGTATTTGATGTTGTTTTCTCCAGTCGGTGATATTGTTTTTGTGTCGCCTTTTCTCTTCGGAGATGGGGAGGGGCAATTGCGCTCATTATTGGTAACCACGAGGTGGGAGTTGATTTCAATGTGCCAGAAATTGTTCTCATGGTGTTATTTAGAGCGGAGTCTACTATTTTGGTGTGAGTGGACCTTGCCCAGACAGGGGCACAGAGTTAAACCGGTCAAAAATATGAAACGTTGGTATTTAGCACAGTAAAATATGATATTTCTTCTCCTCTATAAAGCTTATAAACACAACTTAAGCATGATATTTCTGGACACAAATTCCATTTTCAGCATCTTAATCATCCCAACTTAATACCGTTTTGAGACGTAGGGTCACATTTGTTGTTGTTGGTAATATCTAGGATTTCTGGTGGGAGAGTGTTACATTCCTTGATGGTTCTTGGGAAGAATCTCTTTTTGTATTTATTGGTTCTGTGTGTTGGAGGCTAAAAGTTAAGTATTTGAAAAGGCTATTTACCAGCATTCTTTCGCCGGTCTCTGGTCTAAAATGAGTAACTGGCCGGCAGTAGCGTTGTCTATGTAGTAAATAATTGTAATAGTACCGTAAAGGCGTCATTTCCAGTGTTACACATCAAGTCTTGCTGTTGATTTTGAGACCTCTTGTAGAGCAAATTGCACTTTATAAAGGCTCGCATTTTATTTTAGCAAGCTTGCTTTAGTTTCATGACCATAGATTGTAATAATCTCCAATAACTGAAATATCGAGGTAACCAAAGCCAACTCATAGCGTAGACCATGACTTGTTTCAATCCGCAGTTCAGAAACGTGTTTTAATACATGGACCGTTAAAATCAGTCGCTTAACATGGCGATAAAAAAGTGAGAACGTATATACTGTTAATAGACATATAGTATAGGCACTACTAAAATGATCAAGCTGGATAAAGCGATGAATTTCAAAGAGTAAGCTTATTAGATTCGATCGTCAAGCCCAGATAAAAGAAAGCTCAGATACTCCCAAGAAAAAAATATATATAAAAAAACCCCAACAAACAAACAAAAACTTAAAAGCAGATTTAATCCTTCGTCATAAAATCGTTCTAAAAGATACTGAACTCTCGGCTTTAAGCCTATCATCATTGGTCAAAAATAGCAGTAACCAAATAGAAAGAATGAAAAACATTATACCTAAATTTTAATAGTTACTCCAAATCTATTGAAAATTTATCGACAGCGGTAAAAATTACCCAACTTCAACTCAAGTTGTTCAAAAAGGAACTCACGACACATTTTAATAAAATTTATTTCAATCCAAATATCGTTTTTTAGTCTTTATCTTAAATGTGATTTCATGTTTGTGGTTGTTGTTGATGCTGTCTGATGAGACGCTGGGTGAAGAAGGGGGTAGGAAGTGAAAATATGTGGACTTCCGACGGTCGACTGTACTCATTTACTGCCCATTATGCCTGCTGGCTTGTAGGACAGCAAAGAAAGACCTCCATCTTTTTCAGTCTGTGGACATAATTTTCAGGGATCTCCATGACTCTCCCCCCCCACCCCCCCCCCCCCCCGCCCTCCCCCCCCACACACACAATCTCATCTCTTACTCACTGTTCTCCTCCATGTTGCCCTGGGCCTTCACTTCTTCTCTTTCTTTCGGATATTCAGTGTAGGGCGGGTTTTTCTGTTTCTTTCCTACTATCTCATAACATGTCCTATCCGTCTCCACCTTCTCCTCATGATGATGTCGTTTTTATTGACCTCCATTCCACATTGATCTATCAGTCTTTACTTTAATAAAATAAATAAAAATATCATTCCTTTTACTCATCCCATAGAAGAATTTTGTCTCTAGGGTCTATTCCAAGGGAAGACTGGAATAACCCAGGTGTCAGCCGCAATGCAGCGCCGCAAATTGAGCTAGGGCGACGTGGCTTGCTCAAGGTCACACAGCGCACCGGCTCATGGTGATCGAACTCGGCACCTTTCGGGTACGGAGCAAAGACCGTATCGCTGAGCCATGCTATTCGGCCAGTAAATGTTTACGATCCTCTTGAGACACTTTATATGAAATACAGACAGCTTGTAGCTATAAATTAATAGTCTTATCTTAAAATGCGTAAACACGATATTAACCGCTTGAACATACAACTAAACTGAAAACACATTTTTAAAAAACTATCTAATTAATTATTTTTTCCCTCGAAGTAATGGCTGAAATAGGATAAGAATAAAAACCCGAACCATTTAAAAACCGACCATTTTCCCTTTATGAAACGACAAAACGGCCCATTTTTCAAAAAAATCAAATCAAATCTGAGGAATAATAATATCTCTTGTTATTTATGACGGATATTGCTAATATTGGTATCTACCATTTAAAATTTAAATCAGAACACAAAAAATGTATGCAGGGGATTTAATTGCTTGAAGGTTGCTGTTTATTATTTGATAGGACACTAGTACTTTAACACTAGTACTTTAACACAGATTTAACAGCCCCAATTACCCAATTACTGCTGGGTGGGCAGGGGGTGGGAGAGGCAACAGTCGGGATTGATATCCGTCCCTTTGTACAATATGGTCAAATTGATTTTTAAGAATTAAATAAAATATTAATTAGTGTGACCATTTCGAGGGGCAGTTTGGCTCAGATGTACTCTCTTTGCTTCGTACCCGAAAGGTACCAAGTTCGATCATCCGCCACTGCGCTGTGTGGCCTTGAGCAAGTGACCTTGCCCTAGCTCAATTTGCGGCGCTGCACAGCGGCGGCTGACGCCTGGGTTATTCCAGTCTTCCCTTGGAATAGACCCTAGAGAAAAATTTTCCCCTATGGGATGAATAAAGGGAATTTTATTTTATTTATATTTAATCCAGACCTGCAACACCAAAGACCCATTCACGGTTATTTTTAAAAACACAGTATGTGTAATGTTAACCAAATAGCACATACTGTGTTCTTTAATAAAATGGCAGCATACGTGTTTATTCGAGAACAGTAATGAAAACGCCCTTTGCATCAAAATCTTGAGTGAAGTCTCCTTATATCGTTTACAGAGAACCCTGGTAGTGGTAGAAAAATCTCTCTTGTCTAATATAGTGTGTCTTTTACTTGGACTCGACGTTCATACTTTGCCTGGCTTTGTGGCAATGTGATACTAATGTGCGACTATGCGGTCTAATGATATGGCACTTATATTCCGATCGGAAGGTCCAGGGTTTGAGTCCTTCTGCAAGCGGCGTATAGTTGAGACAACTCACATTTTTTCACAGTATTAAGGTGTGAAATGAGTACCAGCGTTGTCTCAGTCCGAACAATTGTAATTTCGCCCCACAGGCTTCATGTCTCGTCCCACATGTTAAGTGATGCTTTTGGCTTAGGATCCCCTCGCAGAACACTTGGAGCACTTTTGGTTGATATTGTTCTATATAAATGCCAATTCTTTTTTTTTTTACTTTACTTTCTGCTTTTGACCTGCATGCCCATTCTCTTCCCCACCCTCAAACTTGTAAAAACGCCTTACAGGCGTCATGTCTCGTCCTATTAATGTTCAGTGTCAATTTTATCGTGTGACCAACCCCTTGTAAAGCACATTTCTGACATATTATGTCAATGTGATAATTGTGTCGGAACTTGCCCGATAAAGAATGTTGTGCAGAAGACGGAATTGATCCGAATTAGAGAGTTACGTTATTTAAAGTTTAAGTAAAACAAAAACAAACACACCTCCAACAAGACTCCCTCTCCACACTAAAGATATTGAAAAATGAGAATTTAGGGCAATATCCCCTTTAAAAAAGCTCAAAGCCCTTCATAATGGATCCCCATCCAATAACAAAAAGATTGAGCTTTTATATAGTGCAATATCCACTAAACGTGCTCAAAGCGCTTTACAAGGGGCCCCTGGCCAACAGCAACATTTAACATGAAAGACGGGACATGACGCCTGTTAGGCGATAATACAATTTTTTCGGACAGAGACAACGCTGTTAACGGTGAGGTACTCTTTTTACACCTGAGTACGGTGAGAGAATATGAGTAAAGAGCCTTCTCCAAGGATTCAACTATGCGCCGAGCGAGGCTCGAACCCAGGACTTTCCGATCCGAAATATAAAAAAAACCCAACAAATTAATCCCCCCACAAAAAAATAAAAAAATTAAAAAACAAAAACAAACACCCCCCCCCAAAAAAAACACCAAAAACCCACCAATTAAAAAAAAAAAATACAAAAACAAAAACAAAACAACGAAAGAACAACCCCCCCCCCCAAAAAAAAAGAACAAACAAAAAATAAATAAAACAAAAACGATGAGACTCAATAGACCATAGTTTGCTGTTGAACTGCTCTACGGAACTGAGATCTCCAGGAATGAATGGCTCAGACTGAACAGAGCACGTGCAAAAATTGGGAGAACAACTGGAAGTATGAAAAAATGGAGTCTGGCTGAGACTAGCTGGTGTACATGTGGTTGCCCAGAGCAGACGATGAAGCACCACCTTGAAGACTGCCTGGAAGGGCCCAGCTGCACTTATCATGACCTAAGAGTCTGCTATCCAGATGCTGTGGAGTGGGTTCGGTGTTGGGCGACAAGCTTTGATGATTTGCTGTTATTGCAACATCCTCTTTGGTCGCGGATGAAAGTGAAGAAAAGATAGCTAGAACTGATGGAAGTTAAAATCTGAAGTCAACAGGACAAAGGCTATGTGGTCTAGTGGTATGACACTCGCTTTCGGATCGGAAGGTCCTGGATTCGAGCCTCGCGCTCGGCAAATAGTTGGGTCCTTGGAAAAGGCTCTTTACTCACATTCTATCACCGTACTCATGTGTAAAATGAGTACCTGACCGTTAATAGCGTTGTCTTTGTCCGAAAAATTGTAATATCGCCTAACAAGCGTCATGTCCCGTCCTACACGTTAAATGTTGCTGTTGATCAGGGACACCTTGTAAAGCGCTTTGAGCACGTTTAGTGGAGATTGCGCTATATAAATGCTCAATTTAGTGAAAATTAAATTCATGAAAACGCCCTCTCCCCCTCTCCTACCTCCCACCCAAAATAAAAAAGAACCCCAATAAACTTCCCTCTCCCGAGAATCAAACCCCAGACCTTTTGATTACCGGGTCAGACGTGATACGATTACAAAGGAGAGATTATCCTATAGTCAAAAACAGTAAAAACAGTTTGATTTGAAGTCTATCTCTGATACTGAATAAATATGAAAGGAAGTTGAGGACATGGCGTTAAGTCGACGTAAAAATATTTGCAGGTCTGATAACCGGATGCAATTATGGGCTCGTTTTAACATTTTTGTAATGGATAATAGTTTGCGATTGTTTGGGAGTTATGCGAGTATAAACAATGAGACCATAACACTTTGGGTTATCGGACCTGTAAATAAGTACATATCGGTTAAGCTCTTTAAAAAATTAAATATGAGAGAAGAGACGTTGGGAGCAAATTTAAAAGTAAACTAAACCTAGCAAATGGCATAGTTCCAGGGTTAAAAAGAACGAAAAACAAAATTTCCATTTGGTTTAAATCAACATTTATTTCAGGGTATTTGCAAATGCATTATAAAAATCAAATCATATTTGCAATTAACAAAACAACATTCATCATACTATAAGAGGACAAAATAGAATCTCAGTAATAAATAATGAATCACTGGATGTGATGAACAATAAAAACACATTGATGATAACAATGGCTATGTTCAGAATAGTAAATAATAGTAAAAAATGAATTTATATAACGCCTGAACTTCCACGTTAATCGTGCTCTGCGGCGTTTTACATAATAAAAATGTTAAAAAAACCCACCAAAATTAGAAATCACGACACTACATAATAAGCATGAATACAAAAACAAAATCTAAGCAACACCTATTTCATAAAAAAATAAGTCTCACGGAACAACTCAGTCTTCAGACATTTCCTGAAAGATGATAAATTTTCACAGGACTTTGTCCAGGACTGAGTGCGTTCCATAGGCGTGGAGCTATGGATGAAAAGGCTTTTTTAAAAACCGAAAATGGACTTTGACGTGGTAACCTTTAGAAGTTGGGACTGAGATGATCTTAAATTTCGAGTGGGTTCATATTTTTAAATCAGTTCCTGCAAATATCCAGGTGCCAATTGTAACATGTATTAAAATATATTGGAATTGTTCGGCTGTGTTTAATTATGTTAGGGTTCTTTCTAGCGGTACGGATCTTGTGTTGTGCATGTTTTGCATGTGAGTGTGAATGTTGACTGCGTGAACGTATTAGCACTTTTGTTACTTAGAATCATCGTCAGACGTTGTTTTTGTATTAAGTTAGTTACTGAAATAACTCCGTCCTGGATGGTCGTACTATGTATTTGTTTTAAATTTTCCATATGATTGATAATAATTAAATTGAATAAACGTAGCCTAACCCGGAGTCGTTACATTAGGGGGCTCGTCCGGGATTGTAGAACTAAAATATTCGTAACCATTAAAGAGGTGAGTTGTATTTATTAAAGTTGTGATTTGTATTGTGATTAAAATTTGAGATCGGGATGTCGGAGTCGTTGGCGAGATATGGTTGGGAGTCGGAAATGATGGATTTGTCGGCGGAGGAGAGGAAAGCATACATAAGAGAAAGGTTAACCAAAGAAGAAGGGCACATACTTTAGCCGTTTTGACTTAAGTAAAAGTTTCTGGCAAATTCGTGTACGTGATTGTGACGTGCACAAGACAGCGTTCGTGTCCATGGGTCAGTATTACGAATTCCTGCGTACGCCATTTGGAATGATGAATTCTGGTGCCACTTTCAATCGTGCTGTAAAGAAGCTGATTGACGGAATGAAAAACGTGACGGCCTACATTGGCGACAATATCGTGCACACTGAAACCTTCTATGACCACGTGAAGACTATTGACGAGCTATTAAACGGTATGGAGAAAGCGAATCTGACTGCACGACCATCAAATTGTTTGATGGGAACAACCGAGTTAGACTTCATAGGTCATAGTTTAATCAAAGGTACAATAGGTTTGCGTGAAGACAATATCGATAAAATATAAAATGCTCCTAGACCAACAACAAAAAAGGAAGTTAAATCTTTCTTGGACTCGTTGGTTATTACCACGAGTTCGTACCCAATTTTGCAGCGGTATCTGCACCTTTAACAAACCTCTTACGGAGAAGACATTCGACTAAGGTGGAATGGGGAGAGGTTCATGAAAGAGCCTATACTTGCCTTAAGTAGCATTTGGTCTCTAGGCCGATTTTACATTTACCGAATTTTAATAACGAATTTGTATTGAGCACCGACGCCTCAGATAGGGCTCTGGGAAGCGTGTTAGGCCAGCTGGTAAATGAAAAAGTACACTCCATAGCATTTGCCAGCAGAAAACTTTTGCCCCGTGAACAGAAGTATTCTGTCACAAAGAAAGAGTGTCTTGCCATCGTTTGGGCAATTACGAAATTTTCCATGTATTTGTATGGGAAAGAATTTACATTGAGGACAGCGCTAACATATATTATGAACGGGGCAAAGTTTGAAAATGTCAGAGTAATGAGATGGTGCCTATCTTTACAACAGAACAAATTCATAATCGATTATGTAAAAGGCCAGGACAATGTTGGCGCTGACTTTTTAAGTCGTGTATTTGGGAATTAATTTTATTGTTACAATTGTTAATAATATTCTATACACTTTTTAAGATAATGTTAATTTTTGAAAGAACTGATTTGATTATAGTTGTAATTAATATATTATCGATACATAATTATTATTACATTTCAATACATGTTTAGTTTATGGCATTGATTAACCAATCCCTTAGTTGGGGAGTAATGTAACGTGTATTGAAATATATTGGAATTGTTTGGCTGTGTTTAATTATGTTAGGGTTCTTTCTAGCGGTACGCATCTTGTGTTGTGCATATTTTGCATGTGAGTGTGAATGTTGACTGCGAAACGTATTAGCACTTTTTGTTACTTAGAAACATCGTAAGACGTTGTTTGTGTATTAAGTTAGTTCCGGAAATAACTCCATCCTGGATGGTCGTACTATGTATTTGTTTTAAATTTTCCATATGATTAATAATAATTAAATTGAATTAACGTAGTCTAACCCGGAGTCGTTACACAAATCCATCCAGACATCTAAAACATAGCACAATATCTTAAATTCTATCCTAAACTTCACAGGAAGCCAGTGCAATTCCCGGAGAGCTGATGTTATATGATCTCTTTTTTTTCGTTAATTTTATGTCTAGCCGCTTTATTTTTATTTTTTTTGTAGTTGATGAATTAATCTGCTTTGACAGCCAATGAGAAGGGCATTACAATAATCTAATCTTATAGTAATAAAAGAATTAACAAGAATCTTTGTAATATCCTCATCAATATAATGTCTGATTCTTCCAATGTTTCTCATGTGATAGTTACAACATTGACATTTTTAAAAAACATGGTCTTCCATGGATAACCCTTGATCTAAATACACCCCAAGATTTCTCACACAAGAACTAGGTTTAATGGTATTTTCACCCACTAGTATCTCATTTGTTGATATTTTTGAGATTGATATCTATTTCCAAAAATTATCATTTCTGTCTTGTCATCATTAAATTTAAGTTTGTTTTGTTTCATCCAATCCTTTATGTTAGCAATGCAATTTTCCATAACAGACACTGATGACAGCTCTGAATCATTATTGAGTTTTGTATACAGCTGAGTGTCACCAGCATAAAAATGAAAATCAATGGGAAAGGTGGGTAACATATTAGAATGGGCAAGGGGAGCAGTATACATTGTAAAAAGAATGAGGATGATGATGATGATGACGACGATAATGATGATGATGATGATGATGATGATGATGATGATGATGATGATGATGATAATAATAATAATGATAATAATAATAATAATATAATAATAATAATAATAATAATAATAATAATAATAATAATAATAATAATAATAATAATAATAATAATAATAATAATTATGGCATTTATATAGCGTTTTACCCCGTTGTCACATGTTCTAAGCGCTTTACATTGATATAAAACAAAAAATATTACGGTAAGACAAGTGTTGATGGAAAAATGATACGAAATCAATTTAACAACAACAAAATATGATAATAGTATTGCAATTTATGACGTAAAAGATTAAGCGAGACTTGAAAGTTGCCAACGAATCCGAGCATCTCACGTGTGACGGGAGAGAGTTAGGTTTGGCCAGGATTGGTTGGTCAATGCTTGACCTAAGTTTCTATTGGGGACAGATGTTTAGATGGTCTTTAATATAGGAGGAGCTGTTAGTGCTCAAGGATTTGTCGAAATCAGTACAAATCTTATAGGCAACTCTTTTCTCCACAGGAAGCCAATGTAACTCATGGAGAAGGAGAGTTGTTGATGGGTATTTTTGGTTATTGCGTACAATGCGTGAAGTTTACACATTTTGTCTTAAGGTAAATTCGCACAGAGGTAGTTACAATAGTCTAATTTGGATAAAACAAGGGAAATAAAAGTTCTGCTATATGTTTCGGTATTAAATGACGAACTTTTTTCATTTCTATGTACATAGATTGTATGGTGTGATTCACGGGCTTGTCATGGAAAGATCTTTATCAATGATGACGCCAAGGTTGGGTTTTTTTTTTTTATGCTTTATTTGAAAATTCTATTGTACTATTTTTGAGAGTGATAGGTGATATATTTGCCTGTTTAAGGATACTCGGCCTTCCACACATTAAGATCTCAGTTTTACTATCATTTAATTTTAACTTGTTTTGGTACATCCAAGAGTTAATCTCATTAAAACAGCTCAAAATTCGTTGTATTAAGAATTGTAAATTACAAAGGGGTACTGAATTATAAATCGGCGTTACAGACCAAGTCATTTAAAATTTAAAGAAGCGCCGTTTCAGTACTGTGTTGCTGTTTGTAGGCTGACTGGAAGGGTTGTTCCAAACTGTTGTTCTTAAGATGAAATGATAATTGTGTCAGTACTACTTTCTCCAAAAGTTTTGATAAAAGGGTAAATTTAAAGCAGGACGATAATTGTTTAATACATTGTGGTCCAGTGATGGTTTCTTCAGAAGTGGTTTGACGAGGGCACTTTTAAAGCACGATAGAACTTCGCCAGTCAGTATGGATGTATTTATGGTTGATGTAATGGATGGTAATGATGTATTGATGGAGCTAGCCAAAAGCTGTGCTGGTAAGGGATCAAGGTCGCGGGATTTAATGGGGGCTTTTGTTATCATGATGATGATGATGATGATGATGATGATGATGATGATGATGATGATGATGATGATGATGGTGATGATGATGTTTATGAATACTGTTCGTTTCAACAATGTTACATCAAGCCAATATTTGTGACCTACTAATAAGTGCGCATAGAAAAATACATATCATCACTAACTCTGGCAACGAGCCACAATAAAAATAAAAATATATTCAAAACATGCTTACACAGACGGTTACAAAATACTTCTATTATATTCTTTGCCAACTTGACGACAAGATTGTATACACGAATTTCGACAACTTTATTCAAGTGATTATTTTAATCAGCATTCGTATCTCTGCTTCTATATTTAATTTTGATCAGCACCAAAGTGTACAGCTACTTAATACTTCAATTATATTCTTATATTATATATCTTGAAGACAAGATTATTTACACGAATTTCAACAGTGATTCGATGAGGAATTTCAAGCTAAGCCTTCTTTCTTTCTTTATTTTAGAATAATATAGTTTGTTTTGTGTTTTTTAATTATTATAATATATTATATATATATATATATATATATATATATATATATATATATATGTGTGTGTGTGTGTGTGTGTGTGTGGGTGTGTGTCCTTTCTTTAACAAATATAGCCTTGTGGAGAACATTGTGCTTATTTGAATCAATAAAAAAAATGATACGGCGCACAACTCTACTGAAAGATTTGAAAAATAGAAATGTATTTTTTACAGATAGATAAACAGATAACTTGATTTCCTTTTATAATTTAAAGTCAGTTTGAAAGTTCGTTAAGTCAACAGATATCATAAAAAATTTACCGAAGACACTAACACTCTCATGGCCACACCCTCAACTCTATCTGTCCAGTTGAGTCCTTACTTCCGTTGTGTTGATTTAGCGGTGATCAGTGTTGTTATGCAGTAGTGTGTTCTCATTGCGTGTATGTTTATGTGTGTGCGTGTGGGTGTATGTCTGTGTGGTGTATACATGTGTGTGTGTGTTTTAGAATGTGGTTGCGTGGAAGAAAAAAAAAGGAGGGGGGGGGGGGGGTCCATCAAGTAGAGAAATTCCTGAGAAAGGGGGGGGGGGGGAGGGGGTGTTTTTGCTAGGAACTGTCAGATTGGCATTTTTCAGCAAATCGTGGCATTCATAGTGTGTTCCACTACGATTGTGGAAGCAATTTCGACACAGGCCTCTATAATCATTTGTCAATGGGGTCTGTGGTGAAATATTCAGGGGTCTGATTCATGGGCCGGGACTTCGACGTGCATGATGCCCGAGTGCTCAGGCTGTCACCACTGATCGGGTCATTTAGGAAATCAGAATCCTCTTCAAGGGGTCATAATTGGGGACAGTGGGTATATGATCTGTCCATGGCTGATGAAGCCTTTCAGAAATCCTCGTTCTTGCAGAGAAAGGCAGTACAATCATCACACAGCGCAACTGCTTGTGAGCTGGTCTACGACTCAAACCAAAGAGAGCTTGCAAGGTCATTGTTGTCTGCTGCACAACAGAGTCAGGAGTTCTCGTCTCCCACTACCACCTCCAGCTTTTTATGAGTCTGAATCAAGTTCGAGCAACTCATGAAAACAACCCCGATCAAAACAAACAAGAAGCGGAAATAGATATGATTTCTTGTTTCAAAGGTTCGCAGTGGAAAGCGGAGTGAAATAATTGACCCCGTCATGATAGTGCTTAGGCCACTGGGACCCCCCCTCCCCCCCTTTGGGAGTTTATGCCACTATGTTTTTCAAATAATAGAAATTATTGGCCATACAAATTCCACTGTTACCGTAAAAATAAGTGTCATTTAAGAGAGTTATGGCCCTTTGAAAAAAAGTGAGTTGTGTCCCCTTGCAAAAAAAAAGACAACATTTCTTTCAAAGGCTCTGGAGACTACAATATTAATTCAAATATGTGCAAATTGGGTATCAAACTGAAGGAAATTGAATATACTATCAAACTATGTGCACAAGCTTTCAATTTGTAAATATTATATAGATTCACAGAAAGTTGAAACAATTTGTCAGTAATCTCATGAAGTGTCATATCTAAACTTACGGGCTATTTCAGTGTTTTACACAAAAATTATTTTAAATATGGCCAAAAACAGCATGTTCATTAAAAATGTAGCACTGAAGAAAGCTATGGCCCAAGCCTCAACAACAACCTTCATATTTCTACGTCACAGGAAAAACTAAAAGTGTACGCAACCCTTAAATTTTTCTCCACTTTGTGGGATGCCAAATTCATCATAATTTTCATTCTTTTTAAACATGGTATTGATGTCCAGTTGTCACATTTAAAAGTAAGTTGAAGGTGTGGTAAAAACAATAGATATATCATGAAAAAAGACTAATTTGTTCACAACCCAAGTGAAGCATCATTACCGAAGACTTTTGAACGAAATCGCATTGTTATATTATGAAGAATAATTGATACTCAAAAGGGATTCTTGATTCAAGATGCAGTAAGTACATAAAAACAATATCCTTATGTGTTTTGCAAACATGCTTTACTCCTTAACAGTTTGCACTGCTCACCAATTTATTACATATCCTCATCATCAGTAGCAAAATCCTCTTCGTCCTCTGAAGTGTCGTCAAGGAAATCACTGTCAAAGCTATCACTACCATCCTCGGCATATGTATCTTCGTCAGTACTGGTGCAGCTTTCTTCATACACAATTTCCTGCAACTCATCTGGAATGAAAGCATCTTTGAACCACTGTACTTCCAATTCATTTGCAGAATTTCTCTGCCAACCGTTATCCTCTGGTTTTGGAATGCTAGGATTCTGGCACACTGCATTCCTCCAAATGAGAGTTTGAAAGTTGGCTCTTGATATGTGCAGTGACAATAATTGACTACAAGGAGGCATCTGACACAGATCAATTCCACCACTGCATGAGATGGTACCTTTCTTTCCTTTGAAACGCTGGCGAACTATGTCATACCTCACTTTGTTGACACTTGTGCATGAGGTTTTGCCATACAGCTTGCACACAAATGACTCTAACATGAGACAGTCATTACTCGAAACAGCTGCTGATGTTCCAATCTGGAGAACAGAATTCTAAGATCTTCCTCCTTTTGAAGAAATTTTAGAGCTTTCAGCTTTCCTTGCCCAGCAAAGCAACTTGTTGTGTCACAGCCTGTGAATGCATGGACACCAAGTAATGCATCACACATCTGTTTAGACAAAGTCTTTGCTATCTGAGAGACATTGATTTGTCGCCTGTTGTTGCCACAGCCAGTATCAAAAATCAGGGTCTTTCCAATTGTCTCTGAGAATGAAAGAAGTAAGAAGACATCCGTGTCTGGTGATCTGACAACAATTGTTTCACAGTTTGGTTGGCGGGAAGCATATTGACAGTGCAGTATAATTCGTGTGTCTGCCTCTTCCTGTGATGAGTGGAGATCTAGACAAGGTACAGCTGTGGTAAATTCATCCGTGTCACTGTAAAGTAAGGTGCATCTCTCTTCAAAGACAAAGAAGATTTCCCTGTTTCTTAGTTTCTGTGCATATTCGTTACTTTCCCATTCCTTGAGGAGAAACCTGATAAGGGATCTTTTGTTATCAACGCAGCTGAGAAATGATTTCCAACGTCTGGGCACTGTTGTTGCAGATCCTCTTAACAAGTATGCATTATCTTCAGAAGATCCTCTCCTCAATCTCTCACAACCTTTGATTGAATCTTCTATGTAAGTATCAGTACAAAGTGTACACAAGCTGCTTGTGGTAAAGAGGAAAATGTAAGTTTGGCTACTTCACCAAATGTATTTGGGATTGCTGACAGACTTTGTAACAGTGCATTGCCATCAACAATGTAAACGGTGTTTGTTTTTTTTTTTTGCATAATCCTCGAACATTAATGAATTGTCAGGCGTGAGCTTGTGCAACAGAGTTGCTTTGTTGGTCTTCAGAGGTAAACCATCTGATGAAGCCAGCGACCATGGATAGGTGTTAGAGGATATTGAAGAACTTTTTGAAGATCAACACTGTGCTCTTGGGACAAAACAAGAAGCTGGCCAAATAAATTTCTTTGTGCCTTGATTTTGACCACGTTCATGTCTTTTTTCACTGTTACCACTTTCCTCAATGATGCAAATGTCTTGGTCTTGTTCCTTTCTAATGGCTTGTGAAATTCTACAGTCTTTTCCTTCAGTCTGTTTTCAACAAAACTTTCAAACAATCTTTTTCCTGTTTTTTCCACGGCTAACAGGTCATCAGCAACATCCTCTTGCACTTTCATTCCTGAAGCTAGACTGACCAGACCATCTTCAACTTCAAAGGGATTGATAAATGCTGAAAATGCCTGGAGGATCTTTTGCACTCGCTTTTCACTTTGTCTTTTTTCTGCAAGGCTCAATTCTTTGTGGGTGTCTATATCTATACAGTTGTTGTTGCTGATCATTCTTTGGGTTGCTGATACATATTCTGCTCGATTGTGTCTTGTTACACTCCAACGGTAATAGCTTGGAAGACTCTTGCTGAACCAACAATACCTCCTTTTGTCTTTGCATGTTTGTTTATTGTTTGTCCAATGGTCATATCAACTGCTATTCTTCCAGCAGGCGTCCTTGATCTAGAGACACTAAATCCATTATCTTGTAACATTTCTTCTGCCCCTGGGTGGGAATGAATCAGGTTGGCTAGTGACACAAAATATACACTGAGATACTTGGCATAATTGTGGTGATTCATGGTAAAAAGCAGTGGGCACAGTTCTTTTAAACAAGATATATGAAGAAGAAAGTTGTTTGTCTTTATAGCTCGCAGAAACTGGAGGAGAAGCCAAACTCTGTCCATGTATTGGATCCAGTATTGTGCAGTTTTTCCGTACTTTCCTGAGCGGACACTCTCTTTGAAGGCTTCATACTGGGAAAATAACTCAGCATACACAGTTGACTGGAGAATTTTATTAGCTGTATGGCTTGAAATTCCTTCGGTGAATTCCTTTATGTAAGACATGAGGTCTTTACTGAGTTTTGAATCCGTGTCCTGCTCAAATTTTGCAAGCAGAAGCCTCTCTAGAGCCTCCAAAACAGACACATGCACTCGTATAGCCCTGTTGTAGTTCTTTCCACTCATAACCTATCCATAGAACCATGTGCACATAGCCCTGCTTCAGTCACAATTTCTTCAAAACCAGATCCACTTTGGAGCTTTCCCAGGGCACCAAGATATGAAATTATGGTGTGAAAGACACCCAGGTGAATAATAACTGTTTTGTAAAGCTGTGGGTTTTGCCAGACAATATCGTAAGCTTTCTTTGCTACAGCAAGGTCAAATGTTACAAATTTATATGTGTTATATGCCCATTAATCATGCCTGAATTGTGCTAGTACAAAATTCCTCTTGTTTATTTATCACTGAAAGGAAGCAAATAAACTGTAACATATTATTTTTTTCATATTATAGAGAAAATGGCTATCAAAGATTTAAAAACCCTATATAGCTTTGTAAAATATTTTATGATATGAGGCAAAAAATGAGAAATGACAATAAAATTCCACTATTTATTGCATTTGAAGCAATTTTAGGGTGATAAACAATCATTTTATTCACAAAAATGAGTTCACAAAAAATTGCACCCGATGACCTTTCAAGGGCCATAACTCCTGTAAATGATACTTGAAAAAACTGTAACACCCGGATTAATTTGTGTTATATGTCCCTGAAGCATGCCTGAATTGTGCTAGTGCAAAATCCCTCTTGTTTATTCATCCTGAAGGGAAACAAGTACACTGTAATAGATTTTTTTTTCAAATTATAGAGAAAATGGCTATCAAAGATTTTAAAACGCTATATGGCTTTGTAAAATATTTTATGATATGAGGCAAAAAATGAGAAATGACAATAAAATTCCACTATTTATTGCATTTGAAGCAATTTTAGGGTGATAAACAATCATTTTATTCACAAAAATGAGTTCACAAAAAATTGCACCCGATGACCTTTCAAGGGCCATAACTCCTGTAAATGATACTTGAAAAAACTGTAACACCCGGATTAATTTGTGTTATATGTCCCTGAAGCATGCCTGAATTGTGCTAGTGCAAAATCCCTCTTGTTTATTCATCCTGAAGGGAAACAAGTACACTGTAATAGATTTTTTTTTTCAAATTATAGAGAAAATGGCTATCAAAGATTTTAAAACGCTATATGGCTTTGTAAAATATTTTATGATATGAGGCAAAAAATGAGAAATTACAATAAATTCCATTATTGATTGTATGTGAAACAATTTTAAGGTGATAAACAACCATTTTATGCACAAAAACGATTTCACAAAAAATTGCACCTAATGACCTTTCAGGGGCCGTAACTCTCGTAAATGACACTTGAAAAAACGGTAACACCCGGATGAATACTCAAGATATATTGCTGTTTCAGAAAAACCATGTGGCGAAAACTCCCCCAGGGGGGGGGGGAGGGTTTCGCCCACTGGCCCATGCACTATGAGCCCTCCTCCCTCTACGCAAAAATTTGGAGAATTTAATAAAGCATCATCTACAAACAGCACCTAATGTCAATAGCAATACAATAAGCAACATGATGGATAGGGATGAGAAAAATAGGATATGAAGAATAGGAGGTAATTGAGCTTGAAATCATAACTTGAAGAGAGAAATACAGAACAGAGAAAACAATTCCTGTATAAAGTTGCAACATGGTTGAATTATGTTGCAATGAACAATTTTATTTATGTTAATATGGTAGGAATCAACTTATGTGTGAATCAAAGGCTACATTATTGGCCCAATTAGCGTAAGATAGATAGTTTATTTATTTATTTTAAATTGATTAATTTAAAAAATATCTAATGGATTATAATGTATCTATTTATTTGTCTTTTTATTTTATATTCAGTATATTCAAACCAAGAAATAAATAATACTTTTCACTTTCACTAATTACTTTTGGTTCCTCTTTTTTTTTTGATCTGGAAGTATCAAAATGTTATTGTTTTTTTTTACCTGACGATGATGGCATATCTTGTCAACA
>NC_088371.1:12290746-12358246 GCF_034508935.2 Berghia stephanieae
ATATCATCAGGAGGACATGGATGCTGCCGTTTCAGCTGCTCGTTCAAAAATTCTCATAATGTATTCCCTCTTTCATTTTTGCCTCAACCTGCATCTGCCCACCACCAGTAATAAAGACAGTTCAGCCCCAAAAGCTCTGCCTGCCCTGCCTCCCCCAAACTATGAAAGGTGAGATGTAGTTTTGTGTGTGTGTGTGTGTGTGTGTGTGTGTGTGTGTGTGTGTGTTCAATATTTTCTCTATTGTGAAAGGTCTGCCAAAAAGTTCAATCTTTTCTATTTCTTTGTATTTCAGCCCCTCTGATGACATCGCTTTCAAGTTATCTTGTAAGATCGACCATATAATCAGTAGCGGGTGGAACGCAACGGACATGTTCCAGATTCGGAGGCGACAGTTCCAGAATAGTCCTGCAGGAGAAGGGGAGGAGAAGTACGCTAGGTATCTAGAGTTGTGGAATAGTATAGTGCCTACACCAAGTTTTGACAACCTTCCGTCTCCCCGATCACGAGCAAAGAAAGCGCTTAAGCTATCTGGAGAGCAGCCCCCGAGCTACATATCCCACCACTCCTTGAAAGAATTTTATGATGAGAAGGAAAAACAGGAGAAAGAAAAACAACTTCAGCGGCAGCAGACAAAAGAAGAGGCTGCTAATAGGAAAGTAGAAAGAGAGGCTGCAAAGAAGGCTGAGCAAGAAAGGAAACAAAAAGAGCTGATTCAAGCGACGACGACACTGATTCCGAAGATGAAACACGCCAAGGACCGCCAGTCGGAGCCAAGAGAAGGAGACCTTACTAGATTCTTAATAAAAAACAACTAACCATGTCTCACGTGGACTCCGCTCGAGCACCCGTAACAGGGAGCAAGCGCCGACAGGAGCCAGACCCAGACGACACTAATGAGGACAACCAGGTAAGAAGCATAGAAAAATAGCTAGAAACGCTAAGAGAGATGCTGGTCGCTCAGACGGCACAACTTAGAAACCTCACTGCCTCCGTCGATGATCTCTCGACACAAATGGCCTCTCTCATGGCCTCCAAGGTTGCCATACCGGCGGCTCCGACAGCTCCCCCGGCATACTCAATAACCTCAATGAAAACATTATACCCGGACATGCAAAAACCGCCTCAAATATCCTCAACAACTGTGGTCAAGCCTTGGTCCATATTCTAATCTTATAAAAAAAAAAAGGAAACGTCAGGAGAGAGAAAAAGTAGAGCAGAGAGATTGGCACTGAAGCAGAAAGGGGAAGGGAAGGGCAAAAAGAGAAGGATGGGAATCGTCCTCAGCGAAACTGAGTCAGAGACAGAGGCTGTTATGGACGTTGATTCATCGTGTACATCAGATATGGGTGGCAGCGTCTGTTACTCATGTTTGAACAATAAAGAAAACCGTGGCTCGATCAGTTGTGGCCGGTGCAAGCGCTGGTTACATGACAAACGCTCGGGCAGCCAACTTGAAACCATTGACTAGGAAGGGCTCAATGAATATTTGTTCCAGTGTGATGCTTATTTGAAATGATAAAACCTGCATGTCATGTCTTGTCCTCATCGTTGTTATCTTTTCTTTTCTTGTCATCATCATCATCATCATCATCATCATCATCATCATCATCATTATCATCATCATCATCATCATCATCATTATCAGCATCAGCATCATCAACATGTGACTATTTACTTTTAAAGCGCCCTGTGTCAATAATTATAAACTGACTTGTTGTTATGTTGTTGTTTTGTTCTTTAAAAATTAATGATACGGTCTTATTTAATGTATATTTACGATGATATTTACAGCCTTTCTTGTTGTTCATTTGAGATTTATCAAATTGTATTGTTTCAGAGTAATATTCGTTTCTCGTCGGTTGGTCGGTAAGGGGTCGGGCTTTGGTCGGTAGGGGAACGATGGAGAAGAATTTGGACGGTGGGAAAAATTATATCACATATTTTACACTCCTAAAATATGAATATGAGTACTTGGCGGGGAAAAGTCAGTTGATACCCCAAACCGATCATCTCTTCCCATTTGTGACATTGCTTTTCGAAAACAGTATTGTTTATGGTGATCGTAAAGCGTGACGAGGGTCTTAGCGGACGGTAGGGGGCTGAACGACTCTATATTCTTTACAAGGGTACGCGTTTTGCGTTGTGAACCCTAGCTTACCTCAAACAACACTTACGTCACGAGAGGACGCGGACGACGACATTTGAGTTGCTCCATTTTATTTTTTGAAAATATCAAATTAAAGAAATTAAGGAGCAGGCACCACTATAAGTATATCTTTAATTTCTTTAATTTGACTCATTCAAGCACCTCTAGTTTTTGGTTTTCCAAGACTTCCACTCGTTCTAGGAGAATTCCCAAGTTAAGTTTTCCATATTTATTTTAGAATTATATGTACACACACACACATATATATATATATATATATATATATATATATATATATATATATATATATTTCTATATATATATATATATATATATATATATATATATATATATATATATATATATATATATATATACATGTGTGTGTTTTTAAATATATTTTTTATCTCTCTCCTTTATTTTAAATAATATAACTTGAAACGCATCCTTCCTCTCCCGTTCTCCCACTTTCTCTCCGTCTGTCTGATTCTCTCTCTCTCTCTCTCTCTCTCTCTCTCTCTCTCTCTGTGTGTGTGTGTGTGTGTGTGTGTGTGTGTTTCTGGTCCCCATCGATATATATATATATATATATATATATATATATATATATATATATATATTATTTATGAGTCACATTTATCTGTCTCTACAATATCTGCATTTGATTGTCTTACTAAAACCTAAGCTTCTGTATTTGAAGAAATTGTTTTAAAATAAATCAACAAGGAACCCCAAAATGAGAAGAATAACAAACAGTCACTAACTCTTGAATGGATCAAGTCGACTTAAAGCATGGGTGAAAGAAATGTTCGTTTCAATTTTGGTAGGTATGATAGAAACCTTTTTCTCGTTGATTGCCTCCTTCATGATGAGGAATTGCAATTAAGATGACAATAAAGAAAAGCAAAAATGTTATGCGCAAAACACCTAGAACTTTCCTTTGTTAATATATAAAATATTAACCCTTAGCTAAATATTAACCGTCTAAATAAAGTAACAAAGTACTTATTTATTTTCATTTTTTTTGTACATGACGACCATTTGCCTTTCGCTTTATTCGAGGAGAATTTTAAAGCTAAGTTTATTTTGATTTCATTTTAGAATACTTTTACCTATATACCTATCTCTCTTACCCAGTTAGGTCAACCTTGTTTTTTTAAAAAATCTCATTCCTTTATTTAAATATAACCTTGAAGGTGCGCACCGCTTTGCCTGGCCTTCAAACTGTATTTGAATCCGACTTTCCATCAGAAATATCATACGCAGACGATACTGATTTCGTCACTAGAAAAGATCTCAACGTAAAAGTCGTACAAGCAGCACTAAAGAAACTGTGATTTGTTAATTGAAGTGTACGCAATTTTTCGGACTCTGTGCTAAAGGGTGTAAAAACGATAATTGAACAGAAGAGAGAATTTTGTTGTCAAGTGAAAAAGCCGGAAGGTTAAATCACAAGCTATTTCGGCAGAACTTTATTTTAATTTCATTATATGATTATGGCAGCAGGACGCGTAAATGAAGTGATTCGGTCGTTTTCTGGTGGGGGTGACATCATTGCCTGGATAAAGAATTTGAGACTGGTAGCAAAGCTGAAAGGCATAACACAGGTTGAAAATTTCTTACCGTTGTATCTGGAGGGAGATGCATTGGCGTTGTATTTGCGGTTGGATGAGGTGCAGCAGTCGAATGCGGGAGAAATTGAACAGCATTTGATCGAGGTGTTTGCCGACGGGCCGTTAATGGCGCATAAAAAGATGATGGAAAAGAGATGGATGGGTGAACAAGTTGATGTGTTTTTCATGGAGTTGAGGAGGCTTGGTGGGTTGGCTGGATTTAATGGCGAAGGGTTGAATAGATTGGTGAAGTTGTGTTTTGTTAACGGTTTTCCTGATACAATATCGTGTACGCTTCAGCAAGTTGAAAATGTATTTCAGATGTCAATGGCGGACCTGCTTAATAAAGCTCGAATTCTTACTGCCAACAAAGGGTGTGTTGCATCGGCAGTGAGAACCATTACCCGCACAAGAAGCTTAGATGAGCAGACAAAACCGTTTAGTGGTTGTTTCCGTTGCGGTCGGCCACATATGAAAAAGAACTGTGACCAAAATGTGACAGAAGTACGGTGCTATAGGTGCGACAAAAAGGGCATTTAGCGAATCGTTGCGCAAGTCTGAGTACACAATGGGTACAGGGAAACAAAGTGGAGGTCACTGGTGCGCCAGCAGTTACCCCAGTTACACAGGGGCGCACTCTCTCCCAGTAATAATAATTCATGCAGACAAATGGAAAGGAGTAAAGGCATTGGTAGATACAGGGTGTATGACGACAGTGGTTAGTTCGAAGTTGGTTGGAGCTGGACAATGTAACGGAAGAGACTATATATTTGCGTTTGACGGGTCACGGGTGGAGTGTTATGGTGAACAAGATGTGCGATTGGAAGTAGAAGGGACAATGGTGTTGGTGAAAGCGATTGTAGCAGATTCTATATTTGGTGACATGAAGGTAATCATTGGAATGGACGTTATTAATGAGTTGGGGGATGTGACAATCAGAAGTGGAAAGATTGAATTCGGTAACAGTTGCAGTGCAGTTCTTGTCAGCAAAAAGGCCGTGAGTGAACAATGTATCAAATGACAATAAAACTGATGAATGCGGAGACAGGGTTGTGAAAGCCAGCGAGTATGTTGCTAGAGAAGAGGGAAAAGTTGACAATGAGATGATTGAAGACAGTGATTTACAGCAGTATTTCATGGAAGGCACTGGACGGTGCAATGGACATGGAAAACGGAGCCACCCGTATTAGATACGGTTGGATGTTATGATCGGAATTTAAAAGGTACAGTTAAGGATAGCTTTGAAAAGGAAGTGGATAGATGGATAGAGGAAGGTATTCTGATGCCATGGAATAGAAAAGTTAAATCGGGAGTGATTCCTTTAATGGCTGTTGTCCAACCGACGAAGAACAAGGTCAGGCCATTCTTGGATTTCAGGGAGCTGAATAAGCATGTCAACTGTCACACGGGTGATGATTTTACGGATATATGTAGCGAGACGTTGCGAGAGCGGCGGAGACAGAGCAGAGCTGAGACGATTGTTGACCTCAAGTCAGCATATCTCCAGATAAGAATTGCGGAAGATCTTTGGGTCTACCAGTCAGTAAACTACAAGGGTACAACTTAATGCCTCACACGGTTGGGGTTCGGCTTGAATTCCGCACCACGGATAATGTCAAAAATTCTAAAGACAGTATTGGTGGTGAAGTGAAACGTGCAACAATATCATATGTTGATGACAGTCTTTTAGACGAAAATAGCATGTCAGCAAATGTGTTGATTACTCACTTGAAAGAATGTGGGCTAGTAACCAAGCCGTCAGAGTCATTGACTTTGACTGGTGGAGCTGCACTAGGATTGCGCATATCGAAAAGCGGAGATGGGAGGTTAATGTTTTCACGGGGGGAACGAATTGCCGGAGAGTGTACCTGATAGTATTGACAAAAGAGAGCTGTTCTCAATATGTGGAAAACTAATCGGCCATTATCCGTTTGCTGGGTGGCTTCGCGTGGCATATAGCTATATCAAGAGAGTAGCTGGGGGAATTAAATGGAGTCAACAAAAGAGCAATCGAGATGCTACAGGATGTGTTGCGAAGAGTGAAGGATGATGATCCCGTGAGACGAATATGGCGAGTTTTGAAGTCAGAGACTGCAATTGTATGGTGTGATGCAAGTAATATTGCCTTGGGTTGTTTATTAGAAATCGGAGATAAAGCGGTAGAGGACGCAGCGTGGTTGCGAAAAACAGACAATTTCAAGCACATCAACGTAGCTGAATTGGAGGCATTAATGAAGGGGGTCAATCTGGCACTAAAGTGGGGGAGTGACACGTGTCACAATAATGGCAGACTTAGCAACGGTGAAAGGATGGGTGCAGACTGTGTTGACGGGTGAGAAAAGGGTGAAGACGAAGGGAGCGGCTGGGTTACTCGTCAAAAGACGTTTAGGGATTTTGAAGAGTTTAATAGATGAATTTAACCTTCATGTGTGTATACAGCTTGTGCCGTTGATAAAGAATAAAGCGGATGAATTAACGAGAGTGAAGAAGGAATGGATTGAGTTAGGAAAGAATGGAGATGGAGAAGGACAATTTGTATGTGCCTCTGTTGCTCCTGAACTGAAGGCCCTGCATGAGGTTCATCACATGGGTGTTGACCGACCGTTGTTCCTTGCGAGAAAGATCTTTCCAGAAGTTCGAAGAGCTGATGTTTGTAAAGTAATAAGAGCATGTGGACGATGTCAATCAATCGATCCTGCCCATGTCGTTCACAAGAGAGGAAATCTCAGCGTTTTTGATAATTGGGAAAGGTTGGCGATTGATGTGACTCATTACCGCCAAATTCCGTACGTGTCCATCCCGGGAAGATTTTCCATCTGGAGGAAACTGATACGTGAAACGGCGGAATTTGTTACTGCAACATTAAATCAGTTGTTTCTTGAGAGGGGGGCTGTGAAAGAAATTCTAATGGACAATGGGACTGTATTTCGGTCAGATTGTATGTGCCGGTTACTCGAAAGGTGGAGAGTAAAGGCAACATTCAGGGCTGCCTACCGCCCAAGTGGCAATGGGATTATAGAAAGACATCATCGAACAATTAAGACGTTGGCAGAAAGGGCAAACATTTCACCCATGGAGGCTGTTTATTGGTATAATTCTACACCCAGGCACGGTATAGATGGGGAGACTGTGCAGTTTCGTGCGATCTAAAAGTACGAGTGGAGAGATAATCAGACCGCCGAGAATGAAGCTCCTAGTAATGACAGTGAAAGAATTGGTGGAAGATTCAAGGTTGGTGAGAGAGTTTGGGTGAAACCGCCTCATGCCAGCTGTACATCAAAGTGGCGAAAAGGTACTGTGACTGCAGTGAATTCGATAAACAATGTTGATGTTGATGGTATACCACGACATGTGTTGGATATACGGAGTGTTGTTGAAGCAGAAAGCGGAGACAATGTGGAGAACATCACCGGGTGACAATGGGCGTTTGATATTCAGAGATTGGAGGAAAGTGACGGTGAGGAAAGAGAAGGTGAAATTCAGAGATTGGAGGAAGAAGGCGTTGAGGATACTGTAGAGAGCATATTATGTTTCGGGCGACCTGGTGTCGATGAAGAAGTGAATCCGTGTATAGCAGAGCCAGAAGATGAAATTGGAAAAGCTGGCGGATTAAGACGGGTTGGGACAAGGACGCGCAGGCCACCGGTTTGGCTCGGGGACTACGATTGCTCATCGGATGATGAAATGGATGATTTGTAATAGTAATGGACTTAGACTTTGTGATCTTTCGATCAGGGGAGCGTGTGATTTGTTAATTGAAGTGCACACAATTTTTCGGACTCTGTGCTAAAGAGTGTAAAAACGATAATTGAACAGAAGAGAGAATTGTGTTGTCAAGTGAAAAGCCGGCAGGAAAGGGGATATTTTTTCATTGTAGTTTCGCAAAGGTTAAATCACAGAAACACAATCTTTTCGTAATAGCCGATAAAACCGACATTACGAAACTTGACAAAGACGACCAAGAGTGGAAAAAGACAAAGAGGTGGGATCGTTAATGTGAGACAAAGAAGACGTAGAAAGACGAAAGCATCTGTCGGCAGCCGCTCTCAATAAGCTGACACACATATGGCTGAGAAACAACAAACTGAAAAGAAAAGCAAAAATAAAGCTAGACAAGAGCCCTGTCAAATCAGTACTTATTTACAACTGTGGAACATGGGCACTAACAAAAAGCGAAGAAGATAAACTAGATTACTTGCTCAGGAGAATTCTAAATATCCACTTTTCAACCAAAATAAGTAACACATCATTGTACATAAAATGCGAAGAAATACCGCTATCGATTCAAATTTTGGAAACAAGATGGAGACTATTTGGACATATCTTAAGGAGAGACAGAAATACTGCAGCTAATAAGGCAGTGGTGTTATTCTTTACACCAAGCGGACATAACAAACATGTCGTCTGTCTTGTGTTCTTCCCTTATATATGAATCACAAATGTACTCACTCTATCTTTCTCTCCATCTTATTGGCTCACTTAGACACCTCTAGTTTTTGATTTATATACAATTAAATTTCTACTGGTGATTCATATGAAAAGTTTTTGAAAGCACATCACTGTTCTCAACCAAGTGTTTCTTTCCATATGAATGGATGCACACGCTTCAAAAATTTGAGAACCCATAACTTCTTCCACGTAAAGATTTCTTCAGCAGCTTGAAAAATACAAAATATAAGTACATACGACTACAAAGAATGCCTCGCCGTTTAAAAGACGCACACCATGACAAAACCTGAAGTCTATCTGATATGGTATAACATCAGAGATGTCTTACCATTTATGGAAGCTATACATATAATCTCAACCATCCATTATTTTATGAGAGGAATCGACATGTTTAAAGATGGGATAAGATTGTCAGGGCTAACCGTGAGATTTTTTTAAAAAATTGTCATCGGACACATTTTTCAGGCTTTTTAATGAAAAGTCCGCTGGGCTCCATACACTTATAAAAATGTAATTAGTGGTACCTCCCTAATTTTTCATCGTCATCATGAAATTGGCGAAACGCATATTCAGTCAAAAAGTTGTGGTGTCGAAGCCAAAAGTCTTCGGTGGTGTTTTGGGATTTGGTGACAACGTACTTTTCGTTTACTGTTTAATGCAAGAAGATGCCGACGTGAATGTATGCCAGACGACGAGGCACAGACTTTAAAGCTGAAGTATCTCTCAGTGATGGACACATGACTGAAATACACGGCTACATAGGAAGGAATATTTGTTTGGCTGAGTGTGAATATGATGGTGTACTTAGAGTTTAAAGTCGCACAAATTCTGTTGCGCATATGTTGGAGTGTGAATGTTTGATATGCAAACTTTTAGCCACTCTTTGTCGCTAAGAAACACAGTATGTTAAGTTAGTTACAGAACATCTTCGTCTGAGTTTAGTCGCTTCTACACTAACAATAATATCATTAGTAATAAAACACGTTAAAAAATTTCGTCTGAGCTGAGTCGTTACATATTTGCCAGGAGAAGAATGGCTGAAGAAGCTATATTTGGGCATGTGGAATGTAATGCAACCCATATTCAATAATATAAAAGGTCTGATAACCCAAATTGTTATGGTCTTATTGCTGTAATGGGAATAATCTCAAAACAACGACCCATAATTGCGTTAGGTTATCAGACCTACAAATATTATGAGATTAAAAATGAGAAAGAAAACCATCGAATTGGATCTCCCTTTGCACATTATTCTTTTGTCGCCTATCAGTATGGAAAATTACATAGTTTAATGATATTGAGATCATTTCGTGGACAGGTATAATTTTGAATATAAAGAGATGGATATTCACTCTGCATATTTAGCCCTGTCAGGAGATTATCTTGAGAAAATGGTAAAAGCAGTAAAACAGACAAAAAAGCAGAGTTTTATGAGGTGTGGACAGGTGGCTTCCGGCTGAAGCATGTGACTATCATAGAAAGGCGTTCGTCAAAACGAGAATGCAAAATAATGAATGGAATCCAGGAGAGTGCTGAATGGTGAGAAGAAGGCATGACAAAAGAAAGACAGGATTGTTCAAACTTGAATGGGAAGGTACTGGAATTGTGGGCCTTTATAGTAAAATGTATTAGTGTTTTGGTTTTTTTCCAAAAATAAAACCATTAAAAAAACCAAAAGCAGTCAAGATCTTAACAAATGTCTAAATAATTTCAGAAAGATAACAATTGAAAGTATTAAAGGAACGAAAATTTGTGTGGAAAGAATATGGGTTTTGTTTTGAAGATAGACCTCGTGTGTTAACGTATCAGCAATGTAGACATCGATTGAGCTACTGTTATCCCAAACGTTTTGTCCAAGCAGATAGTGTTACCACTTTGCCACTGCAAACATAGAAGAAGAGAAAACTATATTGAATTGTCAGTTTTTCTACATTTTTAATGTTATCAGTCTATAAAAGCATCCAAAATAACTCTTCATTTTGACATTATGGATCCACAATGGGAACATCCATTCACTTCAATCTTGGCTGGTTCAACTATTTAGGACACATTTTGTCCCCAAAAAATCTTGCAATATATAGATGAATATAAGTGATGACTGAGGAAATAAAATGGAATTATGGTGAATGGCAGATTGATTACAGTGTATTTCCAAAATGTCAAATTCATTGAAGGTTTACCCGATTGTACGAGGTCTATTATTCCATAAACAAGTCCCACCCCCCCCCCCCCCTTTAAATTCGAAATTAGCAGATGGGTATACAGCATTTTAAGCACCTATATTGAATAAAAAATTATCTACCTTTTCCTATTGATAGTTTAGTCATGATGGCCAGCATAATAAATGGTCAGGGCATGAGGGGATTTTTCTCAAGGTATGATATTTCTAAAAAAAATTATGACCGCATGGAAAGTATCACTCAAATCTGTCAGACGGTGATAAGAAATTTAGATAGCGCACGGACTTGAATTTTGAAACGGACTACAATTAAGGAATTACATGTGTATTTTTCAAAATATTAAGTATTATTTTAACAATTGTCAGTTGATAGTCTAGAGCAATTTACCTCTTAACGGCCAAACTACTTATCGGCCACTCTCAGCAAAAATTGTGTCTCAAAAGTTATGCTTTGTTTCAAAAACATAATTGAGGCGTTTATCCATTAAAACAACTTTCCTTTTACATAATACCAGTTTAAGGTTTATTTCGATTGCCAGAAGATGGGCTTACTTCTAAGTCTTTACACTTTTTCAAGACTTTTCCCTGTATTTTTTTTCTCTAGTCAACATTATGAACAACTTCCACAATAAAGGGAAACCTGTCGAGATATCCGAAAACAACCATTTTCATGTTCATCTTGTTCGCCAGTTTAAAACCTACGAGAATTTCACAAACATCTAAAGAACTGGAAAAATAGAAAAAAACAAACAAACAAACAGGTAAATAAACGCCAAAAGGAATAAGAAAAGGGGTATTAGAAGAACTGCAGAGAAAAGGAAGGAGGCGATAAGACACCTCGTGGCTACTTTTATTGTCTTTAAGATAGATCGCAACTCGGTAGAAACAAAAATTGATTCAATCATACATAAGAAATGAGTGCCAACATCGTACAAGATTATGTCTACACGAATGTCGACGAAGTGGTTCTATGAGGAATTTTAAGCTGTTTCTTTCTTTCTTTATTTTAGAATAATAGAAAACAGGTGGTGACCGCCCCCGTTCAGCGAGGGTAGAGGAAAATATCGACTTTTTGGAAGATGCTATTCTGTCTCAAGAAGACAATCCTGGATCCCATCTCTCTACTCGTGAAGTTGCTGGTGTCCTATGCATAAGTGACTTTTCTGTACGGCAGATTATAAAAAAAAAAGATCTTAATCTCCGCCCTTTCAAGCGAATCAAAACCAGCAGAAAGTCTGAAAACGTCAAGAGAAAACGCAAAACACGAGCAAGAGCTTTACTAGACAAATTCACGTCAACGACGTTAAGTATATCATTTTTACTGACGAAAAAGACTTCACTATTGAATTTGCAAGAAACAGTCATAATGACGTTGTGTACGGTAGTAGAAAAACTGACATTTCACTGGATAGACTTTACCACGAGAGTAATCGGTTCTCAAAAAAAATTGCATCGGCGTCACCAGCATGCCAGCTCAATCATTTCATCACCGCCCTTAACAATAACAGCTTCCATTCAGCAATCAAATATACTTACCACAAATCGACATCTCATGTAGTCTTCCAAGACATCGCTGTTTCTCTCCCCCCAAGTGGACTTAAGACATATATATCTACTACAAGGAAACGAACAGTCATAGCTACCTTCTCTACCTGTCTTCATGTCCCATCAAATGCAAAAAGTCCACTCCAGTGTCGCAGCTGCTCAGATTAAGACAAATCTGCCAGGATGATGAGGACTCCAACATGGAGAAGGTTAAAATGCTTGACTTCTTCTGGAACCGCCAATAGCCGGAACACATATTGAAACAAGTGGTCGACAAGGTCCGAATGTCTCTAGGGAGGCTGTCACGAGACTAGTTAACAATAAAAACAACAAAATTGACAGACCTATTCTCGTCATCACCAGTCACCCCAAAAAATAAGGAAGTCATCAATTTAAAAAACAACAACAACAACAACAAAAGAATAATAATAACTATCGTCACATTCTCCAAGGTCATGTAGAAACCAGAGATACGTTCAATAAATTGCGGACGTTATAGATGCAATACATAACCACATTTATTCGTGGAAAACGCAATCAATTTCTCGGAAGAGTGTGGGACATCTGGCATGTCTTTACATCTTTACAGGCAAAGCACATTGACCGCAACTCGATTCACGCAATCATCTGCAAAAGTTGTCACAAGACATAGTGGGTTAAACTGGCAAGAGATTAAACGACAAGTCTGTAACAGTTTTATGTTATTCACCAATAATACTTAAATTAGATGTTGCGCATCTTATTATATTATAAATGTTATTTTGGTGCTCTTCCGTTTATTGGGTTTCTAAGTAATTGGATGTAGAAGACACTCAATGTCTTTGCCAACTTGACGACAAGATTGTATACACGAATTTCGACAACTTTATTCAAGTGATTCTATGAGCAATTTTAAGCTAAGTTTTCTTTCATTCTTTATTTTAGAATAATATAGTTTGTTTCGTGTTTTTTAATTATTATATTTTTTTTTTATTTATCTCTCTCCTTTATTTTAAATTTAACTTTGAAACGCATCCTTCCACTCCCGTTCTTTCATCTTCATTCTCTCTCTCTGTCTCTCTCTCTCTCTCTCTCTCTCTCTCTCTCTCTCTCTCTCTCTCTCTCTCTCTCTCACTCTCTCCTTGTGCCTGTCTCACTCTCTCTTTCTATGTTGTAATTTGGTTTTACTTGAAACAGGCCAAAGGCCGAAACGTCGTTTGTTTTGTGTTGTTCATTCATGTGTCAGATTTACTCCCTTTATCTTCATCTCCATTTTATTGACTCATTTAGGCACCTCTAGTTATTGGTTTTAAAAGATGAATAAACCGAATGTTTAGAAGCGCAGAAAAAGTAGATCAAGAAAGAACTGATACGTAAACTTAACACCCTGTCACATCACGGCATCTTAATATTATACAACATTGCACATCTGCATCTGCATCTGTCTGAATGACAGTAATTCATATGCTAATGCAAACATCTGATATTGATAATGTTTAATTGATAATTGATATTAAGTTGATTAAAAATAATTAATTTTGTTCTTTTCGAAGAGGGGGTATGTAACATTATCATGTTAATCACCAATGATACTTAAATTAGATGTGGCGCACCTTATTATATAAATTATGTTACAGTTTGGTGCTCTTCCGTTTATTGCGTTACTAAGTTACTTGGATGTAGAAGACACTCAATGTCAAAGTGGCTAAAAGATGAATAAACCGAATGTTTAGAACCGCATATCTGCATCTGTCTGAATATATACAATGCATCAATATACAAAGTCAACATCTGCGGTCCATTGAAAACGACAAGGGCAAACATATCGCCCACCATTTCAATGGTTCCAGTCATCGAGGATTGCATGACGTTCAAATCACCGTCCTTCATTTCTGCCACACCACTAAAGAGCATAGAAAATACAGAGAGGCATAACTGATACTTAAACGAAACACCCTGTCACATCACGGCATGAACTCGAGTCTGGACTTCATTTAATATTATACAACATTTATCTCTTGCATTACAACAACGACTACTACTACTACTACTACTACTACTACTACTACTACTACTACTACTACTACTACTACTACTACTACTACTACTACTACTACTCACTAATCATCCCAAACATTTGTAAAACTTTATCCCAATTAGTAGGGGGAAACTAGGTCCAAAAAACCCTTGAATTGTTCAAATTAGGGTTGAAAGCATGAAAATTACATATGTAGAATATGAAAACTTATATAATTTATGCTATAGATAGAACCACTCTGAGCGATCAGTGTTAGTGTTAGTTGAGATACAAGCTTTTTAAGATTGGAAAATTTTGAAATGGACGACAAAAAATTCGTCATTGTGTAAACATTCAAAACAAGGCGACCCAATTTTGTTTTAATGTTTTCCTTGGATTCCCATTGGTGACTATTATTAGCGCCAAACCGGATGTTTTCCTTTCACTAAACATTCGATTCACGAACTATCCAAATTGTTTAATTGTCAATCTTATTCAATTTTGCTAGTTTTGTGTACCTGATTTAGCAAGTATAATTAACTACACTAATAAAGACCGGCAGACGGACAGACAAACAGACTCGCAGAACACAGCTGGATGAATAAATGTCGGTAACCAGTGTTGACATAGACGGTGCTCCTTTCCCCCTCCTCCTATTTTTTCTTTCCAAAAATACTGCGATAATCATTTTACGTGTTTTATAGCCTGTTTTGGTCAGTCTTGATAATAGTTAGGAATCAAGATAGCTCAGTTGGTAGAGCACTCGCTTCACACACAAAGGGACCGAGGTTGATTCGGGCGCAGTCGATTTTTTCCTCCTGATGTAGGGAATGATATGTCTTTTTGTGTTGTGTGTTTGTGTTTACAATCTCGATCGAGGTTATTGTGAGCTTTTCCCGTTTGTCATGGTGTTTCGTTTTCGTAAATTGTGACGTCATGTCTTTTATCAGCCTATATAATCGACAGCCACCTTTCACTCTATCTCTTTGTCATATTGGAATCATTAATCTTCCTACTACCCTTCATGCCGGAATGTATTAACGCACTCATGTAGCCTTATCGGCAATTCCCAGTTCATGAGGAAGTGGGCCAATGAAAGAAGGCCGGAAAGACCTCTCTATCAACCTCGATCCGCTGATACTAGGGCTGCGCACTCGGGAGCACAGGTCACTAGGTGAAACGCTGACAGTCGGTCAGATAGTGGTGGAATCGCGGCCCGGAGGAGCAACGCCTTCAGGACGAGAACACAGCCCTGAAAGATTCCCTGGCCTGTCTCCAGAAAGACCTGGAGAAGACTAAGGCTGAGCTCGCCCGCTTGAAATCGGAAGTGGGGTGTATCCAACTGAACAAGCCCATCGACGATCTGCTAGTGGACTTGTCCGACCAGGAAGGTAAGTGTGTTGGACTAGTTAATGCCCACTTTCATTTGGACCAATGGCATAAAGCTAAGGGAAAAGGGAACCATCTGGACATGTTAGAACAACTCCTGATGTACCATGTTGCACCCAACCCATCGGCGGAGCTACCTCTTTAAGGCGGAATAATAGTCTACTGCGATTCTATTAGTTTCCCTTCAGAGAGTGAGCTCAGATCACTGACATGCAAATTCCCTAATTTTGGGATAGCTGTAGGTATCCACCCATCCCACGCTACCTTAAACATGCAAGCGTTGTCAGCAGCCAGGGATAAGATAAAAACCTAAACCAACTGGACATGATTCACGGGTTAGGAGAAATTGGTTTTCATTGGACAAAACGGAGCACTAGAAAAGAGCAAGAATTTCTAGTGCAGAGTCTTATTGTTGGCGCAAACCCCCAGAAACCAATTATCTTGCATATCAAGGGGGGGGGGGGGGGGGGGAAAGAGTCGGATATATTTGGAAACAAGGCATATGTGCACTGTTTAGAATTTCTTTCTCAGAGACTATGTAGGGAACAATTCATTCAGGTAGCAGTACCACCCTACATAGATGACTAAGTATTTTCTTTAGCTCCTTTGGTTTAGTCAGTAACAAATAAAAGCAGTACAGGAGACCCCGAGCAACAGGCTCCTGCTTGAAACAGACTCCCCCTACCTACCATTTCACCCCCATATTAGACGTAACCATCCACATTACTTAGGGTAATCTGCTAGTCATTGCAGAATTAAGAGGAAAAAGTCTAGATGATAATTTGAAAGCCAACTCCAGAAATGTTAGACTTGCTTTTAAAATTAGAATATAATGGTCTTATATTTTGTCCTTAGGATTTGCCGTAATGACCAGTATATAGTACATTAATCCATGATTTCTCGTTTTACAGGCGCATAAAGGACACTCCCTTCGATGTACACAGTGTATATATATATATATATATATATATATTATATATATATATATATATATATATATATATATATATATATATATATATATTTACATATATATATTATTATACATATATTTATATATACAAATATAATATATATATATATATTTTAAATATATATAATATATATATATAAATTAAAACAAAAACATGAAATAATAGTGCTAACTTTAGTATAAAGGAGCTATTTATAAACATTTGAATATAATTAGTGTTTGACTCTCAACTTTCGATAACAACGTTGTAGAGTCAAATATCTAATATTTTCAATGTTATTATATATATATATATATTTATATATAAATATATATATATATTATTTATATTTAACCCAGGAGGAGGAGACTATCCCCTGCGGAATTGTATTTATTATTTCAAGTTTTCAGCGTTTCCAAGACCCCAGGAAGAGAAATTTGCGGAATTTGTCTTTATTATTTCTCGTTTTCATCGAGTTTTCAAGACCCCAGGAAGGGAGATTTATTGTTTGTTTGTCACTCCTCCGTTTTTTTTTTTTTTTGGGCTCAAAAGGGGTCACGAAGGCCACGCCTGAACGGGATGTCCTTAGGCAGGGTCTCAAATTCATTCCAGTCAACCCTCATGCAGACCACATACAGAAAGAGCACGATATTCATCAGTTTACACGCAGACTAAGACTCCAACTATATTTCAAGAGTAAAGAGAGGGATGACGAGAATAATACTGACGAAGACAATAGGATAACCAACACCGACAGTAACAACTTTCACTCCTTCTCCAAATACCAACTGCGCTCTTCTTTGACGCCAGCGCCAGGCGAATCTATACGCTTGATTTATTCATAGACAACATCAAATTTGGGGCTGCCTATTTCCATTCCCGACTGATGAAACATTCGAACCTCAGTGCGACAGAGCAACAAGCCTTCGAACCCAGTGCGCCCGTAAAGATATCAAGCCTGCCGACAAAGGGGGTACCATAGTACTATGGGGTACACAACTATATATCCAGGAGTGCCAGAGGCCGCTTACTAACACTACAAAGCTTTGGAGAAAGATAACACTTTATATAACAACACGGTTGTCTAAAAGACTTAAAGATTTAATAAAACTCGACTCCTACCATCCGAAGCGCACAATCTTGTCATCCCTACCATATAACAGTGATATTGGTTCCCCCACTTTTTACCTGTTACCCAAAATACATAAAATGAAAACCCCAACAGATATTCCTCCTGGAAGGCCCATTGTCTCTGCATGCTCCAACAGAAAGAATTTCCGATCTGCTTGACTTTGTATTCCAACCCTTAGTACAAAAACTTCCTACTTACGTTAAGGACACTAACCATGCACTCACCATTTTTAGAGATTATACCATTTCTGACTCCCAGTCCCTCCTTTTGTTCACTGTGGATGTCTCATCACTGTACATTTCGATTCCCCACTCTGACTCTGATGGTCTTAATGCAGTCAAGTAATTCCTCGATCAAAATCCTCCCACAGATATTGAGTTTAACACAGTACTCAGGTTAACATCTCTTGTCCTGAACCTCAACAGCTTTGAATTCAATGACAAGTTTTACAAACAAGTAAGAGGTGTGGCCATAGGCACAGAAATGGGATCTAGTTATTCTTGTCAATGCATGGGGTAAGATCACATATAAGAGATAAGGAAGTAGAGGGAAGAAAACATTGATCGACAATTGCACTAAATAAATTATTACATATATTGATTAGAAAAGATAAAATACGAATAAACACTAAAATCAAAGAAGATTATCTTATTTTTATTTTATAATAACTAGTGGAATTCTGCGCTCGATGATAAAAGTTTAACACTGGCTTTATAGGACAATGTTGATCCCCTAACCTATTTTTAAAAAAAGAATAGATTAGAAAGATTATCATTACTTGGTAGTATCAAGAGCGATTGTAAAATGCGTCCTCGTTTTTTTGTTGTGGATATGCTAGAATTGCGTAGAATAAATTATACTCGCAATGAAAGTCACACGTCAAAAAGGACTGAGTATTACGACCTTGCAGATTTTCTTCGTATTAATTTGAGTCAAAGGATGATAGAATTAGCCTGAAATAAAAAGAAGGTTTGCAAGTTACTCGTTTATCAGTCTGTAAAAAAGTTTTATAATTTTTAGATTTGCCAGTAATTCTGTGCTCGATTAGATATATAAATTTTACATTGGCTGTTCAGAACAATGTTGATCCCCAACCCAATTTTTAAAAAATATTAGATTCCATATTTGCTCCCCTCCTCTCGTTTTCATCTTGTTTAATTATATTTCTAAAGGAGAGGAAGAGGAAGAGGGTCAATAAAAACACTACCTCGGTCCAGAATTTTTAAATAACACCTTCCTATTCCCTCTACCCCCCCCCCACCCCGCCCCTTATCTTATGCTTGATTTATATTATAGTTTTGATCTCGATTTACCTTTCATCTCATTACTTCATCTCCTTGTTGCTCTCTCTCTCTCTCTCTCTCTCTCTCTCTCTCTCTCTCTCTCTATCTATCTATCTATCTATCTATCTCCGCCCCCTCCTCCTTCCCTTGCACACACACACACACACACACACACACACACACACACATGTTTACATATGTTTTCTTTTTTTTTACTCTCTTTTTCTAATTTACTAACCATATCGCAAATGTAATAAAACATTTTTCCTTTTCTTGTTTACCCGAAGAAGGCCTCTTATCATTTATAAGAGTAATTTTTATTCCCTTTATTTTACTAGACGTTTTATAAACTCTTTAGGCACCTCTATATGAGGGTAAAGACCAGCACTGAGTTGTTACAGGAAGATGCAGATTTGCATGATATTCACCATTCCGGTGTGGAAATAACTGTAAATTCCAAGAAGAGACTACAATGAACCTTTTGCTATTGTGACAAGATAAGTACCGATACTGTCTACAGTCTTACAACGTCGATGAGGTGTCAAGTAAGGTATTTGATTGATATTGTAGGGGCCATATAAAATATTGATTTGAGATTTTCAGTTTGTAAAAGTTTTCATTTACCGTATAGAAATGATGTCTTGCCATTCGAGAAATCTGTGATTTTATGAATTCTCGACAATTTCTCTTTCAGGTGGGGTTTTAGTGTTTGTTAAGAGGATGACAAAAAACACAAATGTAACGTTACTACTCTCCATCAAAGAAGATCGCACAACTGACAACTGAAGATACGCCTCAGTGTCGAAATGGCCGTATTGGTGGACGAAATGTGAGTTGATTTTACTCATTTGATAATGCTCTGAATTGTGTGTGTGTGTGTGTGTGTGTGTGTCTGAGTATGTGTATGTGTGTGTGTGTGTGTGTGTAAGTGTCGTGCATATCAATTTCTCACAAATATATATATATATATATATATATATATATATTTATTTATATATATATATATATATATATATATATATATAGTTGGTTGAGGGGAACATGCTGGTGGTATCACGTAGAGTGCTTGACAGTTTCTTGGAGCGAATATTTAAACAACATTGGCGCCAACTGAATATAATAACATTCTTCCCGGACACTACTATACAGACTAGCTCCCTGAAGATTCCAACAATGGATGAAACAACGTTGTAGGAGGAAAAACCGAACGAGGTGAGGATAATCTATATATACGCATGTAGACACATAAAAAAACTCCTTCTTTGCAATTACAAACCACCATGATATTCTCGACAACAAAACATCACAGGAAGTATGAGCAACACACAACCATAATTAATAGTAAACAACAATAACGATTACACTTCCCGTATATTGTCATAGTGGCATGAATCAGATCTGTAGAAGTCAACAGTAATTCTATTTTATGAAACATTCTTTTGTAAGCTGTACACATGGTGATTCAATGGAATGTGATATATATATATATATATATATATATATATATATATATATATATATATATATATATATATATATATATCCTTTCTTTTAAAAAATATAGCCTTGTGGAAAACTGTGTGCTTATTTGAGTCAATAAAAAAAATTGATACGGCGCACAACTCTACTGAAAGATTTGAAAAATAGAACTGTATTTTTTACAGATAAACAGATAACTTGATTTCCTTTTATAATTTATAGTCAGTTTGAAAGTTTGTTAAGTCAAACAAATATCATAAAAAATTTACCGAAGACACTAACATCTCAAGGCCACACCCTCAACTCTATCTGTCCAGTAGAGTCCTTACTTCCGTTGTGTTGATTTAGCGGTGATCAGTGTTGTTATGTAGTAGTGTGTTCTCATTGCGTGTATGTTTATATGTGTGTGCGTGTGTGTGTGTGTGTGTGTGTGTGGTGTATACATGTGTGTGTGTGTGTTTTGGAATGTGGTTGCGTGGAAGAAAAAAAAAAAGGGGGGGGGGGGAGGTTGTCCATCAAGTAGAGAAATTCCTGAGCAAGGAAGGGGGGGGGGGGGGGGGGAGGGGGATGTATTTGCTAGGAACTGTCAGATTGGCATTTTTCAGCAAATCGTGGCATTCATAGTGATATAATTCACTTGATCACAATACGGTATTCGGATTTACAGAAATTTTAAACAGGTTTCACCGATTAACAACATCAACTAATATTACTGCTGATATTACTGTCGTTTTTATGCCATCGATGTGATAATTATTGCCCTGGGAAATATTTAGTTAAACGTTTCGGCAAACTGTCAATTGGTTCTATCTAGCTTCTAGCCCGAACAAACGAAAAGTAGACAGATTCGGGGACTTGATATTTTTCGCGTCCGCTTCAGATTTTCATTTGACCTCACATAAGTAAAGGGGAGACATTCCGAAAGCTCCTACATCCCCAGTATTCATTCAATTTGTATTTTCACCTTTGATCTTTTGTCAGGCGTTTATTTATTCAATTTGTCATCATATAAAAGCGTTTTAAAAACTCTAGAACAAACCTTGATAGATTTGTGAAAGTTTAAAATTTCCTAATTTGACCATTGTTTTGATTCTCGGCCGCCATATTAATTTGTGAAGTATTGAAGGTAGTGCAAAGCACTCCCAAGTAAAGTGTGGTAAAGACTTGCGACTTATTGATATTGATATCTACTGACTGATAAACGAAAAGCATGCTGAATAAAGCATGGCAGCGACGACAAGCACATCGATTAAAATGTGCATCTAATCGTAATCAAGCTAATCAAGAAAATGATTCTGACAATATCGAATGAAAATAGTTCTTTCCCCGCGAAATTGTGGGCTTTTTACTAGTATATATATATATATATATATATATATATATATATATATATATATATATATATATATATATATATATATCCTTTCTTTTAAAAATATAGCCTTGTGGAGAACTGTGTGCTTATTTGAGTCAATAAAAAAGATTATACGGCACACAACTCTACTGAAAGATTTGAAAATTAGAAATGTAGTTTTTACAGATAGATAAACAGATAACTTGATTTCCTTTGATAATTGTAAGTCAGTTTGAAAGTTCATTGAGTCACAAAGATATCATAAAATACGTACCGACGACACTAACACTCTCAAAAACAATTGCGTCACTGTAAAACGTTGTCAGTTTGGTGTTTTTACGACAGGAAGAACAACCAAAAGTTGACAGACCACTGTTTTGATTTTCAGCCGCCATTTTGATTTGTGAAGTATTGAAAGGTAGTGCAAAGCAGTCCGAGGGTTGTTTTATTCTATTAGGGTTAGCTCGAGATCGGAGGATTTTTTTTTTCTATTATAGTGCATGGGCCAGTGGGCGAAACCCTCCCCCCCTGGGGGAGTTTTCGCCACATGGTTTTTCTGAAACAGCACTATATCTTGAGTATTAATCCGGGTGTTACCGTTTTTTCAAGTGTCATTTACGAGAGTTACGGCCCTTGAAAGGTCATTAGGTGCAATTTTTTTGTGAAATCGTTTTTGTGCATAAAATGGTTGTTTATCATCTTAAAATTGTTTCACATACAATCAATAATGGAATTTTATTGTAATTTCTCATTTTTTGCCTCATGTCATAAAATATTTTACAAAGCCATATAGCGTTTTTAAATCTTTGATAGCCATTTTCTCTATAATTTGAAAAAAAATCTATTACAGTGTACTTGTTTCCCTTCAGGATGAATAAACAAGAGGGATTTTGCACTAGCACAATTCAGGCATGCTTCAGGGACATATAACACAAATTAATCCGGGTGTTACAGTTTTTTCAAGTATCATTTACAGGAGTTATGGCCCTTGAAAGGTCATCGGGTGCAATTTTTCGTGAACTCATTTTTGTGAATAAAATGATTGTTTATCACCCTAAAATTGTTTCGAATGCAATAAATAGTGGAATTTTATTGTCATTTCCCATTTTTTGCCTCATATCATAAAATATTTTACAAAGCCATATAGCGTTTTTAAATCTTTGAGCCATTTTCTCTATAATTTGAAAAAAAAATCTATTACAGTGTACTTGTTTCCCTTCAGGATGAATAAACAAGAGGGATTTTGCACTAGCACAATTCAGGCATGCTTCAGGGACATATAACACAAATTAATCCGGGTGTTACAGTTTTTTCAAGTATCATTTACAGGAGTTATGACCCTTGAAAGGTCATCGGGTGCAATTTTTCGTGAACTCATTTTTGTGAATAAAATGATTGTTTATCACCCTAAAATTGCTTCGAATGCAATAAATAGTGGAATTTTATTGTTATTTCTCATTTTTTGCCTCATATCATAAAATATTTTACAAAGCCATATAGCGTTTTTAAATCTTTGATAGCCATTTTCTCTATAATTTGAAAAAAAAATCTATTACAGTGTACTTGTTTCCCTTCAGGATGAATAAACAAGAGGGAGTTTGCACTAGCACAATTCAGGCATGCTTCAGGGACATATAACACAAATTAATTCGGGTGTTACAGTTTTTTCAAGTATCATTTACAGGAGTTATGGCCCTTGAAAGGTCATCGGGTGCAATTTTTCGTGAACTCATTTTTGTGAATAAAATGATTGTTTATCACCCTAAAATTGCTTCAAATGCAATAAATAGTGGAATTTTATTGTCATTTCTCATTTTTTGCCTCATATCATAAAATATTTTACAAAGCTATATAGGGTTTTTAAATCTTTGATATTGATAGCCATTTTCTCTATAATATGAAAAAAATATATATTACAGTGTATTTGCTTCCTTTCAGTGATAAATAAACAAGAGGAATTTTGTACTAGCACAATTCAGGCATGATTAATGGGCATATAACACATATACATTTGTAACATTTGACCTTGCTGTAGCAAAGAAAGCTTACGATATTGTCTGGCAAAACCCACAGCTTTACAAAACAGTCATTATTCACCTGGGTGTCTTTCACACCATAATTTCATATCTTGGTGCCCTGGGAAAGCTCCAAAGTGGATCTGGTTTTGAAGAAATTGTGACTGAAGCAGGGCTATGTGCACATGGTTCTATGGATAGGGTTATGAGTGGAAAGAACTACAACAGGGCTATACGAGTGCATGTGTCTGTTTTGGAGGCTCTAGAGAGGCTTCTGCTTGCAAAATTTGAGCAGAACACGGATTCAAAACTCAGTAAAGACCTCATGTCTTACATAAAGGAATTCACCGAAGGAATTTCAAGCCATACAGCTAATAAAATTCTCCAGTCAACTGTGTATGCTGAGTTATTTTCCCAGTATGAAGCCTTCAAAGAGAGTGTCCGCTCAGGAAAGTACGGAAAAACTGCACAATACTGGATCCAATACATGGACAGAGTTTGGCTTCTCCTCCAGTTTCTGCGAGCTACCAACTTTCTTCTTCATATATCTTGTTTAAAAGAACTGTGCACACTGCTTTTTACCATGAATCACCACAATTATGCCAAGTATCTCAGTCTATATTTTGTGTCACTAGCCAACCTGATTCATTCCCACCCAGGGGCAGAAGAAATGTTACAAGATAATGGATTTAGTGTCTCCAGATCAAGGACGCCTGCTGGAAGAATAGCAGTTGATATGACCATTGGACAAACAATAAACAAACATGCAAAGACAAAAGGAGGTATTGTTGGGTTCATCAAGAGTCTTCCAAGCTATTACCGTTGGAGTGTAACAAGACACAATCGAGCAGAATATGTATCAGCAACCCAAAGAATGATCAGCAACAACAACTGTATAGATATAGACACCCACAAAGAATTGAGCCTTGCAGAAAAAAGACAAAGTGAAAAGCGAGTGCAAAAGATCCTCCAGGCATTTTCAGCATTATTTATCAATCCCTTTGAAGTTGAAGATGGTCTGGTCAGTCTAGCTTCAGGAATGAAAGTGCAAGAGGATGTTGCTGATGACCTGCTAGCCGTGGAAAAAACAGGAAAAAGATTGTTTGAAAGTTTTGTTGAAAACAGACTGAAGGAAAAGACTGTAGAATTTCACAAGCCATTAGAAAGGAACAAGACCAAGACATTTGCATCATTGAGGAAAGTGGTAACAGTGAAAAAAGACATGAACGTGGTCAAAATCAAGGCACAAAGAAATTTATTTGGCCAGCTTCTTGTTTTGTCCCAAGAACACAGTGTTGATCTTCAAAAAGTTCTTCAATATCCTCTAACACCTACTCCATGGTCGCTGGCTTCATCAGATGGTTTACCTCTGAAGACCAACAAAGCAACTCTGTTGCACAAGCTCACGCCTGACAATTCATTAATGTTCGAGGATTATGCAAAAACAAAACAAACACCGTTTACATTGTTGATGGCAATGCACTGTTACAAACTCTGTCAGCAATCCCAAATACATTTGGTGAAGTAGCCAAACTTACATTTTCCTCCTTACCACAAGCAGCTTGTGTACACTTTGTGACTGATACTTACATAGAAGATTCAATCATAGAAGATGCATACTTGTTAAGAGGATCTGCAACAACAGTGCCCAGACGTTGGAAATCATTTCTCAGCTGCGTTGATAACAAAAGACCCGTCATCAGGTTTCTCCTCAAGGAATGGGAAAGTAACGAATATGCAAAGAAACTGAGAAACAGGGAAATCTTCTTTGTCTGTGAAGAGAGATGCACCTTACTTTACAGTGACACGGATGAATTTACCACAGCTGTACCTTGTCTAGATCTCTACTCATCACAGGAAGAGGCAGACACACGAATTATACTGCACTGTCAATATGCTTCCCGCCAACCAAACTGTGAAACAATTGTTGTCAGATCACCAGACACGGATGTCTTCTTACTTCTCCTTTCATTCTCAGAGACAATTGGAAAGACCCTGATTTTTGATACTGGCTGTGGCAACAACAGGCGACAAATCAATGTCTCTCAGATAGCAAAGATGCATTACTTGGTGTCCATGCATTCACAGGCTGTGACACAACAAGTTGCTTTGCTGGGCAAGGAAAGCTGAAAGCTCTAAAGTTTCTTCAAAAGGAGGAAGATCTTAGAATTCTGTTCTCCAGATTTGGAACATCAGCAGCTGTTTCGAGTAATGACTGTCTCATGTTAGAGTCATTTGTGTGCAAGCTGTATGGCAAAACCTCATGCACAAGTGTCAACAAAGTGAGGTATGACATGGTTCGCCAGCGTTTCAAAGGAAAGAAAGGTACCATCTCATGCAGTGGTGGAATTGATCTGTGTCAGATGCCTCCTTGTAGTCAAGTATTGTCACTGCACATATCAAGAGCCAACTTTCAAACTCTCATTTGGAGGAATGCAGTGTGCCAGAATCCTAGCATTCCAAAACCAGAGGATAACGGTTGGCAGAGAAATTCTGCAAATGAATTGGAAGTACAGTGGTTCAAAGATGCTTTCATTCCAGATGAGTTGCAGGAAATTGTGTATGAAGAAAGCTGCACCAGTACTGCCGAGGATGGTAGTGATAGCTTTGACAGTGATTTCCTTGACGACACTTCAGAGGACGAAGAGGATTTTGCTACTGATGATGAGGATATGTAATAAATTGGTGAGCAGTGCAAACTGTTAAGGAGTAAAGCATGTTTGCAAAACACATAAGGATATTGTTTTTATGTACTTACTGCATCTTGAATCAAGAATCCCTTTTGAGTATCAATTATTCTTCATAATATAACAATGCGATTTCGTTCAAAAGTCTTCGGTAATGATGCTTCACTTGGGTTGTGAACAAATTAATCTTTTTTCATGATATATCTATTGTTTTTACCACACCTTCAACTTACTTTTAAATGTGACAACTGGACATCAATACCATGTTTAAAAAGAATGAAAATTATGATGAATTTGGCATCCGACAAAGTGGAGAAAAATGTAAGGGTTGCGTACACTTTTAGTTTTTCCTGTGACGTAGAAATATGAAGGTTGTTGTTGAGGCTTGGGCCATAGCTTTCTTCAGTGCTACATTTTTAATTAACATGCTGTTTTTGGCCATATTTAAAATAATTTTTTGTGTAAAACACTGAAATAGCCCATAAGTTTAGATATGACACTTCATGAGATTACTGACAAATTGTTTCAACTTTCTGTGAGTCTATATAATATTTACAAATTGAAAGCTTGTGCACATAGTTTGATAGTATATTCAATTTCCTTCAGTTTGATACCCAATTTGCATATATTTGAATTAATATTGTAGTCTCCAGAGCCTTTGAAAGAAATGTTGTCTCTTTTTTGCAAGGGGACACAACTCACTTTTTTCAAAGAGCTATAACTCTCTTAAATGACACTTATTTTTACGGTAACAGTGGAATTTGTATGGCCAATAAGTTCTATTATTTGAAAAACATAGTGGCATAAACTCCCAAATGGGGGGGAGGGGGGGGGGGTCCCAGTGGCCTAAGCACTATTAGGGTTAGTCACAAGTCTTAGTAAAGGTGCTAGGGTGTTTTTTTTTTCCATAAGTTAAGTAAAGGGAGACATTTCGAAAGCTCCTACATCCCCAGTATTCTTTCATTTTGTATTTTCACCGTTGAGGATTTTCTTACCACAACCTGTATTCACACATGCACAACTATATGGGTCAGAGGCCATAGTGGCTTACACTTCATGTTGGGCCACACAGAAAAATCAAACGAAGATATACCAAATTACACAGACTACGTTGTTTACCAATCTGCCCTCATTTAATGATGGTGAGTACAATATCGAATGAAAATAGTTCTTTCCCCGCGAACTTGCGAGCTTTTTACTAGTATATATATAAACCATTTGCACGGCTTACGGACGAATGTTTCATAACCGTAACATGCCCAAGTAAATAGGTACCAAGCTGTCTTCCGACATTGCAAAAGACCATATTATTGACTACTGACTTCTTCACTAATTTCTCCTCGCTCCAAACATGACACGTTCATATTTTATTTATAATATGGCTTTGGTTGTTGGTTGATGAAAATTTTGAGCTTCAAGCGTTACGACTTTTTATAATTTTGAAATCTTCACAAATTTCGGTCAAAGCCAACCTCGCACATATCCGTCATTTGCTTCTGACACAACCATTCGACGAGAGGATGGCGGCATTATGCCAAGTGACAGAGCAAGCAATTGTCGCCGCAACAGCTGAAAAATGAGTTGCCTCTTGCATTGCAAGAGACGATATCTATATCATGTGATCGTTCACTAAAGAAGTATCAAATATTTGTTGTACCTTTGCATTTGTTCTTGGTGATTTTCGCCCCTCATCTTTGGCATGGTGTTGTCGTGAGCAGAGTGATGTGTTTATCTTCAATATAAAACAAAACAAAAAAAAAAAAAAAAATAAAACCCAAAAAACTATACAATGTTGAAATTGCATTTCGACTTGACGTCTATCATTTGTATTCCCTAGCATTGTTATAATTTTGAACGAGTTGCTAAATTTAAATTTCGTTATTTCATTATATGTTCCCATTTTGCCAATTAATTGACAATTGCAAAAATTAACGCACATCATTAAATTTCTGGCATTTCCCTATTCTCATAATTTTCAAACTTCACTCATTCAGTGTAGTTTCAATTTCTTTGGCCACAAACTATTTATAATGTTATCGCCAAAAGTTTTCCAAAACATTGAAAGGACCATTACCAGAAACAAATGATTCGGAAAGCATCAAAGAATGGTGGCAGGCCGCAGCTATGATTGACTGGTTAGTTATCATTGACTACATCATCATCATCAGCGTAGTCATCGTAGACATCAATATCATCCTCATCATCCATTATCATCATCGTCATTATTATTATCCCGTCCTCATCACAATCATTATTTTTAAAATTTTAGCCCAACTATTCCCATAATCATAATTATACCAACGGGGGGAAAACCCTAATTACTTCCGCAACCACTACTTTAAATATGCCAGTATTTGCATACTATATAAACACACCTAACAGGCATGACGTGTCGTTCTGTGCTCTTGTTTATTTTTTAAAATTTGTGATTTCTATATATTGATACCAGGACATTTTGATTTCGTCGTGCTTGTTAGAACATACTGTTTCTTATTGTATAGTTTTTATCAACTGTTAAGAAAGGACTGCTCTATAATTCTGTATTTTATCATGGAAACTGTAAGTTTTAAAATATTTTTACACGGTCACTTAATGGCCGCTCTCTTACAAACACTGTTCACCTTATTTTTAGCCGTGATTTACCACCACCGTTATTTTTAAAGACCACTTTTATTCAACATCCGATATTTACAACAGACCCCGAGGCGGTAAGCGTCATATTCCACCTGTGATTTTTAACTTAACTGATCCGGTTTATTACAATAAGAACAGGGCTTGGGGAGGCGGAGTAAACAACACAACATTCCAACGGTGACTACTGGTCGTCCACTCCCACACAAACCCCCGTCCACCACAGTAGAGACATGGCTCTCCCCGTCTGGAGACGACCCAGTTGCAAAGGTAATGGCACCCCCTGGGTACCAAAGATCGTAACCAAGGAAAGATCAGCGAGGGGGTGGCATGGGCGTGTGTTATAAAACAAAATTATCTAAACGTCTGGAAATCCTCGAAATGCGCTGCAAAACAACATGTAACACACGCGTCCTGGCCATTCAATTATTCTCGGCGACTTAAATCATCATTTCGACAACGTCACAGACACCGCTAAATTGCATGAGTCATTATCGGAGAACAACATGTGCCAGATCGTAACAGCGCCAACCCACTCTGCTGGTCATATTTTAGATTGGGTAATTGTGGAAAATTAAGAGTCCCAAAAAACTAACGCCATCGTCTCCACTTTTCGGACCACTCCCTCATTTCTTTCAATCTTGACGTATCAAAACCATGCCAAGTAACCACCACCACATCAAAGGGATTAATTTGGACAAGTTCAGAGGCGATCTAGAAACAATACTTAATCAAAATCCAATGATTTCTCCAGACAAGTGGAATAGTTGTCTCATCGAAACACGAGCCATTCCAAACAAGGACCGTCACCAACCGCAAGTATGCTCCGTGGTATACGTCGGATGTTAAAAAAAGCTAATTTAGAAGTGTCGGAGAGCAGAAAGACTGCTGAAAACATCAGGTCTTACGATTTATCGTGAATCATACAAGAACAGATTTCGTGCCTGGAAGACAACAATAAAAAAGGCAAAGACCACGTACTTTCTTTCAAAATTCGAAACTTCTAAATCTTGCAAACATTTATTTAACATCTACAATGATCTACTTGGACGTGAAATATGCACTTCATTACCATCTATAACCAATCAAAAAGACTTGCCAAACAAATTTGTTAACTATTTTCAAGACAAAAATAAAATCCATAACATTTGTTCAGAATTAGATCGGCATGAACCATTTTTAGATACAGATACATTCTGTGGTACCCCTTTAGACAAGTTTCATCTAGTTTCATAAAAGAGTTGGTCACAAAAGCCCCCATTAAATCCTGCAACCTTGATCCCTTACCAGCACAGCTTTTGGCCAGCTCCATTGATACATTATTACCATCCAATACATCAATCATAAAACCACTTCTGAAGAAACCATCACTGGACCACAATATATTAAACAATTATCGTCCTGTATCAAATTTACCTTTTTTTTGGTCAAAACTTTTGGAGAAGGTAGTACTGACACCATTATCATATCATCTCAAGAACAACAGTTTGGAACAACCCTTTCATTCAGCCTACAAACAACAACAGAGTACTGAAACGGCGCTTCTTCAAACATGTAATGACTTGTTATGTAATGACATCAATATCAATGTATTAGTATTATGCCTTTTAGATCTTTCAGCTGCTTTTGACACCATTGACCATGACATTTTGCTAAGAAGACTAGAAAATACGTTCGGCGTAAAAGGAATTGCCCTTAAATGGTTTACATCATATTTACAGGATCAATGGCAGACTGTCGTGGTGAATGGTGTTCAGTCATAACAAGTTTTACTAAACTTTGGAGTGCCACGAGGCTCTGTTCTTGGCCCTGTTCTTTTTACTGCTTATATGCAGCCCCCTTTCTAGTGTGATATCCAAATTCAATCTGAGTTATCATTTTTATGCAGATGATACGCAAATTTATGATTCAGTCCCCCTAAGTAATTTACAATTCTTAATACAACGAATTTCGAGCTGTTTTAATGAGATTAAATCTTGGATGTGTACAATAACAAGTTAAAATTAAATGATAGTAAAACTGAGATTTTAATGTGTGGAAGGCCAAGTGTCCTTAAACAGGCAAATAAATCACCTATAACTCTCGGAAATAGCACAATAAAATTTTCAAATAAAGCAAAAAACCTTGGCGTCATCATTGATAAAGATCTTTCTATGACAAGCCACGTGAATAACACCATACAATCTATGTATATAGAAATGAAAAAAAAACGCAAAATTCGTCATTTAATACCGAAACATATAGCAGAACATTAAATTAATTCCCTTGTTTTATCTAAAGTGGACTATTGTAACTCCTTTTTGGCGAATTTAGCTAAAGAAAAAATGAGCTCAAAATAACGCAGCCAGACTCATTGTACGCAATAACCAAAAATACCTGTCAGTATTTCTCCTTCTCCGTGAGTTACATTGGCTTCCTGTGGAAAAAAGAGTTGCCTATAAGATTTGTACTGTTGTCTACAAATCCTTGAGCACCAAAAGTCCCTCCTATATTAAAGTACATCTAAAAATATATGTCCCCAATAGAAACTTGAGGTCAAGCAATAACCAATCAATCCTTGTCAAACCTAAGCCATTGCGTAAAATAGGTGAACAATCTTTTCATATTTGGAACTCTCCCCCATCACACATGAGATGCTCGGATTTGTTGACAACTTTCAAATATCGCTTTAAGTTTTATCTTTTCACGTCATAATGTTGCAATACTGTTATCATATTTTGATGGTGTTAAATTGAATTCTTATCACTTTTCCATCAAACTTGTCTTACTGTAATATTTTTTTTTGTTTTATATCACTGTAAAGCGCTTAGAGCCTGTGACAACGGGGTAAAGCGCTATATAAATTCCATTTATTATCATTATTATTATTGCTGTGGTTAGAGAAGAAGCATTCTTATTTGATTTTGATTTCTATTTGATTTCGCTTTGTCACATTTTGATCTTACTATGGTCACATTTGAGCCGGAAAGCCTATATAAAGATAAAACATTGATCCTGGCCGAGTATTTGAATAGAAGCCAGACATTTCAACAAGATTACGCATTTCAATATTTTGGATTAATAAAAAATAAACAATACTTGCGATAATATCTTTTTTGGGTTTCAAAATCAATGCTATTAACTGGTCTTGTCTCCGCATGTCAGTTGAAGCACGGAGTTTCTGAGTTCCTGATGCGCCGTCGAGAAATATCTGAATTTACGGTATATGATCATGAGCACTGATGATTTGAGGAATGTTGATTTGGAGAAAGTAGGTTGTCGATAATTCGTTATATCTCTCGATTATTCCGATGATTTCGTTGGTCTATCGAGCCAATTTCATCCAATAATAAACATTGGGAAACATTTTTGACGGTTATCGTAAAGTATCAGTTAATTTTCCAATTGCGTGTATTCTTGAAGGTAATCAATAAATCATAACATTATATTGATAGCGAAATTGAATAATGAATAGCGTTGCATACTGCGATGATGATATTCAACAAAACACACAATTTGTACAATTTGCAGACCACCCTCAACACTGATGTCTATAGTATTGTCATGTTGTGTTGTAAGCTGATAAGAAACGTGGTAGTCATGTATGGCCTTTCATTCGTATTTTTGTGAGACGGTGGATTTTCTTTTTTCAACAGATCCAAATAAAATGGTTAATTAGAGCCTAGTATTCATTGTCTTAGCTTGTCTTTAATTGATCGCGATTTTAGCGTAGATCATGATGGTTACACTGCAATATCATGACGATGTACCGAAGTCTCGCATTTTTCCACACCGCTGAACCGTCCTGGGACTCCGGTCATTCGCTTTACGATTAAATCTTCAACCATTTACTGCAATTCTCACACAACGAGTGCTACTGATCGGGAACGCTGCTCAGGACTGAAGACGCACTTTGCAGAGTGGTCGCAATTAAGACAGGCCCTACTTGGGTCTATTGAAAGAACAAAATAGATAAGGGATAAAGCCATTCTTTACGATAGTGAGACAACAGGAGACAAAAATGTCTGATAATTCGTCACATCATCATCAGCAGCAGCTTAAAACGTATACGTTGTCGATTTTTCTTTTCTTTCGTTATTTCCTTCCTTGTTGTTTCTTTCATGTCAACCTGAAACAAACAAACAAAATAAACGTAGATATCATTCAAAGTAACTTGGAGTCGTGAACGTGTAGTTACTTATTCCGCTACTTTCTAATACAATGAAAGTGTATCAAAGAGATCTGCAAGATCGAAACATTTTGTTATTCCACGAACGTACGGTTACTATTTCCGCTACTCGCAGTTACAATGAAAGTTTATCAACAAAGAGATCTGCCAAGATCAAGGAATTTACCCAATGGAAACCGTACGGTGCTCTTATTGGCTAACCAACCAGCGGCCTCGATGAGAAAAATATCCGCCATTGAGACGTTGGCTGGGAATCGCGTTACTATAGTAAACAAGCCCTAATCGGCCGTTCATGAAAACAAGTTGCTGCTCGCTCGTTTAACTCAAAATTATTCAAAACGATCTCTCTAAAATGATATAAATGGGACTTCTTAAGGTTTTCTTCACGGTCAAAACCACACAACATTCTATTAATGATTACGTCCGAGGCAAAAAGGAATATTGACAGGTCGACCGAGAGTTGAACTCGTGAGACGACAAACATCAATGCGAAGTGTAGCGAGAGTCAAGCTATTGTTTGTCTTGTCCTGTTCTATATAGAGAAAGGGATAAATAGTATAGCCTCGTGTGTGAGTGGTTGCGTGTCATAGTCATGTTTTTAAATTGTTTCTGTTGTTTATGTGTGTAGTGATGACTCTCTCACACTCAATTTCAATGCCGAAAGAGGAATTGGAGTGGTATTTGGCATACATATTGTATAATATTTAGTTCTAAATAGATAACTGATTAGAATTATATTATGAATATAAACACAGTGCCAAATACAATTCCGAAGTTTCCTTATTTCAAATGAAGTAAAGCTCCAAAACCTAATGGTAGTGATTATAGTACTGGTGTTAGTGAGGTGATGTGGTGTTGGTGGTGGTTGTAGTTGTAGTAGTAATAGTGATGATGATGTGGCGGTGGTGATGATTGTACTTGTAGTAGTAGTGGTAGTGATAATGATGTGGTGGTGGTTGTAGTTGTAGTAGTAGTGGTAATGGTAATGACATGGTGGTGGTGGTGGTTGTAGTAGTAGTGGTCGTGATGATGATGTGGTGGTGGTGTTTGTAGTAGTAGTGGTAATGATGCGGCTATGTGGTCTAGTAGTATGACACTCGCTTTCGGATCGGAATGTCCTGGGTTCGAGCCTCGCGCTCGGCGCATAGTTGAGTCCTTGGAAAAAGCTCTTTACTTACATTCTCTCATCGTACTCAGGTGTAAAATGCGAACCTGGCCGTTAACAGAGTTGTCTTTGTTCGAAAAATTGTAATATCGCCTAACAGGCGTCATGTCCCGTCCTACATGTTAAATGTTGACCAGGGACCCCTTGTAAAGCGCTTTGAGCACATTTAGTAGATACTGCACTATATAAAGCTCAATTAAAAAAAAAAAAATTCAATGATGATGATATGGTGGTGGTGGTTGCAGTAGTAGTAGTGGTAGTGATGATAATGTGGTGGTGGTTGTAGTTGTAGTAGTAGTGATAGTGATGATGATGTGGTGGTGGTTGTAGTAGTAGTGGTAGTGATGATGATGTGGTTGTGGTGGTTGTAGTAGTAGTTGTAATGGTGATGATATGGTGGTAGTGGTGGTTGCAGTAGTAGTGGTAGTGATGACGATGTGGTTGTCGTGGTTGTAGTAGTAGTGGTAATGGTAATGATGTGGTGGTAGTGGTGGTTGTAGTAGAGTGGTAATGGTAATGATATGGTGGTGGTTGTAGTAGTAGTGGTCGTGATGACGATGTGGTTGTAGTGGTTGCAGTAGTAGTGGTAGTGATGATTATGTGCTGGTGGTGGTGCAGTGGTGGTAGTGATAATGATGTGGTGCTGGTGGTTGTGGTAGTAGTGGTAGTGATGCTATTGTGGTGGTTGTTGTAGTAGTTGAGGTAGTGATGATGTGGTGGTGGTTGTAGTAGTAGTGGTGGTGGTGGTTGTGGTAGTAGTGGTAATGATGATGATATGGTGGTGGTGGTTGCAGTAGTAGTGGTAGTGATGACGATGTGGTTGTGGTGATTGTAGTAGTAGTGGTAGTGATGATGATATGCTGGTGGTGGTGTAGTAGTAGTGGTAGTGATAATGATGTGGGGCTGGTGGTTGTAGTAGTAGTGTTAGTGATGATATTGTGGTGGTGGTTGTAGTAGTAGTTGATGTGGTGGTTGGAAAACACATTACAGGTTATTATAATACATGATTACACACATTCTCTAACTTCATTTTTTGACAGCTTCATTGTGCCATAAATATACGCAACGGTTCTGAAACATTTTATTGTGGATTTTGATATTGTTTGTTGTTTTTCTTGTGTCGTTAAGTTGACATAGAGACCGAATGAATGGTAATGACTACATTCTCAGCCAACAATAAAATGGCGCTGAATGCTTTCATTGGTGGGCACTTTTTAGGCTTCGTAAGTATTCTCATTCGTTTAATTCTATGGCCAAGATCGAAACATTTTATTATTCCACGAACGTACAGTTACTATTTCCGCTACTCGCTAATATAATTAAAGTGTATCAAAGAGATCTGCAAGAGCGAAATATTTTGTTATTCCAGGTGTAACCTTGTTGCTATTAATATATTTTTAAAAATATTTTCAACTCGTCAATAAGAGAGAAAAAAACACATGAAACATACCAGCAAACAAAACTAGACGTCTAACCTAAGCCTTAAACACTGGCGCTCTGGGTGGGGTTCCAGACCTCCCATAGTTTGACTTACTGCGTCTTCTATCCCCCTATATCTGTTTTCCAACTTGCTTTCTGTCTTTGTCTTGGAATGAGATTACTTGGTTTTGTCCTATCCTGGCCAGATGCCCGGACTGAGAGAGAAACAGTCAAAGTGTATAGTTAGTTTTGGGAGATGATATTTTTTTCCCCTTGTAAATCATTTGTAAAACATTTGAGGTATTCCTCTCAGTGGGGACCTGTGCTTGTTTCTGGATGAAAAAAATAAAATTATAGAGAGCAATATCCACTAAACGTGCTCAAAGCACTTTACAGGGGTCCCTGACCAACAGCAACACTTAACATGTAGGACGAGACATTACGCCTGTAAGGCAAATTTTTTCGGACAGGGACAACGCTGTTAACGAACAGGTACTCATTTTACACCTGAACACAGTGAGAGAATGTGAGTAAAGAGCCTTTTCCATGGACTGAACTATGCTCCGAGCGAGGCTCGAACCCAGGACCTTCCGATCTGAAAGCGAGTGTCAACCACTAGACCACACAGCCGCATAATAAGACTTTTGGTGATCTCAAACTAAGTACTTTGATAGTATGCTCTTGGAATGTATACCTGTTTCTTATGCTAACCAATACCCCTTTGTCGTACCTTTTCTTGTGTGCTTTAATTGTAATTCTAGAACTTTTTACTGTCCCATTTTCTTCCTTTTTTATTGGCGCTGATATGACCTTTAAGTGTTGCAAATGCCGTAAAACCCTTTAAAAAAAAAGAAAAAAAAGGCCTAAAACGTTTATAATTATTATATTATTTTCAAACATTTATTATTTGGTGAGAACCACAGATTAGTGAGAGGGCCTGTGATGAGAACTGATCATCCAAAGGTGATGAATAAAAATACATTTATTTAAATAGTCATAAACATCGACAGTCAGCAAAGTAATGCTCAACACAATGTTTTTGCGTGTAGAAAGATTTTTTCCCATGGTGATGATGCTTGTTATGCCTATGGACATGGGTGTAGACAGTAAATTAAATTACAGAAGGGCCATTCCACGTCAAGTGGACCAAGGGTGAGAACCACACCCCTTTTGATTTCCCTCAAACTTCGCTCAATTGAAGATACTTGTGAGACAAAGAGAAAACCAAATTTTCAGTTCAGAATATGGATATTTGAATTTTTTACAATTTTTTATAATTTTGTATCAAAACGTGTCAAAATCAAATTTGCTCCTGTGTCCATTTTTGAGAGGCTATAGCTTTTTTAAAATTAATAAAGCAAACTCTCGCAAATTTGGTAATCATGTACAACTTTTAGCATAGATTACAATTATTGGAAGGGAAATGAAAATATTTATCAACTTTTGGAGTTATCTGCCCTTGAATATGGACTCCCTGTTGTTCGGCAAAAAAAAAAAAAAAAAAATCAAAAAAAAAAATCAATATTTTTTTGATGACTTTAATGTTTAATTTTTGGTCATTGATGATTTGTATCTCAATAAAAAAACATATGGTCCAACATAATATATCTAGCAAAAATATGGGTCTGGTACCTTTTCGAACAATAAAGCATAGAGTAATGCGACGTGTACCAAAATCGCAAATTTTAGTCAACTTCAAGACTCAAAACGGTCAAAGATGTCGGCTGAGATTTTTTTTTCAAAATTTGATCTATAGTGCAGATACACTATTTCTATAAGAATATGGAAGCTTTCCTTGTCTTTTGGGGTGCTTCATGGTAAAAATCACCTGCAAAGAACCTAAGTATCTCAATTCTTAAGTTACAAAGGGGCATAACTCAATAAATTATTTAAACCCCCAATATTGACTTTAATATTATATTACACTGCACATATAACAAACAAATCTTAAAATATTTGGCTTATGACAAACTGTTAAAAGCTAAATAAATGAAATGCTTTCAGTTTATTTAATTTTGAAAAAAATGCGTAATAATGCATTAACGGTTCAATAATTGTAGACGACACACTCATTCTGATATAGACAGGGTGGCATGAATGACAAAAAAAAAAATATTTAGCTCCTTTAGATTTATCATTTTGTGTGTTGGAATCTTCTCCAGTTAAAAATAGCTTGTGAAAAAAGTGAGAAATTTAAAGAAGGAGAAAGGCCTTTTTGCCGAACCCGATTCTAAAAGAGGTAAAAGAATAGATAGCAGATGGGATTAAAGAAAAGGTAATTGAATTTTTATAACAATGATAAATACTCGCGGCTTTGTCCTGGAAAGAACGACTGTGTTTCAGTCACAATTGATTGGGGGGAAAAACTAAGCGCAAAAGCTTTTGATACTTGTTAATTTGAACGAACTGCATGCTGAATTTGTAAAAAAAAAATAAAAAAAATACCTCCCCTCAATACGATATTGGTTTATCAAAATTATGTGAACTTAGACCCAAAATGATTCCCGAGTATAGTTATAGGACCAAAAGGAACGCATTCAGTGAAATGCATCAAAATTCAAAACTAATCATATTAGCTGTTCCTGGAGATAACTTCACTAATATGAATAATTAAGTAAAATAGTGTGTAATATTGAAAATCCAGAATGAGAATGTAATTCTTCATCGTGAAAAATGTCCTGGAACTGGAACTGACAATCTGAAACTGAAAGCATTTCTTGATAATAACTTTTCTCAAAATCAAAATGATCTTGATCTCGGTGATGTGTTTACATGGATACCTGGATACCTCTGTATAGAGCTTTTAGACTTGGTATAGTCTCCTTCGCTCCTCCTCATCTATTAATGATTGGACCAATTTTTATAATTGAACTTGTTTCATAGGGTGTTGCTTATCTCCAACTCTGCTTTGAATTTATTCAAATTTTTTGCTGATACTGTGGTTTCTTGTAGTTTATTCCAGTTATTTACAATTCTAGATGAAAAAAAGTTCCTTCTTTCATTTGTTTTAAAACGTTCTTTTTTCAGTTTCTTGCTGTTTCCTCGTGTCTGAATGTTCTTGTTTGGTTTAAGGAATCCTGCCTCTACCCTGTCTATTCCCTTTACTATTTTATATGTTTGGATCATATCTCCCCTTCTTCTCCTGTAATCTAAGGTCGGGAGATTTAATTCTTTCAATCTCTCACAGTAGGTTTTGTCTTTCAGGTGTGTGATAAGTTTTGTTGCTCTTCTTTGCACTCTTTCCAAACAGTCTTTGTCTCCCTCAAACTTCGGATATCATATGCAGTTAGCATATTCCAGCTTTGATCTAACCATAGTCTTGTAGATGGTAGTCATGTGTTTTGTTTTCAGATTCTTGAAATTTCTTTTCACTATTCCGTGTGTTTACATACAAACAGTGGTGCATACTGACAGAACTACTTCTTCATGTCTAATAATTATCTTCAATTGAGCTAAGTTTGAGGGAAATCGTGTGGTTCCCAATTTCCGAAAATTTGGTCCACTTTACATGGAATGATGGCCCAGAAAGTAGAAAGGATGGGGCATAATAACAACAAATTACGGTTATGAACAATTTGAATAGTGACAAGGTTTTTGTAGGGAAAACAATAAATCAGTTTGAATATGAAGTCATTGGGATGAAAAATAAAATTACCATGCGTTTACGACGAAACTTGGAAAGAAAAGAAAACAGGCAAGAGGTTCCAATTCTGTAAAAAACTGTTGAAAGCAGTTCCAATATATTTATGACGTCATTTCATCACATCTTTGAATTGAAAAGCATGTCGAGCACAAATTTCCATGACGTCATTTCGAATTTTAAAGATCTGAACAAGTGTTATGAAACGGTGCCAGACAAAACAAGAAAGAAAAATACATGAAAATAAAACATCCCAAAAAACTCAGTCTACCCCGACTGACTGGGGATCGAACCTCAGACCTTTTGATCACCGGTCATGCGTGCTCGCTCCCATTTCACCTTAGAGGCTCCCAATAGTTGGGACATTGTCCTAATTTCTCAAAACAAATTAATGTGTCAAGCTGAAGAAAATGACCAATCGTGATGCGAGATATTTCAAAAGATGTGAACACTTTTCACTATGTGGGTCACTTTGAGCACATAATATTCCAATGTGACCATGGCCGACTACTATAGTTACGTCATGAATGTGACCAATGACCTCGAGTAGTAGTAGTAGTAGTAGTAGTAGTAGTAGTAGTAGTAGTAGTAGTAGTAGTAGTAGTAGTAGTAGTAGTAGTAGTAGTAGTAGTAGCGTTGGCTACACTTCCAAATTCATTTCGTCAACCCAGCTTCGAAACTGAAAGGTAATATAGATCATCCCCATTGAGACAATGTGGGGTTTGTGGGACTCACCCATAGCCCTACTACAATACTCTTTTAGTACGCCATGGACTCACCCCATCTGCCTTTGCTCTTACTGCCGTGTGCCTTATGATGCTTGTAGAGTATTGCATGATTAAATAATAATAATAATAATAATAATAATAATATAATAATAATAATAATAATAATAATAATAATAATAATAATAATAATAATAATAATAGATCTTTATTGTCCATAAATATAGCAATTTGTCATTTAGTTACACTTGTTATAACTATAACGTTATATGATAAATATAACATTGAACAGATCTCCTCTCTCTCTCTCTCTCTCTCTCTCTCTCTCTCTCTCTCTCTCTCTCTCTCTCCCTCTCTCTCTCTCTCTCTCTCTCTTTCTCTCTCTTTCTTTCTTATGATAACTAAACTTGATGGAGGTCAGAGGCACGTAATGGATTAAGGATTAAATATTAATGATTAAAAGTGCCTAAAATTAATGAAAGTATAACTTCTTTTTCAAAGTACCAAATCCATCCAGTCAGCTCGTTCAGCCAGAGAGACCTTGATCTTAATACTGATACTATAACTGCTGTTGACTATTGCCTATTGACTGCTATTCACTTCTGGGACAATGAATTGCCAATTTGGAATTTCAAATGTCAAACATTGAAAATTAACAATCAAATTGTGACCAACAGTATAATGTCTGCGTTTGTATTTGTAAACAAATAATGTAAATGCGAACACACTGCTTTGTTTATGAAAGTTGTAAACAAACCCATGTGTCAAGCTGAACAAAATGACCTATCGTGATGTTAGATATTTCAAAAGATGTGAACTTTTTTCACAATGTGGGTCACTTTGAGCACATACTATTCCAATGTGAACAATGACCTCGAGCACATGGAAAGATAATATAGATAATCCCCATTGAGGCAGTGTGGGACAGGCACATTTTCCCCAGGACAGGCAATTTTTTTCTTACATTATCAACAAAATCATAAAGTTAGGATTGTCTAAAATTCACTATCCACATGTCCCACAATTATTAATAATAAAACAATAGGCCTATCAGTGTTAACTACGAGACAGCCACAATCATTTAAAATGATATTCAGACGTCATAAAAAACTCAAACAAAATACAACACACACAATGCACGCCCCCCCCTCCCTCCCCCTCCATCCCCGCGCGCGCGCGCGCACACACACACACACACACACAAACGTAAAATTCACACATTCATACGTACGTACAATACATAATATTCACACACAACTCTAGACCCTCTCACTTGTTCTGTACTTAATAGATTCTTGGAAGTCTTGCATCGGAGACGCCGCGAGTTTCCCTCGCTGACTCCCAAAGGCAAGTAATTTTGAAAATGCTTACCACGTCCAATAACGGGCGCTACAAGTTGTCAGTTCAGGCCGTGGCTATATCTCATATATATAGCGGTGAGGGAAAGCAGTTCATTGTCTGCTTGTCTCCATCGTGAGCTTAATTAGGTTAATGAAACAAGTGGTGGAACCGTGCTTTGCTTCTTTCTTTCTTCCTCTCTTTTTCATCGCGTCACACTGGGCCGTTTGTCACTATAGAAGTCAATAATAGATGCTTCCTTGGCTATAAGGCTGCTATTCCCAGTTTTTCATTAAAGTTTATGAAACGTATGCATATTTTGTAGACGTACGTCTTACTTTCCTCTGCAATGTTATAGGCAATGCACTTAAAAGTCTTGGATAAGCAGTGTTTACTATGTTTCTATGGTATGTGGGACAAACCCCTTTTGCCCTTGGTCTTACTTTGCTTCGTACCCGAAAGGAACCAAGTTCGACTACCTGCCGCGCTATGTGGCCTTCAGGAAGTCACCTCGCCTTACCTCCATGCCTCACTCTGCAGCGCTGCACAGTGGCGGGCGCCTGGGTTATTCCAGACTAATGAATAGAGGATTTATGCATTTATTTTCACTATTAACACGACAGTTTTTAAACAACAATACTCTTCAACAGTCGTAACGTCACTTCCTTTCTAATGACGCATGTTAACTTAGTATTCTGGCTCTAAACTATCTGAACAATGGCGGAGGCCGTATGAAATATTTCTCAGGTGAGCATAAAAACGTATCCAGAGCAATAAAAACCCATAAATGTTATCATGTTTTGACTTTTACACATTCTGATCACAATGCATATGAAATGTTCTAGCCAGCATGAAGAATAAAAAGTAATGATTTTCTTTGTTTAGAACAAAGATGGCCGCCGTTGCCGGGCGGCGTGACATCAGACTACTGAATCCAATTACCCAACACCAGACTGAAAGATCAGAGATTAGTTCATGATTACTCCATTTACATAATTTGTCATACTTCTGGATTATCAGTTTCACCGCATTATTAGATATAGTATTTCAGCGGATACATTTAAAATCTATTTCTATTCTACCCGTGTCCCCGCTCCCCCCATTTTTTTTGCGTTGTTTCGCTCACTTTGGAACTCCTTAGTTGCATTCGAACGCTTCTTTTTGTTTACATCCCAAGACTTTTCTTCTAGCTAGAGAGAGGACCTATCAAATTTCTCTGTCGTCGATCTGGAATTTAGTACTGTTTTAATTGTTTTTTGTTGTTGGCTGAAGAAGAGTTTTGAGCCCGAAAAGTTCCGTGTTTAGTATTTTGATCTTTTTTGAAGCTGTTATATCAATGCCCTCTATATAGTTACACACGAGAAGGCCTTGGTTATATTCATTTTTCTTTTTTTTTCTTTTTAGTCCTGATAAACTTGGCTTACTTTGTAAAATCTGACTGGCACTATTCACACGCTTCAATGATTGTTGTAGGTTGTAAATTGTAAAGTAAAGATCAATCAAGTATAACTGAAGCCAGCTAGTCGACGAGATAGGCCGGTGCGAGGAGAAACGACCCAAGGTTGCAACTTTGCCCTCGTACGACCTTCTATCTTGACAGTTTTTGACGATTGCTTTGAAAATAAAGTTTGAGCCACAGGTTTGTTCTTTATCTTCTTAACAAAGAACACACCCAGTTAGCCCAGGTGCATTTTCCACTGACTTCACCCAATAATAATACTCGTTGCTTCAACTCAGAATCAAGTCGCGAGTCACCTTCACTACATAGTCATAGTCACATATCTATCACTATCACTATCTGTCAGTTTCAGTATCTAAATAGGTTGCTTATTGTGGATTTTGATTAAGATGAAATTTTCACATTGGAAACGCAGTGCCAGAATATGCAGCTTCAGCATGGGATCCATATCCGAATCTGGCAAAGGACTATCTAGCACCAACTGCTTTGAATCTATGAAGAGCAGGCAGCTCGATTCGTGACGGACTATCGGTCAGTGTGACAGACATGCTGAACCAACTGGGATGGAGCGAGCTTTCCAGACAAAGAAGAGAAGAGAGAGACTCATCTTGTTATTCAAGATTGTCAAGGGCCTGGTAACGGTGGAATTTGAACAACTTACCGTAAACACAATGTCGCACAAACAATAGTAATAGTTGCAACTTCAAAATTATACCAGCAGCAACAAACCAGAACAAACACTCATTTCTAGTTCATCCACTTTAGGACTGGAATTAGCTGGATGACAGTGCAGTCACATGTAAAACTGTGGAGCTTTCAACTCACATGTATGCAAAGACTAGCCACATGCGGGCACTTGAGCTCACCACCCCCTGCATGTGTGATACTCCATTAGGAGGTTTACGCAGTAGTTCACAGATGAAGATACAGATACCTACTGAATTATGTCTTGTGACTGAGTCTACAAATATTGACTATGACCCTTATTTGTGTATTAGATATTTAATACTCTTCTTCTTCTTCTTCTAGGTTCCATGCCTGGTCCAGGCTTCGGATACTGCATGAATTATCTCTCTCCATTCCTCCCTGTCTCTTGCTTTTTCAAACAGCTCTTGGATTGTTAGGTTGGTGAAGCCCTTCAGTTGGTCTATGAGTGTTTTTCTTTGTCTCCCCCGGGCGCGTTTACCAGGTATTTTTCCACAACTTGCCAGGTATTCATTCTTATCTTTCCTTACTATGTGTCCGAAAAAGGATAGTTGTCGATCCACTATTAAGGGCATTAGTTTCCTTTGTTGGTATGTTTGTTTTAGCACTTCTTCGTTCGTTTTGTGTGCGGTATACGATATTCTCTGCATCCTTCTCAAGCACCACATTTCAAAAGCTTCAATGTTCTTTTGTGTTTCTGCATTTGTAGTCCAGCTTTCGCATCCGTAGAACAAGATTGGCCACACGTAGCACTTCAAGACTCTGAATCTAATCCCGAACGACATCTGTTTGTTTTTCAAAATGTTTCCCAGGTCCATGAAGGCCTGTTTGGCTTGAGTTATTCTTGCTCGTATGTCTCGGTTACATTTCCATCTGTTGTCACTATTGAACCTAGGTACTTAAAACTTTCTACGTTGGTAAGCTGCTCGCCGTGAATCGTTATATTGCAGGTGTTGTTGTTTTCGGGGTTTTTCTGTATTACCATGCATTCTGTTTTGGTGATATTCACTTCCATTCCCTTGGCTTCACTATCTACTACCACTTTGTCAACAATCTTTTGAAGTTGGATTTCTGATGTTGCAATGAGTACCGTATCGTCTGCGTATCTTATATTATTTATGTTGTGACCTCCTACTTTTATTCCCTCCATATTATTTATGCCCCTCATGATTGTTTCTTGGTATAGATTAAACAGATCTGGTGAGGCAACACACCCTTGACGGACTCCTTTCTTAATAGGAATGGAATTTCCTGTAGAGTTTCCGATTTTGATAGATGCCTGCTGGGTGTAGTATAATGTTTGCATGAGTCTGAGGTCTTTCTCATCAGCGCCAATGGAGTGCAGTTGTTTTAGTATTTCTTCGTGGCGTACTCTATCAAAAGCTTTTTTGTAGTCGACAAAACAGAGGTATAGTGGGGTCTGAACCTGTATAGCTCTTTCACTTAAAACATGGAGGAGGTATATTGCGTTCCTTGTCCCTCTGTCAGGTTGGAATCCATATTGTTCTTCTGCGATTTCGGGGTTAATCTTATTCCTTAGCCTGTTGATAATTATACGCAACAGTATTTTGTTGATGTGACTTATTAAACTTATAGTTCTAAAATTTTCGCATCTGACTGCACCTGCTTTCTTTGGTATTGCTATGAAAATAGAGTTACAGAGATCTTCTGGAATTTTCCCAGTATTGTATATATTGTTGAATAATATGTGAAGTTCATCAATTGCTAGATCTCCTAGGCTTTTTAATACCTCTACAGATATTTCATCAGGGCCTGTTGCTTTACCATCCTTCATTCGTTCCATGGCATGTTCAATTTCACTTTTGGTGATGTTTGGTCCGCTTAATGGTTCTTTGAATTTCAGTGGTGGTTCATTTCTATTTGGATCATTGTACAGTTCGCCTATGTATTCTACCCATCGGCTTTCTATATGTTGTTCTTCAAATAGCAGTTCCCTTGTTTGTTTTGGATACAACTTCCTGCTGCTTTGCTTTTCCTTTTCCCTGATAGTTCTTTTATTCTTTGGTGAGCTTGTTGGGGTTGGGTTTGTATTCTCTTTCGATTTCGCAGCATTTCCAGTCTAGATAGTTCTCGTGTGCCTCGATGCATTTGGATTTAATGTGGTTGTTCAATGTTTGGTATTCTGCAGACCCTCTGTTGCATTTAATACTCAATAATGTTAAATTAGCAATGAATGATGTTTATATAACTTTGATAAACTGTATCTAAGCATGAAATTGTCACAGAGCATTGTTTTAAAAAAAAAATGACTGTCCCATTTTCAAAATTAAATCTACCTATAACATTGCTTTGAACAGCAACACGTAACAGGTTTTTGGTTTTAATCACTTAAAGTAAAGTATACAAACAGTTAAAACCACCCTTCGACAGAACTTTTTTACACAGAGAGTAATTGAACGTTGGAACGCATTGCCAGCAAATGTCGTTGAAGCGCCGAGTGTCAATGCTTTTAAGAATAGATTAGATGCTGTGATGGAAAGTTATGTGCATAGTGTAGAAGTGCCTCCCACCATCAAAAGATCAGTAGAGAAAGTGTAGTGTAGGCTAGCCCCTGATCACAAGATCAAGTAGGGAAATGCATGAGATCAGTTGTGAACAAGACATTCAGTGACTGGAAAGACTCGGCGACAGGCCAGTGGCCTAATCAAGCGACGTCGATACCTTCTATTCTATTCTATTCTAAAATATGATTGGAATACATCACGATGTCTTCAGGATCTTTTGAAAATATCCAGACAATCAGAATGTCGAATTATGATATATTTGTTTGACAACTGGATTGAAATGTTAAAAGGATACCGTTTGGCCATAGTCTTTTTCTTCTTCAATAAACCAACTGACTCGGTCAGACTGAACATTACTGAGGATGTTGGATTTCCAAAACAGAAAAATTATATGCTTTCCTGATAATCTGTAGTATAGCTTTAAGTCTCAATGTTACCATCAGATAAGATGAGAAGAACCTCCTTGGAAAGAATGAATAAAGAAGACTGCCATCATGGAGGAATACTAGAATTTTGGTACCAAGCCTGCCTAGATTGTATTTTACTTTACTTTATTTGGTATTGATCTAAGTCTGATTATAGGCAATCGAGGAGAGAGGCTGTCATTTACATTTTATAGGTCTTCAATCCAATTCAATCTAGTCAGTGTACTAATTTATTTATTTGTTCCAAAAGACTTAACAATCTATGCAAATTTGATCCTCTATCTTTTGGTTTAGGTACTAGTGAAAGTTTACAGAGAAATTTCCATAATACTTGAAGCATCTCCAAAATGGCAAGTTTGAGAAAATGCTTGGCTGTCTGCATTCTCAACGCTGGAAAGAGAAATTTTTCATGTAAGTTTTTAAAAATTTTATTAATTTTCATTGAATGCACAAGGATAGAATTAAATGATGAAAAGTAGTGTGCAGAGTACTTAATATTGAAGGAAAGTGTAATTTTGATTGGTTGGCTCGAGCTTCTTAGAAAACTCGATTTTAATTTTTTCATTGTCTTCATGCCTGAAAATAAAAGAAAAAGATAAATATCAAAATACAAATTGTAGAAGTTCCTGAAATTATGAATGGCAACATATCAATTGATTTTGTTTAAAAGGACATCATTATATGTACAAATTTTCAAGTTTATTGGGATACAGCTCTATATCCTATTTTGAGGACTGGAAATTATTGAATTACACTCTAGCACAGTTTCCTGAAGAGTGGCAAAATAGTTTAAGAAAACTGTGAACAAAGAGAAGCAAGGAAAAAAATTTTGGGACATTTGAATGAGTTGTAGGAAACTGAATTCAAGGAAACCATACTGGAGTGTATGTTTAAAAATGTTTTGACAAGTCCTATTTCTGGGATTCTTATTGTTTAATATATTTTATATTCAGTTGTAGGGAATATATAACTTTCTTTTCTTTTCTTTTCTTCTCTCCAACAAAAAAAATAATCTTACAGCTTCATCTCTACGCTTGGTAAGTTGGTATATTTTACAACATTTTGTTCTGCAATCTTGTACATTTAAAAATAATAATTATGCACATTTTAGACCCATTTTTGTAATCAGATATTTTGTTGATGTGAATCTGATGACGAAAAGTAAATTTAATGTTAAAATGATCAGATATGTAAAATTTTACCATTCAGATTTTTTTTTTTAATATCATTTTTCTTTTTGATAAAACTATAAAATGTTAGCTCAATGTCGTGTATGTTTTAGCTTAAAATTCAATTTTAATCTACCAAAATGTCCCAAACTCATACCATTATGAGGTAATGGGTCACAATTATGTAGCCTGTTTTCAGTTTGTGGCATGTAAAGTTTGTTCACAGTGATACTCTTATCTCTTCAGCCATATGAAACCATATGTCCATATAGCATACTTCAATTATTTGTTTTTCAGGAGTTTTTTAAGGTAGTAATATCAAAACTTGTATTCAATATCTGTCACCAGGTATTCTTACTAAAGTACTGTGCAGAAGGTCAGGAACTATAGGCTCATTTTCACCTATCCACATTATGCAACATATTCATTGGTCTTGAATAGTAACAACAATAACATTTATATGGAGGTTATACTTTAATTTTGAAAAGTAACCATCTGATGGTGCCACTTGATGTTCCAGTTCGGGCAATTGTAATATTCTATAAATACAAAAAAAAACATTGGCCATCTGTTGTCTCGCCTTAGGTTATTTTGAAACATCAGAATGGGAGTAATTTGACTGAATTAAAATTTTGTTTATGATCAAATTGGCTTGTAAGTAAGCTGTATTTAATGTTATACCACTGTTTCCTACTCTTCGCCAGCAAAAGAGACGATCATTTATCAACACATTTGATTTATGTGTTTAGATTACAGTGATTGACAATGTAGCATAATATTCATGTAATGTTCTTAAAGTACTTTATGAGGGGTACCAAGTCAACAGCTACACTTAACTGTAGGTAGAGATGTGTCTCTTGTAAGGCGATATTACAATTATTTTTTTTTCCGACAAAGACAATGCTGCTAATAAGCAGGCACTTATTTACACCTGGGTGTGGTGAGAGAAAGAGAGTTCAAAGCCTTCTCCAAGGTCTCATCTTTGCACCACCATGAGCAGGAACTACAGGGGAATGTCATATCACAAGAACACAACTTTCCACTTTGTTTGTTGTTAAAATATATTTGTTTTTGCCATACGCCATTACTTCTCATCATGTGAAACTATCACTTGAATTCTTTATTTTCTGTGATGTTTGAATAGTTTTGAGAGATAATATGGTTGAAATTGTTTTTTCCTTTCTATTCTTCTTTATCCCCCTCCCACCTCCCTCATCTTTCCATCCTTTTTCTTTATTCATTCCTTTTCAGTCGACTGAGTCTCCTGTGGGCTTTATTGGACTTGGCAATATGGGTGGACACATGGCCCGCAATCTTCTTAAGAAGGGTTATCCTGTGGTTGTGTGCGATGTTAACAAAGAGGCAGTAGCTGAGCTAAAGAATGATGGTAAGATATTTTTGTCATCTTCATTATCTTTGATATCATTGTCGTTGTCGTTATCATCATCATTATCAACTTCATTAATATTTTTGTTATTGTAATCATATTTTAACTTAATATTAATAATATTCTTTTATTTTCTGTCTCTCTGAATTTTAGAATTTTACACCAATTTGAGTTTGAATTTTAATTTCTTGATATGTCATACATATCAATCCTTCTCTAGCATACACAATGAAGAATAATTGATGGATAATGTCTAACTCAATCATAGTATCACAAGTCTTTTAAAAAGTCACTTTTTACGTATTTGCCTTCGTGGTCAAATTTGATTCATGACATGTATGTCTTGGCTCAAGTTCTGTCATGAGTGGCACAAATTTGAGTACTTAGAGAAGACTCTTTTCTCACATTACCTCACCACACTTGGGTGTAAAATGAATACCTGCCTAGTATTTGATGTCTTTGACAGAAATACCAAACTGTAAATTATATGCTTTATAGTCATGTCTTGTCCTAAATGTTAAGTGTTGCAATTGGCTTTGGATTTCTTGTAAAGTCATTGAGCACTTTAAGTAGGTATTGCATTGCATAAAAGCTCATATTAATAAAAAATATTATATGATCTTTAAACATATTGAGTATTTTATAATCTTTTTCACAGGTGCATCAGTTGCTTCGTCTCCAGCAGAAGTAGCCTCAGGGGTAAATAGGTTAGTGACAATGCTTCCTGCCACTCAACATGTTGAAGAGGTATACACTGGAAAGAATGGAATATTTGGGTAAGATTTTGAATTGGACATTGAGTTTTCTAACATTTAAAACTTTTTCAATGTAGTAGTAGTAGTACTGTTATATTTATTGAGTGATTGTCAATTTGTTATTTCATAGTCAGGACCTTGGGCATGCTTGAATCTGAATTGTACATAATGTTGGCATGCTTGAATCTAAAATATACTTTGAGTTGGGCATATCAGAGTCCATTATGGACTATAATTATCCATATTTATCATTTTTCTTTTTGGTTCATAGATTTGTAATTTGTGGCCTCGTGTTTAGCAACAGATCAGTATTGTGGACACTTCAAGTACATCATCTGCAGCTAGCACTAGCACTGCTTTCAGCAATATAATAATATGAACTAATTGATACACAGTATAGACATCTAGACATGAACAGAAAGGAGAGACTTCATTCTCCCGTATCTGCAGATAAGGCGAGTTAGCATTGCCCAGATCCTAGCTGAGGACTTTTGTGCATGTCTTATTCAATTTTTTAATTTTATGTTAAGTTGTATTGTTTTCCATTCAAGTCATCCCTCTGAGTGACTCTGCATTAATATTAGGAACCTTCAGAATTGCTGTCCTTTTGACAAGGACCCCATGCCATCATCTGGGTGGCTTAAGGCTGGGTACAGAGATGTTGCTTTTGGATCTGCCTATAACTACTCCCTTTTTCCTTACTTACCGTCAGACACTCATGATCCAAGAGTGATTCAGAAAATGAATTTTAAATTGAACTGTCCTTTAATGAAATTGGTCTTAAAGTGTTGTAAGTGTTATTAGATTTCAAAATTATACTTAGAGCTTCTTTGAATAAGATAAAGCACTACATAATTTCCATATTATTACTATTATTATTATCATCATCATAATCATCATTTTAAAAATTATTATTATTATGAAATTATCTAAATAAGAATTTATTTTCACCAATCTCCAGAACTGTTAAGTCTGGTACCCTAATGATTGACAGCAGCACTATCGATGCGGCAGCATCACAACAATTGGCAGCTGAGGCCGAGAAGTTAGGATCTGTCTTGATGGATGCCCCTGTGTCTGGAGGTATTTGCAGCAGTCATCATTCTCTCATAGCTGCCAAATGTTCCACTTTTAGCAATTGTGATCTGTTAATCTGTTTTTAAGTCAGCGGCAATGAACAAAATACTATTAGGGTGGTAATGTGTGGGATATAATACAATGAATCAAATATGATTTTAAAATATGAAATTCATTGGTCTCATTAGTATCATTTAAAAAATGCAAATTTGAATCATCTACGAAAGATAATTTTGAGGGAGGTTGCTTTTTTCTTTTATTTCATTTACTGTAATCTGCCTTTTAAGGGAATTGTGCTCTGAGAACAATGATTCAAGAGGGTGCAATTATTTGTTACATATTGATGTAAAAATGAACAATGAATTGAAAACTCGCTTATAAACCTACCTTGCCCCTATCATAAAAACAAAAGGAAGGAAACACCACATTGGGCTTCTGGGGTGTGCATCATATGGCACTAGGCGACATGTTGTTATTTACAGGTCTGATAACGCAAATTGTCATGGGCTCATTGTTATAATTGAAATACTCTCAAACCAATGCAAAGTACTTCCATTACAATTACAACAATGTTAAATCAAGCCCGTAATTGCATTTGGATATCAGACCTGCAAATATACACACCCAGGCACTCGGTAATGCACTCATTTTTATTATCACACTGCAATGAGTAATGGTGGACAATACTAATGCTGTTTCACTAAATGTATTGGTATGTGATGATAGTATTATTGTTAATCCTTGTCTAAATGCAGACCCGCCCACTTGTAAATCTAAACGTTCGTAATTTTTGGGAGATAAAGATTGTTGTCACAATAGTTCACTATGAAAATCAATAATTTACCCTCACAAGGATTAGATAATACTTCACAATCCTTAAAGTTGTGTAGTCTGGCGTCAACTTTCATTTTTGATAATTTTTAATGACTTACAGATGCTCATGAAGTTCAGAAATTGGAGTCTAAATTTTGTAATTCTACGAATTTTTCACAATAGTAGGCAGGTTAGTAAATGCGTCAGAAGATGTTGTGTGACACATGAGGGGCGGTTGAGGAAGTGCATTGTATTAATTTGTATCATAAAAAGAGATTTCAATAGGATTGAGGTCTAGGGGTATGTGTGTGTGTGTGTGTGGGGGGGGGGGGGGGTCGTACCAGGTTTGGTACGCTTAATGGGGATTATACAGTTTTTATTTATTTGTTATGTATTTATATTTAGTCAAGGACCATTTCATTTTTCCATAGGTCTTGGAGCTGGTAAATGTTTTTTAATGGTGAAAAATATAACTGAAGTTGACAAACCTTTTTTTTCATTGGCAAAAAGAAAAAAACCCATCAGTTTTATAGAAGTGTTGAAATTCATATTTACTCTCACTTTAGCATTCCATTGTTCTTGTTTAATCTTCCTCAATTTTTTTGTTGTTGTTGTTGTTGTTGTTGTTGTCATTATGAAAATTATTGTTTTACAATAGTCAGCAAAATGGTTTTGAATTTCGTGATGCTCATCAGGTGTGATAGCAGCTCGAGATGCTGGTCTTACATTCATGGTAGGGGGACCTGAAGCTAGTTTTGACACTGCCAAGGCTTTACTGGACAACATGGGCAAAAACGTGATTCACTGTGGATCTTCAGGAAATGGGTTGGTAAGTAGAGGCATGTTGGGTTTATGTATGTTTATTTCATTGGACAGGTCCTGCTCAAAATATTTTCAAAAGTGACCATTTGAAAACCTTTTAGTAAATTAACTAATCAGAAATATACAGATTTGATTAATATTGTTAAATTTTGTTGTTGTTCCTTTTTTATTTAAACTTCCAGAAGTGACCTTAAAAATAAAATCAATTTTTTAATGAACTTCAAGAAATGAGATTCCTAGATGATTTGATCTTCTGTTGATGAAGGCTGGTTTTCTATTTCATCTTTTTTTGTTGTTGTATTTTTTACTCGTAATTTTTTTTTCATTTTATCTCTAAAATCTTTTCACATTTTGTATCTTAAAACACTTCAATTTTAGGTTGTATTGGAGCAAAATAAATAATGTACCCTTGAGTTTTGAATAACGGTGTATTTCATTTGCTGTTCAGTATATTATTATTATTATTGTATTTCTTGTAATTATAATGATAATAATAATAATATCTATTAATATTATTATCATCCTGGCTTGGCAGTTTTTTGTATCACTTGCTGCGTTGCGGCTGCAAAAAATCACAAAATATCACTGCTTTGCATTGCCGCCGCAAAATCTGCAATTTTTTTGCAAATTTTCCAGATTTTGCAAAGACAGAAAAAAAGACGAATTGTTTTTGTTTTTTTCTTTTTATTTGATAGCTGGTGTAGAACGTGAAAGATAATTAATCAAAAATAGTTTCTTTTTTACTATCTCATTTTTTTCATTTTACTGGCACTGATATGACCTTACATTTGTTGCAAGCGACGTGAAACCCATAAAACAAACAAAAACTTTCTTTTTCATGAACTAATTATGGGTTTTTAGGAAAATTTGTCTCAAATTTTTGAAAATTATTATAATTATTATTATTAGTCTCATTATCATTGTTATTATACTTGTTATTATTATTATTATTATTATTATTATTATTATTATTATTATTATTATATTATTATTATTATTATTATTATTATTATTATTATTATTATTATTAATATATTACAGTTGTTATTGCTGTTGTCACAATAATTAATTGTTTACATGTTGTATTTTTTTCTACAATCAGGCAGCCAAAATTTGCAATAACATGCTCCTAGCAATCAGCATGATTGGAGTTTCCGAGACAATGAACTTGGGGATGAGGTAAAACATTTTTAAATATATGAGTTTTCCGTCCTCAAATAAAGAAGTAATGAACCATAAGATTTGACATTATATCTTCCTCACTTTCAGTTCCGAACTGCTTGGATATGTGAAATCAATCTTCTCGAGAACAGTTAACACATTGTGTGTAACTTTGTCCTCGTGTTTTTCTTTGTTTTAAAAAAAAAAATACTTTAGTGGCATCTTGTGCTCCTAGCATAATTGTGTCAGTGCATGATATAATTAGTCGAAAGGTGAAAATTTTGGATTTGCATTTTGTTTTGTTTTTCATTTTCTGAAAGAATATGCTCCCCAGAGCATTTTTATCGTATTTTGAAGTAAATCTGATGATTTTTCATGAAGTTATGGTCAGATGTATGGGAAAGTTATCCAGCAACATTTCTCAAATTTCATACTTTTTCAACTTGACTCGCTGTGAAAAATATTTAGAAGTGAAATTAAGCTTTGATATTTCCCGAAGATGTACAAAAAGGGTTGATTTAATCATTTATGAATGAACTCCTTACTAAACTTCGCAATATATCTGTTCAAACCTTTTCATCATCTGACTGATTATGTCATTCACTATAACAATTAAGTTCTCAATGTCTTCCTTGTTCATCCACTAGTGTCCAGAACATCAGAAGACATTACGCATTTCAAAGGAGTTTGAAACCAGAAGCTGCGATTTTGAATTTGCCAATGAAGTTTTGTGATTATTATTTCAAAGAGCCTTAGACAGTCTGCACTGCTTTTTTTTTTTTTTAACCATCAATTTTCCCTGTTGTTCAGGATGGGAACCACTGACTTACCATTGTATTGTTGTCTCTTCTATCCCTCACTCTGTCTGTTTAGCTTCTATGTTCTAGAGTTTTTAGTATTAGTATTTTGTGCAGTTAAAAGCTCCAGGGTTGTAATCCTGCTCTGAGCAGTGCATAGTTGAGTCCTTGGAAAAGGCTCTTTACTCACATTCTCTCACCATACTCAGTTGTGAAATGAATACCCAGGTGTTAACAGCATCGTTTCCATCAGAAAAAAACTGTAATATCACCTAACAGTTAACAGTTGGCTGTGGACCCCTTATAAAGCGCTTTGAGTACATTAAGTGGGTATTTTGCTGTATTTATGCCAATTATATAATTTATTTTCCGCATTGCCTGTTCTGGCTGTATTATCTGACCAATTTTCTCAAATCAGTATTATATCAGTGTGGTTTATGTGCTGAAATTTGAATGTACTGTCAAATACTGCATTGTGGGAAATGTGAATGGTGAATGCAAAGAAGATAATGATGAGAATGGGTATAGTTTTTCTTAAGTGACAAAAACTGAAATGCGATATTTCAGATTATTTTAGCTTTAAATTTGCTTTATGGCAACTCATTCACATAGACAGTATTATAGATTCAAGGTGATGGGCAACATCTTTTAGATAGGGTATTAGATATTCGCGTTTATGGTAGAAATATTTTTTATAATTTTAATGTGTTGTATTACAAATCATTCCTCCGTTTCTAGATATATCCTTATACATTCTTGGATTCTATATGTCCCCATTGCTCTTTGTTGTCATTCTCTATTTTTCAATAGAATTAATATTTCCCGCATTTCATCTATCTGACCTTCCAGAATGGGACTAGATGCTAAGCTCTTGGCCAAAATCCTAAACATGTCTACAGGAAGATGTTGGTCCAGTGAACTCTACAACCCTGTACCTGGTGTGGTGGAAGGTGTTCCTTCTGGAAATGATTATAAGGGAGGCTTTGGCACTGCCCTCATGGTCAAAGTGAGAATAGCTATCTGTCAGCTTGGGTTGATAATGCTATTGTTATTATTATTATTATTATTATTATTATTATTATTATTATTATTATTATTATTATTATTATTATTATTATTATTTGTAGAAGTAGTAATAGTACAGGCCTGTAAATCTTCCGTCTATTGTCGGATTTCCGACAGTACGATTTTGCTCTATAAGTGCTAAAAAAAAATAAAAATAAAAGATAATAGTAAAAATAAAATTCGTAACGCCAAAGAACAGAACATAAAAGACTTTTATTTCGTTCCTCGAAAAAATTAGATTTTATTCCGTTTCAAATGCCGACTTAAAAAAAAACAAAACAAAAAAACTTTTTATTTGTCGCATCAAAGACAAAGTATGCCGTCTATCAGTTAGCTATAATATTATCGTGCCACCTACACGCTCCGCTAGACGTTTATGTATTCACTGCTTGGCTACTGTGCCACAGCCAGCGAGAGAGAGGTCGCGAAGTTCGCGCGAGTCGTCTTCACACACACACACACCTAGTCAGTAAATAACGCACACACAGAAGTGTGTCGAACCGGACCGGAAGGTTTCTCTCTATTTTGCTACTGACACACATGCATATCTCCGGTTCTTATTTCTCATTGGTTCCGTCCCGATGTGAGACGGAAAAAGAAATAATGCGAAATAATTATTTTTCTTCGAAATATATATTCTTCTTCGAAAGCTCTCACACCACTGCACCACCTCTTCTTCTTCTTCTTCTTCTTCTTCTTCTTCTTCTTCTTCTTCTTTCTTTTCTTTTCTTCTTCTTTTTCTTCTTCTTCTTCTTCTTCTTCTTCTTCTTCTTCTTCTTCTTCTTCTTCTTCTTCTTCTTCTTCTTCTTCTTCTTCTTCTTTCTTCTTCTTCTTCTCTTCTTCTTCTCTCTTCTTCTCTTCTCTTCTTCTTCTTCTTCTTCTTCTTCTTCTTCTTCTTCTTCTTCTTCTTCTTCTTCTTCTCTTTCTTCTTCTTCTCTTCTTCTTCTCTTCTTCTTCTTCTTCTTCTTCTTCTTCTTCTTCTTCTCTTCTTCTTCTTCTTCTTCTTCTTCTTCTTCTTCTTCTTCTTCTATAAGAATTAATCCAAATAAACGAAAGAATCAGCGTAAACATTTAACACAAACAGGAGCGACGATTCGGAGCTTCCCGTGTCGAGCACTAGACGTCTAGATACACATCCTTCAAAAGGGTAGGAATTGTTCTCTTCCTTTTATTTTACAACTAACTCAGACCTGGGACCTAAAATAATTGGGATTTTATTTTTGATACCATAAAATCAGGACCTCGTTATAAATAAGTAGGGGAAAGTGACATGATTTGACTAGTCAATTGACGTGTCATATCTGTGTTGTGTCCATATTTTTGTCCTGTTGTGTCTATTTTTGCGTGTTCAAAAAGTTCCGACAATTTTTTCACCAACCATTTACAGGCCTGATAGTAGGAGTAGCAGCTGTAGTCAGTAGCACTGGCTGGATGGGGTCTTTGACCTCCCATAGTGGACATAAGATCACGCTGTGTCTTCTATCCCCTGTATCTGTTCTCTGGGTTGTTTTATTTCTATCTTTATCTTGGAATGGGATTACTTAGCTTTGTGCTAGCCGTGGAAGGGAAACAGTCAAATGTAGTTTTGGGAGATGATATTTTTTTCCATGGTAAATCAACTCTCTGTTTTGTACTGCTATATATTTTTAATTTTAACCCATAGAGGCCCGGTGTTTACTAAAAAAAATTCCCCTGAGGCCCAGTGTAAGGGGCATAACTCTTAACAAAAAAATACCAACACAAAGTTAAAAAATTATTAAACGAGAACCAAATGACATAAAATTATAATTTTAATTCCTTTTTATAGCCAGATAAATTTGCTTTCGAATGATATAAAACATGACATGTTTTGATTTCAATAAATTGGGGAAAAAAATATTAAAAAAAAAAACTCATTCCCCGCACCCCCATTCCCGTCATTTTCGTCAATCTCGGACTCCGATTCAGTGTCCGAATCACCTTGATCGGGTGCTAACGCCTCGTCTTGTCCATCCCCACCATCGTTTACATCTTTTTCTAGTTCGATATCGCTTTCATTTCCAAAATCCTCTTCATCGTCTACACCACTCTCCAAAACATCATTTCTAGCGCCACGCAACAAACTCGTGAGGTACGGGAATGCCATTTTTCTGAATTCGATTACTCACTTGCTATCAACGATATAGAGCAGTAAAGTTAGGTGCCCCAAACATAAACAATAACAAGTTGCTAGTGATTTCCGTTAGGGACCGGAATAATTTACGCACAATATAGGTCTCCCAATTTTGTAGTTTGAGTTGTAGGCAATACACTTTCAGTATTGAAAATATGTTTACATAAAATCTAACAGTTGCAGAAATAATAATATAAGGCTAAATTATTATGAAAATCAGGCTCCGAATAATTCTCGTTTTGTTCACACCAGCGCAATAATTTGCTCTGGTCTAAAAATAGATAGACTGTAACTTTTGATAAATTTTAGAAAATTTTACCTTTTGTTCCATAAAATATCCATATCTAGACATTATTTGATGCATGATCGAGTATTTATGAATATGTGTTTCTTTTGCCACCTAACAGCCAAATTTTAAAGGTTATTTTTTTCTATTATTTACATTGGAACGTGAGCTGTCAAGACAGGAACATGTGGTTTGCCACGTGCTTCTCGACCTTTGTTTACGTTTTGGGCATCTAACTTTACTGCTCTATAAACGTGCGGTAAAAAGGAAACGGAAATAGAACGATCGCATTACGTTTACGATGTTTCTGGTTTAGAATAAAACGAAGTGATTCGTTGCAATAACAAAGTAACATGATCCGTTTTTTCTCGGGGGCCGCGGGCGATGACGGGCGATGCGGGCCTCAACGGTCGCGGGCGACTCCAGGGGAAGCGGGCCTCTATGGGTTAAATATATCAAGTGGTCACACAAAAAAAAATTCTTTCAAATTCAAAACACAAATGAAACGAATCCTTATATGTCAACTTTCAAAATTTTATGAATATGAATTGAGAAACAAAAAGGATACAGTGAATTTTCAAAATCGTGTTCAGAAATACAATATCAGAGAAAAATGACGCAACATTGCAGAGAATATAATGGCGATGATCTTAACTTTTGTTGCCATTTTTAGCAAACTCAAACATTAATTATGTCACCGTGAGCATTTTTTTCATCATAATTCTCCTCGTCATGTAAGAAATCAATCTGCATAACACACTCACATACCTATTTTGGTTTTAACAATTACATACTTTTCAGTGATCAGTAGCTTCGCTGTACTCTTTAATAATGCAACATAGTCTCTTTTTCCAACTTGAAATGCACTTCCGAATTTCCTTAATGGTTATCTCCTCCCAGTATAAAATAATTCTTTCTCTCAGTTTCTTCTGTGAATGCACTGTTTGACTCCCTCAGGGGAACATTCAAAATTTTCCTCCTTTTACACTTTTAGGCACAATCATCACTGATTTTAGTCCTAGTCTGTGGTACCTTTTGATGAGGTAACCATCTTAATTGTTTCATATGTGCATATGTTTTATTTTTAACCCCCATCCAGGATCTGGGTCTTGCCCAGAATGCTGCCATAGCCACCACCTCTGCCACTCCACTTGGATCCCATGCTCACAACATTTACCGTCTAATGACCAACAAAGGACTGGGCTTGAAAGACTTCTCTTCAGCATTCCTCTACCTCCAAGATGAAGGCCAGAAATAGGAAAGCAGGGGGAAAAGTTGCCATTGCCATATTAAGATAAAGAGAGCAGTTGATTAATTTACTCTTTTTCAGTAGAGTTGTTTAAAGGTATTTATTTAAAAAAGAGAAACTTCTTCTTTCAATGTTAAAAACGAAAACAAAATTGGATGAATTATTTAAAGTGTTAAATCAATTAACAATTATAAAGTAAATAGAACTAAAATACCAAAATCATGAACTCATAGCCTTGGAATGCTGAACGATGAACTTCAGTTACAATACATCTTTACCGTTCAAATGTTTAAAAAAATAAGATCAAAAATGTAAATTTGTGAAAAGTGTGAAGGAACTCAAACCATTATGGTGAACTCTGATGATATACTCCCTTTATTTATTTTATTTTATTCTTTGGAAGTGCTTTGGTTTTATTTCAAGCAAGCTCCACAATACAATTCTTTTAATTCACTTGTTATTGTTTCATTTTTTTCTGTTGTGATAAGTAAGCTATTGATCTTGTTTGTATTTATTCGTTTTTGGTTTGACTGCAATGCTTGGGAGAGCTGCAAGTATTATGGGGCTTGGGGCACATGAAACTATGATGATTTTTTTTTACCAACAAATGCAATGATCTTTGAGTCTACAAATTTAAGATGGTCAGATAGATGATTTACACGCTGTGCAATATGTGAAGCGAAATTGTGAGTATTTGTTAATCTATAGCTTTTATTGCCAGTCTTTTCATTTACAAGGAAACTGAGAAAAAATTTTTTTGATAAAAGTAAAAGGATTTTGTTGGGTTTCTTTAATTACATTTCCACATAATGCATTACGTTTGTTTTTTCATTGCCTTGTGCCATTAACATTTTGAGAAATGTTTCTTATGCTATAATCAGATTAATAGACGTACCACCAAAAAACATCTATAGAACTCATTTTCACAGATTTACAGAGAAATAAAAAGCCAAACATGAATCTCCAGTAATTGTTGTAATTAATGTATTCATTGTGTCGTCCGTTAAGTTGTTTAGTTTTACAAGATCTGCTATGGCAATCTTGACATGGTTAGAATTGATTGCTTATTTCATCAGGATGGAAAGTTTTAAGATTCAAGAATTCACTAAAACGAAAAGCTTTGTAAATATTTATGACCCGTGCAGTCTTATTGTAGGCCCAATGTTTAGATGGAGATTAGTAGCTTTACTTTTGAAAAAAGAGTATTATAATATTATGTGGAAAAAAAAATAGTTTCAATTATTAAGATACCATTGTGATTTCTGAAAGCAATTTTTTGTACTGATTTTATTTATTAATATTTTTCATATTTCTTGCATTATTTATATACATGTTTTCATGGTTTGTGCGTAGCATGTTAATACCCACTTGGTACACATTGTGAATCACACATTATATCTCAACTTAAATTGATACACTTTGTGAATCTTTTTGGTTTTGTTGTATGGCATTCGGACCTCTGTGTCCCTGGTTCACGGCTTGTCTTTAGCAATGCATGAGTAAGCCCTTGAAAGAGGCCCTTTGCTCACATTCTCTTTTTTTCAGGTGTATGAATACCTGACTCATTATAGTGTTGTCCCAGTTTTAAAAAATTAAAAGTCTGCCTTACAGGGACAATGTCTCGTTTTACATTTTAAATGTTGTAAAGCACTTTGAGCACATTTTAAATGGATAATGTGCTAAAAAAAATAATTTTAAAATAAATATAACAAAATTAAGCTTTATATAGCGCAATATCCACTTAATGTGCTCAAAGTGCTATATAAATGCTCAAGCTCAAAATGTTTGGTTTGGGTTTTTTTTTCCTTACAATGTCCTCCTAAAATTATTTACACTACATATTTTGATTAAAAGTTATCTCCGTAGTGTAAGTGAATAAAATGGAAGGCATGCAAAGAGAGAGAGAGAGGAAAAGAGACATCGATTTATAGGTCAAAGTGGAAAAGAAAGATATATATCTATATTTATGAATATTCATATGCATATCAAATGAGAATACTCGCATTATTGATAATTTTGTACTGATTCAAGAAAAGTTGTCGGATATTTCAGAGGCGTGTTTCGAGAAAATGTCTCAATAAGAATAAGACGAAATATTGTAATCAGTACCTTCTCATGGTTGTATTCCTAGAAGAAATATTGTGATTTAATGATTTTATCCAGTCAATTGATTGTCTCTAAAACTTGCCATAAAATTGCGATTTCCTGAGTATAGTTTTTTCCTATCACTCTGTTCATAAATCAGAGTAATCTTGCCCTTATGCAAAAAAAAAAAAAAAAAAAAAAAAAAATGCATTTTATTCATAACGAAATGTTATTTTCCCAATTACTAATTTTTTAGGGTTGCCTTGAGGTTTTGGCAGGATTATCAAATCTTTGATATTTTGACTATCCTATTTTCGTCATTTTTACTGTCATTGAAATGACCTAAATGTGTCATAAGCGGTAACACCCTGTAAAACATAAAAACATTATTCCACTTCCTGGAGAGAAAAAGTGATCTTAAAATCATCATTATTGTGGAGCTAAAGAATATCAAATGAATAAATGTAATTTATTGTACCTTCTTGTTGAAAATGTAACATTATGCAGTATTCAAGAATTCCAACCAATGAATGTGTATGTCAATAAATGGTAGTGTTGAAATTCAATGATTGAAGTTAATTTTTTTTCTCCTACATTTTCAGCAAAATGTCTCTGGTGTAATAAGCACAATCAGATATAGTTTTACATACAATGCAACCCCTCTCTGACCTCCCATAGTGGGCAAGGAGGCACTTACTGTATCTTCTATCCCCCTATATCTGTTTTCCAACATGCTTTCTGTCATTGTCATGGAATGAGATTATTTGGTTTGGTCCTGGTCCTGGCTTAGAGGGGAAAAAGTCAAATGTGTAGTGTTAGTTTTGGAGATGATATTTTTTTCATTGTGAATCATCTCTCTGTCCTAGCCCTGACAAGAGTCCGGCTGAGAGTGAAACAAGTCAAATGTTTAGTATTAGTTTTGAAAGATGATTCCCCCCCCCCCCCCCCCCCCCCCCCTTGTTAATAATCTCTCTATTGTGTACTGTCTCTCATAGTGGGATCCTGAGCTGGTGTTCGGATGAGACTTTTAGGTGATCTCAAACAAAGAACAATGATTGTTTGATCTTGGAACCTACATTCTGTTCCCTGTCATAAACAGTTCCCTTTGTCTTACTTTTTCTTGGGCCCATTTTATTGTAAATCTAGAATTTTTGACTATCTTTTTTTTTTTCTTCTATTTACTGGCGTTGATATGACTTTATTGTGTTGCAAGCGTTGTAAAACGCTTAAAAACAAACAAGATACCTCGACATAATATGTACTGAATGGAGTCTTAGTAGTCACACATGAACATGTCACAGGAATCCTTCAGTAGTCAAGATGTGAGAGTTTTGGTCAATGATGATTTTTTTGGGATTGCCTTGAGGTTTTGGCAGGATTTTCATGTACTTACTCACACTCACAAGTCTCCCATATTGGGCAAAGAGGTACATACTGTGTCTTCTACCCCCCTATATCTGTTTTCCAACATGCTTTCTGTCTTTGTCTTGGAATGAGATTACTTGGTTTTGTCCTGGCACTGGGCGAAGTCCTGGCTGGGAGGGAAACAGTCAAATGCATAGTTATTACTTGGGAGATGATATTTTTTTCCTTGTTATGTATTATTATATTTGTAATTTTTAATGTAAGCATTTGAGTGTATTCCTCTTTGTTGGATTTTGTGCTTATGTCCGGATGAGACTTCTCAAGGTGATCTCAAACTAAGTACATTGGTGGTATGCTCTTGGAATCTACATCTGATCCCTATTTGTTCCCAGTTCCCCTTTGTCTTACTTTTTCTTGGATGCTTTAATTGTAATTCTAAAACTTTTTAATATCCCATTTTCTTCCTTTTTACTGGCGCTGATATAACCTAAATGTGTTGCAAGCGCCGTAAAACCCTTAAAAACAAAACAAAAACAATATCTGACTCATTATAGTGTTGTCCCAGTTTTAAAAAATTAAAAGTCTGCCTTACAGGGACCATGTCTCGTTTTACATTTTAAATGTTGTAAAGCACTTTGAGCACATTTTAAATGGATAATGTGCTAAAAAAAAATAAATTTAAAATAAATATAAAAAATTGAGCTTTATATAGAGCAATATCCACTAAATGTGCTCAAAGTGCTATATAAATGCTCAAGCTCAAAATGTTTGGTTTGGGTTTTTTTTTCCTTACAATGTCCTCCTAAAATTATTTACACTACATATTTTGATTAAAAGTTATCTCCGTAGTGTAAGTGAATAAAATGGAAGGCATGCAAAGAGAGAGAGAGAGGAAAAGAGACATCGATTTATAGGTCAAAGTGGAAAAGAAAGATATATATCTATAAAAATATGAATATTCATATGCATATCAAATGAGAATACTCGCATTATTGATAATTTTGTACTGATTCAAGAAAAATTGTCGGATATTTCAGAGACTTGTTTCGAGAAAATGTCTCAATAAGAATAAGACGAAATATTGTAATCAGTACCTTCTCATGGTTGTATTCCTAGAAGAAATATTGTGATTTAATGATTTTATCCAGTCAATTGATTGTCTCTAAAACTTGCCATAAAATTGCGATTTCCTGAGTATAGTTTTTTCCTATCACTCTGTTCATAAATCAGAGTAATCTTGCCCTTATGCAAAAAAAAAAAAAAAAAAATGCATTTTATTCATAACGAAATGTTATTTTCCCAATTACTAATTTTTTAGGGTTGCCTTGAGGTTTTGGCAGGATTATCAAATCTATGATATTTTGACTATCCTATTTTCGTCATTTTTACTGGCATTGAAATGACTTAAATGTGTAACACCCTGTAAAACATAAAAACATTATTCCACTTCCTGGAGAGAAAAAGTGATCTTAAAATCATCATTATTGTGGAACTAAAGAATATCAAATGAATAAATGTAATTTATTGTACCTTCTTGTTGAAAATGTAACATTATGCAGTATTCAAGAATCCAACCAATGAATGTGTATGTCAATAAATGGTAGTGTTGAAATTCAATGATTGAAGTTAATTTTTTTTCTCCTACATTTTCAGCAAAATGTTTCTGGTGTAATAAGCACAATCGGATATAGTTTTACATACAATGCAACCTCTCTCTGACCTCCCATAGTGGGCAAGGAGGCACTTACTGTATCTTCTATCCCCCTATATCTGTTTTCCAACATGCTTTCTGTCATTGTCATGGAATGAGATTATTTGGTTTTGTCCTGGTCCTGGCTTAGAGGGGAAACAGTCAAATGTGTAGTGTTAGTTTTGGAGATATTTTTTTCATTGTGAATCATCTCTCTGTCCTAGCCCTGACAAGAGTCTGGCTGAGAGTGAAACAGTCAAATGTTTAGTATTAGTTTTGAAAGATGATTTTCCCCCCCTTGTTAATAATATCTCTATTGTGTACTGTCAGTACTGTCTCTCATAGTGGGATCCTTATCTGGTGTTCGGATGAGACTTTTAGTAGATGATCTCAAACTAAGAACATTGATTGTTTGATCTTGGAATCTACATTCTTTTCCCTGTCTGAAACAGTTCCCTTTGTCTTACTTTTTCTTGGGCGCATTTTATTGTAAATCTGTGACTATTTTTTTTTTTTTCTATTTTACTGGCGCTGATATGACTTTAATGTGTTGCAAGTGTCGTAAAACGCCTAAAAACAAACAAAATACCTCGACATACTATGTACTGAATCGAGTCTAGTGATCACACGTTAACATGTCACCGGAATCCTTCAGTAGTCAAGAAACACTTGGATATTGGATGGGAGAGTTTTGGTCAATGATGATTTTTTTGGAATTGCCTTGAGGTTTTGGCAGGATTTTCATGTACCTACTCACACTCACAAGTGATGGGCAAAATCACTTCATCAGCACTGCCACCGATAGATACCAGATACAAGTCTCTGTTCGAGAAAAAAAAGAAACAAAGTTTTAAATTATATATATATTTTTTTTCCATCAGGAGCCTAAACTTTTCAAATCTTCATATTTTGTGAAACCTGTCCATCTTCAATCAAATATGAAAGATGTATAGTATATATCTTTGTTGGGAGAAGGGAAACATAATTAACGTAAACAATCTTTTTAAAAATTATCTTGCGGTTTTATGCATTTTGAAAATGAAAAATTTATACACGTACGTATGCATCAGGATAAAGTGAATATACTTGCATAAAAGAGTAAAATATGCAAATTGCTCATCCTAAATATTGCAAGCATGTACAATAAAAAATTGAACGGTAAAGTTAACATTCAACTCGTGCTTCTGTTTTAAGTAAAAAAGGGTTGTTAGGTCTCTGCTCTGGAGAAAAGTGTTCAGCATCGTGTGCTAATCGAAGAACAATAAAAATATATTACCTTTACAGGCCTACAGTCGACTGTGCCTCAGCCTTGTAAGTATAAAATTATCTCTTCCTACTTCCAACATGAACGTCTACTAAAGCCAAAAACTTTGTTCCAACTGGAGAAAAAAAGAGTTGGTACGAAATAACGCTTAGTTCTACAGTATCATAATACCATATGTCCAATCCAAAAACACTTAATTATAGAAATATGAATATTTTCATATTGTCTAAGACTGATTATGAAAAATCAAATGTTGCAAAAGACATGTTAAGGATTTATATAATATAATGAATATTTAACAATTGACTTTGGAAGAATTGTAGTGACACTGCAAATAAAAGAAAAAAACCCATTTGATTCAAGTTAAAAAGGGGAGGGGTATTATTATGATACCACAAAAAGAGACGCCTAAAGTAATGTTTGATTTTTTAAAACGTGACTGTGGATGAATTAAATTAGCGTTTCAACAATTGTCAATCGAGCATTTGGAAGTTGTGTATATTCTTTATAATGTGTCCCACCAGGGATATTTTTGTTCCACCTTACAATTAAAAAAATCACCACCCACAAAGTTTGTGCGGTAGGTAAAATGTGTTGGGGTTATTTCCTATAGTCGTGTTCATTGAGACAGGACCCGTTTATTGGCCGACAGTAGTAGTAGTGGTAGTACTAGTTGTAGTAGTAGTGTTAGAAGTAGAAGCAGTGATTGTGGCAGTACTGGTAGTGGTTGTGGTGGTGGTGGTGGTAGTATTAGTAGTAGCAGAGAGCGTAGAATAACGAGAGACTTTACGAGGTCGCGCAAGGCGTATCGAGCCTCGTGTGTAGCAACCAGAAGAAGTCAGGTAAACATTTTATCATCATGGCGGCGAATATGAAAGAACCAAAGAATACGCATTGTCGTTGCGACCCCGATGCAAGACTTGTGGGCACCTGTGGGAGTATGACAGAGTCAGCTTTCCAGACAAGATTTGGGACATCAGGCGGCCGTTTACTTGCACTGACCGTAATCTAGTCTATGCGATTACGTGCTCCCTGTGTGGGATTGCTTACGTTGGTGAGACCGGAAAGAGGCTGGGTGACAGATTCGTGCAGCACTTGCGTGACATATCGAACTGTGCAGACACAGCAGTGGCCAGACACTTAAATCTGCCAGACCACTGCGATGTACAGTGTGTGCGTGTGTGTGTGCTCAGTTTTTGCCATTCGGACACTTCCGCCCGTCGACGTAGGGAAACTCACCTGATCAAGTTGTTGGGAACGCTGACTCCACGCGGACTCAACACCAGGATTGACCACCACTAGATGTCAACGTCACCCATATTCATCACCACTGCTGCTCTCACTTCTGCCACTACAGCTACTTGCTGCTGCACTACACTACTTCTACTACTACTACTACTACTACTACTACTACTACTACTACTACTACTACTACTACTACTACTACTACTACTACTACTACTACTACTACTACTACTACTACTACTACTACTACTACTACTACTACTACTACTACTACTACTACTACTACTACTACTACTACTACTACTACTACTACTACTACTACTACTATACTACTACTACTATACTACTACTATACCACTACTACTACTACGACTACTACTACTACTGTTCATACTACTAAAAGTACAACTCTACCTACCTACCTATCTATCTATCTATCTATCTATCTATCTATCTATCTATCTATTTATCTATCTATCTATCTATCTATCTATCTAGCTAGCTAGCTAGCTAGCTATCTATCTACTGATTATCCACCGATTCATAGTCATCTACCTTCCTAGTGTCCAATCATCCACTTTTTCATCCATTAATATACATATAGACCCAGCTATCACTCAGCTGTTTACTCGCCCTCTCTCACCTCCCCTCCACCCTTTCTCTCTCTTTCTCTCTCTCTCTCTCTCTCTCTCCTCTCT
>NC_088371.1:12363246-12393246 GCF_034508935.2 Berghia stephanieae
AGTTTAGTACTGTGTCCTCTTGCATGAACCAGATTAGTTATACGTTTTCACGAATAGCTGATTAATGGGAACATTTGTTTGTTTTTTTTGTTTTTTAAATCTCACTTTGACACTTTACTTTTCCTTTGGGCATGACTTATAGCAGTCGACGTGAACTTATTTGCAATGTCTGATAATCTAAATCATTGTGGCCTCGTGGTTATGTACATCTCAGAAAAAATTACGCAAAATTAAATAGTGTCCATTACAATGTTAAACTAGGCAATAAATGAGTTCGGATGTCAGACCTGCCCTGCATACGTCGATTACAATTAATCAAACCATGTTTCATCCCCAAGTAGTAAATTAAATTATATTTGGTCTGTGTAAATGATAAGAGTAAGATCAAGATGCGATGTGGATCCTTCGAATCCAATATTCTTTTCTTTTCTTTCTTGTTATTAAAAAAAAACCCCAAAAAACTACACTCAAAGGGTCATAACTCTGCACATTGCTAATTTGAACAATTCTTACTTTTGTCTAATCAGCTATAAGCCTGTTCCCGAAAAACAATCACAGCAAAATATAAATGTATTTGCCATATATCATAAATATTATTGACGATGTATTTTAAAGCAGAAATAATCTCAATATTTCGCCAACCAATAATAAAAACAAGCGAAGGGAAAGAACTTGACTCAATATTTAAAAATAAATTAAAATTCTTTACTTTTTCCATAAGTAAAGGTAAATTCAACTCTTGAAATATATATTACATAAATAAGACTAAGATTTAATTCAGCGATAGTAAAATGATGTTTTTTGGATTAAAAATCATAAAAAAGAATCAGTATAATCAAAACTATTTAAATAGTTTAACTTGGAAATATATTGATATCAAATGCTAATATTTTTTTGTTAAATCGGGTAAAATGGTATGTTTACAAATTATATGTTCAAAAAGCTTATTTTAAGCTAAACAAAAAATATAACGTATTGTTTTGCGTGGGTTTTTAAATCCACTTAACAATTTGAAATGAATAATTGAGGAAAATTACCCTATAATAGGACTTCACTGCTCGGTATTAAGCCTATAGGAGATAGACCGAAGTTGGCGTCACTCCGGGCTTTGTTATTGAGCTTGGTTTTTGCCATTCACGTTTTTATGAGTAATTCTCACTGAACCGTATTATCCAGACGATAAACTTTTAAGGTTACACAGCGTTTTGTGTGTTGGTCCGTTACACTTCCGGATGGCAATGTTGTGAGCTTCTTAGCCAAACGCATATAATCTATAATATAAGCCCACACCATGTTTTGGTCATCAGACCTGTAAATAGTTACACGTCGACTGCAATCAATCAAACCACGTATCATCTCCAAGCAATCATATTTGCTCGTGTAAAGGATAATTACAGAATGGCCGATCCTGTGAACTTTATTTTATTATTATTTTTTTTCTTTCTATTCTTTTTAATTTTTAAAATAAATAAAGCTTCGTTCAAAGGCCCATAACTCTGCAGGATGCTCATTAATTTGAACAATTCTCTCTCTTGTCTGAACGGTAAGCCTTTTTTTTTTTCCCGGGGGGAAAACATTAATCACTGTAAAATAAACCTTTTATTTTATATCTTTCACAAATATCATTGACTATGTAAGGGAATAACTCGTTTCGTAAAAATCGTCGTTTTATAATCAAAATATCATCATTAACTATTCATTGTAAAGGGGAAATAATCACAAAAGTAAACTGTAGTAATTTCTCCCCCCCAAAAAAATATGCAAGGGGAAGTAAGTGGGATCAAGGTTACTTATATTTTAATTCTTAAAATCTTTCATTAATTGGAAAATAATTTAAGTAAAAAAATTATTTCACATAAGAAAAATTGTTAATTTATCTATCTAATAAGTAAAACGATGTTTAGTAATATAATTTGTATAAACAATAAGTTACAGTCAAATTGTTTTAAATATATAAACTTGAAAGAATATTGACAGTAAATGCTAATATAATTCTGTGTGTTGACAAGAAACATTAATGCTTACAAATTATACATTCAAATTTAGCTTTATTTGAGCTAAAAATAACAAAATATAATGTATTTTTTTTCGTGGATTTCAAGTCCACTTCACAATGGAAATGAAAGGATCGAGGGACAATTTTGGAAAAGAAAGACAATTTCATCTTAATATTTTTTTGTGACCGTCTTGTCAGTATGCATCGTATGTTTTTTGGGTAGCTCTACTTCCGCACCCTCTCTCTCTCTCATAATACATCGCCCGCCACTTTTTCATATTCTTTGAACTTGACTGACGCCGAAATTGTTTCAGATAGGTTGAAATTGACGTCACTTAAGTCTTTGTTATTATTTTTTGCTATTCATGTTTATGCGTAGTTCTCACTAAACTGTACTAACATGACTTAAGCGGTAAAGGCGTCATGTCACGTCCTACATGTTAAGTGTTGCTGTTGGCCAGGGACCCCTTGTAAAGCGCTTTGAGCACGTTTAGTGAATATTGCGCTATATAAAAGCTCAAATTGATTTTGAAAGGTTACACATAGGTTTTTTTTTTGTTTGTTTTTTTTTTTTTTGTGTTGGTCCGTTATATTTCCGGATGGCAATGTTGTGAGTTTCTTAGCCGAGCGCGTGGAATTAAATTTGGAACTGATGGCAAAGTGAAAAAAAAAAAAATAAGCAGAGAGGTGTCTATTTTATGTGAAGCGGCGATAGAGTGTGTGAGCGGCTGTTTGTGAATGCGAGTGTGTTGTATTGCATACACATACACACAGTGCATAAGTAACTGTCAATATCACAGTAAGTTATCAATGGTCGAAAACACCGGGTGCAATTATAAAAAGAAAAGACGTTTTTAATTAATTCATTTTTTAAACGTTGGCCGGGTAAAATTAGTTCGCGGTAAAAATTAGTTCGAAGAAAGAATGAAATGACAACAAAGAATAATAAGGAAAAAAATCGGGACATTCGAATGAGTTCAAGGAAGCTGTGCTATTATTATTATTATTATTATTATTATTATTATTATTATTCTTATTATTATTATATTTGTAATGTATGGGAAATAACTGTGTAATTGTTATGGTACGTGTAATAACGACAGAGTTGTGTCTCATGCTACTTTAACCTAAAGAGCAACTAACACGTAGACTCAAAATGATTTTATGTTGAGCCAGTTTTGATGTTGGAAATGGAAATAGGGGTCAACAGTCATGACGTCACTTCCCTCGTAATGACTCATAGTAACTTAGTAACTGGTTCTAAGTTATCGGAACAATGGCGTACGCACTTTTGAAATACTTCTCCTACGAGCATAAAAGTGTGTCCAGAGGAGAAAAACATTATAAATTTGATCATGTTTTTACTTTTATACATTCTGGTCACATGACATGTGAAAAAGTTCTAGCCAGCATGAAGAGTAAAAAGCACTGATTTTCTTTGTTTAGAACCAAGCTGCTCGTTGCTGGGCGGACGTGACATCAGACTATTGAATCCTATTATCGAGAAATATATGAATCTTTGAAAAGTATTTAATAATAATTTAAAAAAAATAACAACAAAAAACAAAAACAAAATAAAAAACAACAAAAACACAAACAAAAAAAGACAAAACAACAAATAATTCATGGTTATTTTACACTTGTAATTCACTTTTTGGTAGGAGGTCCAAATAGCTCATTGTTGTTAGAGTACTTGCTACCCAAGATCAATCCCGGGTAAACTCAAGATTTTTTTTCTGACACCCCCCCCCCCCAGCAGTGATTATTAAGTAGCTAGGTCTATTAGTATTAGTATTAGATCTGACATAAAATACTTTGCAACAGACTAGCGTCATATCTAAAGGGTGGCAAGCAATTGCTATTGACCATTTCATATAGCAGAAATCGGGATAAACACCAGCTCCTTGGATCTAACGGTTCTGACGGACTACACTTCACTTTTTGGGCATCTGGTTCATTCCGACAAAATATCAAATAAAGAAAGACTCGTTATAGTCTTGACCCACCATTTTAAACTTATATTGTGGCGGGATGAAGTTCGTGTCAAAACTTAATAAAAATACGCTCAAAAGTGGGAAAGGGGAACTTAAGGATAACGAAATCTAACATAGAGTAAAAATATAAATATAAAAATTAGTCTAAAACGGCTAAATTAGAATCCGCGGCGGCAAAAAACTGCGGGAACAGGCTAATATTATGGCCAGGTCGGTACAACTACAACGACTTTCTACTACTAGTTATTGGATTCAAGTCTGATGTCACGCGCCCGGCAACGGCGGCCATCTTGGTTCTAAACAAAGAAAATCATTACTTTTAATTCTTCATGAATGCTGGCTAGAACTTTTCATTCCCTTTTCATATGCCTTGTGATCAGAATGTGTAAAAGTCAATACATGATCAAATTGATGGGTTTTTTTCCCCTCTGGATACGCGTTTAAGCTCGCTGGGGAAATATTTCATACGGCGTCCGCCATTGTTCCGATAGTTTAGAGCCAGTGTTACTAAGTTACCATACGTCATTAGGAAGGAAGTGACAATACGACTGTTGAAGACTATTAGGGAGCGTTCACATATTACGTCATCAGCTAGGGGGGGGGGGGGGAGGGGGGTCTACCAAACGTTGACATGTGTTGACATAGGGGAGGGGGGGGGGGGGGGGGGGGTCAGACCCAAGATGATGTCATCAAAACATAAATTGCTTTGATGAGTATTGCCCATCTCTCAGGAAACAAAATGGGAAAGGGGTATCACTTCTCAAAAGGCGAACTTGCCCTAAATGTTCATTGTATCACTCCTCGATCACAGCAATGAAAGACCATTCACGAAAATGCGGCATACAAGAGGAACAGCAAATGGGAGAAAGTGATGACGATGAAGATGAAATTGATGATACTATTTATAGTACATTGCCAGAGGTCCAAGGCAGAAAAATTTTTGAATCAATTAATTTTATGTTTTGAAATTGAAACAGAAATTCATTCCACTAAAAGACTAAATGCTATGAAATAATTTGCCTCCTATACTATTTTAAATTACACTTTCTGAATTTTTTAAAATAGCACCTGCACCAAGTAGCCTAATTTAAATAATGTTTGTTAGATTTTATCTTTGCAAATTTAAATTTTATGTCCCCATTGTATCGTAAAACATAAATTATCAACAGTTTCTGAAATTTATAAAATGTCTGAATGTGTTTTATCAAACGTTGATAATCAATGTTTATGGTTTGGAAAATGAATAATAAATATTGTGAAATTAAAGTTATCTTTTAGTTTTTATTAAATTAGATGACGTCATCATCTGTTGGGGGAGGGGGTCCGGTCAATGATGACAAGTGATGACTTGGGGGAGGGGGGGGGGGGGGGGGGTCTAAAAAGGGCAAATTTTTGATGACGTAATATGTGAACGCTCCCTTATGATATTTGTAATGGATGGGAAATGACTGTGTAATTGTTATGGTACGTGTAATAATGACAGAGTTATGTCCCATGTACGTATCTTGAAGAGGGAAAGCCATTGTTACTCTTAAGTAACTAACTTCCTTCCTGCTATTGTTGTTGCTGACGAGCCCATAACAATTTGGGTTATCAGACTTGCAAATATGTACACGTCGGTCCACGACTATCAAATAATTAATTAAATTTAAAAATAAATCAAAAATGACTTACCTTACTTGACAACCAGAAAACACTGGAAAATTTTAAAGAAAGTTACTTGCTATTTTAAATAAATAAAATGACTAATATAGGAGCAACTAACAAGTAACTCAAGATGATTCTATGTCGAGCAAGTTTTGATGTTGGAATTGAAAATTATCGAGAAATATATGAATCTTTGAAAAGTGTTCAATTAAAACAAACAAAACAAAAAAAACAAAAAAACAAAAAAACAAAAAAAAAACAAACCAAAAAACAACCCAAAATAAAAACAAAACAAAATAAAACAAACAAAAAAAAAAAACATTTCATGGTTATTAATTTTACACTTGTAATTCACAAGAAGACCTAGGCCTAGTTATATAAAAAAAAATATCCATAAATGGACAGAGATGAATGGAAGAGAATTATACGATACCGCCATCAGACGAAGAGAATAGGCGGACTTTTGTCATCACAGATTATGGGCAACCACCGTCAATGAGGACGACGCTGGATAATGAGGGAGTGAATTCACGTTTTGGTAGGCGGTCCCAATAGCTCATTGTTAGAGTAGGTACTTGCTACCCGAGATCAATCCCGGGTAAACTCCTTCCTCTTCCCCCCAGCAGTGATTATTAGGTAGCTAGGTCTATTAGATCTGGCATAAAATACTTTGCAACAGACTAACGTCATATCTAAAGGGTAGCAAGCAATTGCTATTGACCATTTCATACCGCAGAAATCGGGATAAACACCAGCTCCTTGGACCGAATGGTTCTGACTGACTACACTTCACATTTTTGACATCTGTTTCATTCCGACAGAATACCAAATAAATAAAGACACGCTATAGACGTGACCTACCATTTTCAACTGTCATTATGGCAGGGTGAAGTTCGTGTCAAAAAGTAAATAAAAATTTAAAATAATGAGAAATATATTGTTTTGGTGTTTTTCTTTCTTTCAGTCTTTGAAATTATATTTGAACTCAACCCAAGTTCCAAATTTTCTACTCTAAATCAATAAATTTCAATCGTCTAAATCACCCCTCGGCGAATCACAAATGAGCTTACTGTGGAGACAGTGAGTTCTGTTCCTTAACACACAAAAACAATACCCCCCCCCCCAAAAAAAAAAAAAAAAAAAACCCAAAAAGACCCAACAAAACAACAAAAAACAACCCCCCCCCCCCTAAAAAAAACTCCCAGAACTGTAAATGACAAATAAGATTATGCCTAGTCTCCGGTAGAATTTTTAATTTGGACTGCAACTATTCCCTAAAAAGTGATTGAAAACCGAATGGATTGAGTAATGACATATCATATCCAATTTCCCATTTATATTGTTGTTTCTAATCTTAATTTTAGGCAATGTTTGTTTGTTTGTTTTTAAGGGTTTTACGCGCTTGCAACACATTAAGGTCATATCAGTGCCAGTAAAAAGGGAGAAAATGGGATAGTTTGTTTGTTTCTAATGGTTTTGCGGCGCTTGCAACACATTAAGGTCATATCAGCGCCAGTAAAAAGGAAGAAAATGGGATAGTAAAAAGTTCTAGAATTACAATTAAAGCACAAAAGAAAAGGTGAGACAAAGGGGAATTGGTTCAAATAGGGAACAGGTGTAGATTCCAAGAGCACACCGTCAAAGTACTTAGTTTGAGATCACCCAAAAGTCTCATCCAGACACAAGCACAGGCCCGAACTAAGAGGAACACACTCAAATGCTTACAAATCATATAATATAATATGTAAACTAAACATAATACAATGCATAACCGAGAGATGATTTACAAGGAAAAAAATATCACCTCCCAAAACAATAACTATGCATTTGACTGTTTCCCTCCCAGCCAGGACTCCGACCAGGGCCAGGAAAAAAACCAAGCAATCACATTCCAAGACAAAGACAGAAAGCATGTTGGAAAATAGATATATGGGGATAGAAGACACAGTATGTACCTCTCTGCCCGCTATGGGAGGTCAGGATCCCCACCCAGTTAAAATGGGATAGTAAAAAGTTCTAGAATTACAATTAAAACACCCAAGAAAACGTAAGACAAAGGGGAACTGAGAACAAATAGGGATCAGATGTAGATTCCAAGAGCATACCACCAATGTACTTAGTTTGAAATCACCTACAAGTCTCTTCCAGACACAAGCACAAAATCCAACAAAGAGGAACACACTCAAATGCTTACATTATACATTCAAAATAAAAATAATAATACATAACAGAGAGATGATTTACAAGGAAAAAAAATATCATCTCCCAAAACAATAACTGCATTTGACTGTTTCCCTCCCAGCTAGGATTCCGGCCAGTGCCAGGACAAAACCAAGTAATCTCATTCCAAGACAAAGACAGAAAGCATGTTGGAAAACAGATATAAGGGGATAGAAGACACAGTATGTACCTCCCTGCCCACTATGGGAGGTCAGGAACCCCACCCAGAATTTTAGGCAAAGACTGAAATCAACCAGCATACCAGCAAAATGGCTCACATGTCCTAGGCCTGATATGCTCAGGAGAGATTGTGAAATAATTGGTACCAGGTAGATACTCTCTCTAGCCTCACCTATATTGTGTGTCTTTGTGGTCTAGTAGTTTGACACTTAAGCTTCTGACATGAAGGTCCTGGGTTAATCTCACTGTAAATGGCGCAAAGTTGAGTCACTGGGAAATAAATAGTTTTGTTTTTAGAAGTTTTGCAACACTGTTTATGAGGTCATTTCAGAGCTTTTAAAAAGAAACACGATAGAGGAAAAGTTGTAGATCCGAGGTTAAAAGCATCAAGAAAAACCAAATCAAAAGGGGACTGATCCAAAGACATAAGCCATGAAGGAAACACTCAAATGTTCACAAAGTTCAATTATTATATTCAAAACTAATAACTGTAATAGTACAAACAGAGAGAACAAACCATCATCTTTATTCTTTCTTCCCCTCCACCATCTGACTTTGGAACTCCCTACCAACCACTTGTAAACAAGCCCTTTAGACTGATGACTTCAAAAAAATTGCTCCCTGCTTCACTATAACACCCCCATTACTGAAAAATCGGCCAGACAATCTTCAGCCTGAAGCTTTGGCCTTAATGCAAAAAGAAGACAAAGAAGAAGAAGTTTTTTGTTTGTTTATTGCTTTAGGTCTCTTCCAACACAATTGAGGTTATATGAGAGACCGCTGAAACAAAAAAAACAAGCAATCCAACAAAAATAGTACAAATGTAAATCAAAATCATAACTTAAAGATATCATAAGCTAAATTATAAATAACCATGAACAAACAGGCAGAAGATTTACAGAGAAAAAAAATATCCCCTGCCAAAAATACAATCACAAACCAAAGAAGCAGGATAGACTAGTAAAGAGAAGAAGAAACGACATCACTATCGGATCGTACACCCATGCGAACATCATAGGTATATGATTCAAGGGTGATGCTCCCATCCAACCACCCGCAAGAAGAAGAAGAAGAAGAAGAAGAAGAAGAAGAAGAAGAAGAAGAAGAAGAAGAAGAAGAAGAAGAAGAAGAAGAAGAAGAAGAAGAAGAAGAAGAAGAAGAAGAAGAAGAAGAAGAGGAAGAAATGATTAACGAGGAAAAAAATATCATCTCTCATTCCTAGCCAAAGATTCCTTCCAGGACAAGGAAAAAAGCGAGCAATCGCAATCCAGACACAGAGAGCGACATGGAAAATAGATAGGATACAGCAAAATACCTCTCTGCCTTCCACTACCATGAGCGGTCAGAAGACCCCACCCCTTGTGCAAAGCTCTTTACTTACCATAGCCAATTTATCTGAGGAATTATGTGTCTTTTAAAAAAAAACAAAACAAAAAAAAAAAAACAAACAAATGAAAATTGGAGCATTTATATAGCGCAATATATCCACAAGCCGTTCTCAAAGCACTTTACAAGGGGTCCCTAGCCTACAGCAACACTTAACATGTAGAAAGAGACATGGCGATATTTACAGTTATTGTGGGCAGACACTGCTGTTAACGCCATTCATTTCACACCTAGCTGAGTACAGTGACAGGATGTGAGTAAAGACCTTTTTCCAAGTACTTAGCTATGCACCGCTCAGAACGGGTCTCGAATCCTGGACCGTCCCATCCGAGGTGAGAGTCATAAAAATAACAATAGAACATATAGCTGCACAAACAAACAAACAAAAAAAAAAAAAAAATCCAACAAAATTGTAATAGTGCCTTAGAAGTGTGGTGTCTAGTCTTATAGTCAAATGTTGTTCTTGGCTTGTGATTCCTTGAAAAGTGCTTTGTCGAACACAGTAATTATTGCATACTACTATTATAAAAGCTTCCTTTTCTCGACTTTTCATTAGAACAATATAAATATAATATAATACACAATGACATTTGATGATAATTCAATCAATTTAATAATCGTGTACATCTTGCTTGTTTTTCAATATTCACAAATTCCAAAGTGTAAAATTGTTATGTATTCAATTTAAGTGACATTTGATATGAATAGCGATTAAGTCGTGTCATACCGTTGAAAAATTTACCAGACCATACTCTTACAGACATGCCAACACTTCATATTCCAAAAGTGGAATTAGAAAAAGGAATTCTAACAATGGATAATTCTGTATCGCAATGACCACCAACTTTGCCACCAAACACATTAAGACAGTATTCCGACACAGCTGGCAAAACAACATATCACATGCATAAGGGAATGGAATGGGGAAGGGGAAAAGGAGGGCAATTAATTTTTTAAAAAATTCACCTTTCTAATCTTCCCCCCCCCCTCCATTTTTCTTCTTACCATCACTATTCTATTATTTTTGAAAATCTGAATTTTAGAGACAATGCCGGAATTGTAGAGAAGGAAGAGTGGAAATAGGAATAGGAATGATTCCACCAAAAGGGGAAGGTATGCCCTTCTCTCTCAAAAACACACATGCTCTCACACACACACACACACACACACACACACACACACACACACACGCACATATACTCTCTATATTGCGCCTGCTATGACCTGCTTAATGTTTGATATTTTCTGATTGCTTACAGTGAGTATTATTCAAAGTTATTGAGTAACTTTATTAAATCAAATAAGAAAAATCGCGATCCATTTTCCTGAAAAACACACAACTACAACCTATCTTAGGGTAAATACATTTTATTTTACAGTTCAGCCTTGCTATGTTGATTTTAAACTGCATTAGGCACTTTTTTTTTAAAGACAAAAACATGTTTGCTTGTACATAAACATAACAAGTCATAAAAAATATCTTTATATTTTTAGGAACACAATCATTTTAAAAATTAGCATATATAAATAACAAATGGCACCATTCTCCCAAGAGCTGGAAAAAGACCAAAATTACCCAACAAAATATAAAAAATGAAAAATACACGCATAAAGAATGCAAGTGTCTCACTCAACCCAAGGTTAAGAAGGAAACATTTCATGAATAATGTCTGTTTTAAATTCAAAGCAACCAATTTTTCACATTCAAGATGCCAAGCTAAAACAACACATGCCAAAACATTAATCCTTATTTATGTTCAACCATAATCTTTATCATGAAACCAACGGGAAAAAATTGTAACCCATCACCTCAAAACGCTGTTATGCCAGAGGGATTGAGATGGTCATATTTGAATCAATAGCCAATACTGAAACTTAGGCCAAGATTATCTGTTTTATTGGATAGAATTAATAGTTTCTTTTATTGTGGAAAAAAAAAACCCATTCATATTTTCTGTTTGCTCTAACATCATACAATTTTGAAGTGGTTGGTCAGAATTAGAGTTCAGAGAATTTTTAAGGAGTAAGTAAGATAAATAATTGGAAAGAAGAAAACAGAAAAATGGAGGGAAGCCAATTTCCATCAATACTGATGAATAGTAAATATGAGAATGTTGTTTTTAAGGGTTTTACAGCATTTTCAACACATTAAGGTCATATCAGCGCCAGTAAAAAGGAAGAAAATGGGAAAGTAAAAAGTTCTAGAATTACAATTAAAGCACCCAAGAAAAGGTAAAACAAAGGGGAATTGGTTCGAATAGGGAACAGATGTAGATTCCAAGAGCACACTATCAAAGTACTTAGTTTGAGATCAACCAAAAGTCTCATCCAGACACGAGCACAGGTCCCCACTAAGAGGAATACACTCAAATGTTTACAAGTCATATAATATAATATGTAAACAAAACATAACAGAGAGATGATTTACAAGGAAAAAAAAATCATCTCCCAAATTTATACATTTGACTGTTTCCCTCTCAGCCAGGGTATCCGGTCAGAGCCAGGACAAAACCAAATAATCTCATTCCAAGACATGGACAAAGCAAGTTGGAAAACACATTATAGCGGGATAGAAGACACAGTCTCCCACTATGGGAGGTCAGAAACCCCACTCAGTAAATATGAGAATACACAGTGGCCAACTTTTCAAAGAGCTTATATTATATGGGAAACCCTAACACACAATATCTCTTTCGTTTTTTATTTCTTTCTGATATATTTAGAGGGTATGTAGAAAGAACAAAATGAGCATTTATTTATTTATTTAGAAAAAGAATGGATAAGCAATCGTCATAATATTAATATACCACATTAATTACATTATTTTTGTTATGTCACCTCATAGAACATATTTATGCTAATTAACATTTAAAAAAATAATTCTGTATTCTCATCTTTTCAATGTTGTTGACAATAAGATAGTGATTTTCTTTTTTTAAATGACATATAATGCATGCCATGTATATTGTGCGCCTAGAGCTATATTGTATGGGACAGGCGCTATATAAATAAATTTTCATTATTATTATTATTATCATTATTATTATTATTATCATAATTATTATTATATTAATAATAATATTGCCATGACTCGAAACAGCAGGATGTTTGGACTATTATATGATATACATAGGTTTTAAAGATTTTTCTGTTCTTTGTTTTAATTTGCTGGGTAAAAAAATCATAATCCTGGAACAAACAAGGGTCAGTTCCATACATCTAATCAGTCCAAATTTTTTTTCTTTTTCTCTTAAAAATTTGTCTCCAGATTGCCAAACTGTGACAGCCCTGATTTTATCATGACAGTTGGCCGCTATGAGAATACAATTTTGACAATTCAAAGATATAAATATAAAAAAGTAACATACCAGCCAAAAATTATTTCAGTCAAAGCATTCTGTCAAAATATTCAAAGAACATAAATAAAAACATGTAAAATATATTCCAAGTAATGTGTAAGAATAGTTTTTATTTGTTTGGGATAATATTAATAATTAATTTTGATTAAAATTAAAAAATAAAATAAAAAAGCTCTACAAATACAAATAATTCAGATTTAAATGCAATGTAGTTAATTAACTCACTCAATCCTAGAGATTTTTTCTAATTTTCAAAATTGGAAAAAATGCAATTTAAAATGAGCATGTACATAGATAGTTTCATTCAACTATCATTAACATGTGAAAACTAAAAAACATTAGCTCTGATACTACGCTTATAATTTGTCCCATAAGAATGTAATAAATAGGCATGGGGTAAAAGTAACCCGGTTAATCTACGGATATAGTCGGTGTTAGGGTTGAGTGAGTAAAACAATCACTTTAAAAAAAAACAAACCAAACAGCCTAACAAATCCCTCAGGCATGCCGTTTTTCAGACCAATCTCTAAACACAAATTCTTCATATTATATCTAAACACAAAAGGATTCTTTTGAAACTTTTTTAAATAGGTGACTAAAATATTAGTATTAGTGCTAAAAAAAAAAAAAAACACCAGAAAGTGCAAAGGGCAATTTTTGCCCCGTGGTAATCTGTCATTGCCAACATGCGATTCAACAGATTAGTCTGATTATGGCCCATCGTGCCAATCCTGTATTGTGTCAGAATGAACAAAAGTTTAAGAAAATTGAGTTGTGTAAAGTCAATATGACTAGAATTACTATAGCGATTGCTTGCTACCCACTTTCCACAAATCTAACGGCGGGAACAAGGTCCTTTTCTCATTTTAGTCCGTCGGTATGGAACACCATTCCACAGAGCATCCGAGAATCCAAATCATTGTCTGTTTTCAAGAAATCCTTGAAAACATTCTTTTTTGATGTCAGGTACTTTAAATATTGTTTTGTGTTGTAATTTAAAGCACCAAGAGCCTCATTGTGGAGGATACCATGCACTTCATAAGACTAAAAAGGTGTATTATGTATTATTATTATTAATTAGGAAATTTAAGATTCTCGAACGAAGAGTGAGACACAAAACCTACTATCCTCAATGTAGTCCTTCAGAATCATGAAGTCCATGGAGTCAAAGTTTATCCCGGATCTTTATAGTGCGAAACGGACTATAGCAATTGCTTGCTACCCCTTGGATAGAATGCTAGTCTATCACATAGTACTTTCCACCAGATCTAATTGACCCAGCTACCCAATCACAGGAGAGTCATAACTCAAGAGTTTGCCTGGGACCTATCTCATTCACTTTGCATTGAAGCGAGTGCTCTACCAACTGAACTACCAGGAAAACTAACTTTCTTCAATGAAAGGGCACAATTAAAATTTAATTTTAAGCATTTTTTTTTTCTCACTCTTTCTTTCATTTATGTCTGCGTATATTATGTATATGCTATAACCAAATAAAAAACTGCCCTCATGGACAATAAAGATATTATTATTATTAGGTTCACCCTTACATAATAAAATTTTGGGACGATTAGACATATTTTCGGATGTGTTGTTGTTCTTGTTGTTGCTGTTGTTGTCATTTCTAATACAGAGTCCTTAGAGCTTACGTTCATAGGTCCAATGTCATGTAGTAGTATGTAGATGCTTTTTGTTTTTTTAAATTGTTCTGTTGATCTTTGGATCCACTCCGACACAATACTGGATGGAGTATAGAGTTCACACATTAATTAACATATCACAGGAATCCTTCAGTAGTCCCACCAAGAAACGATTGGATATCGGGTGGGAGAGTATTGGTCTACGCTGATTTCTTGGGTTTGCCTTGTGGTTTCGGCAGGGTGTTCATGTACTTACAAATGATGGACAACATCACTTCATCAGCACCACCACCAATAGATACCAGACGCATGTCTCTGTTGAGTAAAAAAAGAAACAATTAAAACAATTAATGTTATGAACATTATATATATAATATATAATATATAAATATTATATATATATATAAATATAATAATATATAATATACATATTTACTAAAAAAATGTTCTTTTTGATCATCTGTGCAAATATTGAAATATAAGGAAAAGACCCCCCCCCCCCCCCCCAATAAAAAAAAGAATACCCAAATAAAAATAAACTAAAAGAGAAAAAAAAACAACTCATAAAAAATAAAAACCCCTAAAAAACAAAACGCAAAATAACTAAACAAAAAAAAAGATTCCCTCCCAAACACCCCCTCCCCACACTTAGAACTTAAAACAAAGAAAAATAAAAAAAAAAAAAAAAAATTAGACATGACCCCAAGCCAAAACTTTCCTGACCTGTAAAGACGACTGACCATCATCTCATTGGTGTAACCCATACCACCCCAGAATTGCAGACATTTGTCAATAGACTCTCTCAGCAGACGTCCACACTTCAATTTACACATGGAGGCTTGTTTGGTCACGTCATGACCTCTCACGTACAAGGCTGGAATAAAAATAGAATTCACCATTTACAACAAGACTGAATTTATCTTAAATTTGACCGGCTGGTTCCTATGTGCGGCTATGTGGTCTTGTGGTATGACTGTTCTGCGCGACACATACTTGATTCCTTGGAGAAGGCTCTTTACCCACATTCTCTCATCATACTCAGGTGTAAAATGAGTACCTGGCCGTTAACAGCGCTGTCTCTGTTGGAAAAAATGTTTAGTGGATATTGTGTTATATATTAAAGCTCAATATCTTATTGGTTCGAGCCACGTCCTAGGCAATTCGAAGTCATGACAGCAGACAAGTAAAAAATTACATTTTATAATTTGTTGTGCTGATAGTTGGGTTGGCATGCCCTACAACTAAGACTAAGATTACCATAGGGACAGATGGACCAAAAACATTTCTGGTCATTGGTCTGAATGTGATGGCAACCTTTAGGATCTGTTACCAGATAAGATTGAGATAACCCAGACCTCAGATGCAGTGCAGAGCCACACAGTGAGCAATAAAAACTAAGTTTCTTCTTCCTAAAGTAAAAAAAAAAAGTGAGATACTAACAGTGGGGATCAAAGCTGTGGCTGCTGGCTGGAAATGTAGTGGTTTATCCACTCAACTGTATCGACTCCTATTTCAGTCCTCAGAAAAAAAAAGCACAAAACTTGTGCATATGTATTACAGTACAGCTGCTGGGGCCAAAGATCATATTTCTAAGCACAGCAAGTGCTTAAGAGGGAAGGGGGGGGGGGGGGGCAGAAAAAAGTTTCAAATTTCATATTTTTTGCCAGAAATCCAGTTACCCTTATATATTATGAGCCGACATAATACCACTTTGAGACAGTGGGTCATATTTGATAAAGAATTAGTCAAAAAAACAAATGTGCCTGTGGAAATGTGTCACTGATGGATAACATGAGATTTTAAAATATTACTACAACTAATAAAATCCAACGCTAATCTTTTGTCTCTTACAACCTAATTAAAAATTCAATAGACAGATATATATGTGTTCTCATAATGAATGACTGTACCTTGGTAACATATAATCTTGCATCTTTTCATAATATAGTGAGCTGGGAAGATAATAAACATAAACATGATATGAAAACCGATTGGGTAAGAGTCATGATTCTTACCCACAGTGCGGTAGAGAGCCGACTTGAGCATCTCAAGTTCGGTGGCCACCTCAGCCAAACTGTAGTGGACGTATTGCTGGTCCAACACACTGGCACCGAAGATCTTCCTCTGTCTAGCATAGTCAATGGTTTCCTGTAGAATAATTTCGAGTGGTCGAATGGCTGGGGAATGGAGAGGATATTGTAAAACATTTAAAAACTGAGCATTTTATAAGCTGAGAGTAGTAATTATCCAGAGACATAAGGCCCATGGAGCCGTTTAACCCAATTTCTATAGCCTGTAACTGACAATAGAAATTGCTAGCTACCCTTTGCATAGGACATTAGTCTATCACAAAGTAATTTCCACCAGATCTAACAACCAGCTATCCAATCACTGCCGGGTGGAATTAGATGTTAGAATATAATCTAGACTTCATCCAGGGTCGATCTTTGCATGTGAAGCAAATGCTCTACCACCTGCGCTAAAGGCAGCCCCAAAGATAAGAGAAAGATTGAGAGATTGGTCACTTTGTTTATGAGGCGAGAGCTATCAAGATGACACCAAAAAACCCCCCATAAATTGAACAAAAATGAAAATATGACATTAAAAGTGAACAAAATAGTCAACATCCGACTGTTTCACGATCCAACTTTATCTTCAGGAAACACACCCTAAACAATGATGGTCCTTAAAAAGTATTGAACAAAAATAATATATTATAACAATAACATCCACTAAAATGAGGAAGACAATAAACACAAAATGTTTTGTAAAATTGTAGCATCACAAACTCTTGTTCAGTAAACAACAACAATAACAACAAAAACAGAAAAATAGATAAATGTAAACGATACATAGAATCCAAGAAGGAAAAAGAGGAGAAAAAGAAGATGGAGAACGTCATCATCTTTCTTCCTTTCATTTTACAGTCCAAGTCCAAGCTTCTTGGATCGTTCTACTTACCAGGACTTTAAGAGCTATGAGGCTCCAATGCTACGAGATTGTTGCGATAATGTCATGATATTGTAGGTTGTTTTTGTCTATTGTTTTTTTTTGTTCTTTTCTTTTTTTTCCCCACTAAATAATAATTTTAATAATATTAATTGCATTTCATATCATTCAGCTATCCTAATTAATACCAAAGATAAAATTAAGATAAGTAAATGAGAAAATCTTATATGAATCTTGGCCAAGGGTTAAGACTGAGTTGGAGTTGTGAAAGAAAAAAAACCTACCTAAGGCAGCAGCGAAGATTCTTTCTTCCTGGAATTGAATCATCTGGTATGTAAATCCTAGACCTTCTTTTCCAATGATATTTTTAGCAGGGACTCTTACATCTTCAAAGAAGATCTGGGCGGTATCGGATGAATGCATGCCAAGCTTATCAATACTCCTGGCTATATGAACTCCTGAAATCAAATAGGGGAGGATCTTGAATAACAGCTGATCTGCCAACTCTCCTTACCTTATTGATAACAATGTGAAATTGAATGTAAGCTTCAATTTAATATACGAAAACAGATAAAATGTATGTTTTGGGTTTCCCCTTTATCAACAAAACAGGATGAATGAAACATTACAGATGAATGAGATAATCTGGTAGTGGCGCTGTTAAGATGAATTAACAAAAACATTGATGGGCAGGAAATAGTATGCTCCTTTGTAAGGAAGCACAGATTAAAATAGAACAATAGGTATTTATAAAAAGGTGTGCAATTAATTAAGTCAAAAGAGGGGAGGCGGGGAGGAACTGTTTATGCATAGGAAACTCCTGATATTTATTCTCATATCAATTTCCCAATCTTTAAGTTATTTTTCTAAATTTTAATTTTAGCATGTTTTATGGGAGGTCAGGAACCCCACCCAGCCGGAACAGAAAGATTGGTTGATTTTATCCCCTATCAATGGAACACTCTTAGGTAAAGAACAAAACTTTGGGACCAACAAGTGGTGGTGTTGACTTTAGTCAGAAGGTGTTGGCTTTATGCCGATTCCATTGTCGTTGCTAAAATTGAATTTGTGGTAAAAATGATGAAACTTGGGTTAAGTTTATATAAATATTTCTTGAGGAAAATGTGAAAACCTGAAATTTCTAATTATTGTTGCTGAAGAAGTAATATTTAATAATAATAATAATAATAATGATGATAATAATAATAATAATAATAATAATAATGATGATAATAAGAACAACAACAACAACAACAATAATAATAATAACAATAATAATAATAATAATAATAATAATAATAATAATAATAATAATAATAATAATAATAATAATAATAATAATTTATGATAATTTTAACTTCAGATTTCCTTTTTGGCATCAGCTTCACAGAAGTATAATACGAGGTGGAGAGTCACATATCAAAATAGAATGGAATCATTTGTGAAAATAAAAGAATGTTTTCTTATTAAACATGAGTTGGGAAAATTGGTTCGCCTGATTATGAATGCATCATGAACAAGATAGGAAATCCAGTCTTGCCATATGTCCTTTGTATGAATTATTTCAGTATTGAAATCTTCAGTGTCTGATACTAGTCAGTGAACCATATTAGTGAACCAATGCCTCAAAACAGTTTTACAATGGGATGATTTTGAAGCTGAAAATCAAACTTCTATTGAGAAATATGAGAATTGATAAAGTTCAAATACATTTCATTAGACTGTAATAAATGTGAGAAAAAGCTAAGCATTTCCTATTTCTCTTCATTTTTGCATTAAATTCATTTTTAGAACCTGGTTCAAACTGACATAATACAGGTTTGACGCAATGAGTCACATTTGTGTAGTAAGCTGAACGATCACAAATCAAAAAAACCCAAAAAACCCCAAGTAAGCTAACAAAATATCAAAACTTCTGAATTTTTATAAAATTCACGTGCAAGGACTGAAAAAAGGATGATGTGATCTAAATGTGTGGTAGTGACATCCCCCAAAATGCACATTGTACGATGATGCAATGCTACAGAGGTAGAGTTTAAAATTTTTTTTACACATCCAAGAGCATTATAAATGGAAAGGAATAGATCAAAAGGAAGTCACGGCTCAGCCTATCTTTATCGTCACCCTTATAATCAACAATAACATCGTCATCATTGTCACAGTCGTTATCATCATAATTGCCATTATCACCATCAATAACATCGTCATCATTGTCCAGTCGTTATCATCATAATCACCATTATCATTCTCAACAACACCATCATCCTGCTTCACAAATCAAATCAATTAAATCAAAGTGTGTTGAATCCATTATACACCATATCATCATCTTTACCAGGTGAATCCATCGGTAAACAGATAAGTGACTTGTTTTGGTGAGGTTTCCCTTCACTGGTGTTTGCCAAGAGACACATCCAGTCAGCCTGTGTCCCGTTGGTCGTCCACATCTTCCCTCCATTAATGATCAAGTCATCTCCGTCTCTTGTGGTTCGAGTCTGGATGCCTTAAATTATAAAATAGGAAAGAAGATTAAATTTAACTATTCAAATGTTTTTCTTGCAGTATTGTAGAATGGTAGAAATTAGTTGTGGTTGTACTTATATTTGTAGTAGTAGTAGTAGTAGTAGTAGTAGTAGTAGTAGTAGTAGTAGTAGTAGTAGTAGTAGTAGTAGTAGTAGTAGTGCAATGGTAACAATGATAGTAGTAGAGGTAGCAGGAGTAATAATCGGGAAATTATTGTCGCAGAAGAAATACTATTATTCAATAATAATAATAATAATAATAATAATAATAATAACAATAATAATAATAATAATAATAATAACAATAATAATAATAATAATAATAATAATAATAATAATAATAATAATAATAATAATAATAATAACAATAACAATAATAATAACAATAATAATAATAATAATAATAATGATAATAATAATAATAATAATAATAATAATAATAATAATAATAATAATAACAATAATAATAATAATAATAATTAATAATAATAATAATAACAATAACAATAATAATAATAATAATAATAATAATAATAATAATAATAATAATAATAATAATAATAATAATAATAACAATAATAATAACAATAATAATAACAATAATAATAATAATAATATAATAATAATAATAATAATAATAAATAAAAATAATAATGAATAATAGTAAATAATGATAATAATAATAATAATAATAATAATAATAATAATAATAATAATATAATAATAAATAATAATAATAATAATAATAATAATAATAATAATGATAATGATAATAATAATAATAATGATACATATTGGACACAACAATCGAATCCACTTTACAAATAAACAGTTCCCAGTGTTTGTCGAGAATTCAGTGTGACTGATTTACTGAATAACTTACTAGCAACATCAGAGCCTGATCCGACTTCACTGACCCCAAGACAGGCAACTTTGTCTCCCGATATAGATGGAGCAAGGAACTCTCTTTTTAGGTAGTCACTGCCAAATCTAGGACGAGGGTTACAAAATAATGGTTATGATGAAGATGATGATGATGACGTGGATGACAATAGTGATATTGATGATGACGAAAGCTGTAAATGACAAATAAGATTATGACTAGTATTCAAAGGAATCTTTATTTTGAACCGTAACTATTTCCTAAAGACTTTTTGAAAACTTTATTAATTAAAGTATTGAGTAAAGACAAGTATCCAATTATCACGATCACATTTTTGTTGTTGTCTTAATAGGCTTCAACAGTCATGACGTCACTTCCCTCGTAATGACGCAGAGTAGCTTAGTAACAGGTTCTAAACTATCGGAAGAATGGCGGATGCCCATATGAAACACATCTGCAATGAGCATAAAAGTGCATCCACAGGAGAAAAACATTATAAATCTGATCATGTTTTGACTTTTAAACATTCTGATCACAAAACCAATCTGCTCGTTGCTGCTCGGAGGTGAAATCAGACTATTGACTCCAATTATAGGCAAAGACTGATATAACCAGGCATCAGCTGCAGTGCAGCACTGCAAAGTGAATTAACTAGCGGTTTATTTTCTTTTTTCAGGAAAAAGTGAGTTGCCAAAAACAGGACTGGAACAAGGTTTCTAAGGTAGTAAGCAAGAATGCCTAATCAAAATCAGCCATCTAGTTCCTAGATTGAGATCATAAGTATAAATGTACAGATCTTCCAGACATACTTAGCTAGAGCAGGCGTGGCCATATCTGTCTGTACCCCAATAGCCATAGGAATTCCTCCACATCTAATAGTGCCAAGCTCCTCAGCCACGGCAACGCTGTAGGAATAGTCCAAACCGAGACCTCCATATTCTGGTTTTGAATAAAAAAACAAAAGAAGTTTAAAATGTGGTAATAATATTAATAATCATAATTAAATGTGTAATATATATATATATATATATATATATATATATATATATATATATATATATATATATATATATATATATATATATATATATATATATATATATATATATATATATATATATTATATATATATTATATATATATATATATATATATATATATATATATATATATATATATATAATATATATATATATATATATATATATAGACAAAACAAACAATAATTGACCTACCTTCTCAAACTGTATAGGTGTGGGGTGAACCAGATGTCTAAAATGATTTTAAAACCAAAAAGACCAGAAATGTGATAATTTAGTCTTTGACAATTTTCATATATTATATCTAAAGAAAAAATGAGGATCACTACATGAATTGGAAAAAAAAAATCCCATTAAAATCAAATGATACACAACTCTTATAAAAATCAGTGCTAATGTAAAACTGGGGAACCACTGGTTGAAACCAAAGAACAAAAATTAGACAAAGAATCCCGAATTTCTGATACCCCACAAAATTAAGCAACAAAACAATGTACGAAAAGTGCAACGAAAGACCCCTATTTATACAAATCCTAAAGGCAAGATGGAAACTTTTGGACATATACTCAGACAAGATGAACATGTACCTGTTAATAAGGACATAAATACTTTTCCCCCCCGTTTGGACACAAGTAATATAAAGGCATACCACCCAATTCAATTCACACTGCCCTCAATAGAGACCTAAAACGCCACCAAAAACCATGAACTAAAATCAAAGGAAGACCTTCTGACATTAGCATCTACAGGAAAAGACCATGAACTGTGGAAGGAATTGACACAAACGATTAGAGAGGCAGTCGAAGTGTCCCGATTGGATGATTGGGAACCAAAAGTCCCTAAGTTAAATTAAGTCATATCCATAACATTAAAGACAAAATAAAGACTTTTACCCAACTTCTACATTTTGAGCCTATAAGTCCTCTAAAATAATAGCGTTTTGAGAAGGTAGGTGACAGATATCGTAAAGTCTTTCTATACGGGTCAATCTTATCTTGATGTAAGAATTCCATTTTAAAAAAAATTCTTTTAAGACTAATCACAAATCTTTTCAGACTTTTCTCCAATTCTAAAAATATTTGTTTATCAAAAAAGATATTTAAAAAAATGGAGTTAAGATCTATAATCTGTTGTGGACATGAGCTGAGAAAATAAGTTGGTCTCATGCTGGTACACTTGTGGGTAGAAGTAAGAAGATAAAATGGATATATACTATTCTACAGTTGGTCTGATGCTGGTACACTTGTGGGTAAATGTAAGAAGATATAATGGATATACTATTCTACTGTTGGTCTGATGCTGATACACTTGTGGGTAGAAGATGCATGAATGGATATACTATTCTACGATACAGTATTTGCTGGATTCTAGCACGAGCTCTGGAGAAGCCAAAAAGGGTCCTACAATCGGTGTATGCCAAACTTCGATGTTCATGAGAGGTAACAAATTATTATATAGAGGTAACAAATTATTATATAGAGGCAACAAATTGTTATATAGAGGTAACATATTGTTATATAGACGTAACAAATTATTATATACAGGTAACAAATTATTATATAGAGGTAACAAATTATTATATAGAAGAGAAAATTTGGTCACCCAGCTCCACCATGCCGTATTGCCGAACGTCCTGGAATTCGGTTTGCTAGAAACTAGCCAATACTATATTATTATGAAATGGGTGACATCAACTTCATTCATTTTACAGAATTTAAGTGTCAAATATTGGTCACTACCTGTAGGCTTAGTAACTCCTAAAAAGCCATTGTCTCCAAGCGTCTTGAACACTTTATGTGCAGGAAATATCTTCTGCTTCTCCCATTCCTCCACATGAGGGTTGATTTCTGTGTCTATAATCTAGAAAAAAAATTATTATGATGATGAACATGAAAATGATAACAATAACAAGCTGATAAAATATCCAGAATCAAAATGTGAACCTCTTTGCTTTTGAAGAATGGTCATACATAAGAAGCAAACAACCCGAATTCTTTCTTTCTCCTCTATTATTAACAAAATTAATTAAAATTAATTCTCTAACCCTTTTCATTTGTTACAATACAATAGTAGCTAGATATTATTACTAAATTACCCTCCTTTCCCTCTTTTAAAACTTCAGAAACACTGCTTACAATTTACTTACAATAAACTTCATCAAAAACAAGTTGCCCATTATTACCTTTTACTCATTATGAATATGATTGAGATAGATAGAGAGAGAGAGAGAGAGAGAGAGAGAGAGAGAGAGAGAGAGAGAGAGAGAGAGAGAGAGAGAGAGAGAGAGAGAGAGAGAGAGAGAGAGAGAGAGATTTCATACACATTGACTGATTGGATTATATAATATCGAGGTAGAAGGAACGTGTCTTATAATCAAAATAAGAAAACCCACTTTCCGTAGCGAATTTTTCAGTTGTTGGTGGTCAGGGCCATAGATGATGTCAACAAATTCGTCTTCTGCTACACTCTCGCTTGATGCTGGCCTCCCTTTTTGGGACGAAAGCGAAAGGCAAGTAGAAAAGCTTTGGTTTAAAGTCTTCACGGAAGGCCGGAGTAATCTTTGAATAACAGACATTGTGTAAATTTATTCATATATTACACGCAGTCGCATAGGAATCAATCAGATAGGAGAGTGATAACAAAGTACAAAGTTAAATAATTAAATAACCAATGAATAGTGAACAACAGATAACAAACAGTCTGTAGCTGTGGGGTGAACTTTGTTCCGTCGTGAAGTGAATCAGTAGCGTTTGTCGAGTGACAAACTGTTGACTTCGCTAATTTTACTTAAATTACTTCACTCCACTCATAATCTGATACCTGACCCTGACGTATGTCTTTTGGGTCGCGCTCCTCCCCGCACCCCCTCTCTCTCTCTCTCTCTATCTCTCTCTCTCTCTCTCTCTCTCATAACACATCGCCCGCCACCTTTTCATATTCTTTGAACTTGACTGACACCGACATCGTTTCAGATAGGACGAAGTTGACGCCACTCAGGTCTTTGTTATTATTTTTTGCTATCCAAGTAATTTTCACTAAACTGCACTAACCTGACTTAAGCGTTAAAGGCGTCATGTCACGTCCTACATGTTTAGAGTTGCTGTTGGCCAGGGACCACTTGTAAAGCGCTTTGAACACGTTTAGTGGATATTGCGCTATGTAAAAGCTCAATTTGATTTTTAAAGGTTACACATAGTTTTTTTTGTGTGTTGGTCCGTTATATTTCAATGGCAATGTTGTGAGTTTCTTAGCCAAGCGCGTGGAATTGAATTTGGAACTGATGGCAAAGTGAAAAAAAAAATAAGCAGAGAGGTGTCTATTTTATGTGAAGCGGCGATAGAGTGTGTGAGTGGCTGTGTGTAAATGCGAGTGTGTTGTATTGCATACACATACACACAGTGCATAAGTAACTGTCAATATCACAGTAAGTTATCAATGGTCGAAAACACCGGGCGCAATTAAAAAGAAAAGACGTTTTTAATTAATTCATTTTTTAAACGTTGGCCGGGTAAAATTAGTTCGCGGTAAAAATTAGTTCGAAGAAAGAATGAAATGACAACAAAGAATAATAAGGAAAAAAATCGGGACATTCGAATGAGTTCAAGGAAGCTGTGCTGGAGTCATACTTTCACACATAAAGTAAAAGTCTATTGCTGGAGTTTACTTATTATTATTATATTTGTAATGTATGGGAAATAACTGTGTAATTGTTATGGTACTTGTAATAACGACAGAGTCATGTCCCATGTCTTGAGGAGGGAACGCCATTCTTACGTAGGTAACTAACTTCCTTTTGTTGTTGTTGTTGTTGTTGACGAGCCCATAACAATTTGGGCTATCAGACCTGCAAATATGTACACGTCGGTCCACGACTATCAAATAATTAATTAAATGAAGAAACAAATCAATAAATAAATCCAAAAAGACTTGCCTTACTTGACAACCAGGAAACACTGGAAAAGTTTTAAGCAAGTTACTTGATACTTTAAATAAATAAAATGAATAATATAACCTACATATAACCTATATAACCTAATACAACAGCGATGTATTCGTATACAAAGGGATCAATGAAGTTTATCAGCAAGTTGAGTTCATCAATAGCAGTTTGTTGTTGCAGTTGTAGTGATGCTAGGAAATTATTGAACGTTCGTAGCCAGTGGTTCCATCGTTTTGAAGCATTGGGGTCGTTAGGGCCAGCGTTAAACCTCTCACGTCGAAGGAATCGTTCCATGGCGGAAATCTTGAAATGTTGAATAACCTGAAGTGAGTGTAGGAGAGTCTGTCTTTAGTTTAAACCTAAGTCTAGGTTTATTCAACATTCAAAAGAGGTACGACGAGAAACATGATGATCTGTAACACAAGCAGAAAAGCAAACAGTTGCGAAAAAAGATAAAGCAGACATACGATATCAAAGCGTTGAAAATAACAACAAAGCGAAGCGCACTAACAAAGCTACATCACAACATGGATATCATCCAAAGATGTATGGAACAGGATGAACGTGAGTTCTGGAAAGAGGATCATTGATATTCTTGCAGGTGGTGAAGATACTGGGCATTTAGGAGAATGCCATACCATTTTTTCTGCATCATCTGGAAGGTAGAGACTATCATTCTGGGGTCAATGCAGAGGTGTTTGAAGACTGGATAAAGAACCGTTTGCTGCCTTTCCTCGAAGCACTCAGCCGTATTGCATTTGACAACGCCACAATTCTGTGGTCCATGATCACCTCAATGCTCCAACTTCGGCAACTATAAAACTGATAATATTTCATGGCTCCAATCAGACAGCACTACATATTCTGACTATTTATCAAAGGCTCAAATATACTCAAAAAGAAACAAACCAGAAACAGTTTTCAAAGCAGACTGTCTAATCAATGAGTTTTGACACGAGGTTGCGCGACCTCCCCCATATCACTGTAAGCGCAATCCAATCGAGCTCATTTGGACCCAAGTAAAGGGAAAGATGAGAGGTGGAACACCAAATTTACTTTCATCGACGAGCAATAAATGATATAACAAGGGAAGACTGGGAAAAGGCATGCTCCAAACTTAGCAAACTGGAGGAAAAATATATTTCATTGGATAGAGTGATGCCATGAAATAATTCCATTTCTCCCTTTCCTCATCCTCGCCATTAGAATGTGATGATTAATGTATTCAGTATGTCTTTGTTGTTGGTGGCGTTGTTGTTGTATTTGTTTTTTATTACTGAACACATGTACATATTTATGAGGAAAAAAATGTATCACAAATTGATGAATTTCTACTTTTGACCAGTTTACATTGAATTTATGTAATCCTCTCTGGCAAAATACAAGCTATTTCTATAAATTTTGTAATCAAAAAGATGTAGGTACGTTATATTCACTTTCATTTGGATCCATCAGTAATGTGTATTGATAGTTATATAATATAAATGTCTGATACTTAACGATTGCCATTCGTTCCTTCATAATCAGATTACCGAATGTATATCTTTAAGTTTCAATTAACTGAACTTTCCATTTTAACGAATACCTTCAAAATGGATAAGCAGAAATGTCATAATTTTGATACTGTAAATCATCTGCGAGTTACGATCCTTACCAGTTATCGATTCTAATGTAACTGTTATAAGCGAAATCCTTTCCTATTGTTTTACAATTAATGTATTGATTCTGAGGTTCATACAAGCTTTTGCAACTGTGCATTGAGGGGCAGCTGAGAAAAAGAAGAAAAAGAAGAAAAACACGCGCCACTTATTAAAAATCTGACTATAGGTTGTAAGAGACAAAAGATTAGCACAGGATTTTATTAGTTTGTAATATTTTAAAATCTCATGTTATCTGCCAATGACACATTTCCACAGGCACTTTTGTTTGGTTTGCTTTTTTTTTTACTAATTAATTCTTTATCAAATATGACCAACCACCTCAAATTGGTATTATGTCGGCTCATAATATATAAGGGTAACTGGATTTCTGGCTAAAAATATGAAATTTTTGTTAGTTTCTCTTGAGTTATTGGGGGAGGATTAATACGATATCTTACTCTGCAAAAATCTTAAAATTTCTGAACTTTTACTCATGGATAAAGTTGCACCACTATCCCTATGGTAGTACAGTCCACTCCGGAGAATAGCAACACATTGGGATCAGCGAAAACCTTGCGATTAACCGAAGTTGAGTTTCCTCAAGTTTCCTGTCCACGATTGCAACATTTTACTCTTATACTTATATGTGCTAAACTCAAATAAGTTGTTACAAACATTGTTCTTAGCCAACCACAGACAGCAATTTGATTGAAACAAAAACAATATGGTATCCCTGTATAGATTCTGACAAACAAAAGAAGTTTGATGCAAGTCGACATCTTATTCAAATTGAATTAACTTTCACTCTTTTGTTCTTAAAATTTGTAGGAGTCAAAGGGTTATAATTTCGCAGTATGCTTATTTGAACAACTCGTTTCATAAATATCGTTGTTGCGAATATATGTTTCATTTTATAATCAAAATATTATCATTAACTATGCATTCTAAAGGGGAAAAAATCACAAAATTAAACTGTAGAAACTTCTCCAAAAAATATGTAAGGGGAAGTAACTGAAATCAATGTTATTTATTTTTCAATTCTTAATAATATTTCATTAATTTGAAAACAATTGAAGTTAAAAAAAAATATTCCACGTAAGATAAATTATCAATTTAATTTGCTAGTAAGTAAAACGATGTTTAGTAATATAATTTATAAATAACAATAGTTACAATCAAATTGTTTTAAATATTTAAACTTGGAAGAATACTAACAGTAAACGTTAATAAAGATCTGTGTAAATTCATTAAACTTAATGCTTACAAATTATACATTCAAATTTAGCTTTATTTGAGCTAAAATAACAAATATAATGTACTTTTTTTCGTGGATTTCAAGTCCACTTCAAAATACTTTAAGAAAAGGATCTGGAAACATTCTTGTAAAGAGTCCACCGACAAAATAAAACCGTGATCTCTTCTTTCGATATCCAGACAATTTCATTACTAATATTTTTTTGTGACCGTCTGTTTGGTTCTCTCTCTCTCTCTCTCTCTCTCTCTCTCTCTCTCTCTCTCTCTCTCTCTCTCTCTCTCTCTCTCTCTCTCTCTCTCTCTCTCTCTCTCTCTCTCTCTCTCTCTCTCTCTCTCATAACGTATTGCCCGCTACCTTTTCATATTCTTTGAACTTGACTGACGCCGAAATCGTTTCAGATAGGACGAAGTTGACGTTACTCAGGTCTTTGTTATTATTTTTTGCTATCCATGAGTAATTCTCACTAAACTGTACTAACCTGACTTAAGCGTTAAAGGCGTCATGTCACGTCCTGCATGTTAAGTGTTGCTGTTGGCCAGGTACCCCTGGTAAAGCGCTTTGAGCAAGTTTAGTAGATATAACGCTATACCAAGGCCGTCTATATAGCAGGCCTTGGCTATACTCAATTTGATTTTAAAAGGTTATACATAGTTTTTTTTTTTGTGTGTGTTGGTCTGTTATATTTCCCATTGACAATGTTTTGAGTTTCTTAGCCAAGCGCGTGGAATTGAATTTGGAACTGATGGCGAAGTGAAAAAAAAAATAAGCAAAGAGGTGTCTACTTTATGTGAAGCGGCGATAGAGTGTTTGAATGCGAGTGTGTTGTATTGCATACACATACATACAGTGCAGATAGATACACACATAAGTAACTGTCAATATCACAGTAAGTTAGCAGTGGTCGAAATCACCGGGCGCAATTAAAAAAAAAAAGAAAGACGTTTTGATTTAATTCATTTTTTTAAAACGTTGGCTGAGTAAAATTAGTTCGAGGTAAAAATTAGTTCGAAGAAAGATTGGAATGACAACAAAGAATAATAATGAAAAAAAATTGGGACATGCGAATGAGTTCGAGGAAGCCGTGCTGGAGTCATACTTTCACATGAAGTAAAAGTACTGGAGTGTACTTATTATTATTATTATTATTATTATTATTATTATTATTATTATTATTATTATTATTATTATTATTATTATTATTATTATTATCATCATCATATTATTATTAATTATTATTATTATTATTATATATTATTATTATTATTAATTATTATTATATTATTATTATTATGTGTAATTAGTTATTGTAGTTAATAAGACAGGTTATGTCCATGTATATTTCTGGAGAC
>NC_088371.1:12403246-12428246 GCF_034508935.2 Berghia stephanieae
ATATAAAAAAATCCTAATATGTGACTCACGGCCTGAAAGCGATATTATGCATGATAAACTAGGTGCTGGGAATGGAAGCTTCTGTGAAGAAAAAAAAAACTATTTCGTGTATTACAACGATAACGATAACAACAACAACAACAGATTTTAATAAACAAAAAAACAAAACAAAAACAAACAAAAAAAAAAAACAACAACAACAACAAAAAAGAAAAAAAAAACAACAACTAAAAAAATAAAAAACAAAAACAAAACAAAAACACCCCCCCCCCCAAAAAAAAAACCCACAAAAAATCAAATCAAAACAATCAAATCAAAACAATCAAATCAAAACAAAACAAAACAAAAACAAAAGAAAATCAACCAACAACAACCAACAAACTTAACACAAAAAAAAAAAAAACAAAAAAAAAAAAAAAAAACAAACCCAACCAACCAAAACGCACAAAAAAAGAAACAAATAAAAAATAAAATAAAAAAAGAATTTAAAAAACAAAACAAGACAAGATCAATCAAAGCAAAGACAAAATATACGTTTGAGTTCATATTCCTCACTATTTTATTTCTAAATTTATTTCCGGGGTTTATTTCCGATCAGACAGATGGTTGGTCACATTTGTGACATACATCCTGCCTAAAATTTCTGATGTCTAATTCATTTAAATGCTGAAAATTAAGTTGACTTTATAATTCAAAATTATAAATTATATCTAGTTATTCTTTTTAAAAACAATCATTCATGTCTCATGTTTCTTCTATTTTTTCAATCAAAGAAATTTGAGTTACTAATTCAGTTTTTTAGGAGAATATTCTAGCCCTCTAAGAAATACTTTCTTAAATATACAAATGCTAAAATTTCATTTTTATGTCAATTTAACTTTAAAATCAAGTCTTGACACCAGCTCACCCCCGAATTTACACCGTTTTGAGACGATGGGTCACACCAAACAATGGTCATGATCAGATCTGAAGAGATGACTCTTAAAACCTGCTAGGGCGATTTTCAGAATTCAGAGAAAAGTGCATTTTTTTCATCTATTTAGTGGAGAACACTTGTCTATTTTTTTTTTGCCTCATGGGGTCCCGATAGCTCAGTTGGTAGAGCATTCGCTTCACAATCAAAGAGAACAAGATCAATCCCGGGTGCAGTCGATATTTTTTTCTGCCCCCCCTCCCCTCTCCCAACCTTGTCCAGCTAGTTCTGTTAGATCTGGAAAGTACTTTGCGAAAGACTAGCGTCCTATCCAAAGGATATCAAGCAATTGATATTGTCCGTTTCACGCTATTGAAACTGGGATAAACTCCGGCTCCATTGTCCTAATGGCTTTGATGGACTACTTTTTTCCCCCCAAAGAAAAAAGAAATGTATTTATCCCAAATTTTATTTTAATACTCTTAATTCCATTTTCAACATCGATATCACCCCGACATAACACCGTTTAGAGACTGTTGGTCATATGTCACCCCTCGTCTCCAAACGGTATTAAGTCGGGATGATTAAGATGCTGAAAATAGAATTTGTTGCCAGAATAACTATCATGCTTAAGTTGAGTTTATATGCTTTATAGAGGAGAAGGAATATCATATTTTACTGTGCTTAATACCAACGTTTCATATTTTTGACCAGTTTAACTATAATTTGCCTTTTTAGCATCTGGTCCATCCCGACATAATACCGTTTTGAGACGAGGAGTCACATATAATAAAATTTTCATCTTTGGCGAGGTGTTATAGCTGCTGATTCCTGGGCCAAGGTGGGACAAAGACCTTGCCTTTCACATTACCCAATGGCAGAACGGCGGAACAAGCATTCACAGAGTACATTCATCTGGCAGTACTTTATCCAGTTATCTGCCTTACTCCAGAAAAAAACAAAACAAAACCGTATTTTAAAAATTTGGCTAGAAAACTCTTCCTTCAAATAAATATCGATCGATTTAATGACTCTCATCTTGGCAAAAAAAAAAAAAAAACAACAAAAAAACCCCCCAAAAAACACATCTCAAACTTTGGACTTTGCAAAGTCTTCCATCAAATCCCAGGTTTGAGAGTTTTTGCCAAGATGAGGGTCATTTACATCGACAGATATAATATATCTATGAGTTTTCTGGCCAAATTTTTTAATCCATGTCTTTCTAGAGTACGGCAGTTAACTGGTAACACTGAATATTCAGGTGGCGGCAAATGAACGATAAGGTTAATTAGTCCAAATGACTTAACCTTTTAAGAGCTGGATCGTATTCGAAACGAACAGGATCTTCGGATTATTAAATAAATTATCAACAGGGTAGAAAAGTCGTGACGTCACACCTTCTACTACTCCGGTTCCAAAATCATCGGAAGTGTGTATGTTACCAGTCTTTTATTTGGAGGACTAATAATGAATAGGTTACATACTAAATCATAAGGTGGATAGCTATCTTAGTAGCTGGGGGTATAGGCAGATTTTTAGGATAATGGGACGTAAATGAGCAGGGTTGGATGGTCTTTATTGACGACAAAAATATATTTAGACTGGAAAATAAGATGCCATTAATCTGAAACCAGAAGATCAATTACACAAGGTATGTATCCAATCATCCGTTAGAGTAGCTTTACACTTCCAATGAGATTGGAACCAGTTTTTTGACACCATATTTTTGTGCCCTATTTTTTGTTTTTTGTTTTATTATTTTTCTAGACATGAATGGACGTATTTTGACGTAATGTCTTAGTCCGCGTCAGGCTGTGAGTTTACGAGGGCCACGATCCCTTGTAGTTAATAATATTATTGAACTCATTTTTTATGCCATTCGTTTTTATAAAATATATTCACAACATCCGGCAGGCAGATGAAATGTAACAACAATCCAATCTATGTGAGACCTGACATTTCTATAGTCTGATTGTTATATTTTTGTGTGAGAACTAATCGCCAAACTCGCGTTATAAAAACCCGTACCCAAGCTTAGTGCCGTCAACTTTCATTCTTCAGTAATAGAGTGACCACATTGCTACAGTTTCAGTTTGATAGAGACGATGTTGCTACCTGACATATTATACTTGTTCAACCCTTACACCTGATAATATGCTGAGAGCATGCGAGTAAAGAGCCAACTTTAATCCCGTTTTTTTGTGGTGCTTAACGGAGAGTTAACACCACTTTCGGTAGAACTCGAGTCAATCGCAAAACACTTTCCTTCAGATCTACTATACCAGCTACTCAGTCACCCCCCCCCCATTCAAAAAACAAAAAACAAAAAAACTAAGAAACAAAAAAACAAAAAACAAAAAAAAAACAACAACAAAAAAAAAACAACAAAAAAACAACAAAACACAACAAACAAACAAACACACATACAAACAGACAAATCAACAAACTGACAAATGAACATACATAACCCCCCCCCCCCCACCCCTCCCACCAAAAAAAAAAGAACAAAACAAAAAAAAACAAAAAACAAAAAAAAAACAAACAAAAAACAAAAAAAAAAAACAAACAAACAAAGAAGAAACCACCCCCCCCCCTTTTCCCCCCCCCCCCCCCCCCCCCCCCTTTTGGATCTCATTCAGGATCGATACTGGCCCATTTTACTTCAAAGATGAGACGACGCCCCCCCCCCCCCCCCCCCCCTCACACCCTCTCTCTCTCTCTCTCTCTCTCTCTCTCTCTCTCTCTCTCTCTCCCCCCCCCCCCTTCCCTCACCAACGTTACTTTTATATTCTTTGTCACTTCATCAAATGAAAACTTTCTTTAAGTGATAAGTTCCATTTCGGGTCGCCTTAAGAAAATCGTACCTGTGACCAGGGTCAAAGTGACTTGCTCAAGGCTACACAGGTCTGCGCATGGGAACCTTGTGTGTACGAGACTGAAATGCAGAAACATGAAACTTCTGTAGTGACATTAGGGTGTTAAAAAGCAGATTGCGTTCCTATGTCAGGCTGTGTTCAGTCAGTAAACATCCTCTTGCTCATAATATTTATTTATAATACATATAACTTAATTTGACTCAGGTTTTCGAAGCTTTCTATCTTCAGTTCGGTGATTACTTATCACTATAATATTCTCTCTAACAGACTGGAAACTTTTAACTTTACACATAGTTTTGTGTATTTGAGGAGGATTCTTCTTTTTCTTCCATTCAGGCCAAAGCTTCAGGCTGAAGATTGTATGGCTGTCTTTTCAGTGACAGGTTTTTTTTAGAGGGAAGCAGGGAGGGATTTTTTGAAGTCATCAGTCGAAAGGGCTTGTTTACAAGTGCTTGTAGGGAGTTCCAAAGTCGGATGGTGGAGGGTAAGAAAGAGTAAAGATGATGGTTTGTTCTTGAGTTTCTTGTTTTGTTGTTGTTCCGTTCAAATGGCGAGTTGGAATTTCGAGTTTTCCATTTTGTGCTTTGTGGAATACGAGGAGTTTGTTGATGGAACGTCTTTCATTTAACGGTTTCCATTGGAGATCGTTCATGAGCAGAGTTACTCTCATATCCCGCTCATCGTTTCCACTGACAAATCTGGCGGCCCGACGTTGGACTTTTTCTAGCTCATTGATTTCTTGAGATACTATATTCCAGTATGGGCCTGACATATGTTTTATAACACTTCTTTTTCACATATTGGTGGCAGTGGCGGATTTGTCTATTGAGGAAGGCCATGGTTCTATTAGTTCTTAGTAGCTGTGTTGGCAATATGCTTCTTAGACTTCATTTTATTACTGTCCAGGGTCACACCGAAGTACTTTGCATGCTCCACATATTGTAGGGCTTCGTTATGGATTTCATAGTGAGATTCTACATTAACATAACGAAATCGAAAAAAAATCTAAACGTTAAAAAGCCACATTCGGAAGACGTCCCTTAATTTCATGCACTGATATAATCATTTTAGTCTTGTTGTCTACGTATCTCTGAGCTAGGCTTCCTAAAAATAATGCTATTATTTCTTGATGAAAATAATATGTCCCGAAATATAGATAGTATGCGCTTAGCTAAGAAGGTCACAACATTGCAACCCGGAAGTATAAAGGACCAACACACAAAACTATGTGTAACCTTGAACGTTTATAGATAGTTCGAAGTTGACGTCACTCTGGTCTTTGTTATTGTTTTTTGCCATCCGCGTTTATGAGTAATTCTCACTAAACTGTATCAACCAGACTATACACGTTCAAGGATACACATAGTTTTGTGTGTTGGTCTTTTATACTTCCGGATGGCAATGTTGTGAGCTTCTTAACCAAGCGCATACTGTCTATAAACGTTCAAGGCTACTCACAGCTTTGTGTGTTGGTCCGTTATACTTCCGGATGGCAATGTTGTGAGCTTCGTAGCCAAGCGCATGCTATCTATAGTCTGGTTAATAGAGTTTAGTGGGAATTACACAGATGGCAAAAAACAAAAAAAAAAAAAAAAAACAATAGCAAAGACCGGAGTGACGTCAACTTCGTTCTATCTATATTTCGTTGTTTTTCCATTTGTTTTCTTCATTATTTATCATCACCTCGTACAATTATCATTATCATGTTATTAACACCCACCCCTCCCCCCACCTTTCCTCGCCCCCTGATAAGCTGAGGTCAGAGTTTTAACATCTGTTTAACGTTCCCTAACACAGATGATAACGACAGTTGACATGCGTGAGCAGATAGAAGATTGGGGGGATAACTCTCCTAGATGACAAAGGAATTACTCATTTTTAAAAAAAGAATAGAATTATATATATATATTTGTTTTGGTTGTCCATGTGGTGTAATTGATTTATCTACAAAAAAGTTTAAACTGTAAAAAAATAAGAAAATAAATTAAATATATGAGATTGTGACCCATCGCCTCGAAAAGGTGTTATTTTGGGATCGTTTAGACAGTGAAAGCTGAATTTATAGCCTGATATGAGATACTAGTGCCAACATTTTTGTGTTTCATTAAATAACAAAAACAAACTTGAGCTTTTATAAAGCGCAATATCCACTAAACGAGCTCATTGCACTGTACAAAAAGGTCCATGACCAACAGCAACTCGTAACATGTAGAACGAGACATGACGCCTGTAAGGCTATAATACACTTTTTTTTCCCCGACAGAAACAACGCTGTTGACGGCCAGATACTCATTTTACACCTGAGTTCGGTGAGAGAAAGTGAGTAAAGAGCCTGTTTTAAGGACTCAACTATGCGCCGAGCGAGGCTCGAACCCAGGACCCTCCGATCCGAAAGCGAGTGTCATACCACAAGACCACATAGCAGTACTAATTAAGAAGAAAGAATATATTATATTCTTAATGAGACAGCAAGTTAACTGGCATATCTTTGATCATTTCAACTGTAAAATCACTTTTCGTAACCTGGTTCACCCCTACTCATTACTGGATTGAGGCTGTAGAAAACTCTAAAGTGTTCACAGTTTTTGAAATATCTAACATCACGATTGGTCATTTTGTTCATCTTGACACATGGGTATGCTTACAACTTACATAAACAAAGCAGCGTGTTTACATCCAATCGTTGGACAGCAACAAATCATGTGATCGGTGACTTGGTTGGACGAAAACATGAATATAGATCGCTCCCATTCTTTTAAAACGGATGTGTCAAAAATTATAGTGAACGATGTTTGAAACATGGAGGGCCCACAATTTCGTCTGGTCAGTAGTGCCGCGCTGAGGACCGGACCGAGGACCGGTCCCACGGTCTTTTAGCTGTGAACCGTGGTCCGGTCCCAAAGAGGAAGACCGCCGGCGGTCCTCACTTCTTATCACCTTTCAACGGTCTGGCGCCATACTACTTCCCCAGCGATTCGTTGCCTCGGTCCTTTGCCTATCTTCCACCAATCACCACCCATCCCACTTAATTAATCGCACCCACCCCCCTTTACCATACACTAAACGACACAGACGACCATAGAGGCAGACGACCACCTCCCTCCACTCCGCAAACCGCCCTTTCGTGTGTGAGATGGGGGGAACAGGAGGCGCACGCCTTGGACGATTCCATTATACGGGGTAAATTTCAAAATTTACTACACCATAATGATCGCAATGACAATGATCTATGATGAAGGCATGACCCCTCTTCTCTAATGGGTTATTGTTTGAAATGTATGTGACTACTAAAGATGTGTGTGTGTGTGTGTGTGTGTGTGTGTGTGTCTCAAACCTAGCAAGTTGCAAGTCTGACTTTTTGTTTTCTTTTGTCCATCTCTTGTCGCCACTCCTTTCTATCGCATTGTTGTCATTTAAAATAATACAATAATATTAAAATTTCGTTTGGTGTTTTAACTAATCAAATAATATGAGTTTCATTAGTTTCTTCCTTCCAAAAAAACCAGGTATAACGTCTGTATTTTTAAAAGGTCCAATAGAATATTTGGGGACCCCGATAGCTCAGTTGATAGAGCACTCTCTTTATACGCAAAGGGCCAGAGATCGATCCCAGGTGCAGTCGAGTTTTTTTCTGAATCCCTGTCTACTCAGCAGTGAATGGGTAGCTGGGTTTGTTAGATCTGGCGAAAAGTCACCATCGACCCCACTTATTACTTATTACTTATTACCGCATCCACCCCCTCTTATTATAACTTCACGTCTCTCTCTTACTCTTCAATGCTCGCTGCCCTCTCATGTGTGTGTGTGTGTGTGTGTGTGTGGGGGGGGGGGGGGGTAGGAGTTGCGTGTGTGCATAAACGCCACGAACAACTCGATCAACGCCTTGGGTGATTCCATTATCTCCGTTAATGGGGATAAATTTCAAATTTTATTCACGCTAAATTATCGAAGTAACAATGAAGTACTGTGATCAAATAAAGAAGGCATCACCCCTCTTCTCTAATTAGGTTACAATTTGAAATGAGTGTGACTACTCCGTGTGTTTTACTCCTGTAGACCACGGTTTTCATCGTGTAGCGGTCTTTAACGGTTCAAGAATGAACGATCCCATGGTCCCAAAGGTCAAAACGGTCTCTCAGGAATGTTCAATGTCGAAAAGGACCGCCGGTCCTAGGACCGGTCCTTGCGGTTTTCATTTCCCAGGGACCGTAGGACCGTGGTCCTTAAGCTTGCCAAGGACCGCCCCGCACTACTGGTCAGCATGTATTCTAGATTGCTATGGTCCCACCTTTCATCTTATACTTCATTGTTTTCTCTCACATCGCGCTAACTGTCCAGCCAGGTGACTCTATCGGCCTCCAAAAATAACCACATGATGATTGTTAAGTGATAATGACATTTCCAACGCCTCGGCTGGTTTCAGACCAGTTTCGTCTCAATTTCAACTCACAACATAATTTGTGACCAGCTATCTCAAAACGGTATTGTGTCAAAATCAACCCGCTCTGTTCAGAGCACAGTTGTGTTGTCTTGGGGCTCTTATAAAGCACTTTGAGCACTGTGAATGAATATTGCGCCATTCAAAACCCCCCGTTTCTCTCTTCCCTCCTCCCCCCCCCACCAAAATGCATTATACCCTCCACTCCATCTACCCAGTTAGGAAACAAAATAATGTTGATGGTATACGTTTAAGTAAAACACTCACTATTACTGCTCTTTGGGGGGGGGGGGGGGGGGGGGGGGGGGGGGGGGGGGGGGGGCAAAGCGGCCGAGTGGTTAAGGAATTACACTGTGATCCGGATGAACCGGGTTCGAGCCCCGCTTCAGGAAATTTCGTTTTTTTCCTCGAGCAAGATTACTAACCCCCAATTTGCTCACTTGGACAACATGGGTGATTCCTGTTGACATCAGACATCTTGTTTGATGAGTTATCTATATTCCTTCGTGGAATGCTGAGGCGACGATATCTTATGATATCGTGGCGCAAAAGGCATACATTTTAAAAAAATTACTGCTCTTAAGACCAATCGTATCAACATACAAAATATGTGTCACCTTGAATGTTTATTGTCTGATTGAGACATTTTTGTGAGAGTTATTACTCAACTGGCTGACTAAAATCATTAGCAAACAGCCCAATGGTGTCATTTTCATTCATTCTATAATTAGAATGAAGTTGACGTCATTCGGGGCTTTGTTATTGCTTTTTTTGCTATCCTCGTTTATGAGCAATTCTCACTAAACTGTATTGACCAGGCTATAAACGTTCAAGGTTACACATATTTTTTTTGTTTGTTGGTCCGTTAAACGTCCGGATGGTAATGTTTTGAGATTCTTAGCCAAGCACATACTATCTATATGCTCATCGTCAATTAAGATCACCCTTCTTCGCTCTTTTACGTCACGAAATCCTAAAAATCTGCCTCTACACCCTGCTACTGAAATAGTTATGTTAACTTTATGTAACCTATTCATTATTATAATATTATATTAATACACTGAGGGACTGGTTCCATACACACTCCCAGAGATTTATGAACCAAAAGAGTAGAGGGTTTGATGTCACAATTTTTCTTCCCTATAGATAGAAATACTCGCCTTGACTGGAAAGATGAATGGAAAAAGAATAAGAGGAAGACAAAGAATAACGTATTTGAAAGGGATAAGAACTTGGACAGATGAAGCTGAGAAAGGTGGCGCTGCTTTAATAGAATTGGCAAGAGATAGATCAGCTTGGCGGAAGATGACCTCCGACGTCTGCTTCAGATATGGAACTACATGAGATGAGATAGATAGAACGAAGATGACGTCACTCGGGGCTCTGTTATTGTTTTTTTTTCCATCCGCGTTTATGAGTAATTCTCACTAAACCACATTAACCAAACTATAAACGTTCATGGTTGCACATCGTTTTGTGTGTTGGACCGTTATACTTCCGGATGGCAATGTTGTGAACTCCTTAGCCAAGCGCATACTATCTATAGGTGGATAAGGTGTAATAAGATGGTAATAACTACTACCACATCTCACACAGACTGGCAAAGGTAATTAAGAAACACTGGATGGTCTTTAGACTGCCGTACTCTGGAAAAACCCCCATATTAAAAAATTTGGACAGAAAACTCGTCCTTCAAATATCGATCGATTTAAATGACCAACATCTTGGAAAATCTCTCAATCCTGGGACTTCGCGAAGTCCCAGGATTGAGTTTTTGCCAAGATGAGGGTCATTTAAATCGTTCGATATTTGAAGGACGAGTTTTCTGGCGAAATTTTAAAATATGGGTTTTTTCCGAGTACGGCAGCTTACCTTTTGTAATTAAGAGGCATTGAACTGTGCTAAAATCTCAGGTACTAACAATAGTAAAAAGTAAAAAGCATATTAATATTATAAAATGAGCTAACGTTATGTCAGAGAGCGCCTGAACAATTTTACCAGACGACCGAAATATTATTATAAAAATGTTTAGATCGACTTGCGCGGACCGTTTTTATTTGCACGTCTGAAACCCGAACGCAATTATAGGCTTGATTTAACATTGATGTAATGGACAATATTTTGTTTTGGCTTGAGAGCCTATTCCATTACAACAATAATGAATCCATAACATTTTGGATCATCAGACCTGCATAAACGTACCCCTGAAGGTACCCTTGGCTGTAGGATCGTACACTAGGTGTAGATCGTTACAGTCCATCCATGAGCGGAGTTGTCTTCCTGCCTCGTTGCAGTCTCGGTAGCTCCATTCGTGATGGTGGCTATTAAAGTCTCCCAGACAGATGGAAGGATGGCTTATCACCGGTACCGGTGGTGTAGTCCAAGTCGCTCTAGGTGGTTTGTAGATATTATGCAAACACAGTCCATCTACTTCCACGGTAATTCGGTTCACCCCATTGTTGTCCGTTACGCTCTCTATGACCCTCACCTTCGTTGGCTCTTTAGTGTTAACGCTAACCCCTCCTTTGAGCCTCGACGTGTCCTCGCGTTGGACCGCCGTATAGCCTGGGATCTGGAATCGGAAAGATTGCGCGCCTGAATAAAGGTGGGTCTCCTGTAATACGAGGATGTCTACGCTATGGGCGGCCAGTAAACAAGTTGGCGAACTCAGCTTAATACCGGTCCCAAGCCTGGCGTCTCATAGATTTTTTTATGTGGAGCCAACAATCCCATTAGTGAAATAGAAAAACAATAAATAAAAAAAAAAAAGGAATAACAGAAAACAAAAAAAAAAAAAAAAAAACAAAACAAAAGAAACAAAAACAACAACAACAACAACAACAACAACAACAACAACAACAACAACAACAACAACAACAACAACAACAAAGGCCCCAACAAACTGCAGCTACAGTAACCAAAACCACAGATAAACGTTGAAGATCGTTGATGGGAGCCATTCGCTATTGCTCTAGAGACAGGTCAAAGGTCAAAGTAAGTAAATCACGCAAGTCCGCGAAAAGTAAGTTTCATTTTGATATTATCAGATATTAATTTTTATCTTTTGCACTTTTTTTTTCAAAAATAAAAAAAAATGTTATCTTGATGGAGGTCTTTACATTTATTTACATAGATATATATTACGCATATTTATAAATTATGAAAAAAAACCCCATGAATTATTAGTGCTCACGTTTTTGGTAAAAGCAGCTATTTATAAAATATTTCAAGTATAATTATGATTAACTTCTACAATATTGTTTCGAGCATTCGCTCTCATCAGGAAGTGAAAGTGAAAGTAGATAGTTGTGTTATCGTACTTTTTCGGCTTCGCTTTTATGGTGGTTCGTAATTACATAAAATATGTTTGTTTCTATGTCTGCATGAAGATGTTAGTTCGTTTCTTCTGTTGAGTGTTGCCATGTTTGGTTTTGTGATGATGAAGAATTTAATTTTTCTTCCAAGCAGAGGTTGCAAATCTTAGAAGAGGGGGATTGCGACTGTGCTCCGGAGATGATTTTCCATGTCGTATGTTTTTTTCTTTGAGGTTTCAAATGTGTTCGCTTAGTGTAGAGGAATGTCGTTTGTGTATGTTTTTGAAGGAAGGTTTATGCAGGTTGTATCTGATTTTGAATGAACACTCAGTGAGACCAAAACAAGAAACATAGATTGGCCTCACTGAGTGTTCATTCAAAACCAAGTACAACCTGCATAAATCTTCCTGTTAGGCGATAATACAATTTTTTCCGACAAAGACAACGCTGTTAATGGCCAGGTCCTCATTTTACACATGAGTACGGTGAGAGAATGTGAGTAAAGAGCCTTTTCCAAAGACTCAATAACTATGCGCCGAGCGAGGCTCGAACCTAGGACCGTCCGATCCGAAAGCGAGTGTCATACCACAAGACCACATAGCCGCACATTCCTAAGTAATAATACAGTTAAGGTTTGATAATTGTTATATTCCGTTTAGTTTGTTGTCTCCTAAATATGTCGACACGAGTAATCGATATCTAATGGATATCCTTTTCGGTTATATACGTTTGTTGTTTTGACCCACCTGTAGTGGGGCGAGGTGGCCGAGGGGTTAAGGCATTTAACTGTTTTAACCATAAAATATGTAAACAAATTGAAATTGATGATGATGATGATGATGATGATGATGATGATGGTGTTGATGATGATGATGATAACAAGGCTGGGATATAAAACCATTCTTTTTCTTGTTCATGTCCTTATTGTTTTTGTTCTTCTTGTTATTGTTCTTCTTATTCTTTTTCTTCTTCTTCTTCTTCTTCTTCTTCTTCTTCTTCTTCTTCTTCTTCTTCTTCTTCTTCTTCTTCTTCTTCTCCTTCTTCCTCCTCGTCCTCCTCCTCCTCCTCCTCTTCCTCCTTCTCTTCTTCTTCTTCTTCTTCTTCTTCTTCTTCTTCTTCTTCTTCTTCTTCTTCTTCTTCTTCTTCTTCTTCTTCTTCTTCTTCTTCTTCTTCTCTTCTTCGTTTTCTCTCATTTTGTCTTCATGTCAGAATGTGCAGTTGTTGAAGGAACGCCATTGTCTTCCTCAGCTCTGCCAGGGGCCCATACAGTTTGTTCTACAGAGGTGTGTGGTACCAGGTCAATATCTCCTCTATTTCTGTTGCATACTTTGGGCAGGCCTGGAGAACACGGTGGATGTCTTCTTCTTCACCACAATCACATATGCCTGTTTCTTATTCTTGTTCTTCTTGTTCTTGATCTTCTTGTTATTGTTCTTCTTGATCTTTTTCTTCTTTCTCCTCCTCCTCTTCCTCCTCCTCCTTCTCCTTCTCCTTCTCCTCCTCCTCCTATTCTTCTTCTTCATCGTCATCATCATCATCACCATCATCATCATCATCATCATCATCATCATCATCATCATCATCATCATCATCATCATCATCATCATCATCATCATCAGAACACAGTGGGTGTTTTCCTCTCCTTCACCACAATCACACATGCCTGTTTCTCCTATTTTAAAACTTTTGTGGTGTTTCATGTGATTGTGTCCTGATTGTAGTTTAAAAATGGTCACCTGGTCTTTTCTATTAATACGCACACACACACACACACACACACACTGCACACAGACACACGCACACAATTCAGCTTTTATATTGTGCAATATCCACTAAACATACTCAAAGCGCTTCTCAAATGATCTTTACTTCATCTTACCGGAGTTCAGTCTCCCTACAAAGGTTGAATGTCATAGGACGCCATTCTTCACACTCAAGGGCCATTACCGAGTAGTCGATTATCTTTTTGCCAGTTGTTACCTCCACATTTCCTATCCAGGACTTCTTTGGATCTTTAGCCAACAGCAACACGTAACATATAGGCATATAGGACAAGACATGATGACGCCTGTTAGGCGATATTACATTTTTTTTCAGACAGAGACATTGCTGTTAATGGCCATGTACTCATTTTACACATGAGTACGGTGAGAGAATGTTAGTAAAGAGCTTTTTCTAATGACTGAATTATTCGCCAGGACCTTCCGATCCCAAGGCTGGTGTCACCACTAACCCACATCATCATCATCATCATCATCATCATCATCATCATCATCATCATCATCATCATCATCATCATCATCATTATCATCGTCATCATTGCCCTTTTCACCCTGGGTCAGGGTATAGGCCACAAACAAACAGTTTCCATCCTTCTCTATCCTGAGCTAAATTTTTAATCTCATTACAGGTCTTACCACTTCTCTGTGTCTATTGTCCTTCATAAATTCTGTAATTCCAGAAACTCTTCGGTCGCCCAAGCTAAAAAAAAAGGACCCACATACATAGCCGCATTTAAAAGTTTCTTTGGATCACTTTTATGGAATCTCAGTTGCGTCTTCTATCAGTTGGGTTTTGCTTGGGCCTTCATGATTGACGATTTCGCCAACTTCATCGAAGTTTTCTTCATGTCTTTCCTCAAAACTCGTTCTGGTTTTTAAAAACAAATCAATTCAAAACATAATCCGGAAATTGAGTCCGCGATGTGACAATAGGATTCAATAGTCTGATGTCACATCCACCCAGCAACCAGCAACTTGGTTCTAAACAAAGAAAATCGGTATTTTTATTGTTTATATTGGCTAGAACTTTTTAACTTGTCATGTGATCAGAATGTATAAAAGTCAAAACATGATCAGATTTATAATGTTTTTCTCCTCTGGATAAAAGTTTATGCTCGTCGGAGAAGTATTTCATAAAGGCGTCCGCCATTGTTCTGATAGTTTAGAACCAGTTACTAAGTTACTAAGCGTCATTATCAGGGAAGTGACGTCACGACTGTTGTACCCTATTATAAGGAAGATAATGATGATAACAACTCAATGGATGTGATTCCTATAAGTTTAACCGTAAATATGACCACAACAATAATATTATTTCTGATGTAACACTAGGACGAAACTGGGCCAGTCACGTGCAATGTGATATGGGATCAATTGTTGCAGAAATTTGAGATCAAAGTCTGATAATCACATACTTGTAAAACCAAAATTGGCGAGCATGCGTTTGAATATTCAGCACCCCTTATCTGGAATCGCTTTCCAAGATATATCAGAGACAGTAATGATGCAGATTTCTTTAAAAACATCTTAAAACGTTTCTTTTTAATATGTAGCACTTATTGCTTTGTTTCATATTGTATGTTTGAGTGGTTGTATGTTTGAGTGAAAGTTACTGTTAAGCGCTTTCATCTTGTTGATATACGGGGTAAGGCGCTATATAAAAACCATGTATTATTATTATTATTATTATTATTATTATTATTATTATTATTATTATTATTATTATTATTATTATTATTATTATTATTATTATTATTTTTATTATTATTATTATTATTATTATTATTATTATTATTATTATTATTATTTTATTCCCCCCCTCCCAAGCAGGCCACGTGGAACCATACTTCCATTTCATACAATACTAGTTGCCTGATAGGCGTCTTTTTCGTACTAACACTCTTACTCTATCGGTCAATGAATGTGGCCAGATATTCACTCACACATTTGCCAAATGGGGTTATATGTGTAAAATATATTACTCAAGGACACATTGTCAAGACCACGAATGCTGTCACCCAACCAATCCTTGAACACGTTTAATATTGATTGAAAACATAAAGAAACAACCCAATTTATAAAACCATTCAGAACAATGCCCGAAAGAAACCAATCCATGCTATTTAACCCGATGTTTAAATTATCGAGGGTGATGATAATTTAAATTAAAATGGTTAAATTGAGCTTTATATAGCGCAATATCCACTAAATGTGCTCAAAGCGCTTTACAAGGGGTCCCTGGCCAACAGCAACATTTAACATGTAGGGTGGGACATGACGCCTGTTAGGCGATATTACATTTTTTATTCGGACAGAGACAACGCTGTTAACGGTCAGGTACTCATTTTACACCTGAGTACGGTGAGAGAGCGTGAGTAAAGAGCCTTTTCCAATGACTCAACTATGCGCCGAGCGCGAGGCTCGAACCCAGGACCTTCCGATCCGAAAGCGAGTGTCATACCACAAGACCACATAGCCGCACAAAACACCATGATGATGATAATAACAATCACAATGGGATGCGATTTCCCGTAAATTTGTCCACAACAATAATATTATTTCCGATGTAAGACTAAGACGAATCTGGGCCAAGCACGTGTAATATGAGATGGGATCAATTGCTACAGAAATAGCATGAATTAAAAAAAAACAACAACTATTTACACACGATTAGTAATAAACATTGTAACATCTTCTATTATAACATGTGGTGGAGTAAAAACAAAGGCATTGATCAATTCTATGGCTTAAAAATGATTTATGATACGTTAAGATATAAATAGACGTCAAGAGATTTCCTGTAAACCAAAAAGATATATCAAAACACGTGATGAATAAAAAACCACTCGAAAAAAAAAAAGACAACAAAAAAAAAAAAAAAAAAGAAAAACACACACACCAAACTGAAAAAAAAAACAAAACAAAAAAAAAAACAAAAAAACAAACGAAACAAAACAAAACAAAACAAAAAACCCCTGAAAAACCCCCATCAAAAATAACAAAAAACATAACAAATCTAAACAACCCCTCCCCCCAAAACCAAAACAAAAACAAAGCAAAAGCAAAAAGTACAAACAAATTGGTCACATAGTTTGGAAGATACCACCAGGATTATTCCGTATGGCCTATTGAGCCGGAGTTCATTCCTTGTTTCTCTTGCGTTAACTCGACTTTTCAATCGCTTGACAATTTAACTGACCAAGTTGCCCAATCATTGCTGGTTGGTCAATGATAATGATGATGATGATGATGATGATGATGATGATGATGATGATGATGATGATGATGACAGTAACGATGCTGATAGTGACCATCATGATAATGATGCTGCTGCAGCTAATATGATAATGATAACAACAAGGCATAAGACCTCTCTCCCTAAAATACAAAACGATTCAAAACAATGCCTGAAAAAAAAAACCCCATGTTATGTATCGCGATGTTTAAATTATAAAGAAGATGAAGAAAATGGTTATAACAATCACAATGTAGATATGATTCACATTAGATAGTTTCTCCGTAAACCTGTCCACAACAATAATATTATTTCCCATGTAACACTAGGACGAATCTGAGCCAATCGCGTGTAATATGAGATGGGATCAATCGCTACGAAAATAACATTGACCTCTTTTGTGACAATCTAAATACAATTAGGTTTTGAGAAAAAAAAGTTAATAAAAATCAAGGAGAAAACAATAATCCCGTATACCCACTATCAAAACACCACGAATAAATAATAATATACGATTCATACACTTTTGCTCTTCGGAACTCCAGTCATGACCCCAACCGCTGTACGAGCTTACGAGTGGGCGTTGGAAATTAAGTTCGAATTCCAATAAATACGCAAGAGTGCAAGAAATCTTTTATCATATCCTTCAATCCATTCTAATTTCGTCATCTTTACATAAAAGACATGTTCAAAAACACTTAATGATAAATCGTAAAGATGGATAATCTGACGTCACAAATTATTATAGTAAACTTGATACATTACACTTTACTATTTATGGAGAGGGGGAGAATCTGATCGTAGCCATCGTTAACTTATAGATAGATCGAAGTTGACGTCACTCAGGTCTTTGTTATTGTTTTTTATTTGCCATCCGCGTTTATGAGTAGGCCTAGCGGCTCTTTTATATATTCTTAGTACTTTGTCAGTGCCTGACGTCTTTATCCGGAAGACGGCAGAGGATGGCAGTACCGGGTCTTCGGAGTCAGTCTCCGGTGTGGGTTATCCCCAAGTCGGAATGAATTAGACACTGAATATTGATTTTAACCAGTTGATTGCCGTACTCTGAAAAGACACGTAAGTATTTAAAGATTTGGCCATAAAACTCGTCCTCCATAATAAATCAATCGATTTAAATTAGTATCATCTTGGCAAAAGCTCTCATATCTGGGACGGACCTTGCGATCATTTAGATCGATCGATATTTGAAGGACGAGATTTCTGGCCATGATTTCCCCCCCCCCCCCCCCAGAGAATGGCATTTAACTAGTTACGGTAAAAATCAATGATCAGAATTTTTTTTAAAACCTAGAGATTTTGTATAACGCAATATCCACTAAGCGTCCTCAAAGCGCTTTACAATGGGACCCCAACCGACAGCAACACTTAACACGGAGGACGAAATATGACGCCTGTGAGGCGTTGTATTACAATTTTTTCCGACAGATACAACGTTGTAAACGGCCAGGTACTTATCTAAACCTGACAACAATGATAGAATGTGAATAAAGGGCCTTTTTCAAGGACTCAACTACACGCCGCTCAGAGAGGGACTCGAACCCAGGACCTTTCGATCGGAAGGCGAGTGTCATACCACTAGACCACATAATATCTTCAAATAAGGAAAATTGAATTGTTTGACACATAGAAAACATAACACACTCTCTCTAATAGAGGTGTATCTCGTATATAATGAAATGCAAACCTTATAAATTAAGTTTAATCAAAATTCAATTTTAGACATCGGGTTTACCGTGAAATAAAAATCATTTGGAGAGGATTGGTCAAATGTGGAAGATGCCAGTAAGAGTATTCCTTGAATTCAAATGGTCAATGGTCCGTGCGTAATAATAACAATAACAATAATAATAATAATAATAATAATAATAATAATAATAATAATAATAATAATAATAATAATAATAATAATAATAATAATAAATCTTTATTGTCCAAATAGGCAATTAATGATAGGTTACAGCTTTTGTAATTGGGGTAAAAGGTAATTAAAATAGTAGTAATAATGATGATAATGATACTGATAGTAATGATGATAACAATAATAAGATAATAATAATGATAATAATAATAATAATAATAATAATAATAATAATAATAATAATAATAATAATAATGATAATAATAATGATAATAATAATAATAATAATAATAGTAATAATAATAATGATAACAATAATAATAATAATAATGATGATGATGATAATAATAATAATAATAAATAATAATAATAATAATAATAATAATAATGATGATAATAATAATAATAATAATAATAATAATAATAATAATAATAATAATAATAATAATAATAATAATAATAATAATAATAAGGATGCCGGATTTATACCTGCTTCCTGGCGTTAAATGGTCGATTGCTAATAGGATTCAATAGTCTGATGTCAAGTCCGCCCAGCAACCAGCAGCTAGGTTCTAAACAAAGAAAATTGGTACTTTATATTCTTCATGCTGGTTAGAACTTTTTCACATGTCATGTGATCAGAATGTATAAAAGTCAAAACACGATCAGATTAATAATGCTTTTCTCCTCTGGATACACTTTTATGCTTGTCGGATAAGTATTTCATAAGGGCGTCAGCCATTGTTCCGATAGTTTAGAACCAGTCACTATGTTACAATGCGTCATTACGAGGGAAGTGATGTCACGACTGTTGAATACTATTGTTTGCTACCGTTTGGGTAAAACATAAATCCTTACGCCAGCAACCCAATCTCCTTGATAAAAAATTAACGTCTCAAGAGGGACGCAAACTGAGTATCTTTCGATTTAAAGAAAAGACTCATACAGTCAATCCATTAACTCACTCAACCCTAACACCGAATATATCCGTAGTATACCCGGGGTTACTTTTACCCCATGCCTATTTATACCATGTTTCTGAGACAAATTATAGGCGTAGATATTATCGAAGCGTATGTTTTTAGTTTCTGCATGTTAATGGTAGTTGAATAAAACTATGTACATGCTCATTTTTAATACATTTTTTTTTCCAAATTTGAAAAGTAGCAAAAATCTTTAGGATTGAGTGAGTTAAGACTGCATCTGATTATAGGCTTAATGGTACATAAAAAATTGATCGAATGAAAAGAATTAAAACAGTTTTGAAAGTGACCGATTTTGCTAAAATCATAAAGGATATAAATTGAATTTTAAAATTGATCAATTTGTCTAAAAGAATCCAGATTGTCTGATCATATTATATACGTTCCACGATGAGCACGGGGAACGCCATTAATATGTCAGAAGGGTAAGATATGAATTACACAAAGAGAATAAAATTATGTGCTATTGGGAAGCCGGTTTAAGTTGAGATAATGATATAGATACAGACATTATTTTAACGGAAATGAAAACATATCCTTTGGTGTTAAACTGTAATTAGTATAAACACGTAGCCACAATGTGTCCCCCCTCCCAAAAAAAAAACAAACCAAAAAACAAAACAAAACAAAAAGAAACAAAAACAAAAACAAAAAAACAAAACAAACAAACGACAACCCCCCCCCCAAAAAAAAGCAAATAAAACAAAAGAAACCCAATAAAAACAAGAAAAACCCCCAATAAAAATGACAAACCACTACACCAATTTAAAGTAAAGGTATAACAAACAACAAAACCATACCAAAACAAACCAAATAAAAAAAAACAACAACAAAGAACAATACCAAAAAAAAAACAAAATCGGTGGCCGAATTGGATCTTAATCAAAACATGCCTACAATATTTTATCGGATGTCGTCAAAAACCGATTATTGCGAAGAAACGGGATTATGTCGGAACGAACCATATGCTTAAAAGCCGAATTAAATGTTAAACTGGTCAAAAATATAAATTGTTGTCATGAGCACCCTAGATGTGACCCTACACCTCGAAGCGGTATTAAGTCGGGATTTGGAAAACGAAGAAAACCTATTTTAAAGTGGCAATGGTCAAAATGATCAAATTTCAGATTTTGGTTGTTTCATAAACTACAATCATTTTTCTACATGAAAACATAATAATTCAACATAAGTATTGACGCTAAGTTATATATATTTCATGTTTTAAAAAGCAACTATCAGTGAAATATTCAAAACAAGAGTTGACTTTCTCTCAGAGAGCCACCATTTCCAAGGCTGCATTTGTCAATAATAGCTAATAACTAATAACAAATACTTTGACCTCAAACTTTAGCCTCGTTGGTTTTTAAAGTTGGTGTTGCTCTACTTATCACTTGATGCACTTTTAGCACTTTCTCTCTCTCTCTCTCTCTCTCTCTCTCTCTCTCTCTCAAACACACACACACACACACACACCACTCACACTACAACCACCACCACCGCATCTTCATCACGACCACTACTACTACAATCACCACCACCACCGCATCATCACTGTCACTACTACTTCAACCACCACCACCACATCATTATCACTACTACTACAACCACCACCACCACATCATCATCACTATCACTACTACTACAACCACCACCACCACATCGTCATTACTACTACAACCACTACCACTACATCATCACTACTACTACAACCACCCACACCACATCATCACTACTACTACAACCACAGTCACCACCACCACCACATCATCATCACTACCACTACTACAACTACAACAGCCATTATGACATCATCATCATCACTACTACTACTATTACTACTACTACTACTATTACTACAACTACTACTACTACTACTACTACTACTACTACTACTACTACTACTACTACTGCTACTACAACAACTACTACTACTACTACTACTACTACTACTACTACTACTACTACTACTACTACTACTACGACTACTACTACTACAACCACCAACACAACATCATCCTCACTATTATCATTATGTTTTGGAGCTTTTCTTCACTTGAAATAAGGAAACTTTGGGGTTGTATTTGGCAATGTGTTCATATATCAGAAAATATTTGTAATCAGTTATCTATTTAGATCTATACAATATGTAAACACAATACCAAATATCATCCCAATTCCCTTTTTGTGTGTGCGGAAATTCCTCTTTCGGCATTGAAATTCCTCCGAGTGGTGTCTGAAATTCCTGTGAGTCAAATTGAAAATTGGCGTCTCTGCAAATTTTACTATTCTCGTCAAATTTTCAATGCCCGTATCTGAGGAGTTATCTTTGCCTATTGATTTGATTATGTGTGAAAACGGTGCCTCACCTCAAAGTCGATTTTCTCAAAACTTGGTTTTTAAACTCTCCCTACTTCAAACGGTCATAGCTGGGCAATGAATAATCGAATTTTATAAATTTGGTATCAAAATTTTAAGCATAATATAAGCTATGATTGGGTACCAAAAACCCAAAATTGAAAAATCCGACTTAATACCGTTTCGAGGCGGAGGGTCACATATTATGATATCCATTCTCCTCAAAAATCGTATATACTCAACACAAGTCTGATATTTCTGGCTATAAATTCAATTTTCAACATCTTAACCAACCCGACTTAATACCGTTTTGAGGCAAAGGGTCACAAATGGTTCTAAAACTAAAATATAATAGACATATAATATGTATTGAAATGAATCTGGCAGTGCTCTGATTGAAGGCAAGACGGGACCAACTAGAAACGTCACTGGGACTAACACAAATACTGCCGGACCCTGGAACGAAAAAACAACAATACGTATTTAAGATTTTGGCAAGAAAACTCGTACCCCAAATATCAATTGATTAAAATGACCCTCTCGGCGTCCCAAGTTTTAGAGTTTTTGGCAATTTGAGGGTCGCGAAGTCCCTCGAAGCTTTGAGACATTTTGCCAATATGAGGGTCATTATAATCAATCAATATATGAAGGACGAGTTTTCTGTCCAAGATTTTAAATACGTGTTTTATCCAGAGTACGCCAGATTAGATGCGCAAAATATTCACAATAATAATATAGTAGGTAGCGCAACAAGAGTCTTGCTTGGATCAGCTTAAACCGAATGAAATCATTTCCGGGTTAACACCTCTCCTTACCAACTATAGGAAAATCGTCACATTCGTCACGATACAACCAACATTTTTCTTATTCAAATTTCTCTTGTGCATCATACACTTTAAAGAAAATGAACAATGTGTTGTAGATAGATCATGTTTTGCTAAAGAAATTATTTATCGCAAAAACTTACTGCTATTATTATTGTGTTTGGGTGATAAAAAATCTATTTTTGTGTTAGTTGGGTGTGAGGTTTTGGGGAAAATCCTGAAAATGGCTGGTAAGGAGAGAGTTAAGTGATACTCACAAATATTTTCTTTTCACCGGAGAGTTCTCTCCTCACCTTTCCTTTGCATGTAAATCATTCTAAGGCACAATAAATAAATAGTTCTAGTATGCCAGAAGCGTACACTATATATAACATTTCAGCGTGTGTTGATCTTTGCTTGGACTTTCGTTAGATTTTGTCAGTCAATTCATGATCCTGCGTCAGTATATGATGATGAATGACGACGATGGCGATAATGATGATAGTCATAATTATAAAGATAATAATAATAATAATAATAATAATAATAATAATAATAATAATATAATAATAATAATTATAATAATAATAATAATAATAATAATAATAATAATAATAATAATAATAATAATAATGATAATAATAATATTAATGATAATAGAAATAATAATTTTAATGATAATAATAATAATAATAATAATAATAATAATAATAATAATAATAATAATAATAATAATAATAATAATAATAAAAATAAAAATAACAATAATAATGATAATAATGATAATAATAACAATAATATTAATAATAATAATAATAATAATAATAATAATAATAATAATAATAATAATAATAATAATAATAATAATAATGATAATGATAATAATAATAATAATAATAATAATAATAATAATAATAATAATAATAATAATAATAATAATAATAATATGATAATAATAATAATAATAATAATAATAATAATAATAATAATAATAATAATAATAATAATAATAATGATAATAATAATAATTGTAATAATAATAATAAAAATAATAATAATAATATATTATGTATGCTATATATCAACGCCCTCCTCCCATTTCACTACTTTCTTGTCAGCATCCCTATTTTTATAGTATAGATACCTTGCTTAGCAGTTAGTTAGTCGGCTATAACCATAACATAAATTTACCTGTATGTCAAAGGTAAATTATGCCTGCTATGTAAAACACCTGGAGAGAAAGATTCCGGACCAGGAGAGGCATCACTGCTACATCAAGAATAATGAAAATAGTGACTATTCTACACTACAATGAAACAACGCCGTTTTTTACATATTTGTGACCCGTCGTCTCAAAATGTTACTATGTCGTAAAGAATAAAATGAAAAAAACTGTGACCTATTGTCTCAAAATGTTACTTTGTCGTAAAGAACAAAATGAAGAAAACTGTTACCTATCGTCTCCAAATGTTACTTTGTCGTAAATAACAAAATGAAGAAAACTGTGACCTATCGTCTCAAAATGTTACTAAGTCGTAAAGAACAAAATGAAGAAAACTGTGACCCATTGTCTCAAAATGTTACTATGTCGTAAAGAACAAAATGAAGAAAACTCTGACCCATCCCCTCAAAAGGTTACTGTGTCATAAAGATCAAAATGACGAAAACTGTGACTCATCGTCTCAAACGTTACTATGTCGTAAAGAACAAAATGAGAAAATCTGTGACCCACCCGTCGTCTCAAAACGGTTTTATGTTGTAAAGAACAAAATGAAGAAAGATGTGACCCACTTTTTCAAAACGGTAGTATGCCGTAAAGAACACAATTAAGACAATTGAGACCCGCCGTCTCAAAACGGTATTATGGCTTGGGGAATCGGACTACTAAAAGTCAATTTAGGATTGAAATAGAAAGAAACACGAACTTCATGTCTTTTGCAATGTTAAAAAAATACATTTATTTTTCACCGTAATGACCAGAAATTAATCCAAAGTGTCATGTTTGTGAATATAAATTCAAGTTTCTGCACCCAATCATAATACCGCTTTGAAACGATGGGTCACAATTGAGTTTTACTCTCTCCTTACCGGGGTGGGGTTGGGGGGGGGGGGCGTTAGCTCAGTTGGTAGAGCACTCGCTTCACAAGCAAAGGGACCGAGAATGATCCCGGGTGCAGTCGACATATTTTCTGACCCCACTATCAACCCAATAGTGATTGGGTAGATGGGTCCGAAATACTTTGCAAAACACTAGTGTTCTGTCCAAAGGTTAGCAAGCATTTTTTATTTTGTCCGTTTTACGCTATAGAAACCGGGATAAACTCCGGCTTCATGGGCTTATGGCTCTGAAGGACTACTTTTTTCTCTCTCCTTACCAGCTATTTTCGGGATTCCTCCGCCCCTCCCCCCGCCCTACTGGGGAT
>NC_088371.1:12433246-12445746 GCF_034508935.2 Berghia stephanieae
CATATGCTGACGTGAAAGTCACGTAGGATGTCACTTAGTGAAACAGATTACACAATGATTCGTGACCAACTCCCCCCTACCCCAACCCCCTCCCCTCTACCATCCCAACCACCACTCCAAAAAATAAAAAAAACTTGAGGATTTGTACAGCTCAATACGTACTAATCGTGCTGAAATCCCTTTACAAAGGGTCCCCAGCCAACAGCAACACTCAACATGATGCCTGTTTCCCAACAGAAACAATGCTATTATGGCCAGGTACTCATTTTATACCTGGGTACGATGAGAAAATGTGAGTAAATTGCTTTTCCAAGGACTTAACTATGAGCTGCTGAGAGCGGGACTCGAACCCTGGATCTTCCGGCCCGAAGGCGAGTGTCAGACCACTAGGCCACGATATAGCAGCACATCAAAACGGCTGAACAAGATTCTAAAACAAAAATTAAATTTTCTGTTATGAATTTTTATTGATAATTGTATCATCAGTTAAATGGAGTTAATTTAGTTTCTCCAAGTACTTGTCTGTTTCTGTTTTAAGTCCATCCATGGCACTGCTCCCAACTACTTGTCATCTCTTCTTTCTATTACCAATCCAAATCACTCTCCCCGCTCATCTACTTCACTATACTTGAACCGTTTGATGCCAAAGTCGAATTTTTCACGACGTGTTTTCGCACATTTTGCTCCCTTTGTGTGGAATACTTTTTCAGCAAACACCAGACACCACGATTCCCTGAACTCCTTTAAAGCCTCTTTGAAGATATATATATATATATATATATATATATATATATATATATATATATATATATATATATATATATATATATATATTATTTTTAAAAAATATTTACCACAATGTTTGAGACAGTCTACATTAATGTTTCAGGCTTAATTTGCCATCGTCAGGACATGTCGAGCACTTTTCGTACCATATTTGTATCAAACACGATTCAATATATATATATATATATATATATATATATATATATATATATATATGTGTGTGTGTGTGTGTGTGTGTGTATAACACACGGCCTGATATTGAAATAATATGAGGTTGTAGAGTTTAGAAATAGACGTAAAGTCTGATTTCCCCAATTTGAATCACATTAATCTAAAGCACTTGAGACTATCAGGGAACAACTTACTTTTTCTTACACATCTTGGATCTTCTGCGTATCAACAATAATAATCATTCGGTGTCAGTCGGTTTATATAGACGATGATGATGGTGATGATGATGATGATGATGATGATAATGATGATAATGATAATGACGAAGACAATTACGACGACGACGATGATGATTATGATGATAATGATGTCGCTGATGATTATTATAATGATGATGATGATGATGATGATGATGATGATGATGATGATGATGATGATGATGATGATGTTGCTGCTGCTGCTGCTGCTGATGATGATGATGATGATGATGATGATGATGATGATGATGATGATGATGATGGTGATGATGATGATGATGGTGGTGACTTGATTGAAGAAGAAAATTAATAGATAAATATAAGCGCAATTATTATAAAAGGAAAACCATCGCATTTCGTATTTCTTCTAATCATCGCTTTGAAACTAATTTCCAGGGACTTGTTCATTCCCCTTCCCCGCCACCCCAAAGTATACTTTTTTGAGGCATTGGACCTCATACAATAAGATATATCTAATAAAACAGCAAACAAATATATTTTTTTAATCGATCTCTTTTAATGTATTTAGCGCGTGAACTATTCCGACATAATCTGCCAGAATGCATTTTGTCATTTTAGACAGAAAATATTTCCTTCAAATTTAGATCAAACATAAATAATTGTAACTTTTACTAAAGTCTAAAAGCTAAAACTTCATCTTTTTGGAGTCTTTGTTTTGAAAATGTTCGAACAATATTCTAAATCTTGAGCTTTTATATAGAGCAATATACAATAAACGTGCTCAGAGCGCTTTGCAAGCTGTCCATGACCAAAAGTAATACGTAACATTTAGAACGATACATGACGCCTGCTAGGCGATATTACAATTTTTTCCGACAGAGAGCTCGCCAGGTACTCATTTTATACCTGAGTTAGGTGAGATAATGTGGGTAAAGAGCCTTTCCAAGGACTCAACTTTGCGCCTAGCGAGGCTCAAATCCATGACCTTCCGATCCGAATCCGAGTGTCATACCACAAGACCACATAACCGCACAACAAACATTTGAAGTAAATATTTCCTGGCCAAAATATTTTTGGAAAACGATTTATCCGAATACGACATCCACAGTGCCGCACTCTGAAAAAAAAAATAACAACAAATATTTTTTTTAGTTTCCAGAATCTCGTCCTTCAAATATCGATGGATTAAGATTACTCCTAACTTGTTAAAATTTCTCAAACCTGTGATTTTCTAGAAGACTTCATGAAAGTCCAAAGTCTAAGAGTTTTTGACAAGACTAGGGTCACCTTTACTTACTTAGGGCTAACCCAAACCGGAGACTGACTCCGACCACCTGTCACTGCCGTCCTCTGTCGTCTTCCGGATAAAGACCTCGGGATTGCACACAATACTAAGAAAAATGAGAAGAGTCGCTAGACCTACCCATACCAGACACCCGACGTCCTTTGCCGTTTTTATTCGAGCTTGGTATGGGTAGATCAAGCGGCTCTTCTCTTTATTCTTAGTATTTTGTCCGTACCCGACGTCTTTATCCGGAAGATGACAAAGGACGACACTGCAGAGTCGTCGGAGTCAGTCTTCGTTGTGCGTTAGCCCTTATCCGTGGCCTGCGCTTGTATACACGTTACCTATCATATGCCTCCACAACGTTCTTTCCTCCTCCTCTTTCATGCCTCGGAGTTTGTAGGAATGTTGCTCGTTGACAACCTTAACCCTCTCCTTACCACCTACATCAAAATCATCAGATTTGCTACGACACAATATACGTTTTTTTCTTATTCAGACTTATTTTGTACATCACAAACATTGAAGAACGGTCTTTGTTTAATTAATAAGAACATAAAGTTGTTTTATAGAGAGCTTGTTTGAGTTTAAAAAAGCAATTTTTCTGCCGGGTAAGCCTGCCATTTTGGAAAAATTTTGAAAATGATCGATAAGGAGAGGGTTAAACTGGTCGGGAACGCCAACCTCTGACGACCACGAGCTCTTTCTCCTTCTCTGTAGCGACTAAATGTGACCTCTCGTCTCAAAACGGTATTAAATTGGGATTATTTAGATGCTGAAAATGGAATTTGTAGCCAGAAATATCATGTGCTTTAGTGAGGAATAGGAATATCATATTTTACTGGTCTAAATACCAACGTTTCATATCTTTGACCAGTTTAACTATAATTTGACTTTTTAGCATCTGGTCCATCCCGACATAATATCGTTTTGAGACGAGGGGTCACAAATGTGAGGTTTCAATGTGCCTTCGTCGCCAAGTAAGCCTATTTGCCTTTTGCTGATGGTTTTCACAATCTGTGTGGGTTTCCCTATTCTATGCAAACTTCTTCGTTTGTTATTCTTATCTGACCATTTGATGATTAGCAATCTTCTGTACAACCACATTCTAATCAATCGATATTTGAAGGTCGAGATTTCTGGCCAAATGAATGTTAAAAATATGTTTGTAGAGTACCGGGGTCCCGATAGCTCAGTTGGTAGAGCGCTCGCTTCACACGTTAATGGGACCGAGATCGATCCCGAGTGCAGTTACGGTTGTTTTAAAAACTCTCATGCCCACCCAGCAGTGATTGAGTAGCTGGGTCTATTAGATATGGCGGAAAGTACTTTGCGATAGACTGACGTTCTATCCAAAAGATAGAAACAATTGTAATAGTCCGTTTCACGCTATAGAAACCGGGATAAACTCCGGCTCCATGGGCCTCATGGCTCTGAAGGATAACGGATTAGATCACTCTCTAAGCATTTTGTTTGAAATACTGGAGTAGGATACTGCAATTTATTTGAGAAGGTATACTTGTCTTTCTTAATGAAGTAAGACCGAAGAGCCGGGTGGAAAACATTGTCTTGTTTAATGAATACAGACTAGGAGAATTGAAAGTGAGCTGACTTGCGTTCCAATAGTCTCTAAATGAGAGAGAGATACAGAGAGAGAGAGAGAGAGAGGCGAGAGGGAGAAGAAAGAGAGGGAGAGAAAGAGAGGGGAGGGAGAGAGGTAGAGATAGAAAGAGAGAGAGAGATGGGAATGGAGGGAGAGAGTAGATAGATAGATAGATAGATAGAGAGAGAGAGAGAGAGAGAGAGAGAGGTAGAGAGAAAGGGTGAGATAGAGAGAGGGGGTGGGAGAGAGAGAACAAGAAATTGTTGAACTCATCAAAAACACGAAGCAGTTCCTTTTGAACTTAAATGCGGCTTTGTAGAATGGAAAATCTGCTACATAAAACAAACATATATTTTAAACTTAAAGGGAATTGATGACGACAAGATCATCAGAAGTGACACCTGGTTTTATAGTTTTACTTTACAGATGTATTCCACATACCTTTTGGTGTCACTTCTAAAAATTGAAACACATAAAAGTGTCACTTTTAAAATAAATAAATGTGATGACAACAACATTCAACTTATCGCCTTGAATCAACGCCATCTGGTAACTGAACAAGAAATTGTTGAACTCACCAAAAACACGAAACAATTCCTTTTGAACTTAAATACGACTTTGTAGAATGGAAAATCTGCCCTTACCGGGGCTGTGGTGTCACTTTTTATGACAAATGGCAACAAAACGATGAACCTTTTAATTCTTCTATGATATGGTTTCCTTTTAAAAATTGAGCAGTATTATTTATAAATTTTTACTTTACCTCACAAATAGGCACAGTAAAACACATATTATGATCACAATACATAAAACAAACATGTATTTTAAATTTAAAAGGAATTGATGACGACAGCATCAGAAGTGACACCTGTTTTTATAATTGCCCACAGTTTATCTATCTCTTAACCAATTTGATTGAAATTTGGTTCAAAATAATATTTAAATATTATATATTTCGATTTGGAAGTGACAGACAACACAACATTACAAATAATTGTAGATGATCCTTCCTCAATGATCGCCATTAATGACTGCTGAAATGAACCCAAGAAAATCGGCATTTTTTGTGAAGATACAACTGATACAACCAAGCTCAAGAACCATGATCAAAACAGAAACAATTTGTGACCCCTCGCCTCAAAACGGTATTATGTCGGGATGGACCAGATGCTAAAAAGTCAAATTATAGTTAAACTGGTCAAAAATACGAAACGTTTGTATTTAGCATAGTAAAATATGATATTCCATCTTCTGTATAAAGCATATAAACTCAACTTAACTCTCCCCTTACCAGCCATTTTCAGAATTTTCCCCAAAACTTCACACCCACCCAACACAAAAACAGACATTTTTTACTCAAACAGAAAAGCAACAAGCACATTCTATACAAAATATTGTTCGACAATTTGAGCTCTTTTACAGAAATGTCGAGTTTTTATAACTATAGCAAAAAGAAATGAAATCTGAATGAGAGAAGTGACGATTGCATCGTAACAAATGTGACGATTTTCCAATAGGTGGTAAGGAGAGGGTTAAGCATGATATTCTGGCTATAAATTCCATTTTTAGCATCTTAATCATCCCGACTTAATACCGTTTTGAGACGAGGGGTCACATTTGTCATCAGATTTCATATCTTGGACAAACTACTGACTTGTGATAACTAAGGAACTACTCTTGATTGCACACGCATCATTTGTCTTAAATCTGGCTTCAAAGCCATGCGTGTCAGAAAGCACCGTTTGACCTAGGCTCATTTACCTGTTTATTTTTATAGTTATTGATTAAACGTTATTATCTCTTCATGAAACTACTTGAAAAATAACGAAAGTTAAATCACTTTCTGAGGTCGGCCTGACATACTTAATCAAGTTACCAAACTTGAAACACATTTGATGCTTCGTGGTTGTTGTTGTTGTTGTTGTTGTTGTTGTTGTTGTTGTTGTTGATGTTGTTGTGATGACGATTGCAGGCATTGATTATCTTTTGAGGAAACAGTATCATATTTAAGAGGATGGTGAACGATTAAAGAGATTAAAAATTTTGTAATCATATTATTAGTGCTAATGATTATTATATTTTTAAAAAACTAGATTATGTCGTTGATATTTAGATGTGACAGACAACTGAGGGGTGGTGATGATGGTGATGGTGGTGATGATGATGATGATGATAATGATGATGATGATGATGATGATGATAATAATGATGATGATGATGATGATGATAATAATGATGATGAATATGATGATGGTGGTAATGATGATGATAATGATGATAATGACAACGACCGTGATGATAAATAATTCTCTACTAGGCCTAACGATGACAAAATTGATAATGAAGACAATTATAACGACTGATTTTTATCATAACAGTATTACCATCTTGCTGATGACGATAATATAACGATGATAAGGCTATTTATGATGTCCATAATAAGGTAAGTGATACCACACATTACCTTGTCTCAACAAACACATGGCTTACCTCCCACGTCACATTATGTCTACCTCCCATATTGATTTTATCAAATGTAACCTAACGTCTCAAAACGGTATCATGTCGGGATGAATTGGAATTTAAAATTAGAGCTTTTTATCTGGCGCAATATCCTCTAAATATGCTCAAGGCGCTTTACAAAGGATCCCTGACCAACAGCAACACGTGACGTGTAGAACGAGACATGACGCCTGTTAGGCGATATTACAATTTTTTTCCGACAGAGACAACGCTGTTGACGGCCAGGTACTCATTTTATACCTGAGTACGGTGAGAGAATGTGAGTAGAGAGCCTTTCCCAAAGACTCAACTATGCACTGAGCGAGGCTCGAACCCAGAACCTTCCGATCCCAAAGCGAGTGTCTTACCGCTAGACCACATAGCCGCACAATTTAGAATTGAAGCGATAAGAATTATGGGCTTAGGGACTTTTGAAATAGAAGAAATTATATTTATTCTTTCTCATGATAAATAATGGTGATCATGAGGGTGACGATTTCCAAGTACCCTGCGTGCAACTCTTAATTATTTTCATTATATAATTATGGATGTGTCATTTATGTATGTAATTATTGCAAATAGTTATTTCTTACATACAGAGAGGAAAGAACGGAGGAATAGTGTGTGTGTGTGTGTGTGTGCGTGTGAGAAAAAAAAAGAGAAAGAAAAGAGAGAGAGAGAGAGAGAGAGAGAGAGAGAGAGAGACAGAAAGAGAGGGGAGGGAGGAAGAGAGAGAGAGAGAGAGAGAGAGAGAGAGAGAGAGAGAGAGAGAGAGAGAGAGAGAGAGAGAGAAAACACAGCCTATATGTGACCCCTCGTCTCAAAACGGTATTATGTCGGGATGGACCAAATGCTAAAAAGTCAAATTATAGTTAAACTGGTCAAAAATATGAAACGTTGGTATTTATCACAGTAAAATATGATATTCCTTCTCATCTATAAAGCATATAAACTCAACTTAAGCATGATATTTTCTGGCTACACATTCCATATTCAGCATCATAATCATCCCGACTTAATACCGTTTTGAGACGAGGGGTCACATATTATCTTTAGAAGAAGAGAGAAAGGGAGAAAGAAGGAAAGAGAAGAAAGAAATAAAGGAAGAGAGAGATATTAAAGAGGCATTGGAATGAAAGGAAGAATGCGGAAGAATGAAGATAACAGAGAGGGAGAGGGTGGAAGAGAGAGAGAGAGAGAGAGAGAGGGAGAGAGAGAGAGAGAGAGAGAGAGAGAGAGAGAGAGAGAGAGAGAGAGAGAGAACACGCCCTTTGTCTTTCTGATGATAAATATCAAAGCACAAGCTTTCCCTCTTACAGCTTGTTACAGGAAAAATAATATAGTATGGAGTATAATGAGGATGGTGATGGTGTTATCGGGGGAATGGTGAAAAAGAATGATGGTTACGGAAATATTGGGAAGGTTGTTTTGGTGATCATGATGATTATGATGATGATGATAATAATGATAATGATGATGATGATGATAATGATGATGATGATGATGATGATGATGATGATGATGATGATGATGATGATGATGATGATGATGATAATGATGATGATGATGATGATGATGATGATGATAATGATGATGATGATGATGATGATGATGATGATGATGATGATGATGATGATGATAATGATGATGATGATGATGATGATGATGATGATGATGATGATGATGATGATGATGATGATGCGGATGGTTTTGTTGACAGCGACCATGATGATGATATTGGAAATCGTCGACTTCCAAGTCCCGTGCGTGCAAGTATTCATTATTTTCATTGCTACTTATCTCCCCTGTCTGATTATTGCCTTAACCAATACAAATACTATACACCTACGGCTAATCGTGATAATATCTATGGTTGTAACACACTGACCTGATTTACAGAAGGAAAATGTGAGTACCTTGGTCTCCAACTATAAGTTTAAGATCCACGTGCGGCTATGTGGTCTTGTTTAAGATGCTCGCTTTCGGCTCTTTACTCACATTCTCTCACCGTACTCAGGTGTAAAATGAGTACCTGACCGTTAACAGCGTTGTCTCTGTCCGAAAAAAAATATTTGTAATATCGCCTAACAGGCATCATGTCACGTCCTACATATTACGTGCTGCTGTTGGCCAGGGACCCATCATTGTAAAGCACTTTGAGCACGCTCAGTGGATATTTCGTTATATAAAAGATCGTTTTTTTTACCTGGTTCACAGAAGGAAAGCGTGAATAACTTGGTCTCCGACCACAAGTTTAAGATCAGATATTCATGTCTTTCATGTGACCAATCATCTCAAAACTTTGTGTCTTTGGGTAAGGTATTTTACACACATTTCCTCTCTCAACTCGGGTGTAAATGACTACCTAGCTACAAGCAGTGAGGGATATGGTGAGACCGTTAGTACAAAAAGAAGGACGCTTAATCTTACCTACAATTTTCCCCAACAGAGACAATCCTGTTAATGGCCAGCTACTCATTTTACACCCGAGTGCGGTGAGAGAATGTGAGTAAAGAAAAGATACCCCTCTTCCGCCTCATATAAGAAATAGAACATACCTATGACGATTTCTGTTCTTCTGGTGAAAAAAATATTGTGGTTTAGTGTTAACACACTATTATATTAATATTTGTATAGATAGTATGTGCTTGGCTAAGAAGCTCACAACATTGCCACCCGAAAGTATAACGGACCAACACACAAAACTATGTGTAACCTTAAACGTTGAGAGCTGGTTAATACAGTTTAGTGAGAATTACTCATAAACGCAGATGTCAAAAAACAATAATTAAAACCCGAGTGACTTCAACTTCATTCTATCTATATTAATATTTCTATTGACAGCCCAATGGCCCGATCCAATTTTAATTTAACTGATATGTCACATTCACTTTCCATCCCACTTGTCTCCAAAATAGAACAGTGGTTAATGAACTACTTATCAATCTTGGTGAAAAGTAGACTTAAAAGATAAGGAGGTATAATATAGCTTAACTATACTTCTTATCAGATATCAGACGAAGAATCAAAACCAACAACTCCCCCCTCCCCCCAACTCTGCCGTGCAATGTAAAAAGACGGCAACAACAACAACAACAACAACAACAACAACAACAACAACAACAACAACAACAACAAAAACAACAACACCACACACATACGTTTTAAAAATTTGGGTCATAAAGCTCGTCCTTCAAATTATATCGATCGATTAAAATGGCAATAATCTTGTCAAAATCATTCAAACCCGGGATTTCACGGAAGTCCCAGGTTTGATATTTCTTGAAAAGATTCTCGCCAAAATTTTTAATAACGTGTTTCTTTTTCTCCCTGGGTACGACAAAATAGGAGATGAAAGTGATAGACGGCATCAGGATAAAACTGATACCTGACCTGAAAAAATAACAAATTAATGATATCAGAATAGGAAAAGAAAATTACTGCCCGAATGAACGAATAAGAAAGTTATATGGATAAATAAATGAATAGACAACCTAATAAATGAAAGGTAAATAGATAATGCAAAAAAAAATGATAATTAAGAATGAAAAATAAATAAATAAATAATTAGACAACTAAATGAAAAGTGCGGCTATGTGGTCTTGTGGTATGACACTCGATTTCGGTTCGGAAGGTCACCGTACTAAGGTGTAAAATGAGTACCTGGCCGTTAACAGCGTTGTCTCTGTCGAAAAAAAATGTAATATCGCCTACCAGAGGTCATGTCCCGTCCTACATGTTAAATGTTGCTGTTGGCCAGGGACCCCTTGTAAAGCGCATTGAGCACGTTTAGTGGATATTGCACTATATAAAAAGCTCGACATAAACCTCAAGATAACAAAGTTAACATTTTAAAACAAGAGAAGGAAAGCAACGATGTTGTTTAACTCTCTCCTTTCCGGCCATTTCCCGGATATTCCCCAAATTTCACAAACAACCCATACAAAAATAGATTTATTTCATTCAAACAAACAATCTGTTAGTTCTTGTTATACATATTTTTTCCCTGCTAAACGAGCTCTTCAACACAATGTTAATATACTTTAACTATAGCAAACATTTTTGTTCAAATAGTGTGACATGATATACAAAAGAAATTAGAATGAGAAAAATGTTGGCTGCATCGTAACGAATGTGACGATTTTCCTTTGGGTGGTAAGGAGGGGGTTACTTATATGAAAAAATAAAAGATTTAAGATTACACGAAGCGTTAGTAACAGGAAAACTCAGATGATCACTCACGTTTGGAGTTTCCCATTTGTCAAATACAACTCATCTCAGAGATGTGACACAATAAAGAATAAAATGTGACCCCTCGTCTCAAAACGGTATTATGTCGGGATGGACCAGATGCTAAAAAGTCAAATTATAGTTAAACTGGTCAAAAATATGAAACGTTGGTATTTATCACAGTAAAATATGATATTCCTTCTCCTCTATAAATCATATAAACTCAACTTAAGCATGCTATTTGGGCTACAAATTCCATTTTCAGCATCATAATCATCCCGACTTAATACCGTTTTGAGACAAGGGGTCACAAATAAGAATAGGTGTGTCTATAATTATTCTTATCAGTGACGAGACGGAGAAACAAACCCGAACGAATTGCTTAAAAAACACACTTGAAGATGAAGGTGATAGACCACGTCAAGATAAAATGCAACGCCATCGTCCCCCCCCCCCCAAAAAAAAGAAGAGAATAATTGAGCTTTATATATCTAGCGCAATATCCACTAAATGTGCTCAAAGCGCTTTACAAGGGGTCCTTGGTTAACATCAACATTTAACATGTAGGACGGGACATGGCGCCTGTTTGGCGATATTGCAATTTTTCGGACAAAGACAACGCTGTTAACGGCCAGGTACTCATCTTACACCTGAGTACGGTGAGAGACTGTGAGTAAAGAGCCTTTTCCAAGGACTCAACTATGCGCCGAGCGCGAGGTTCGAACCCAGGACCTTCTGATCCGAAAGCGAGTGTCATACCACTAGACCACATAGACCACATAGCTGCACAAACATCATGTTAGAGATATTAATAAAAAATTAATAAGATAAGAAAAAACATGAAAGAAAAAATAAATTATGTTTATTAATTGGTTAAACGGATACACAATTTAATAAAAGAATAAGTAAGCTATACTATACTGTTAAAATTCATACGAAAGAGAGATGCATTTGAATATTTCAAGAATAATTAGTAAAACAAAGACACTGATGATCAATAATTGCTATACTTTAGATGTACATTAATAACAAATTTTGGCCAGAAAACTCGTCCTTCAAATATTGATCGATTTAACCCTTTCCTTACCACCTACAGCAAAATCGTCACATTTGTTGTGGAAAGTTGAAAATGGAAAACGAGTGGAAGGTTGTATAATATATTTCTAATTTAGAAACATATGAAAAACAAAAAAAAAAAAAACATAAAAAAACTTAAGATTTAAAAAAATAAAATATAAAATTCCCTTTATTCATTCCCAAGGGGAAATTTGTCTTTAGGTTTTATTCCAAAGGAAGACTGGAATAACCCAGGCGTCAGCCGCAGAGCAGCGCCGCAAAGTGAGCTAGGGTGAGGCGCTTACTTGCTCATGGTCACACAGTGCAGCGGCGGGTGATTGAACTCTGCACCTTTCGAGTACGAAGTAAAGACCGTACCACAGAGCCACTCTGCCCCTTACGTAGGCCTTTTAAACTTCCCCGGGAGAATAGACTCCTCCATCGGACACAAATTTGGGATGCCAGCCATCTCCACTCTTTATCCTTCAATCCCGCCTCTTGTGTTGTGTTGCGCCTACAGCTGCTGCTATTTTGCCTTCCCATTTTTCGTTTCCCATATGAAAAATAGCTACAGATTATATGGAATATGAACGTTTTAAATGGATGCACACACGCCTTTTCTCCACGTTTTTGTGTGATTTTTTAAATA
>NC_088371.1:12450746-12455746 GCF_034508935.2 Berghia stephanieae
TTTTTCTGATACTTGAGACTATCCAACAATAATTAAATAGCTGGATCTGTTTTGACCTGGCAGAATGTATTTTACTTTTCTGGTGTTACAATATGCAGATATATGGTCTAGTGAAATGAAATGATACTCGTCTTCGGACAGAAGGTCCAGGATTCAAGTCCTGCTATGATCGGCACATAGTAGAGTCATTGGAAAAGACTCTATACTCACAGCCTCTCACCTTACTTAGGTGGTTATTGAGCAACTGGCCAGAGTTGCTTCTGTCCGAGAAAACAAAACAAAGTAAAATACCCTAACAGACGTCATGTTTCGTCCTACATTACGTTCAGTGTTGTTGATTTCTAAGGAGCACTTGAGCACGTTTAGTGGACATTGTGCTATATAAATGTTGAAGATAAAGATTTGATTCATTTGTGCGAAGAGTTGTACGACCGTTTTACGCCACACAAAAAACGGAATAAACACCAACTCCAGAGATTAACCCTCTCCTTAACAACTACAGGAAAATCGTCACATTCGTTACGATGCAACCAACAACTTTCACATCTGATCATTCTTGTTTCTCATAAAAAAATTTGAAGTAAATTTGTTTATTATAGCCATGAAAACTTGACATTGTGTTGTAGAGCTCATTTTGCTGAACAATATTATGCATGGAATATAACGGTTAATCTTCTGTTTGAGTAACAAAACCCTATTTTTGTGGTGGGTGGATGTGAAGTTTTTGGGAAAATTCTGAAACTGGCTGGCAAGGGGAGAGAGAGAGTTAAAAAGGCTATAAACAAGTTATTTCCTTCAGGCGGTCTCGTCAAGAATCATTTTATATATAATTAACACTTTGATGATAAAAGCTTTTGTCCTGAAATCTGTTACGTCGCTCCAGAACACCGACAAGGTTTTGGTTGGGCCACCTAGGTGCATAGACGCACGTACACCTGTACAGGAATAGGTAAAGTGGTTATACCCGTTATTTACCTGTCAGTAAATCCTTTTAGTCTGTCCCATTATACAGGTGTAACAACCTCTGCCTCCCCATTCCCCATACACACATTTTTACCCTTTCGTTAATGTATTTAGCCTTACAAGACAGATTTCTTATTCAATCCTTTCATTTGTCACCTTACGTCGTAAAACTAGTGCGGCTATGTGGTCTTGTGGTATGACACTCGCTTTCGGATCGGAAGGTCCAGGTTCGAGCTTCGCGCTCGGCGCATAGTTGAGTCCTTGGAGAAGGCACTTTACTCACATTCTCTCACCGAGTAAAATGAATACCCGGCCGTTATCAGCGATGTCTGTGTCCGAAAAATTGTTATATCGCCTTACCGGCGTCATGTCCAGTCCTACATGTTAAATGTTGCTGTTGACCAGGGACCCCTTGTAAAGCGCTTTGAGCACATTTAGTGGATATTGCTCTATATAAAGCTCAATTTTTTTAAATTTGTCGAATATCACTATTTATTCTATTTGGTAGATCATGTATATCTACTATTTTGTTAGTATTTGTGACTGACTGTTATAAGGGTCTTTGCACGGTGTGTGTTTTCTGATGGTCACATGACATTGTAAAGCGTTTTGAAGTTTCGACATTGAGCACTCTAAAAGAGTGCTATATTATTATTATTATTATTATATTATTATTATTATTTATTATTATTATTATTATTATTATTATTATTATTATTATTATTATTATTATATTATTATTATTATTATTATTATTATTATTATTTTTATACTATTATATTATATTATCATATCATCATCATCATCATCATCATCATCATCATCATCATCATCATCATAATAATAATAATAATAATAATAATAATAATAATAAAACAATAATAATAATAATAATAATAATAATAATAATAATAATAATAATAATAATAATAATAATAATAATAATATTAATAATAATAATAATCATCATCATCATCATGTTTACAATAACATCAGCTTTAAGCACAATAACCGACGTGTACATATAAGCAAAAAAAAAAAAAAAATTAAAAATAAAATTGCACGTCGACCCAAAACCAACCCGACACAGTACCGTTTTGAGACGGTGGATCACATTTGTTACATCCCCTACCCTCCCACACCCCTCCCCAACCCCCCCTCCCCCTTCTCGCCCTCCCTCTTATGATTCTATCTATTGTATTTTCCTCTTATTATTTCTCTGATTGTGATGTATCCCATTTCACAATTAGTGGATCAGAAACAAAAAAAAATTGCAATCAAGCTTTTCTCATGGGAAGTCTGACAGATCAGTTGATTGAATTCTCGCCTCATGGGATACAATCTCGATGACTCAGCATTAAGATTTCTCGTCTTGTTAGAATGGTCAAGCAAAGTTAAGCGTGGTCGGTGGCCGGATGGGTGACATTTGTTTTGAGAAATTCTGTTCTAGAATTTGTTTCCTTGTGTAAAAGCACTTTATACATTTTGTTTCACTCGACTCAGGTATGAATGAGTGCTTAGCTATAGGCAGTGACGGATATTGTAAAAGTGTTAATAAAATAAGGACGCCTAATATGCGACTTGTACAATATGAGGTGGATTTTTGGTTCCGTGTTGCCTCCCAGGGGGAAATAAATGAAATAACATTGTGAAGCGCATTGAGCATGGTTACGTCGTGGAATGTTCTATATAAATGTTCATATTTATTTATTTATATATTCAAGGAATGGGATGAGAATCGGAATCGGTGAAGTTTTTGTTATGGACTTTTACATCGAGTTACGCTAAGAAAGAGTTGCTCCCCTTTTTTTAATTAGCTAATTGATTTTAGTTACAGCTCAATTAGTTATCATTCATTAAGTCCATTGTTTAAAATATTATTTATGCTTACAAATATCAAAGTGGCATGCCCTAGAGAAGGATGCACTCTTTGTTCCTTACTTTCCATATTTGAGTAATTTATACTGTTTTTCGTACTTACAAGGATGTTGCGATATATTTGTATATATTCTAACTTATACTCAGTAATACATTGTTGTCTCACATTTAAACACTTAACACTTCTGAGTTGACTGATTCGACATTATTACTCTGGTGTCCCGTCAAAAACAGAACATTGGCGACGAGGATTTTTCACCTTTATCCTGCGCATCTGCCTATCGGAGCGTTTCGTTACGTCAGTCGAAAAGTCAACACACCACAAACGGAAATCTACCAGCCGAGAAAACCCGAGAAGTGCGTGTTCTGCATGCAGTGTGGTCAGCACGTGGTAAGACGCCCTCTTCGTGGACAGCCGCTCATCACGTGGTAAGAAGCCTTCCCGCCATTTTTTTCCCGCCACAGCTCGTGGGCACTGAGGTCAACTGTTACGTCACGGAAGTCGACAAAACGGTACGTCATCTTCATCCAACCAAACAGTCGGACGATTGGGTGAGTAATTACAGTTATATTTCGTCAATAATTTACTACCTAGGACTTCGCTCGCATCGCACATTCGTACCCTTATTGTACATTATATAGTCGTGTCAGCACTACTGTCATCATGTCAAATAAAGAGCTCATCATCATATTACAACAGATTAAACAACACAATTAGCAAATGCTGCAACAACAAGAGCAAATGAAGCAAGTCGTTGAACGAGAAGAAAAGCAGATGGAAATGAAGTTGACGTCAATCGGGTTTTTGTTATTGTTTTTTGCCATCCGCGTTTATGACTAATTCTCACTAAACTGTATTATCCAGACTATAAACGTTTAAGGTTTCATATAACTTTGTGCGTTTGTCCGTTTTACTTACGGATGGCAATGTTGTGAGCTTCTTAGTTAAGCGCACACGATCTATAGAAAGTATGAAGTTGACGTCACTAAGGTCTTTGTTATTGTTTTTGCCATCCACGTTTATGAGTAATTCTCACTAAATTGTATTAACCAGACTATAAAAGTTCATGGTTACACATAGTTGTGTGTGTTAGTCCGTTATACTTCCGGGTGGCAATGTTGTGAGCTCCTTAGCCAAGCGCATACTATCTATATAATGAATCATCAGGTGGCATAACGTTTTTAGTAACAGGGTGTAACAGGGTGTCACTCAGGGCTTTGTTATTGATTTTGCCACCCATGTTTATGAGCAATTCTCACTAAACTGTGTTAACCAGACTACATACGATCAAGGTTACAAACAGTTTTGTTTGTTGGTCCGTTATACTTCCGGATGGCAATGTTGTGAGCTTCTTAGCCAAGCGCATACAATCTATAAGAGCGAGAATGAAAGATATTTCTTGACGACCAATTTTGACAAGAAAATACGACGCCATCACTCTGAAGCCTGAAAATCAATTACACTTGGTATTTATAAAAGTCCTCCGGAAGAACTGTTTCACACTTCCAATGAGATTGGAACCAGTTAAAAAAAATCACACTTTTGTTTTCTATGTGTGGTTAGTTATTAGACCTGATCGTAATATTTTGTACACCTGAGTTTTTGGTCCATGTGAAGAACAACCTGCTTTCGACATGCAGTTGAAGTGTGAAAAATGGAGAGGTTTAATTACTCTGTTAAAACATGAAACTCAATCTCGTCCTGTAGCCAAATAACATATTGCATACCCGGTATTTTAACACAGCAAACGTGTAACGGGTCATTAAGCCAGCATAATTATGAGATTAGATAATGTCTATTTCCTCACCGGAAATAGAAATAAAATAATATTGGTTGCACATGCGTGGGCTTTTCATCCACCACGTCCGATTTTAAAGTAGAAATATGTTTTAAAAAGCGGTTTCATATTGAGATGGATCGGATCCATAGAGATAGTATGCGCTTGGCTAAAAAGTTCACAACATTGCAATCCGGAAGTATAACTGGCCAACTGTGTGTAATCATGATCGTTTATAGTCTGGTTAATACAGTTTAGTGAGAATTACTCATAAACGCGGATGCAAAAAACAATAACAAAGACCTGAGTGACGTCAACTTCGAACTATCTATAGATAGTATGCAGATGACGTCACTCAGGCCTTTGTTATTGTTTTTGCCA
>NC_088371.1:12460746-12478246 GCF_034508935.2 Berghia stephanieae
GCGAATAAAATCAGTAACAAGGAATAAATTGTTAATTGTTTTAATTGCTTAAAAGCTCCTGGTTGTGTTTTGTTTCCAGATTTTGTTGTTGTTGGATCTTTTGATATCAACAAGGTCTTTGTTTGTAAATCGAAGGTGGAAGATAATATGGTTTACGGTAAATGAAAAACATGTTTGTATAATATATAGATAAAGAAAGAAAGAAACGTGTGTTTGTTTGCTTTGAGGGCTCTTGTAGCCGAGTTGTAGAGGCACTCAACTCACAAGAAAAAAAAAAAGAAATAGAAAAAAAAAAGAGAGAAGAAATAGAAATAAATTATTGGGTAGCTGGGTCTTTATTACTGACGGAAAGTACTTTGCATATAAAACTAACCTCCTATCCATTTTTCTATTGTTCGTTTTATGCAATAGAGGCCGGTTTCTATAGATAGTATGCGCTTGGCTGAGAAGCTCACAACATTGCCATCCGGAAGTATAACGGACCAACATACAAACTGTGTGTCACCATGAACTTTTATAGTCTGGTTGATACAGTTAAGTGAGAATTACTCATAAACGCGGATGGAAAAAAAAACAATAACAAAGACCGGTGTGACGTCATCTTCATTCTGTCTATATCATTTCTTGTCATATCTGAATTGAGGCTTAATATCGGACTTCTCCTTTTCATGCCTTACATTTTGTAGAAAGTAGTCCTTAGGAGCCTTAAGGCCAATGAAACAGGAGTTTATCCCGGTTTCTCTAGCGTGAAACGGACAATAGCAATTGGTTGCTACCCATTGGACAGGACGCTAGTCTATCGCAAAGTCATCATCCATCGTGGCTTGTGCTCTTGAGCACGTTGCCGGTCAGCTGTCTTCACGAATCACGATCCTCAGATATCCTCTGAAGATCGCAAAGTACTTTCCGCCAAATCTAACAGACTCAGATATCCATTCACTGGCTAGGGGTCAGAAAAAAAAATCTCGACTTAGAGATCGATCTTGGTCCCTTTATGTGTGAATCAGGTGCTCTACCAACTGAGCTATCGGCACCCCAAATGCCTTACACAATAGTCTTACAATAACACACTCTCAAATAGCTTGTTATGTATTATATATACAGACAATTTTTACACATCTAGCATTATTTCTAGATAAGTCTTCGAAAGCAGTATACGAACAATATAAATTTCAGATCCATGTGTCTCATGGCTCAGGGAGACTATTTAACAAAAATCTTTTTAATCCTCAGGAGTGAGAAACATTCAACGTTTGTCGTCACTTTGCTTGTCTATTTTTATCTTCTTCTTTTTATAGATAGTATGCGCTTGGCTAAGCTCACAGCATTGCCATCCGGAAATATAACGAACAAATACACAAAACTATTTGTAACCTTAAAGGTTTATAGTCTGGTTGATACAGTTTAGTGAGAATTACTCATAAACGCGATAAACGATAACAACGACACGAGTGACGTCAACTTCATCTTTCTATACTAATTTACTTAATGCTCACCAAGCCATGGGGCCCATAAGGCATCTACTGAAGACCTCCATTTCCGTCTGTTTCCTTAAATCGCTGTCCAGTTCAAGTCAAGTGTTCTTAGATTTTGAATGTCATCATGTGTGTTAAGGTGCTGAGGCAATAGGCTTCAACAGTCGTGACGTCACTTCCTTCGTAATGACGCATAGTAACTTAGTAATGGGTTCTAAACTATTGGAATAATGACGGTCTCCCTTATGAAGTGATTCTCCAACGAGCAAAAAAAGTGTATCCAGAGGAGAAAAACATTATAAATCTAATCATGTTTTGACTATGATACATTCTGATCACATGACATGTGAAAAAGTTCTAGCCAGTATGAAGAATAAAAAGTTCCGATTTTCTTTGTTTAGAACAAAGCTGCTCGTTGTTGGGCGGACGTGACATCAGACTATTGAATACTATTAATCAGTGGAATTTTGACCAATCAAAACACGGAATTTGTGATGCACCTTCACACTCACTCGGACAAACATGGTTAGTTGTTTATAAACAATAATGTGAATGAAATTCACCTTGGGTGACTAGTTATCACCCGATTCTCTTGATCATATTAGGTATACATGTTGAAAGTTTCACGTTGTTTTCTGTGTTGGTTCGATCAACAGGTAGAACAGTGGTATTTTACTGAGACACATACATCACAGTAAAACATGTAAAGTACGCTATGTTTACCAATCATTACTATTGTTTACATTGTGACGACTTTCCGAGAGGCGTGGTTATTAAAGTGTCTATAGATAGAATGCGCTTGGCCAAGGAGTTCACAACATTGCCATCCGGAAGTATAACGGACCAACACACAAACTATGTGTAGCAATGAACTTTTATAGTCTGGTTAATACAGTTTAGTGAGAACAACTCACAAACGCGGATGGCAAAATCAATAACAAAGGCCTGAGTGACGTCATCTGCATACTATCTATAGACAGTATGCGCTTGGCTAAGGAGTTCACAACATTGCCATCCGGAAGTATAACGGACCAACACACAAAACTATGTGTATCCTTAAACGTTTATAGTCTGGTTTACACAGTTGAGTGAGAATTACTCACAAAAGCGGATGGCAAAAAACAATAACAAAGGCCTGAATGACATCATCTACGTTCTATCTATTGGGTGTTTTCTTGTGTTGTTGAAATCAATTCTTCAGTTGTTGTTTCTAAATATATTTGATATTTTTAAAGATCTTGATTCAATGATATTGGAAGTGAAACAAATTACTAACTGGATACTAGCCATCCTCTTTTTATGTTCTTAATCAATGGATCTTCTCCAGATTTCTATGGGCCTACCGCTTCGGTATTTTTAATTATTTTTTTTTGCCATCAGCCGTTCCGCGGAGTGTTATTATTTCTGATTATATAGATAGTTCGAAGACGACGTCACTCAGGCCTTTGTTATTGTTTTTGCCATCCGCGTTTGTGAGTTGTTCTCACTAAACTGTATTAACCAGACTATAAAAGTTCATGGTTACACAGCGTTTGTGTGTTGGTCCTTTATACTTCCGGATGGCAATGTTGTGAACTCCTTGGCCAAGCGCATTCTATCTATAGCTTTCTCCATGTAGCAATGATTGGGTGGCTGGAGTTGTTAGATAGATATGGTGGAAAGTATGTTGTGATAGTTTTGTCCAAATAATAGCAAACAATTGGTATTGTCCGTTTAACGATTTAGAAATATAGATGAATTCTGTTTTCATGGGCCTTATGTGGTAAGAGCCCAACTTGTGCGGCTATGCGGTCTAGTGGTATGACCCGATCTATGCGGAGCATAATTTAGTCATTGAAAAAGGCTTTTTAAACACATTCTCTCACCGTACTCAGGAGTAAAACGAGTACCCGGCCGTGAACAGCGTTGAATACGTTTAGTGGATAGTGAGTGCGTTATAGAAACGCTCAAATTTATACTGTCCGTTTAACAATTCATATACAGGGATTAATTCTGGTTACACGAGACATATGTATTAATGCGTCTTACTTCTTTTATTCGCTTCCAACCTAAATTACCTTATCAATCATCTCGATCCATAAGAAAAGAAATTAACACTTATTTAACTCTCTCCTTTACTGCCAGTTTCAGAATTTCCCCCAAAATGTCACACCCATCCAACACAAAAAATAGATTTTTTTCTTACTCAAACAAGTTTAACAAGTACATTCTATGCATAATATTGTTCAGCAAAAAGAGAAACAGTTGCCTCAAAACGTTATTATGCCGGTATGTACAAGATACTAGATATAGATTTCAAAGTGAAAATAATAAGACATATTGGATTTTAAATTCTATCAGTTCATGGCATTTCGCTTTGTCCTTTGTCGTCAATAACGCCCTCTCCCCCCCCCCTCCCCCCCCCCCCCAAAAAAAAGTAAAAAAAGTAACCAAAAAATTATTTAAAAAAAAAAAACCAAAACAAAAAAGCAAAAACAAACAAATAACAAAAACGAAGAAACAATAATAAAAAACAAACAAACAAACAAACAAAAAAAAAAAAACCCACCAACCCTCCAACCCCTCCAAAAGCCCCAACAAATGAACCCAAGTCACATATTTTGGTATGAATATTCTATTTTTAGAATCTAAGCCATCCCGAGAGAATGACGAGTTGAGGCGATTGTTCACAATAAATATTTAATTTTAAAAACGTGATCATTTGTATAGATAGAATGCGCTTGGCCAAGGAGTTCACAACATTGCCATCCGGAAGTATAACGGACCAACACACAAACTCTGTGTAACCATGAACTTTTATAGTCTGGTTAATACAGTTTAGTGAGAACAACTCACAAACGCGGATGGCAAAAAGAATAACAAAGACCTGAGTGACGTCATCTGCATACTATCTATAGAGCAATAATATCCGCTAAACGTGCTCAAAGCGGTTTACAACAGGAACACTTGTAGGACTAAACACGACGCCTGTTAGCGGAAATTACAATTATTTTTCTCGACAGAGGCTGCTACGGGCCAGACACTCATTTTACACCTGATTACGATGAGAGAGAATGTACCTATAGGGTATTTTCTAATGATTTAAACTAAACGCCTCTCAGAGTGGGAAACTAAACGCCTCTCAGAGTGGGAATTGACCCCAGGACCTTCCAATCCAAAATAGAGTGTGTATTAGGTGTGCTAGCAGCACATTAAAAAAAAATAAAAAAAAATAAAAAAAAAAACAAGCATAAAAAACAAACAAACCCAAAAAACAAACAGAATACCACCCCCCCCCCCCAAAAAAAAAAAAGAAGGAAAAACGAAAAAAACAAAACCCAAACAAATTTAAAAAAAATACAAACAAACAAAACCCCACAAAACAGAGCTAAATCACATCTAGTTATCCAGTCATCTCCAGCCTTGTGGAGAAAGGATTTGAAAAAACAAACAAATAAACAGACAAACAAACAAACTATTTATCGCGAAATCGAATCTGCCTTGTTTGTTTATCATTCTAATGTTTTTTTCCATTTAACTTTGAGGTTGTTTTTCTCCCTCTACCCTTCCTCCTCGCCCCCCCCCCTCCCCTCTCACCCCACCCCAACATTTCTTCATTGTCCTTGATGTCCTAAAACAAAATCAGCATCCGCTTGTTTTCAAATTGCCTGTCGCTCAAACATCCGAAATTGATTACCTTAAAAAGCTAAAAATAAACAAACACCATTCGGATTTCGTAAATGCATTGTCAATCCAATGATAAATTTTAGTTTTATTATCTTTTGTAAAATGAATAAACAGATTTATACACGTTTATCGAAGACTTCTTTCTTGGCTTCAAGTTAAATTTTATTCATCTTAGATTCAGACGAGGGGCCAGCGTGGCTCAGCGATACGGCCTTTGCTTCGCACCCGTAAAGTACCGAGTTCGATCACTCGCCTCGCTCTGCGCTGTGTGGCATTGGGCGAGTCACCTCGCCTTAGCTCAGTTTACAGCGCTGCACTGCGGCTGACGCCTGGGTTATTCCAGTATTCCCTTGGAATAGATGGTTGAGAAAAATTTGCCCTATGGGATGAATAAAAGGAATAGTATTATTAAAAATTTATTATTAATCCAAATATATTTACTTTGCCCGTCAAGAACGGCTGTATTATCTGTAGAGATAAATATGTTCTCATTATCTTAAAGTGGACTACAGATAACAATAGTTGTATTACGGAAAAAAAAGTTTGCAAAGATTGAGCTTTTATAAAGAGCAATATCCTAAGTAGCATCAACATTTAACATGTAAGACTAGACATGACGCCTGTTAGGCAATTTTACATTTTTCCCCGACAGATATAATGCTGTTAACGGCCGGGTACTCATTTTACACCCGAGTACGATGAGAGAATGAATGTGAATAAAGACCCTTTTCCAAGGATTCAATTTATGCGCCGCTCGGAGCGGGACTTGAACCCAGGACCTTCAGATCCAAAGACGATTGTAATACCTCAAGACCACACAGTCGCACGGAATGAAACAATGTCAGACAAAGCAAAAAGAATATTATCTTCAAATTTTGTCATCGCATTTCCCGACTTTTCTGCGTCTCTGAACTTGACGTGATAATATGTGACCCACCGTCTCTAAAAGGTATTATATTGGGACGACTCCGGTGCAAAAATTAGAATTAATTGACAAAAACATAAAACTTGGGGTTTCTTTCGATTTATTATGTAAGAGAATGAAGACAATTTTTCACAATGCAAAAGCTCAAAAATTGGTATTTACTATCAAATTTAATTCTAAAGTCACTTTTCGGAGTCCAATTCATCCCAACATAATACCGTTTTGAGACGAGGGGTCACATATTATAATATTACCGTTTAAACTGTCCTTGTTGTTGACTGAAGACGAGTTGAGTATACTGCCGTACTCCAGAAAAACCCATATTACAAAATTTGGCCAGAAAACTCGTCCTTCAAATATCGATCGATTTAAATGACCCTCATCTTGGCAAAATCTCACAAAACTGGGACTTACTATACCATCTGGAATTCAAATTATAATAAATCCGAGCTTTTTGTTTTTTGCAATAAAAAAAAATAATTTAGAAATTCTCCACTTTAACCAACAGAAAATAAGTGCAAGTTTAATATTTTTGGCGATAAATTAAATTTGTATTACCTTTACAGATGATGGGTCACATATGTTCCCTACCCTACAATAGGTAAAATGAAGTTGACGTCACTCGGGTCGTTGTTATTGTTTATTGTCATCCGCGTTTATGAGTAATCTCATTAAACTGTATTAACCAGCCTATAAACGTTCAAGGTTACACATAGTTTTGTGTTTTGGTCCGTTATACTTGCCAATCGCATACTATCTAATAGATAAAAGCTTCATTGAGCTTGTTATCCCTGCCTTCTCACCCACCTGAGATTTTAGGTGCAATAAAGACGTCATCGTTGCGGTATTTTCCCCGAGACCAGGGCAGAGACCTGTTGACTGAAACCATCTGAAATAGTCCGCGATACGCCTGTCTCCCATCATCGTAAATTCTGCCGCATGTTTAGAGAACTTATTTGTGACAAATCGCCTCAACACGGTAATTTATCCTGCCAGCCTAATGATAAATTCAAGCTCGACACTTTTTTTTTTACAGAGGAAATATATCCACTAAAAACAAGAAATGAAATGAGTACAAAAGTGCCAGATGACAACAGAGAATAAAAACTTCACGGCAATGATGGGTGCTCGAATCGTAGCCATCGTTAAGTTTTAGCCTGACACTGAAATCCAAAAAGACTGGCATTTTGACGTCATTATTTGGTTTTTGCACCGCCCATAGATAGTATGCAGATGACGTCACCCAGGCCTTTGTTATTGTTTTTGCCATCCGCGTTTGTGAGTTGTTCTCACTAAACTGTATAGATAGAATGCACTTGGCCAAGGAGTTCACAATATTGCCATCCGGAAGTATAACGGACCAACACACAAACTCTGTGTAAACATGAACTTTTATAGTCTGGTTAATACAGTTTAGTGAGAACAACTCACAAACGCGGATGGCAAAAACAATAACAAAGGCCTGAGTGACGTCATCTGCATACTATCTATTAACCAGACTATAGATAGTATGCGCTTGGCTAAGAAGCTCATAACATTGCCATCCGGAAGTATAACGGACCAACACACAAACTCTGTGTAACCATGAACTTTTATAGTCAGGTTAATACAGTTTAGTGAGAACAACTCACAAACGCGGATCGCAAAAACAATAACAAATGCCTGAGTGACGTCATCTTCGAACTATCTATAAAAGTTCATAGTTACACAGAGTTTGTGTGTTGGTCCGTTATACTTCCGGATGGCAATGTTATGAACTCCTTGGCCAAGCGCATTTCTATAGATAGTATGCAGATGACGTCACTCAGGCCTTTGTTATTGTTTTTGCCATCCGCGTTTGTGAGTTGTTCTCACTAAACTGTATTAACCAGACTATAAAAGTTCATGGTTACACAGAGTTTTTGTGTTTGTCCGTTATACTTCCGGATGGCAATGTTGTGAACTCCTTGGCCAAGCGCATTCTATCTATAGATAGTTCGAAGATGACGTCACTCAGGCCTTTGTTATTGTTTTTGCCATCCGCGTTTGTGAGTTGTTGTCACTAAACTGTATTAATCAGACTATAAAAGTTCATGGTTACACAGAGTTTGTGTGTTCGTCCGTTATACTTCCGGATGGCAATGTTGTGAACTCCTTGGCCAAGCGCATACTATCTATATATTAGTGAGTTGTCGTTTGTAGTGCTCATGGAAACAAGTGGTCCCATTGGTTGAACTAATGAATACAACTCACGATTTGTTTTCTTTTGTGGCCAAAGACTGGCATTTTGACGTCATTTTTTGTTTAAGTGTCAGGCTATATGTTAACGATGGCTACGGTTCTAGTGTCAGGCTATATTATGTTAACGATGGCTACGGCTCTTGAGTCAGGCTATGTTATGTTAACGACGGCTACGGTTCTAGTGTCAGGCTATATTATGTTAACGACGGCTAGGTTCTAGTGTCAGGCTATGTTATATTAACGATGGCTACGGTTCTAGTGTCAGGCTATATTATGTTAACGACGGCTACCGTTGTAGTGTCAGGCTATATTATGTTAACGACAGCTACCGTTCTAGTGTCAGGCTATATTATGTTAACGACGGCTTTGGTTCTAGTTTCAGGCTATGTTATTATGTTAACGATGGCTACGCTCGAACTCACGACCCTACTCTTACGACAACTCCGCCGGTCCTCGAGATGGACGCTCTACAGTCGCCGCCATCCGCCATTGCATGCACTCACTTTTCCACAAAATGTGCACAAAACACTTTTACAAGGGATCCCAAAACAAATAGGAAGAGACATGACCGACGTGCTCTTATTTTCAGCTCTGATAACCGAAATCATTCCGAACTTGCTTTAACATTACAACAATGAGCCTATGATATTTTGTGTTATCAGATCTGCAAATAAGTAAACGTTGGACATGATGCGTTATTGCAATCTAATTTTCGACAGAAAGTATGCTGTTAGAGGCCATAATATAATCATTATACCCATGAGTGTCATGAGAGAATATGTCTTTTTCAAGGACTCAACTTTGCACCACCCAGAGAGGGACTCTTGAAACTTAGGTACCCATACTGCGTTCTGCTTGTATGTGATTTATATCTATAACAGATCATATCAAGAAACTCAAGTTACACAGTTTTGTGGGCTGATCACGAATGGTTTGTCTGCCTAAACTGGAAATCTTTTAATTTTTATTATTGTATTCATTTATCTAGTTATTTGGGGCAGAGTGGGTGGGGGGGGGGGGGGGTCCAGATTGTTCAGTTGGTAGAGGACTCATTTCACACGCAAAAGGACCGAGATCAATCCCGGGTACAGTCAAGATTTTTTTTTCTGATCCTCTGTCCACACAGCAGTGATTGGGTAGCTGGGTCTACTAGATTTGTCGGAATGTACTTTGCGATAGACTAGAGTCCTATCCAAAGGACAACAAGCAGTTGCTATTGTCTGTTTCACGCTGTAGAAACCGGGATAAACTCTGGATCCTAATGGGTCTGAAGGACTACTAATGTATTCATTTATTTGTTTGTTTATGTATTTGTTTATGTATTTATTTATCTATGTATTTATTTATTTATTGATTGATTGATTGATTGATTGATTGATTTCTTTGTTTATGTATTTATTCATTCATATATTTATTAAAAATTTTGCTGTTTATTTTCTCAATTCTACTGTCCCATTTTTTGGGGGAAAAATGAGGCAGATAAAACGGAACAGAGAAGAGAAAATATTATATTGCAAGATGACAAAAATAGACAGAGAAATATAATGTAAAAAATACTTACAAAATTAGAACACCATTTCAATATTCATCTCAACCATTCAACCATCCGAGGAAAAAGCGACCTAAGTACTTTTTATAGAAAATATTAAAAACAAAGGTATTGATTATATTATGGGTTTCATCAGTAAAAAAAAATCTCCAACAAATCAACAAGATCATTTCGACTGCAGATGTGTTGCCCTGTCTTTGACAAGGAATAGAGTTGTAGGCAAAATGTGCCTTGTTTATTTGAAAAACAAAACAAACAAAAACAAATAAATTTTTAATAATTAATTTTTCCGATACATTGTTTTGGCACTGAATGCTTAATAGACCCCCCCCCCCCAAAAAAAAAAAAAAAAAAAAAAAACCCGAAAAAACCCCCCAAAAACAAAAAGCAAACAAAACAAAAACAACGTCCCCTGAGAGTTTTATATTCCGATAGGAAAGACTTGGCAAGACTGAAAATTGACACGAAAGTGTCTGAAGGAAAAAAACAAGTTTGTTTTCCTTTTTTATTTTACTAGCTAGTCAAAAATAAAAGTATTGCTGCGGATATTGCCCTCACTCTACTGACATTGTAAACACCGTTGGAGACCAAAAAATTATATAGGCCTTTTTTCATAACTTTTTTACGACTGTTTATTATTTTTTCTTTTCATAATCTTCTTTGCTTTTTGGTTTGTCTGGTTTAGGTAATAAAATATGTATAACAACTTATAATAATCTCTTATTTTCTTACTGTTTTAATTTTTTGGCCACAAAAATTTACGTTAAAAATCGACGTGTACTTATTTGCAGGTCTGGTAACCCAAATTGTCATAAACTCATTGTTACAATGGAACTACTCTCACAAACAAAGCAAAATTTGGTATAACAACGATGTTAACCCCCTCCTTACCAACTAATAGGAAAATCGTCACATTCATTACGATACAACCAACATTTTTCTCATTCAAATTTCTTTTATTCATCATAAAATTTAAAGAAAATGAACAGTGTGTTGTAGAGCATGTTTTGCTAAAGAAGTTATGCATCAGAAGAACTTTACTGCCATTGTGTTTCAGTGATAAAAAAATAATCTATTTTTGTGTGAGTTGGGCGTGAGGTTTTCGGGAAAATCCTGAAAATGGCTGGTAAGGAGAGAGTTAACTTACGTGCGCTTATAAGTTATCGGACCTGGAAATAAATAATAAGAAAAACGTGAGCATTTATATAGATAGAACGAAGTTGACGTCACTCAGGCCTTTGTTATTGTTTTTTTTTTCACCCGCGTTTATGAGTAATTCTCACTAAACTGTATTAACCAGACGATAAAAGTTCAAGGCTACACATAGTTTTGTGTGTTGGTCCGTTATACTTTCGTATGGCAGCAATATTGTGAGCTTCTTAGCAGAGCGCATACTATTTATAGATAGCACCATATCCACAAAACGTGCTCGAAGGGGTACGGGGCCAACAGCAACATTATAATGCAGGACGAGACATGGCGCATATAAAGCGATTCTATTGTATTTTCCGACAGATACAATGCTGTTAACAGTCAGGTTCTCATTTTATTACTGAGTACCGTGAGGGAATGTGAGTAAAGGGTTTTAACCATGGACTCAACTATGCGCTGCTTAGAACTGGAATGGAACCTTGGACTTTCTGGTCAGAACGGGGATGTAATAAATCAATGAATTACCAGGATTCCCAACTTGTCAAAAACACATGCAGCATCAGGGACGGCTGGTAATATTGGGCAGGGTGGGCAAATACCAGCCTGTTTTTTTCAAGTTATAAGCTGTATTACCAGGTCCGAAATAATCTAATTTAAATTAGATAATTTTAAAAGTTAGTACTTAAACTTGATACTTCGTACTGAAATCAATTTGTATGTATTTTTGATAGATTGCGAATCACCATGCACCCCGTAATGCATAAACCAGGATACGCTCCTGTTCTTTTTTATCACCCCCCCCCCTCCCCTTTCCCATCCACTCCACTCCGCCCACATCGTCATCTCATCGTCACGTCGCCTGACGGTGATTTTGCTGTCTGGCCTCTCTAGTTCTAGGTCGGGCTAATTCAAATGAGCCCACCTTATAAACCAGTGAGCACTAAATAGAGATTTTGGCAAACGAACTTTTTTTTTATTTATTGCCTTACTTGTGCTGGTACCATTGATGTAATAACATTGGGAAGGTTCCAGTATTGAATTAAATGTATCAATTTACTAATATTATATCAAGTTAGTATTAACTTGTGTTGTTTTAATATATTTGTTTATCCATTTAAATTATCTCTTTTTTTCTCGTTTTCTTTAGTGCTTCTCAAAATTCAATTATTTAAATTGTTGTCTTATTTGTTTGTTTGTTTTGTTTTTTTGTTTTGTTTTTTTTTAAACAAATTAATTTGTTCCTTTTTTAAAAAAAATTCTTAAAGTAATTACCGCTGTATTTTTATTGCCAGACTAAATATTTTTGCAAAACAATGTATTTTCTATTGCATTCCCTCTAATAAAACACTTTTATTCAGAAGTCACGACTAAATAAATATATAAAATACAACCCCCACCATTGTGGTTTACTCAAAAATTGAATTAGTATACGAGAAATACTCTTCTGAGAAAGGAGAGAGTTGAATTCTAAGTTATAGAGGAAATAAAGACGTTTAAAGGAAGGGTGGGCAGATTCCGTACTTGCCCGTCCTGAAGCTAATACATACATAATAGTTCGCGATGAAGAATCGGGAAGCTAGGGGTTGGTTGGGTAAGGAGTAAAGATAACACGGTCGTTATTGTTATAGTCTAACGAATGCATGAGGAGAGATTGGTAGCATTATTTAATTTGTCTTAATTGTATTGTATGAATTATTGGCGAAAGCCTAAGATTAAGTAAACTTTGTTTTTAATTTGTCTTTTTTTGACTATGGAACTGATACTTGTCATAGCAGACCTGCCTACTTGAAATAGGAAAATAAAAATCGTAGTTTTCAGGGTTAATAAAATGGTAGATATTTTAACTATCCTTTAAAAAAATCACCGGAATTTTCGTCTATTAAGGTATCAAATTTTTAAAAAACGAGAAAAACGGATTGGAAACGTAATAATGATGGTGATGGTGGTGGTGGTAATAGTGATGGTGGTGGTAGTAATGATGATGGATGTTTGTAATATTATTTATTATTATTTATTATTATTATTATTATTATTATTATTATTATTATTATTATTATTATTATTATTATTATTTTATTATTATTATTATTATTATTATTATTATTATTATTATTATTATTATTATTATTATTTGTACGTATTGGTGGTATTACGATTGTTGTATTTTTTGTGGTTATTAATGGTAACAATTTATTGTTTGGTTCCATTTACCATTTTTTTCCACTTTCATGTATGTTGTCATCAAAGTGTATGATTTAATGGCGAAAGCCTAAGATTGAATAAACTTTGTAATATCGTACGGTAATCATCATTGTCGACGACATCGTCGTTGCCATCATTATCATCATCATTAACAACAACAACAACATTAACAACAAGTACTACAATAGCAATAAAAACAATATCAACATCATCATATAATTTTCGTCATCGTCTCCACAACTATCATTCTAACCAACAGCACCACCAAAACCACTACCATAATTACATCCTCCCTCACCGTCTCCTCTTCCTCCTCCTCCTCCTCCACCACCACCACCATCGCTACCATTATTCCAACTGCTACCACCACCGGCACAATCATTCTAACCACCAAGAGAGCAGTAAAAATGATGCAATTTGAGCTCTGAATGAAACTCGAGTCATATCGCGGTTGTTGCTTCTCGATGAAAAATTTAAAGTTACTACGTACTTCTGAAAATGTAACAGAAATATCAATCTCGCCGTTGAGGGATTAAAGCATCTCTTTAATTTTTCGAGTGAACGAAATGGACTTGTATTGTCAAGGTGTTGTCGCATTTTGTCTCGTCGCTTTATTTTTTTGTTGTATTCTCTTTCGTGATTCCTTTTTGATTACGTTTGGAATAATTAAAATCTACTGGTATTGTCCTTTCATTGTGAATGTGATTATTTGTGGTTGAAATATTTTATTTTTTAAAAGTTGAAATATATAATATATATATATATATATATATATATATATATATATATATATATATATATATATATATATATATATATTATGACCGAATCATCTTTGCCCCACCACTATAAATAGGCTAGAACCGCCACTGTGCAGCATGAAGTCTTATGGTTTGAGAATTCTTTTTTTCCTACAACATGGGGGACATTTTGTTCTATCGATCTATCCCAGGCCAAAATGATAATAATATTGAGACAAGAAACTTAGGGGCTCCCTTCTTATGTGAGTTGCCAAAGTCAAGTCGGTAAACATAACATTGGATATTGATGGTATGTGTCTATGTAAAATACATTACATTTTCTACCCGCCGTATCAATCGTACAAATACACAAAACTATGTGTAAACCTCTGTTAGAGAGGATTCAGTATGAAAGTAACCACCCAACTGAAGTTAGAGATAGAGAGCTGCGAAAATCTGAGCCAAATTTAAGTTATATTACAATTTAACATTATAAGCGAGATGATGTTTACCGACTTGACTCGAGCTTTTGTTGGAGATTTTATATAGCGCAATATCCACAAAACGTGTTCAAAGCGCTTTACAAGGGGTCCCTGGCCAACAGCAACATTTAACATTTAGGGGATGTTACAATTGTTACTTGTTAGGGGATGTTACAATTTTCCGGACCGAGACAACGATGTTAACGGTCAGGTACTCATTTTATACCTGAGTACGATGAGAGAATGTAAGTAAAGAGCCTTCTCCAGGGACTCAAGTATGCGCTGAGTGAGGCTCAAACCCAAGACCTTCCAATCCGAAAGCGAATGTCATACCATTAGACCACATAGAACACAGCATTTCTACCCGTAATATCAATCGTACAAATACGTAAAACTATGTGTAAACCTAAAAATGTATAGGGTCTAGTCTGTTAGAGAGAATTGGATTCAGTAGTCTGATGTCACGCCGCCCGGCAACGGCGGCCATCTTGGTTCTAAACAAAGAATATCATTACTTTTTATTCTTCAAGCTGGCTCGAACTTTTCATATGTCTTGTGACCAGAATGTGTAAAAGTCAAAACATGATCAAATTTATGTTTTTTTTTTCCTCTGGATACGCTTTTATGTTCGTCGGAGAAATATTTCATACGGCGTCCGCCATTGTTCCGATAGTTTAGAGCCAGTGTTGCTAAGTTACCATGCGTCATTAGGAAGAAAGTGACGTTACGACTATTGAATCCTATTTGGCGAGAAGTAACCACTCAACTGAAGATAGAGAGCTGCGAAACCTGAGCCAAATTAAAGTTATAATATTACAAATAAACAATATAAGCGAGATGATGTTTACCGACTTGACACGGCCTGATGTTGAAGTAAATACGCATCGACTGCTATTAACTCATTCAGTCCAAGAGGAATTTGCCACTTTTCAAATGTATTAAAAATGAGTATGTACAAAGATAGTTTTATTCAACTGTCTATCTACCATTAACATGTAAAATCTAAAAACATTAGCTTTGATACTACACCTATATTTTTCTCAGTAAAATGTAATAAATAGGCATGGGGTAAAAGTAACTCGGATAAACTACGGATATAGTCAGTGTTAGGGTTGGGTGAGTTAAAACCGTATTACCACCCCAAAAGTTTCTTGTCTCTTTTTTCAGCTTCGGGATTGATTGTAAGTTTTCTGGTCAACGTGAATATAGATAGAATGAAGATGACGTCACTCAAGCCTTTGTTATTGTATTTTGCCATCCGCGTTTGTGAGTGATTCTCACTAAACTGTATTAACCAGACTATAAAAGTTCATGGTTACACATAGTTTTGTGTGTTGGTCCGTTATACTTCCGGATGGCAATGTTATGAGCTTCTTCGCCAAGTGCATACTATCTATAGATAGTTCAAAGTTGACGTCGCTCGGGTTTTTGTTAATGTTTTTTGCCATCCGCGTTTATGAGTACTTCTCACTAAACTGTATTAAGGAGACTATAAACGATCATGGTGACACAAAGTTTCGTCTGTTGGCCCGTTATACTTCCAGATGGCAATGTTGTGAACTTCTTAGCCAAGAGCATACTATCTATACTAAGCCACTGGGGCTCAGCGTGGCACAGCGGTATACGGTCTTTGATTCGTACCGAAAAGTACCAAGCTCGATCACCCCCTGCCGCTGCGCTGTGTGGCCTTGAGCAAGTCACCTCGCCCAAGCTAAATTTGCGGCGCTGCCTGAGGCTGATGCCTGGGTTATTCCAGTATTTCCTTGGAAAAGATCTTCGAGAGAAATTTCCCCTATGGGATGAATAATGAGAATCTCATCTTCCAGAAAGCTATGGTCTGTAACAAAAAGTGCCAAAAATGAATATAACAACGTCGATAACAGAAACAAATTACCAAACACGGAACGCTTCGGGCTCAAAACACTTCTTCACTCAATAACAAAGCAGAAAAACGTTAATACATCATTTATGATACGGACAAACGGCAGGAGAGTGTTAGATAGGTGTAGCTGAATATATAACTTCCCATTATTTTGTTAAAACTGCCGCGTTCTCAAACTCATGACCAATACCGAGATGCAGAACACAAACTGTCATAAGCACTGTTTCAAAGAAATTACTTTCAACACAAAATCCTACAATATTTTTTTAAACCTTCATACTTTACATGAACCACATATTTCAATTTACAAACAAAATGATAGGTATCATATTTTGATGTTACCTTTGAAACTAATCTCTATCATTTAAGTGTACTACGTACAACTTTTCGGAAAACATTTGATCTTTCCTTTTTCGTTCCGTGTTTTGCAACATTTACGTAGTTATCAAAGTTTGCGATACATAACCTGTCTTCAAGAACGAGAGAGAGAGAGAGCGAGAGAGAGAGAGAGAGAGAGAGAGAGAGAGAGAGAGAGAGAGAGAGAGAGAGAGAGAGAGAGAGAGAGAGAGAGAGAGAGAGAGAGAGAGAGAGAGAGAGAGAGATGGGGCTGACTAGTATATTAATATATAGAGATGATGTTAAGTAGAATAATGGTGTGCAAATTATAATAATGATATCTAATAATAAATGTCAAAGGATAGGTTTATCACCTCGTCCGTACCATACAATGATGGACTAGTTTTGTCTTCCTCTTCATCTCTATTTCAATATATATATATATATATATATATATATATATATATATATATATATATATATATATATATATATATATATATATATACATATATCTGTTTGTGTGTGCGTATGACTCATCATTTCAAACTGGTATTAGAGTGTGAATATAGCGCGAATATGAAGTCTAAATGATGAAAAAAAAATAATAAATGAAATTTTGGGTTCTTGCTCCTTTTTAACTTTTATAAATTCCCTTGAGCATTTTTGAGCATTTATATAGCGCAATATCCACTTAACGTGCTCAAAGCGTTTTACAAGGGGTCCCGAGCCAACAGTAACACTTAAAATGTAAGACTAGACATGAGGCCTATTAGGCGATATTACATTTATTTTTCCTTTCAGACAAAGGCAACGCTGTTAACAGCCATGTACTCACTGTACACCTGAGTACGGTGAGAGAATGTGAATA
>NC_088371.1:12480746-12513246 GCF_034508935.2 Berghia stephanieae
ACACAAAACCACGTGTAACCTAAAACGTATAGATAGTATGCGGTTGGCTAAGAATCTCACAACATTACAATCCGGAAGTATATCGGACCAACACACAAAAATCTGTGTAACCATGAATTTTTAAGTCTGGATAATACAGTTTAGTGAGAATTACTCATAAACATGGATGGCCAAAAAAAAAAAAAAAAAACCAAAAAAAAAAAAAAAAAACCAATAACAAAGACCAGAGTGACGTCAAATTCATTCTATCTATATAATCTAATTGATATGATATAATAATTTAGTGATAACTAATCATTAGGTCATTTTGTTCAGCTCGACTGATGAGTATCTTAACAACTTTTTATAAACAATAGTAACGTGTTTACATATATTCTGACCCTTCGCCTCAAAACGATATTAAGTCGGGTTGGTTAAGATGTTGAAAACTGAATTTATAGTCAGACATATCAGACTTGCTTTGAGTTTGTATGATTTACTTAGGAGAATGGATACCATATTTCAGGATGCGAATGCCAAAAATTTATATTTTTGACCAGTTTTAACAGTAAATTTGGCTTTTAAACATATTGTTCGTTCCGACATAATACCGTTTTGAGACGACGGGTCACATTAAAAAAAATATCCCATCGTTGGACAACAACAAACAAATCATGTGATGGATAACTCAGTTGGACGAAGACCTGGATATGGGCTGCTTACATTCCTCTTATTTCTTTGTCAAAATAATGTGATATAAAACTAGAGCATTCATATAGATCAATATCCACTAAGCGTGCACAAAGCACTTTACAAGGGGTCCTGACCAACAGCAACACCTAACATATAGAACTAGACATGATGCCTGTTAGGGGATATTACATTTTTTTTTGGACAGAGACAACGCTATTAAAGGCCAGGTATTTATTTTACACATGAGTAAGGTAAGAGAATGTGAGTAAAGAGCCTTTTCCAAGGACTCAACTATGCCAAGGACCTTTCCGATCCGAAACCATATGTCATACCGCAAGACCACATAGCCGCATAAAACTGATTCGGATGCTTGGCACTTTCTAAAAGGTGGCTAGAGGGCACAAAAGTGTGATGTTAAAATGCTGGTTCCCATCTCATTGAAAGTGTAAAACCACTCTTTCGGAGGACTGGATACATACCTTGTGTAATTGATATTCTGGTTTCAGAAGGATGGTATCTTATTTTCTAGAATAATAAATGCTGGTCGTCAAAAAAGATCATCCATCCTCGCTCTTTTACGTCCGGTAATCTTAACAACATGTCGATGCATCCTGCTACTAAAACAGTTATGCCGCCTTATGATACAATATGTCACCTGTCCATTATTAATCCTCCGAAGGAATGGTTACATACACACTCCCAAGAAGTTTGGAATCAGAGGAGAGTTGTAAGCATACCCAAGTGTCAAGTGGAACAAAATGACCAATCGTAATGTCAGATAATATCTCAAAAGCTGTGAACACTTTAAATTCTGTGGGTCACTTTGAGCACATTTTGCAATGTGACCAATGACCCCGAGCACACGGAAAGTTAATATAGATAGATCATCGCCATTATTGGGAGGGGCAGCATTATTCGATATGGAGAGATTTCACCACGTCACGTGACTCCTCTCCGTTCCAGTTCTTATCAAGGGTTTATCCATTCCTAATCTAGTCCATACATTCTATTGTGTTATTCAAAATAATATACATCGTAAATGATAAACATTGTTCACAATTATCTAACTCAACAGAGAGAATTAGATAGGATAGATAGATAGATTGAGAGAGAGAGAGAGAGGAGAGAGAGAGAGAGAGAGAGAGAGAGAGAGAGAGAGAGAGAGAGTATGTGTGCGTATATGTGCGTGAGAGATTGAGAGAGAGCGAGAGAAAGAGAAAGAAAGAAATAAAGGAAGAGATAGAGGGGGAGAGGGAGTGTGTGTGAGAGATTTATATATATATATATATATATATATATATATATATATATATATATATATATTATATATATATATGTATATATATATATATAAATATATGAGAGAGAGATAGAGAGAGAGAGAGAGAGAGAGAAAGAGAGAGAGAGAGAAAGAAAGAAAGAAAAAGAGAGAGAGAGAGAGACACACACAGAGAGAGAGAGAGAGAGAGAGAGAGAGAGAGAGAGAGAGAGAGGGGGGGGGGGGGGAAACGATATTTAACTATACACTCATCATTGACACACACAGATAAACAAAATTGATGCTAGAATTATTCAGATAATTTGTTGTGTCATAACATTAAGCAAGTGATACAAACGTTGAACTATTCTATGTGAATGCAAGATAATGAGGATAGGAATTTGACCTATATCTGCTGTACTGTTACAAAAGGCTTTTAAAAAAATTGTTGACCTGAAATATCAAAGTGATTCTAAGCTGCTGTGGACTGTAACAGATATTGAACAAAAGCGAATAAAACATCTCCGAAAAAAGAATAAAACATCTAACCGGATCGTTTCCGGGTCAAAACTCTTTTTTATTCAACATTGGCTAAAGAAGGATTTTGTGTCCGAAACGTTCCATGTTTGTCGTTTTTGTTCTTTTTTTTTCGAAGCTGTTATATTAATTTTTGTTCATCATTTTACCGTGAAATATCTATCGATTAAGCTGACCATCAATCTATCAAGAAATCGCACTCTTCCTTCTTCAACACGTCAATTCTTGCCAAATTACGGGAATGCTCTTTTTCACCGACTCTGCTCCTAAGTTGTGTCCATACAGTGAATACCATTATCAGAGACAGTGATATATAGATAGTATGCGCTTGGCTAAGAAGCTCTTAACATTGCCATCCGGAAGTATAACGGACCAACACACAAAACTGTGTGTATCCATGAACGTTTATAGTCTGGGTTAAAACAGCCCAGTGAGCATTACTCATAAACGCGGATGGCAAAAAACAATAACAAAGACCTGAGTGACGTCATCTTCGAACTATCTTTTGAGACGCTTAACTTCTGAAGTGGCGATAGGGTTTTAATAGCAGACGATGCGAGTCTTTGTCAGGTTGTGTCAAGTCGGTAAACATCCTCTCGCTCATAATGTTTATACGTAATACATAATTGAAATTTGGCACGGTTTCCCCATCTTTCTATATTCAGTTGGGTGATTTGTTCTCACTAAGTTCTCTCAGACTTTTTGTCTATTTGTGTCATTGATGGAGCAGGCAGAAATTGTGTGTATTTTATTTAAACACATACCATCATTTCTCAAGTGTCATGTTGAACGACTTGACATTGAACACCAACATATGGGAAAGAGCCCCTTAGTTTCAGGTCTCCAAATTATCATTTAGTCTCCGCTTTGATTATAAAGACAATAGGCTTCAACAGTCGTGACGTCACTTCCCTCGTAATGACACATAGTAACTGATTCTAACCTATCGGAACAATGGTGGACGCCTTAATGAAATACTTCTCAGACGAGCATAAAAGTGTATCAAGAGGAGATAAACATTATAAATCTGATAACGTTTTGACTTTTATACATTCTGATATCATGAGATATGAAAACGTTCTTGCCAGCAAGGAGAATAAAAAGTACCGATTTTCTTTAGAACCAAGCTGCTCGTTGCTGGGCGGACGTGACATCAGACAATTGAATTCTAGTGAGATATTTGTCAAGGCTTGATGGTTTCTACCAGTGAACGGAGAATGACAAAACACACAAACTCATACACACATTTTGAGCACATTTGCAATGTGATCAATGGCCTCGAGCACATGGAGAGGTAACGCAGGTCATCTCCATTATGTACTAGCTGATGCATTTATTCATTTCAATAAAATTCGTTTTGTCAAAGCACGGTATCTAAATATGCTGTCACAAGGAAACTATAAACAACTATATTATAAAGTAGTTATCAAGGCATACTCGTAATATGATGAAATGTTAATTGCGATCGAAAATGTCAAGGGGAAATGATGGGAATTTAGTGGTGCTTCTAAAATCCTTTGTTACAAGAATATTTTAGTTTTCCCTATCCTCTTTCAAATTATTTTTGTTAAATAACAGAATACGTCACAACGGCTATGTGGTCTTGTGGTATGACACTCGCTTTCGGATCGAAAGGTCCTGGGTTCGAGCCTCCTCGCTCGGCGCATAGTTGAGTCCTTGGAGAAGGCTCTTAACTCACATTTTCTCACCGTGCTCATGTGTAAAATGAGTTCCTGGTCATTGACAGCGTTGTCTCTGTCCGAAAAAATTGTAACGTTGCCTAACAGGCGTCATGTCCCGTCCTAAATGTTAAATGTTGCTGTTGGCCAGGGACCCCTTGTAAAGCGCATTGAACACATTTAGTGGATATTGCGCTATATAAAAGCTCAATTAAAAATAAATCATAAAAGCTCAATTTGAACTGAATACGCCTCTTTTGTTTGAAAGTTGGACTGAATATTTACCAGAGTAGAGATGGACGAGTTAAGATTGTATTGCAATACAATCAGAAGGACCTGAGTTTGAGTTCCGTTCCGATTAAGGCGACTTGGTTTTTCCTTCGGTTAGAAAGTAAACTTTTACTGCTAATTTATAGAAAAATACTACAGCACGTCGAAATGAACGTGCATTATAGAGTATATTTTACATATTTGATAAACGAAAGCATTTATTATAGGCTTGATATAACAGTGTTGTAATAGACAATATTTTAATTAATTAATTAATTAATAATAATAATAATAATAATAATAATAATTATGATAATGATAATAATAATAATAATAATAATAATAATAATAATAATAATAATAATAATAATAATAATAATAATAATAATAATAATAATAATAATAATAATAATAATAATAATAATAATAATGATAATAATAATAATAATAATAATAATAATAATAATAATAAATAAAACTCCCTTTATTCATCCCATGTGGGAAATTTTTTTAGGGTCTATTCCAAGTTAAGACTGGAATAACCCAGGCGTCAGCCGCAGTGAAGCGCCGCAAACTGACCTTAAGCGAGGTCACTTGCTCAAAGTCACACAACGCAGCGTATGCTCGAACTCGGTACCTTTCGGGTACGAAGCAAAGACCGTACCGCTGAGCCACGCTGTCCCTATTTTGCGTTGTTTTGAGGGTTTCCGTCACAACAATTGAGTACATAACGACATACGCATATTTGCAGTTCTGACCTCTGAACGCAATACGCTTCAACATTCGTAACGTCACTTCCCTCGTAATGACGCATGGAAACTTAGTAACTGACTCTAAACTATCGGAACAATGGCGGACGCCCTTATGAAATATTTCTCCGACGAGCATAAAAACATGTCCAGGGGGAAAAAACCCCATTATAATTCTGATCTTGTTTTGACTTTTACACATTCTGATCACAAGACATATGAAAATTTCTAGCCAGCCCGAAGAATAAAAAGTACCAATTTTCTTTGTTTAGAACCACGATGGCCGCCGTTGCTGGGCGACGTTACATCAGACTATTGAATCCAATTATGGGATTACACTCTTCTGAGACAAATTTATAGGCGTAGTATCAAAGCTAATGTTCTTAATTTTTACATGTTAATAGTAGTTGAATAAAACTATCTATCTATGCACATGCTCATTTTTAAAACTTTTTTTTTTCTTCCAATTTTGAAAAGTAGCAAAAATCTCTAGGACTGAGTGAGTTAAAATGGGGGATATTTTTCGTTGGTTTGAGAGTATCTCCATGGGAACATTGACCCCATAACAATTTTGGTTATTCAGACCTGCAAATATTATGTGTACGTCGGAGGTAATGAAATAAAACATGACTCGGAATATTGAAAATATAAAACTTCAAATGAAAAACAATAAACGAACGAATGAATAAAAATCATGAGTGAATAAATAAATAAATGTGATATTATTCATCCTTTGGGAAATTGCTATGACAAGCGTTGTATTGTGTTGAGAATTGGCATATTATGGTTAATCAATTTACAAGTCATAAAAATTCCTTTTTGACATTATCTATTCATACAGAAAAAAATGATAAAAAGACAAATTAAACAAAAAACAAACATAGAAAATTAGCTTCATATTTATTTCAACGATATATGTGAGCGGATATAGGTATGAGCCTCGCCTTCAGACTTGGTAAGTCAAGGGTCTCAAACCCCGCTCATTGAGGTGCAAAGTTGAGTCCTTAGAACATGCTATTTACATACATTCTCTCACCGTACTCAGGTATAAAATGAGTACCTGGCCGTTAACAGTGTTGGCTAATTCGAAAAATAATTGCAGTTTTGCTACACAGGCATCATGTCTTTAACTACATGTTGAGCGTTGCTGTTGATTTGGGACCTCTTATAAAGCACTTGAGCACGTTTTGTGGATATTGCGCTATATACATGTTTGATTTTTAAAGAAAAATAATGACATGTTGGAGAAATGAAAATATACATTAGTGTATGATGTAAACTGAAACAAAAGCCTAATTTATCCCCCCTCACCTGGCCGCGTGGACCATAACGTGTAGTACAAGTTGCCCGATAGGCGCCCTTTTTCTAAGTAAGCGCCCTTAAAGCATAGGTCACATGTTTAGAATTAAGTGCACCATTTACATCTGAGTCGAGTGAGTGAATGTGTATTAAGTGCATTATGATAAGGCAACGATCGTGCACTGACTTGTTTTTTTTATCAATAATTATTACCCATTAAATCATTGACCACTCTCAACATCGCTTGACTGCGTAACTGTCGTCATGGTCTTGATTTTTAACTAAGTAGTCCTTCAGAGCTAATCGGCCCAAGGATCCGGAGTTTATCCCGGTTTTTATAGCGTGAAACGGACAATAGCAATTGCTTGATATCCTTCGGATAGGACGTTAGTCCATCGCGCAAAGTACTTTCCGCCAAATCTAACAGACTCAGCTACCCATTCAGGGGGGGTCAGATAAAAAAACTCGACTGCACCTGGGATCGATCTCGTTCCCTTTGCGTGTGAAGTAAGTGCTCTACCAACTGAGCTGTTGGGACCCCCAGATTAAAAAAACCCCTTGAATTAGAACGGAATTCATAAAAAAAAACAAACAAAAAAAAAAAAAAAAACAAAAAAAAAAAACAGACAACAAAAAAGAATTTAGTGACACATTGCTCGAATTCTAATTACAGGGAATAGTAAACAAGTGGTTTATTCAATTTTCCAATGAAAATGGAGAGAAAAAAAACAAGACAAAAATATATATACACAGCAAAAAAAAAAACAAACAAAAAACAAAACAAAAAACAAAAACAAAAAAAAAAAAAAACAGAAAAAAAAAAAAAAAAACAACACACACACACGCACACACACACACACACACACACACATACACACACAAAGAACAACAACAAACGATTAAGGCTCATCTCATCAATATGCAAATTTGATAAACAGCTCGTCTGGGTCCCAGGGCTTTTATATATTTCTTTCCTGTTCTTTTTTTTTAAATATATTTTTTTTAAATTTTGTTTTGTTTGTTTTTGTTTACTTTTTCGTTCGCTTCAGCAAATTTATTTCCCCCCCTTTCTCTTTATTTAGTATGGTTAGACGTATTATCTCCCTTTGGTGCTTTGTGAATGGGTATCATCATTATAATATGAAAAGGAAATAATATTATGGCTATTGAAAAGGATGATCTTGTATAGATAAATATCGCATTTACATAGAGCTATTTATTCTTCGGTTTACAGTAGTAATATTGGCCTACACGGCAAAAACATTAAAAAAATAATTTGGCCAGAAAACATTTGCTTCATAACTATAGTCGATTAACATGATCTCCAAGATGCCAAAAATCACAATTATCTGTAACATCCTTTCATTTTAACCTCTTTTTTGACGTTGAGAGTCATACATTTATATCAATCGATGTCAAATGAAAACGGTTTCTGGCCAAAAAAAAAAAAAAAATGTTTTTAGATTAAAATAAATAAGTGAAATATGTCTATATCTTTTTGTCAATGCATGGTGATGTGCGTTATTTATTCTTTCTGTCAGACGTACTATTATATCATATTTGCAATGATAATACCTTTAAAATATGAAAAGTGCCTTTTATCGTTTTTGTAAACAGTCCTTAAAAACAGTAAACATTAAATAGCATGCGGTTATGTGGTCTTGTGGTATGGCACTCGCTTTCGGATCGGAAGGTTCTGGCTTCGATGCTTTGTCTAAGTGGGGTGTTAAGATCTGGTTTGAGTCACAAGCACATCATCAACTCCTTGTGAATGTTTATAGGCAAATTTGAGTGGATCCAATGTTTTGCTAATTTCATTATAAAAGAACACATTTTACTATTTTCTCTAGACATTTCATGGTGATGGATGTCAAAGCACCAGGTCTGAAATTGTTTAATATTGATGACAAGGGGGATATGGGAATGGGCATGATGATTTATGTTTTCCATATTGTTGGAATTTTCCCATAATCCAATGTTTTATAAAATATTTCTCTAAAAATTCGTGCGAACTGGTCGGAACATTCTTTTAATACACGACCACAAATTCCATCTGGAGCCTCGGGCCTCTTTCGGGTTGATGTTATTGAAAACACTTTTCACCCCCTCTTCAAGATTGAAAGGTCGCTCATAATGACTGTCTTCCGATATCGATGTCAATATCGGTATTATTATCGATGTCAAGACGACAGTAGAAATTGGATTCAGTAGTCTGATGTCACGCCGTCCGGCAACGGCGGCCATCTTGGTTCTAAACAGAGAAAATCATTACTTTTTATTCTTCATGCTGGCTGGAACTTTTCATAGGCTGTGATCAGAATGTGTAAAAGTCAAAACATGATCAAATTTATGGGGGTTTTTTTTCCCTCTGGATACGCTTTTATGCTCGCCGGAGAAATATTTCATACGGGCGCCCGCCATTGTTCCGATAGCTTAGAGCCAGTGTTACTAAGTTAACATGTGTCATTAGGAAGGAAGTGACATTACGACTGTTGAAGAGTATTGTTGAGGTCTTCTATGTCAATTTCACATTGTGTATTCTTTTTGTTTCCCGATTTGATATCCATGCCTCCCATCTCTCGAATCATTGACCAAGCCAAGCTGTCATTGGGTTACCTGTTTAAAATAAAAAAAATAAAATTCCCTTTATTCATCCCCAAGGGGAAATTTTTCTCTAGGGTCTATTCCAAGGGAAGACTTGAATAACCCAGGCGTCAGGCGCAGTGCAGCGCCGCAAATTGAGCTACGGCGAGGTGACTTGCTCAAGGCCACACAGTGCTTCGGCGGCTGATCGAACTAGGTATCTTCTGGGTACGGAGCAAAGACCGTACCACTGCTTCAATGTCTTCTTCCATTTTATGTTTGTAATCGTTCTTTCCTTCTTTAATTAATGTCCGTAGTCGCTTGTTGGTTTATCACACTGTATTTTCGTCACCACATTTGAAAGCAAGTTTCCTTTTATTAATATATATAGTTATATAGATAACTGCTTTAACTCACTCAACCCGAACACCGACTATACCCGTAGTTTACCCGGGTTACTTTTGCCACATGCCTATTTATCGCATTTTTCTGAGACAAATTATAGGCGTAGTATCAAAGCTAATGTTTTTAGTTTTTGCATGATGATGATAGAAGAATAAAACTACCTATGCACATGCTCATTTTATGGCATTTATTTCCAATTTTGAAAAGTTGCAAAGAACTCTAGGATTGAGTGTTTAAGCTTCTTTGTCGTTTGGGTATATTTTCATTTCTTGCTTTTCTATATAATTCAGTTCAACGCAGAAGTTGATGTGTCCGTTTACAGCGTCTGTCCATTCATGATAAATGTACTCGTTGTTTGTGATTAGTTCTTCCCTTGTCGTACAATCAAAATAGGTCAGCAGTTTTTCAATGGCTTCTGTTGACCAAGGCTGTTTGAATTTTATGATAGGTTTTTATCGTTTTAAACTTGTCACATCGTCTATGTTGGTATTAATGGGCATGATCTATATTAACTTTCCGTGTGCTCGAGGTCATTGGTCACATTGCAAAATGTGTTCAAAGGGACCCACATAGTGAAAAGTATTCACAGCATTTTAAATATCTTACATCACGATTGGTCATTTTATTCAGCTTGATACATGGGTATGTTTATAACTTTTGTAAACAAAGCAGCGTATTTACATTTGTTAAGAAATATCCAATCGTTGGACAGCAGCAAATCATGTGATTGATAACTTGGTTGGACGAAAACACAAATATAGATCGCTCCCGTTGAACTGTGTTGTGGTCAGATTTTTCAATGGCTTGTTTCTAAACTGATCTAAAAGGAGTTATAAATGTAACAATGGCACAAGTTAAATGTCTTATTTTCCTGTGTTTCACTTTTTACCTATTGTTTAAAGCTCGGTGTTGAGTTTTGGCAGTAATTGAATTCACCTTAAATAATAAGGGGCTATCAGTATGACGACGTAGAAGTGATGAGGTGTTTTCATCAATTATTTGTTTTGCGGGGTCGCTTTCCTCACTTGATGGAATATAAACAACAACGATGTTTTATTTTGTTAAATTCCCGGAGTAAATAGTGAAGGCGACGTGACATCGATAAAAGTTGAATGTTATGTGTATTGACTTTGCAGTTTAAATTGGTTATGCAGTATCTATTGATACTGTTCTCTGTGTTGCTTTTATTGCAATTAATTATTTTGTAAAAAACAGTATGAGAATTTAAAACGGTGAGAGAAGGAAGGAAAGTGAGGATTGGGCAAGGGGGGGGGGGGGGGGGGGGGGAATAGAAAAAGGAGGGAGCTTGATGGAGTGATGAAGAGAGATAAAAATATCCATGGATGAAAAGAAGAAAAAAACCCAAAAAAGAACGGGAGATGGGCTGAATTAATGACGGAAATTGCGTGAGACAAATCTATGACGATTGATTTTCCAGTTGACTGACGAAATGTCCGATTAGTGGTCAGTGTTCATTGGTCAGCAAATGAGGCAACATCTGGAATAATACAATGTGTGGTGAGATGACCGAGTGATGTAAGACTTTGCTATAACACCCAATCGTTAAGGGTTGAGACCAGATTTACACCATCTAATTATTTATTTTCTCCAACAATAAACTAAACCCCACTCTCATATTCCCACACTCCAGAAATTGAAGCAAGCTTGAAATCCGGAAAAAATATTAACAATAATAGAATTTAAAAGTAAGTTTCCATTCAATATAAAAAGACAGACGATGTGGACGTTTTGGGTTTGACCTTTGTCAACAAAACATGATGTATGGGACACACTTCATCTTTAGTGTCCCATTCATCGTGCTTTGTTGACAAAGTGAAAACCCGAAACGTCCACATCATATGTCCTCGTAAATCAAATTGAATCTATCTTCCATGCATTCCATTCTATTATTGTTATTTATTCACATTAGGAATCGAACAGGAACCAAAATGTTAATCAATTTGGAGTGGTGGATGGCGTCGATTGCAGAACGTCCTTATCGTGGCCAGGCGGAGTTACCGTAACACTCGGCTCGTGGGTTCGAATCTCCATCGCCGCAAAGTTTTTATCCTCTAATAATATCTTCGGCACTTTTCTACTCACTTAATCTCTTGTTATTATCATCACGACTGCCTGCTCCACTAATTTTTTTCTGGATCCATTTGCAATCGCAAGGGAATTTAACTTTTATATTCGCGCACTGTTTATATGCACGAGAGACAAATCAGATAAAACCAGGGAAATATATCGCAAGAGTGAATTTAGGGGGAAATGATTTATAATAGGGAGGGATGATGGGAATAAGGACGGAATACTGACAACAACAATATATATGCTGTGCGCTTGGCTAAGAAACTCACAGATTATTTTCAGTTTAGGTCGTACATTATATCTGGGCGGGCCATTCACGGGAGCCCACGTCGTACGCTCGTCTTTGTCTCCCGTGATGGTCCATCCAAGTTAACACCTTTGCCCTTACGATATGCAGTTAACTCATTCAACCCTAACACCGACTATATCCGTAGTTTCCCCGGGTTACTTTTACTCCATGCCTATTTATTAGATACATATTTCTGAGACAAATTATAGCCGAAGTATCAAAGTTAATGTTTTATAGTTTTTGCATGTTTATGATAGTTGAATAAAACTATCTATGTACATGCTCATTTTTAATACATTTTTTTAATGTTGAAAAGTAGCAAAAATCTCTAGGATTGAGTGAGTTAAGCACCCCACCACTACAAGGTGTGGGTGAGGTGAAGAACCTTGATGGCCAACACAATGAATTACGACGGCACTATCATGATGAATTGATGAAATGAATAGACAAATTTATCCACACACAAAAAAATTAAATTAAAAAATAACAACAACAAAAAAAAACCACAACAAAAAACAAAAAACAAAAAAACAAAAAACAAACCCAAAACAAACAAAAAACAAACGAAATTAAACCCCAAAAACATAAACAAACAAAAAAAAACTGTAAAAGGACAGAAATCAACAAACGAATTATTCATAAATGAATTTTAAAAAAAAACAAATAAGTAAATAAATAAAGCAATAAATAAAGAGAACATAAATGTATAAGTTTTTTGAAAAATGGGGTAGATGTGATGGATGGCAAATGAATCCTATAGATAGTATGCGCTTGGCTAAGGAGCTCATAACATTGCCGTCCGGAAGTAAAACGGACCAACACACAAAACTATGTGTAGCCATGAACTTTTATAGTCTGGTTCATACAGTTTAGTGAGAAGTACTCATTAACATGGATGGCAAAAACAATAGATAGTATGCAGATGACGTCACTCAGGCCTTTGTTATTGTTTTTGCCATCCGCGTTTGTGAGTTGTTCTCACTAAACTGTATTAACCAGACTATAAAAGTTCATGGTTACACAGAGTTTGTGTGTTGGTCCGTTATACTTCCGGATGGCAATGTTGTGAACTCCTTGGCCAAGCGCATTCTATCTATAACTTTACGATGGCTACGGCCATTCATGGGCGCCCACGTCGTACGCTCGTCTTCCGAGATGGGATGGCCCCGTGATGGTCCATCCGAGTTAACACCTTTGTCCCAACGATATGCAGTTAAGCACCCCACCACTACAAGGGGTGAGTGAGATGGAGAACCTTGATGGCCAACACAATGAATTACGACGGCACTATCACGATGAATTGATGACTGAATGAACGAATATATTGTAAGAGAGTTAGCTTACAGCAAGTGGGTTTAATGAGTTCACGATATTTGTATATCTGGTCATTATATAGATAGTATGCAGATGACGTCACTCAGGCCTTTGTTATTGTTTTTGCCATCCGCGTTTGTGAGTTGTTCTCACTAAACTATATTAACCAGACTATAAAAGTTCATGGTTACACAGAGTTTGTGTGTTGGTCCGTTATACTTCCGGATGGCAATGTTGTGAACTCCTTGGCCAAGCGCATTCTATCTATTGAGTACTAGAAAATTACTTTCTTTGATCGGTGTTATTTGGTATATGGGATAAAAGCATTAAGTTATAGTTGGTATTTATTATTTAGGCGTACGATCTTATTTGGGCGTACGTATTTGTTATTTGGGTGTACGGATTATTTTGGCGTACGACCTTTGATTATTTAGGCGTAAAAACTGACCTTTGGTGAAAGGAATTGTGGGACAGTTTACAATAGGATTTAAAACAGTGTTTCTGATCAAACGGGGATCATTCTTCCTTTTGATTCTATTCTAGATTATTCTGCACTCTACTTGACTATGAGCTACACTTTTCTAAGTATGCTGCAAGATCTAACATCCTACTAAGGATCTTTATTTTACGGACATAGAAATATTCCACGTATATTGAAAATGGTTACTCAAGCAAAATGACTTTACAATTGGATTGATTTTATGGATTTGGAATTTATGAGACTGATTGAATTATGACCATGCATTTGATTTGGATTGGGAATTTATCACAACAAATAAACTGTAAGAAATGAAACTTGGAATCTGGACTTTTATTTGAATGTCTTGATGTTGTACATTCAATTATCATCATTGGCCCTTGAACTCTATAGTCATTATTAACATCTACAACACAACGCAAAGGAATAATTTTATCATCTATCAAAAAGCCACTATACGATCATAAACCATTACATAATATGTGTGTACTACGCCACAATATAAAAAAAAAAAATAAAAAAAAAATAAAAAAATAAAAAAAACAAAAAAACAAACAAACTGTAAAAGTAAAGAAATCAGTAAATGAATCCATAAATGAATATAAAAAATATCAAATTACTAAATAAATAAAGCAATAAATGAAGAGACAATAAATGTATATTTTTTTTGAAATGGGGTAGATGTGATGGATGGCAAATAAATCCTATAGATAGTATGCGCTTGGCTAAGAAGTTCACAACATTGCCATCCGGAAGTATAACGGACCAACACACAAAACTATGTGTAACCATGAACTTTTATAGTCTGTTTAATACAGTTTAGTGAGTAAAACTCACAAACGTGGATGGTAAAATACAATAACAAATGCTTGAGTGACGTCATCTTCGTTCTATCAATACACGTGCCTGAAACTGTGCCCGATTAATGGTTATCATAGATCATATCAATACCCACCATTTGTGGTCAAATCATAATGGAATAAATTCAGACAAATCGTATTATAATACCTCTTGCTCCACCCTAAGATAATTCATGAATATAAAGTAGTAAAATTTGATGGAATATAACACTCACTATTTACCTTCGTCCTTCGTCTGTCTATAATCACGATGATGATATTATTGATGGTAATGATGATGATGATGATAATGATAATAAGAATTTTAATAATAATAATAATAATAATAATAATAATAATAATAATAATAATAATAATAATAATAATAATAATAATGATACTACTACTACTACTACTACTACTACTACTACTACTACTACTACTACTACTACTGCTGCTGCTACTACTACTACTAATACTACTACTACTACTACTACTACTACTACTACTACTACTACTAATAATAATAATAATAATAATAATAATAATAATAATAATAATAATAATGATATTAATAATAAAAACCCCAATAACTCTAAAAAACAAATTCCTTTGAAATAGACGTAAGAATTATGTCTAATACCTATCACGTGCTTTGTTTCTAGTGCTAGAGGACCCCATGTAGATCGAACGTGATCCCGACAGGCTTCCTAGCATTAGGAATAGTATGTATCTAGTCTGAGTCTTAATACATATCTTTCCTTTTCTTTTCGTTTTGGCCTGAAAACTTGCATTTTAATCCGGCTATCGATTGGTTAACCCTCTCCTTACCAACCATAGGAAAATCGTCACATTCGTTACGATGCAACCGACAATTTTCTCATTCTGATTTCTCTTGTACATCACAAAATTTAAAGAAATGCTTTGATTACAGCAAAAGATAGAATGAAGATGACGTCACTCAGGTCTTTGTTATCGTTGTTTGCCATCCGCGTTTATGAGTAATTCTCACTAAACTGTATTAACCAAACTGTAAACGTTTTAGGTTACACATAGTTTTGTGTGTTGGTCCGTTATACTTCCGGATGGCAATGTTGTGAGCTTTTTAGCCAAGTGCACAGTATCTATAAATAAAAAAAACCACTGTGGTGTAGAGCTTTAACGTGTATAGTCTGGTTAGTACAGTTTAGTGAGATTTACTCATAAACGTGGATGGCAAAGACCAATAACAATGGCCTGAGGGACGTCAACTTCATTCTGTCTATAGTATGCGCTTGGCTAAGAAGCTCACAACATTGCCATCCGGAAGTATAACGGACCAACACACAAAACTTTGCGTTACATTAAACGTTTATAGTCTGGTTAATACAGCTTAGTGAGAATTACTTATAAACGTGGGTGGCAAAGACCAATAACAAAGACACGAGGGACGTCAATTCATACTGTCTAAAGTTGTCTGTTAGTAGTGCTCAAGAAAACAAATGACCCCATTGGTAAAACTATTGAATACAACAGTCTTCAACAGTCATAACGTCACTTCCTTCCTAATGACGCATGGTAACTTAGTAACACTGGCTCTAAACTATCGGAACAATGGCGGACGCCATATGAAATATTTCTCCGGCGAGCTTAAACGCGTATCCAGAGGAAAGAATCCCATCAATTTGATCATGTTTTGACTTTTACACATTCTGATCACAAGGCATAGGAAAAGGGAATGAAAAGTTCTAGCCAGCATGAAGAATAAAAAGTAATGATTTTCTTTGTTTAGAACCAAGATGGCCGCCGTTGCCGGGCGCGTGACATCAGACTACTGAATCCAATTCACGATATGATTCAGTGACTGCGAGGGCTACGTGCAGTCCCAGGTTTAAGATTTTTTTGTTGACATAATGAGGGTTACCATCAATGGTATTAGTTTTAGTTAAATATTTACTAGTTCTAAAAACAAAGCATTTATATAGTGCAATATCCACTAAACGTGCTCAGAGCGCTTTAAAAGGGGTCCTGGACAACAGCAACACTTAACATAGAGGATCACGGGACATGACGCCTGTTAGGCGATATTATAAATTTTTCGGACAGAGACAACGCTGTTAACGGCCAGGTACTCATTTTACACCTGAGTACGGTGAGAGAAAGTGAGTAAGGAGCCTTTTCCAAAGGCTCAACTATGCGACGAACGAGGCTCGAACCCAGGACCTTTCGGTCCGAAAGCGGCGAGTGTCATACCACGAGACCACTTAGCCGCACAAGTTCTACACCCCTGATCAATCGTGCCGCCACAGGAATCACTGCCTAACCTTTAACGTTCAAGCTCATATTGAGCGAATCTTGTAACTTGTGAAGGTTAAAGATAAAAGATGAAGATAAAATTCCCTTTATTCATCCCATAGGGGAAATTTGTCTCAAGGGTCTATAGATAGTATGCGCTTGGCTAAGAAGCTCACAACATTGCCATCCGGAAGTATAACGGACCAACACACAAAACTCTGTGTAACCATGAACTTTTAGAGTCTGGATAATAGAATTAAGTGAGAATTACTCATAAACGTGGATGGCAAACAAAAAAAAAAAAAAATAAGAAAGTTGAAAGACCCGAGTAACGTAAACTTCATCCTGTCTTTAGATAGTATGCAGATGACGTCACTCAGGCCTTTGTTATTGTTTTTGCCATCCGCGTTTGTGAGTTGTTCTCACTAAACTGTATTAACCAGACTATAAAAGTTCATGGTTACACAGAGTTTGTGTGTTGGTCCGTTATACTTCCGGATGGCAATGTTGTGAACTCCTTGGCCAAGCGCATTCTATCTATAGATAGTTCGAAGATGACGTCACTCGGGTCTTTGTTATTGTTTTTTGCCATCCGCGTTTATGAGTAATGCTCACTGAACTGTATTAACCTGACTATAAACGTTCATGGATACACACAGTTTTGTGTGTTGGTCCGTTATACTTCCGGATGGCAATGTTATGAGTTTCTTAGCCAAGCGCATACTATCTATAGACAGTGTGCGCTTGGCTAAGACACTCACAACAATGCCATCCGGAAGTATAACGGACCAACACAAACACTATCTGTAACCTTGAACGTTTATAGATAGCGTGCGCTTGGCGAAGAAGGTCACAACATTGCCATCCGGAAGTTAAATGGACCAACACACAAAACTATGTGCAAACTTGAACCTTTATAGTCCAGTTAATACAGTTAAGTGAGAATTACACATAAAAGCGGATGGCAAAACACAATAACAAAGACATCAGTGACGTCAATTTCGATCTATCTATATAAAAAGGGCAACAAAAAAAAACCCTTGTCAATACAAATTCTTGAGCTAAGGTGAACACTTTTCGGACATTTTCTTCGTAGTAAACATGTAATTTCCGCCACAATAAACATTGCGTAGGAGTCCGTTGTTTTGAGCATGATGAGATATCAAGAGCGTCATTGAAATTCCATCCAACACATTTTGATCGATAGAAAATATGTGACCCCTCGTCTCAAAACGGTATTAAGTCGGGATGATTAAGATGCTGAAAATGGAATTAAGTTGAGTTTATATGTTTTATAGAAGAGAAGTAACATCATATTTTACTGTGCTAAATACTAAGGTTTCATATTTTAGACCAGTTTAGCTATAATTTGACTTTTTAGCATCTGGTTCATCCCGACATAATACCATTTTGAGGCGCGTTGGGTCACATATATAATTCATAAGGTCACCGGGCGGACTGCCCAAGAACGTTCCTCCACACCAAATTTAGATTTGAAAAACATGTAACACAGAGCAGGCGGATATCCGATGTGTCTCGTCGATTATCTAAAACTTCTTGCCTTTCTCATTAAAACGTTATCTCCAAAAATAGAAATGAGATATGAAAAAAGTGTGTATGAACGTGGCCTTCGTAAAGTTATGGCCTGATACCGTAGCCATCGTTATGTTATAGCCTGATAATGAAATCCAAAAGGACTGGCAGTTTGACGTCATTATTTGGTTTTTGCACCGTCTAGTGAGTCGTCGTTAGTAGAGCTCATGGAAACAAGTTATTTCATTGGTTGAACTATTGAATACAACTCACGATTTGTTTTCTTTTGTGGCAAAAGACTGGCATTTTGACGTAATTTTTTGGTCAGTATCAGGCCATAACTGTACGAAGGCCAGGCTGATTGATACTTTCTCGACTGATGAACTAATTTTTTTTATTATTTTTAAAAAGAAAGAAAAACACCAAGCAAAATATAATCAAACACACTGACAGCTTTTATAGATAGAACGAAGTTGACGTCACGCAGGTCTTTGTTATTGTTTTTTGTCACCCGCGTTTATGAGTAATTCTCCCTGGTGTTGTCCGTTATACTTCCGGATGTTGTGAACTTCTTAGCCAAGCGCATATTTATCTGTATTGATGATATGCGGTTAGGTAGAATACTCACAACATTCGCTAGCTGGATGTAATGTAACACCACACAAAACTGTGTGTAACCTTGACGGTTGGAGTCTGATTGATATTATTATAGAAGGAACAACATTGACGCCACTCAGTTCCTTGTTAATGTTTTTACCAACCAGTTTTCTGATTAGTTCTCACTAAGTTCTACCAATCAGACTATAAACATACACGGTTACATATAATTTTGCGTAAGTACGTTATATCCGGTGAGCGGATGTTATGAATGTTTTAGCTAAACCCATAACATCGCAATATTTTAGTGAGAAGTAATCACCGAAATTGCTGTCTAACAAAGAGCTGGTTCAGAGACCAAAAACCCGAAGGTCAACCAATTTAAAAGAAATGACAGAAAAAAACAAAACAAAAACAAAACAAACTTGTCTTTAAATCTTTATAGCTTTCTATAAGAAAACTGTTGTCAATCAAAATATCACGTTTAAATCCAAAAAAGTATTTCATTTGTCTTAAACTTGTTGACCTTACCCAGCCGAGTGTGACTCTACTGTCGTAATCTGGAAACACTCATGTTTTATAATTTGGTCAGAAAACTCGTCCTTCAAAAATGTCGATCGATTTAAATGACTCTCATCTTGGAAAAAAAAAAAACCTCTCAAATCTGGGACTTCATGAAGTCCCAAGTTCGAGAATTTTTTTTTTCCAAGATGGGGGTCATTTAAATCGATCGATATTTGAAGGACGAGTTTTCTGGCCAAATTATAAAATATGGGTTTTTCCAGAGTACGACAGTCTGGGGCGACAGGCCTCTCTTGGTTTGTCCATTCTGTGGTCTCAAGCACTGGGAAGGCTGCGATTATCTATGCATATAAAGGAAAAAAAAGCTTTTATAATAACAATGTTTGATTAATAAAATCTACAGCGACTGTGACCTTTCCTTTCAAACGGAAGTGTATTGTGTAGATAAAGGGCTTTTAGCACAGTGAGACTTTATCGATCTGACAAGTAGTACCATATATTATAGATAGTATGCGCTTAGCTAAGAGGCTCACAGCATTGCCATTGTCTAACGGACCAACACACAAAACTATGTGTAACCATGAACTTTTATAGTCTGGGTAATAGATCTACAGTTTAGAGAGAATTACTCATAATCGTGGATGGCAAAAAAACGATAACAAAGACCTGACTGACGTCATCTTCATTCTATCTATAAGTTAAAGCCTTCAGAGCCATTAGGCCAATGGAAACGGAGTTTATACCGGCTTCTATCGCGTGAAACGGATAATAACGATTGCTTGCTACACTTTTGATAAGACTTTAAACCATAGCAACGTACTTTCCGCTAGATTTCACAGACCCAGCAACTCAATCACTGCTGGGTGGATAAGGGGGTCCTCCCTAGTAAGCAGCAGCACTTAACATGAGTGACGAGACATGACGCTTGTTAGGCGATATTACATTTTTTTCCCGACAGAGACAACGCTGTAAACACCAGGTACCCATTTTACACCTGAGTACGGTGAGAGAATGTGAGTAAAGAGACTTTTCCTAGGACTCAACTATGCGCCGAGCAAGGCTCGAGCCCAGGACCTTCCGATCCGAAAGCGAGTGTCATACCACAAGACCAAATTAGCCTCACTTTACAAGGGGTCTTGTCTTCTCTTGTCGACAGCAACTCTGAACACGAGACATGGCACTTGTTATGCGATATTATTTTTTTCCCCGACAGAGACAACGCTGTTAACGGCCAAGGTACTCATTTTACACCTGAGGGAAGACTAGAATACTCCAGGCGCCGCCACAGTGCAGTGCCGCAAATTGAGCTCAATTCCGTTATAAAACGATGGGTAACATGAAAAAGACAAATTCTGGAAGTAACAAGAAATATATTATGATCACAAACCAAATTTTAAAAAAAATAATAATCAACACTGGCCTTATGAGGACCTGGCCTGATAAAGAAAAAAAAATCCCTTTATTCATCCCCAAGGGGAAATTTGTCTTTAGGGTCTATTCCAAGGGACGACTGGAATAACCCAGGTGTCAGCCGCAGAGCAGCGCCGCAAAGTGAGCTAGGGCAAGGTGACTGGCTCAATGCCACACAACGCAGCGGCGTGTGGTTGAACTCGGTACCTTTTGGGTAGGAAGCAAAGACCGTACCACTGAGCCACGCTGCCCACTGGAGTCCAGCGAAAAGGATATAAAAGAAGAACAGCTGGAAACCATTGCTTAGTAAGTAAGTTTAATATCACGCACTACCCTTATCGTAAAATAAAAACAAAACTGGAGCATTTATATAGAACAAAATCCACTAAACCGGCTTAAATAAAGCGCTTTACAAGGGGTCCCTAGATAGCCAACAGAAACACCTAACATGTAGGGACTGTTAGGCGATAGTGCATTTTTTTTTCCGGACATAGACATTGCTGTTAACGGTCAGGTACCGTCAACAGAGGTTATTTAGGCCATCCGGGGCGACTTAGGCCACTTAGTAGAATAAAAAGGGTTGCTTTAAAAAAAGTTAAATTCATGAGTGCGTATTAGATCTATTGGGTTCTAATTATTTAAAAGATAAAAACTGCATGTAATTTATCTTTTAAAATAAGCAGTCTTGTTTTCAGTAAGTGGCCTAAGTTACCCCGGGTGGCCTAAGTAGCCCCAATTGACGGTACTCATTTTAAACATGAGAACGGTGAGATAATGTGAGTAAAGAGCCTTTTCCAATGACTCAACTATGCGCTGCTAAGGGCGGGACTCGATCCCATGATCTTCCGATTCGAAGGCGACTGTCATACCACGCACCAGACTACATAATCGCACAAACAAACCCCCCTCTTATGTTGTCATTTCTCGTGATTCATAGAACGATCAATAAATTCGACTGTGATTGCTAACTTTTATTCTTCGTCACAGGATAGGCCTAAGGGACCCCATACCGACTACTGTGTGTCTATGGCACTCCAACCACTGTTCTTTTCTTCTTTTGTCATAACAAAATTTGTCAATGTGGACTTGGGACATAATAATATGACAATGTTGACATTAGTAATCAGTATGGGGAGTGTAAGTTATGGGTTCTTTTTTTATATAATAGGACAAACAGATATTATACTAATGAGATATTTGTAGTATATGTATGTAGCTATTATGCCGTGTCGTACGATGACAAAAAAAAAAAACGCATTATAAAAATTTTGGCCAGAAAATTCGTCCTTCAGATATGGATCGATTGATTAAAATGATCCTCAACTTGTCAAAAACTGTCAAATCTTGGATTTCCTTGACGATTTAATCAAAGTCCCAGGTTTGAGAGTAAAGAAAACACGATTCATGAGTCCCTTTTTATCATTATTATTGATTTCTTTAATAACATGAGATATATCTTGTTCATGCATAAGGCCTAAGATCTGTGAAGGGTGGCTTCGTTTATTTTATTTTTTTTTTTTTTTATCGAGGACAAGAGGAGCGGAGGGAGAGCATGGAGCCAGAGGGTGTTCTGGACATAGTGTCTGGTTGTGGAGGAACAACCACAGAGACAAGAAGAAGAAGAAGAAGAAGAAGAAGAAGAAGAAGAAGAAGAAGAAGAAGAAGAAGAAGAAGAAGAAGAAGAAGAAGAAGAAGACGAAGACGAAGGCGAAGAAGAAGACGAAGACGAAGACGAAGACGAAGACGAAGACGAAGAAGAAGAAGTAGTAGTAGTCTTCGTAGTTTGAGTCCAAACTCTCTACGGAAAATGGAATAAAAAAGTATTTTATCAGTGCACGGCAGTCCAAGTACTGACTATGACGAATGTCTTCGACTTAACAACCCCATTCATTACCGTTAGATTGACCTGGCAAAAATTTCCTTCAAGGATTCTTAAGGAGGTTTTAACACATTTGGTCTTACAGAAGATGGGTATGTGATTAATGTAGGAATGCCAATAAAGTGTGTTAGTGTGTGGGTGTGTAGGTGTGACTGTCTGTATGAGTATGAGTGGATATGTAAGTAATTATGTAAGACATGTGCGAGAGAAAAAAACCCGGAACTAATCACGACGCTATTTCAGTATGAAGTAGAGATAAAATATATTCGAAAATTAACAAGCAGCAAGAACAAAACCTTAAATTAATTCTTGCCAAGTGTAATAAAACCTGTTTCATTGGTTTAGAAACCATACCGGTAATACCAAACTTGTATAAAAATGACAATATCGAAAGTGTTCAAAATTGCGTCTTGTTTTAGCAGTATAGTATTATTAGTGTAAGCAGTTACCTAGTGTAAGCAGTTACCGCGTCTGGTTGAAAAACAAATGGCCAATCGGGACAAAGTCTGGAATAAGATTATACCTTCTAACAATGCTACTAAATGTCAGTACGAGAGAAATCATTCGATTTATTTCCAAAGATGAATAGTCCACAATGTAACCTGACTAGAATCCTATGGGCTACAGCATTTGTCACTGGTGGGTTATAATGGTGTTATAACATTTTACATATATCTTACAAAGAAGAGAAGCGTTCATCACATTAAAAGATCACAAGCCTGACTTCAAAAATAATCCAAAATGTAGACTAATAAATCCATACAAATCTGAAATTGGAAAAATCAGCAAAAAGATATTAGAAAAAATAAATAAAAACGTCAAAGAAGCAACCAAATTCAACCAGTGGAAAAACACCGATGAAGTCATTGAATGGTTCAAAAATATCCAAAACAAAGAAAACTGCACCTTCATCTCTTTCGACATTTGCGATTTTTACCCCTCCATCACTCCAGACTTACTAAACAAAGCATTGGAATTCGCAGCAAAATACACCAACATCACAGAAGAGGAAAAACACATCATCAAACACACCAAGCACAGCACACTATACTACGACAACACACCGTGGACAAAGCGACACAATGATTTCGACGTAACAATGGGTTCGTTCGACGGTGCTGAAACATGCGAACTGGTCGGACTCTACATCCTGTCACAACTACAACATACACACACATACATCGGCCTCTATAGAGATGACGGACTCGCTATAACCAACAGACGACCAAGAGCGAACGAAAACATCAAAAAACAAATCTGTAAAATATTCCAAAACAACAATTTAAAAATCACGATAGAAGCAAACAAAAAAACAGTTGACTTCCTCGACATCACATTCGACATAAAATCCAATTCATTCCAACCGTTCAGAAAACCAAACAACACCATTAGCTACATTAATAAAAACAGCAACCACCCCCGTCCCGTCATTGAAAACATACCAAAAAACATAGCACTGAGGGTGAGCAAACTTTCGGAAAACAGAGAGATATTCAACGTCGCAGCCACCCCCTACAAAGAAGCACTCACAAAAAGTGGATACAACACACCATTTGTATACACAGACGCCTCCCTCTCATGTAAACCCCAACACACAAGTGAAGAACATAAAACAAGAAAACGACACATAACTTGGTTCAACCCACCTTTCGACATAAACGTCAGCACAAACATAGGACAGCAGTTCCTGAAGTTAATTGATACACACTTTCCAAAAAACCACAAGCTACATAAAATTATCAACAGGAATACCATAAAAATAAGTTACTCGTGTATGCGCAACATAGAACAAATAATTTCAAGCCACAACAAAAAAATATTAATAAACCACCGACAAGAGCAAAACCCACCCACTAGAAAATGCAACTGCAGAAATAAAGAACATTGCCCACTAAACAAACAATGCTTAGAATCAAGTTTAATTTACCAAGCCACAGTCACAGAAACTAAAACAAACAAGCAAGAAAAATATGTAGGACTAACAGAAAATAATTTCAAAACAAGATACAACCCCCACACCTCAACATTTAGAAACACTAACAAAAAAACATCCACAAAACTCAGCGAACATATTTGGAAATTAAAAGACAACAAAATAGACCACAACATTTCATGGAAAATTTTATCTAAAGCAACAGGATACACACCAACATCAAAACAATGTAGCTTATGCCTGGAAGAAAAATATACTATAATCAAACAACCTCATGAAGCCACACTCAACATGAAAAGTGAGATCTACGGAAAGTGTCCCCATCGGCGCAAATTCCTCTTAATTAACTTCAAACCGGAACCACTTCAAGAAACAACAACAGTCAACAAAACAACTCAGTCCTGAAGATGGCAAATTGAGCCTGAAACATTGATGTAGACTGCCCCAAACATTGTGGTAAATATTTTAAATAATAATTCGCTCCATTACTACATGTCGAGCACTTTTCGTACCATATTTGTATCAAACACGATTCAATATATGTATATATATATATATATATATATATATATATATATATATATATATATATATATATATATATATATATAGCCATCTCTCTCCTTTTCTATCTATCTATCTACCTAACTTTCCTCTCTGTTTAAATGTTTGTCTCCCTGTATGTATGTGTGTGTGTCTGTGTGTGTGTGTTGTGTGTGTCTGTGTGTGTGCGTGTGTGTGTGCGTGCGTATGTGTGCTGGAAAAGGCCTCTCGATCTCACGCTCTTCTTTTCGTTGTTCCTGCAGAGTTGAAGCCTTGTCTGGCATCACCCAAGGAGTCGAAGGACAGGCAAGCTCCCGTAACTTTCCCTCAAAATAGATACAACCTGTACTCAGTAATTATTATAATTGGTAAACAGTCCACCAATATACCGTAAACTTTGGTTCGATTTTATTTGGTTCGGTCTGAAATGTGACTCGTCACTTCTACTAAACGGTCTTAATTTGGGGCAATTAAGATGACATAAAGAGAATTTTAAAACAAAATGCGAAATTCTAGTTTTTTTTGTCAGTTTAAGAAATCATATTTATTTTCTCCTTCAAAATATGAAAAGAAACAACCCGAGTCTCATTTTACGAGGTGTTTTAAGCCGACAAAAACACTGTACATAAAGAATGAGTCATAAAGACTGCAAGGCAACTTTACGTAATTTCTTTTTGACAGATGGAACGTTGTTACCGTCCAGATACTGATTTTACATCTGAGTACGTTCAGAGACAGCGGGTCAAGAGACATTTTCATGGACTCAACTTTTGCGCTGCACAGAGCGAGACTTAAACCTGGAGCCTTTTAGGTCCGAATGAGAGTGTCAGTGTCATACTCATAGACCACAAAGCCACATACACACACACACACACACTCACACACACACACACAAAAGAGAACGAAGTACAATAAAACAATCAAACCCTCTAATATTGATGTTATGCGTTTTTGTAAAAATAGTCACAATATTGCCCACAGATGAACGATAGCAACACTCAAAGCCATGAGAAATCTTAAAGGTTTATTCTTTTAAAAGCGTGAGCATTTATATAGCGCATTATCCACTAAAAGTGCTCAAATCGCTTTACTTTGATTGATATATTTTCTCAGAACTAATCATATAATTGGCGGTCCAGAAACAAACAAAAAAAAAACCCCCTAAAAACCAAAAAAAAAAAAAACAAAAAAAAAAAACAAAACAAATAAAAACAAAAAACAAACAAACAAAAAATGAATAAGTAAACAAACAAACAAAAAAAAAAAAACAAAAAAAAAAAACCAATAAAAAAACCCCACCAAATCAAACACAAAAAAACAAACAAACAAAAAAACAAACAAACAAACAAACAAACGAAAAACAACAAAAATCAATCAAACAAACAAAAAACAACAAAATACAGTGATGTCAACTTGATTCCTTCTACAAAGCAAAGACAAACCACAATTTCTTTAGTGGTGTAGCAAATATTGTCAATATTGAAAATTTTGATTCCTGTCAATTCTAATTTCAGAAAAGTAATGGTTGCCGCTGAGAATGTCAAAACTGCCGGATATTACTTTTGACAATTTGAGAATTTTGAGTTACGGCCCCTGAAAATATTAAAAGGTGCCACATTACTAGTGATGGGATTTGCTTGAAAGAAACACGAAAACGGCGTCGAATTTGATGAAGCTATCTTAAGAAAATTATCACTACAGGACATCAAGGGCAATGATGGCGTAGTGGATAAGAGCACACACACACACACACACACACAAACACACACACACAATTCACCAGAATTAAGAAACACTGAACCTATGGTTTCGGGGTGAAGCCCCTGTGCCGGCACTTTAAAAAAAAGTTAGAAAGGTATCACCCATGTGGTCCAGTCCCATTAGAAGTTAAGAAGTTAACCCACTCCTTACCAACCATAGCAAAAACGTCAAAAAATCACATAATTTAAAGAAAAATGTTTTATTATAGCTATAAAAACGTGACACTGTGCTGTAGAGTTTATTTTACTGATCAATATATTATTCATAGAGTGTATTTGTTGCTTTTCTGTTTGAGTAAGAAAAAACTATTTTTGTGTTGGATGGGCGTGAAATTTTGGGGAAAATTCTGAAAATGTCTGGTAAGGAAGAGGTTTAGGCCGAATCACTTGTTTAAGGGAAAGGGGGGGAGGATCTTCTCTGAGGACTGTCTGCTTTAGCTCTACCCTAGTTTCTTGCTGCTCGCCATGGAGACGGCTTCCATTATGTGTGACCCATCGTCTCAAAACGGTTTTTTGTCGTGATCAAATATACGAGTATTAACGTTAGAAGAACTAACAGTTCACATTAATTTATGATCAATTTTGATTTTAAAATTGCTTTTTTTTGACATATATTGCACCTCGGGTTGAGGTGATTGGTCACATTTTGAACTTATGTCAAATGTCGTTGAACCAGTTATTTCGACACAATACCAGATCGATGTTGTGTGTTACATATTAAGGTTCAAACCAGTTGCTTGCATCTCCTTCGACACGAGAATGATATAATATGAAAAAGAAAAAAAAATGAAATAAGATAATAAGACGCAAGAGGTTGTCTTACATCGAGGTCGCATGAATTAGTTATCTCCTTGAGTTAGGTTACAAGACATCTGGAAAAGCCTGCTACTGCTTTTCATTATTTAAGCGTCCTGGCATACCAAATTAATCCACAATGTTATTGTGTAAAGTAGTTTAGTCATTATTGATAACCCTTAAGCCTTTAACAGCGATACGAATTTTCTTTCATAAAATTAAGACCTATGTATGGTCAGTATTATTATATGGCTGTGAAAGCTGGACAATTACAGAAGACATTAGAAAGAAACTGGAGGCAGCAGAAATGTGGTTTCTTAGAAGGATGTTAAGAATCTCATGGACAGAGAAGAAAACTAATGAAGAAGTATTAGAGCCAGCTGAAACTAAAAGGTTATTAATTCGTACAATAAAAAAATACAAATGCAATTTTTAGGGCACTTAAATCGACATAAATGTATTGAACATTTTGCTCTCACATGAAGATAGAAGAAAAAGAGTAAAGGAAGACCAAGAAAAAATATTTGAATAGTTTGAACAGCTGGGTGACAAAGAAAGAGAAGAGTATATTAGTTTTCTGAGGTTATCTGATCAGAGAGAGGAATGGCGTACCATGATCACCGATGTCTAGAACAGACTTGGTACTTGAATAATAATAATAATAATAATAATAATAATAATAATAATAATAATAATAATAATAATAATAATAATAATAATGAAATAATCAGATAAATCATCTGCTTATACTTAGACTTAGCATTTGTATGGCGCAAGATCCACTAAACAAGTTCGATGCGTTTACAATGGGTTCCAAGCGACGTGCACTTATTTTCAGGTCTGATAACCCAATTCCTTATGAGCTCATCATTGTTGTAATGAAACTCAAAAATGACGCAAAATATTGTCAATTACAACAATGTTAAATTAGGCCCATAAGTGAATTCGGAAGTCAGACCTGCATATATCTTCACGCCAAACAGTAAAACTAAACATGTACAATGAGACATGACGCCTGTGAAGCGATATTATAACTTTGTAGAAAGAGACAACGCTGTTAACGGATAATATACTCATTTTACACTTAGGTACGACGAGAGCGCCTATAGGCTTCAACAGTCGTGACGTCACTTCCCTCGTAATGACGCATAGCAAATGGTTCTAAACTATCGGAACAATGGCGGACGCCCTTATGATATACTTCTCCGACGAGCATAAAAGTGTGTCCAGAAGAGAAACACATTATAAATCTGATCATTTTTGACTTTTATACATTCTAATCACAACTGTGGAAGAGATTCTGCCCATGAAGAATAAAATACCGATTCTGTTCGACGAGCTGCTCGTGCTGCGGAGGACATCACATATCATTAATGAACAGCCTGAAGAGAGCATCGTCTCAGAAGACCACATAGCCGTTTAAAAATGACGTCAAACTATGTCTTAGAGGGTTCAAGCATAGCCATCGTTAAGTTATAGCCTGACACTGAAGCCCATAAAGACTGGCATTTTGACGTCATTATTTGTTTTTTTCACCGCCTAGTGGGTTGTCGTGAGTAGTGCTCATGGAAACAAGTGGTCCCATTGGTTGAGCTATTGAATACCAATCATGATTTGTTTTCTTTTGTGGCCAAAGACTGGCATTTTGACGTCATATTTTGGTCAGTGTCAGGCCATAACTTTACGAAGGCCACGGTTCTAGTGTCAGGCTATGAGTTAACGATGGCTACCTACTCCTGAGCCTTACATAAACCTTTATTAACATCGAACCCCGTCGGAGTAGGGTTAAACTAGAGTACAACTCAGCTAGTCCACCCGAGGCCAGTTTACACAGATGGTCAACGAATGGTAAAAACATAGCCTGTTTCTATAGGTAGTCGTTGGGTAAACTATGTACACGAACGATTCATACAAGACCAATGTGTAGTTATGTTATTCTTCTTTATGGTCTTCGTCTTCGGTTGAATTTATAGAGACATTAATTTACATTATAGATAAAGCGCTTGCATGAGTCAACATTGCATCCAATATAAGGACAACACCAAATGTGTAAAATGAACTTTAGTCGGTATACATTATGAGAACAACTCAAAACGCGATGCAAACATACAAGGCCCATGACGTCATCTGCATATATCTATAAATATGAACAGCGAACATCGTACTATTTTACACTTTATACCAGATTAATTCTGACGTAATACCCACTGTTCGTCGCCTTCGTATACTTATTGCCTGTAACTGACCAAAAAAAATCTACCTCAAAATACTAGACCAGACCATCAAAAGAAAACAAAATCGTGTTTTGCATTCTATAGATAGAACGAAGATGACGTCACTCAGGCCTTTGTTATTGTTTATTTGCCATCCGCGTTTATGAGTACTTCTCACTAAACTGTATTATCCAGACTATAAAAGTTCATGGTTACACAGAGTTTTGTGTGTTAGTCCGTTATACTTCATGATGACAATATTGTGAGCTTCTTAGTCAAGCGCATACTATCTATAGTTTAACCAATGGGATTAGTTGTTTCGTTGAGCACTGCTGACGGCAACTCACTTAAATAAATAAAATAAAATAAAATTCCCTTCATTCATCCCAAAGGGGAAATTTGTCTCTTGGGTCTATTCCAAGAGAAGACTGAAATAACCTAGGCGTAAGCCGCAGTGCAGGGCCGCAAATTGAGCTGGGCGAGGTGTGACTTGCTCAAGGCCATATAGATAGTATGCGCTTGGCTAAGAAGCTCATAACATTGCCATCCGGAAGTATAACGGACCAACACACACAACTGTGTGTATCCATGAACGTTTATAGTCAGGTTAATACAGTTCAGTGAGCATTACTCATGAACGCGGATGGCAAAAAGCAATAACAAAGACATGAGTGACGTCATCTTCGAACTATCTATACAGTGCAGCGGCGGGTGATCGAACTCGATACCTTTCGGGTACGAAGCAAAGACTGTGCCGCTGAGCCACGCTGTCCCTTGGCGCTGACCGTAGCCACAAAAGAAAACAAATCGTGAGTTGTATTCAATAGGTCAACCAATGGAATCACTTGTTTCCTTGAGCACTACGAACGACAATTCACTAGGCGGTGCAAAATACCTAGAAAATGACGTTAAACTACAAGTCTTCGTGGGTTCGTGTGTCAGGCCATAAGTTAACGATGGCGACGTGCTGACCAACCAACCGAAAAAATTACGTCAAAATATGAGTCCATAAGGAAAGAACAGTGTGATGTCAAAAAAAGGGTTCCTATTTTATTTGTGTCAGAGTAGTGGCGTCTTATTTTCTAGCCTAAATATATGCTTGTCGTCAATAAGGATAATTCATCCTTGGTCTTTTTATCCTAAAAATCGGCCTATACATCCTGCTACTAAAATAGTTATAGATAGTTCGAAGATGACATCACTCAGGCCTTTGTTATTGTTTTTGCCATCCGCGTTTGTGAGTTGTTCTCACTAAACTGTATTAACCAGACTATAAAAGTTCATGGTTACATAGAGTTTGTGTGTTGGTCCGTTATACTTCCGGATGGCAATGTTGTGAACTCCTTGGCCAAGCGCATTCTATCTATAGATAGTATGCGCTTGGCTGAGAAGCTCACAACAATGCCATCCGGAAGTATAACGGACCAACACACAAAACTGTGTGTATCCATGAACGTTTATAGTCGGGTTAATACAGTTCACTGAGCACTACTCATAAACGCGGATGGCAAAAAACAATAACAAAGACATGAGTGACGTCATCTTCGTTCTATCTATACCACCTTTATGTAACCTATCTTTATTAGTACCTACTCCGAAGGATTGGTTACATACACACTCCCAAAGATGTAGGAAGCAAAAGAGTAGAGGATAATTTGATGGCACGACTTTTCTTTCTTATTTTCAGACTAGAAAGTTAACGAAGGTTACGTACGCTCTGACAGATTAATTATAAACTGAAAAGGTAACAAATTGGAGTTTTGTGTGATGGTACGGTTGATCTGGCGGGTAGATATCGTGAGTATTTCACAAAAACACATATTGTCATTAGAATCATCCCGGAAATCTGTTTTTATTTTCATATTAGCTGATACTTGACTTGGTCAAATTGAACACATACTTTAAAACCTGTTAAATTGAGAGTCAGCGAGAAAAAAGGGAGAGAGAGAGAGAGAGAGAGAGAGAGAGAGAGAGAGAGAGAGAGAGAGAGAGAGAGGGAAAGAGAGAGAGAGAGAGAGAGAGAGAGAGAGAGAGAGAGAGAGAGAGAGAGAGAGAGAGATGTGTTTGTGTGTAAGCTTCCATTTGCGGCCGACTTAACTTAAATGTCACTCCACATGACATTTTAATTCAATCAATTCTCATTGGATTTGTTTATCAATAAAATCGTCCTATTTCAAAACATAACAATGAAAATAATCTGACGTAGACGCGAGCTCTCTCTCTCTCTCTCTCTCTCTCTCTCTCTCTCTTTCTCTCTCTCCATCTCTCTCTCCATCCATCTCTCTCTCTCTCTCCATCTCTCTCTCTCCATCCATCTCTCTCTCTCTCTCCATCTCTCTCTCTCCATCCACCTCTCTCTCTCTCTCTCTCTCTCCATCTCTCTCTCCATCCACCTCTCTCTCTCTCTCTCTCTCTCTCTCTCTCTATATATATATATATATACATATATATATATATATTATATGTATGTATGTATGTATGTATGTATGTATGTATGTATGTAAATATACATAATAATGTATATATTTATATATCCAACAGGCTATTTTATGGTTCTTGGATATCATCTCGTAGAATG
>NC_088371.1:12518246-12558246 GCF_034508935.2 Berghia stephanieae
CAAATTTTAACATCTGAGCTATCACGGGGAATTGAGCATTTATATAGTGCGATATCTACAATGCTTGCTCAAAGCGCTTTACATGGTTACCAAGCCAACATCAACAATTAAGATGTAGGACGAGCTATCCTACTTGTTAGACGATATTATAATATATTGTTTTTTACGAACAGAGACAACGCTGTGAACAGCCAGGTACTCATTTTACACCAGAGTACGGTGAGAATTTGTGAGAAGAGAGCCTTTTCTAACGAATCAACTCTGTTCCGCTCAGATAGGGACTCGACACCTGGACTTTCCGATCCGAAGGCGAGCGTCATACCACAAGACCACAGAGAATTAATACCGTTTTGTATAGAAATTGACGGTGTTTATTTATGTTATTAGTCCCGAAATTTATGCTTTCATCCATTGAAAATCATACGGTTTTTAGATTGTTTAACAGTTGGCTCTTTCTTCTATAAGGTAAACATTACCGTTATTCCAGCACCAGACTCGTAAACAAACCGATGCTTCTTAGAGACGAGAAGATAATGTTATGTATACAATGGTCTGAGTTTTAGCTTTTTGATGCAGGGAATTGTGGAGGAGGAGGAGGAGGAGGTGGAGGAGGTGGTGGTAGAGGAGGAGGAGGAGGAGGAGGAGGAGGAGGAGGAGGAGGAGGAAGGAAGAAGAGGAGTGGAGGAGAAAAGCCTATGATGATGATGATGATGATGATGATGATGATGATGATGATGATGATGATAATGATGTTGATGACGCTGCTGCTGCTGTTAATAATAATGATAATTATGATAATAATAATAATAATAATAATGATGATGATGATGATGATAATAATAATAATTATAATGCGTAATTTCTATCACGTCCCTTTCCTTTATGGTGATATGTCATGTGTGAATACTAGCTTGTATTGTCCAAGAAATAGCGAAAGGATGGGAAAGGAAAAAGAAGACGGAAGAATTTGAGAATAAAAGAGTGACAGGAAGATGAGCAGACTTCCTTTTCCATCTCCTCCTCCTCATTCTCCTCCACATCCTCGTCCTCCTCCGATTCCTTCTCCTTATCCTCATCTTCCTCCTACTCCTTCTCTTTCTCCTCCTTTTCAGTCTTCCTCATATTCCTGTTCATCTTCTTCTCCTCTCTCTCTCCACCAAAGTAAAAAAAAAACAAACTGTGTCTATCTATATAATTTGTGCAATTGCCTTTTCCATGTGAACATGAATTTTTACAAAAGTCATTGTAAAATTTCCAATATCTGAGTTTTCCTTAGATTGTGAGGACATGTAATTTATTTTAATGTAACTAATATGTAAATATTTCTACCAAATGATTGAAGTAGAAGTAACAAATAGCAAGCACATTAACGTTATCTCCGCCGTACTCTGGAAAAACACATATTAAAAAATTTGGCCAGAAAACTCGTCTTTCAAATATCGATCGATTTAAATGACCCTCATCTTTGTAAAACTAAACTCTCAGACCTGGGACTTCGCGAAGTCCCAGGTTTGAGAGTTTTTGTTGTTGTTGCTAAGATAGGGTCATTTAAATCGATCAATATTTGAAGGACGAGTTTTCTGGCCAAATTAAAAAATCTAGGTTTTTCCAGAGTAGTACGGCATCTGTAGTTAATTCTTTTGTGACCCAAAGTAAATAGGGTACATTAGTAGGTAGCCCCAATGCACGCGTGCGCTGATGAACGATTGTGTTTATGGAGTCCAGATGTGCTCATCAACTCACGTGCCAAACGAGCCAAATACTGACAAACCACACTTTTCGCATTTTGGAACAAAAGAGAAAAAAAACCGGTCGACCCCAACCAACGTGTACTTATTTACAAGTCTGACAAGCCATATATTTTATGGGCTCGTTGTTGAAATAGAAATACTCTCAAATCAATGCAAAATATTTCAATTGTATGAATGTTTAAACAAGCCCATAATTACTTTTAGTTACCAGACCTGTTAAATGTGCGGCTATCATGTGGTCTTGTAGTATGACACTCGCTTTCGGATCGAAAGGTCCTGGGTTCGAGCCTCGCTCAGCGCATAGTTGAGTCCTTGGAAAAGGCTCTTTACTCTGATAATTATCAATACGACTTTATAGTAAAACCTTTCTCACCAAAATTTCTCACCCATTGTCGTACCAGTAAGGTCGCGGGTTCGAGCCGTCATCGCCGCCGCGAAATTATTATTCTCTGTTGTCTTCTGGCACTTTCCTACTCACTTCAGTTCTTGTTTCTCACCAAAATGAAGAAAATGTGTTCTGTTAGTTTACAATAGAAATAGAAAGGTGTATCTATAGGTATTCATTCATATGCTGAAGCTGGATGAAGCAATATCAAGTATTATTTTTGTTATTGTTATCATTATGCCTTACCCACAACCATAGGCTCGGTAATAATAGAACGGAAACATATTATTATTAATATTATTATCATTATTACTATCATTGTCTGCCTTGCTTTATTAATGATTTTACTTACTTGATTTGTTGATGAAAAAATTATATTCTTGTATGAGTTATATTGGCAATTGCCTAAAAATAAACTTTTGAATCTTGAATCTTGTTATAATAATAATATGTGTAATGAAACGATAAAGAAATAATGAGTATTTTACTTTTGAGCAAAATGAAAAAAAAAATAAACATGCTTATTTGGGGGAGGGACTTTCCAAAACATGCTAAATATCTTTCTCATAATTCAGATACAATCACTATTTAATTTATGTCCATTATTTATAGGGAATGAGATTAGCGTAAGAGTAGCGTCCCTTGACATGACGTTCTCTCTCTAATAACTTTTCCGCCGGTGACGTCGCAGACTATGGGTGACGTCCAATCAAGGGACGCTACTCTTCCGCTAATCTCATTCCCTATTGAGTTAAAGAGGAAAACAGTTGCTTTCTTTGTCTTATAAAACAAGAAATAGACGGATAACGACGCCCATTGGCAGCCGTCCGATTGTAAACAAATGGCAATCGGTGCTAAATAACTGAGCAAACAACACGGCATTGATGCTATGCGTTTACGTAAAATACTCACAACATTCGCTAGCCAAATTTTTAAAAATCCAAACAAAAAAACCCACTGTGTTTATAGACATAATGAAATTGACGTCACTCGGGTCTTTGTTATAGTTTGTTGCCATCCACGTTTATGAGTAATTCTCCCTTAACTGTATTATCCAGACTATAAAAGTTCAATGTTAAAAATAGTTTTGTATGATGGTCCGCTATACTTCCGGATGACAATGTTGTGAGCTTCTTAGCCAAGCGCATACTATCTATAGTCTGATGGATATAATTTAATAGGATTCAATAGTCGTAGCGTCACTTCCTTCCTAATGACGCATGGTAACTTAGTGACACTGGCTCTAACTATCAGAACAATGGCGGACGCCCTTACGAAATATTTCTCCGACGAGCATAAAAGTGTATCCAGAGGAGAAAACTATTATAAATATGATCTTGTTTTAACTTTTATACATTCTGGTCACAAGGTATATGAAAAGTTCTAGCCAGCTTGAAGAATAAAAAGTAATGATTTTCTTTGTTTAGAACCAAGATGGCCGCCGTTGCCGGGCGGCGTGACATCAGACTATTGAATCGTATAGATAGTATGCAGATGACGTTACTCAGGCCTTTGTTATTGTTTTTGCCATCCGCGTTTGTGAGTTGTTCTCACTAAACTGTATTAACCAGACTATAAAAGTTCATGGTTACACAGAATTTGTATGTTGGTCCGTTATACTTCCGGATGGCAATGTTGTCAACTCCTTGGCCAAGTGCATTCTATCTATTGACAACTCATCGCCAACAGGCTGTCTAAAATAATAACAAATAGCTGAGTGACGTTAACTTGTTTTTTTCCCCCCACCGATGGAAGCGTTTGAGGATAGGCATGAGTTTTACTCGCCTGATCAATGGTGGTACATTCACCAAATGCATTTGTAATCTTTAACATGTTTTGTTGTCTAATTGAGAGGATATCATGAGAACTAATCACACGCCCAGCAATCAAGAAATAATAACAAATAGCAGAGTCATGGCAACTTCCTTCATTCAATGATTTACACACAACAAGCTAAAGCAATATCGACGACTAAAATGGGAGCGATCTATAGATAGTATGCAGATGACGTCACTCATGCCTTTGTTATTGTTTTTGCCATCCGCGTTTGTGAGTTGTTCTCACTAAACTGTATTAACCAGACTATAAAAGTTCATGGTTACACAGAGTTTGTGTGTTGGTCCGTTATACTTCCGGATGGCAATGTTGTGAACTCCTTGGCCAAGCGCATTCTATCTATATTCATGTTTTCGTCCAACCAGGTCATCAGTCACATGATTTGTTGATGTCCAACGATTGGATATTTCTTAACAAATGTAAACAAGCTTCTCTTTGTTTACAAATGTTATAAATATACCCATGTGTCAAGCTGAACCAAGTGACCAATTGTGATGTTAGATAGTTAAAAATCTGTGAACACTTTTCACTAAGTGTGTCACTTTGAGCACATTTTGCAATGTGACCAATGACCTCGAGCACGTGGAAAGTTAATATAGATCATGCCCATTATGGAGACATGAAACTTACGGCCTCCTTCCCTATGTGGGTGTCCAATGTCAAGTCGGTAAACATGGCATTTGCGTATTTATGGTATGTGTTTGAATAAAATATACACCTTTTCTTCAATAGTACACAACAATTTTATAGATAGTATGCGCTTGGCTAAGAAGCTCACAACATTGCCATCCGGAATTATAACGGACCAACACACAAAACTATGTGTAACCATGATCGTTTATAGTCAGGTTAATACAGTTTAGTGAGAATCACTCATAAACGCGGATGGCAAAAAACAATATCAAAGACCTGAGTGACGTCATCTTCAAACTATCTATAGTCTGAGAGAATGTAATGAGAAGAAATTCATCTGAATAAAGAAAGCTGCGAAAATCCGTGGCAAATTTCAATTGCACAATATATAAATAGTATGCCCTTGGCTAAGAAGCTCATAACATTGCCATTCGGAAGTATAACGGACCAACACACAAAACTGTGTGTATCCATGAACGATTATAGTCAGGTTAATACAGTTCAGTGAGAATTACTCATAAACGCGGATGGCAAAAAACAATAACAGGTCTTTGTTATTGTTTTTTGCCATCCGCGTTTATGAGTAATTCTCAGTGAACTGTATTAACCCGACTATAAACGTTCATGGATACACACAGTTTTGTGTGTTGGTCCGTTATACTTCCGGATGGCAATGTTATGAGCTTCTTAGCCAAGCGCATACTATCTATAAGAAGTCCACGATATAACCTACCCCCCCCCCCCTCACCCCCGCAAATGAAAAAGAGTAAAATAATTAAGCTTTTATATACCGCAATGTCCGCTAAACGTGTTCAACGCGCTTTACAAAACGTTCCTGACCGACAGCAATACGTGCCATGGAGAACGATACATGACACCTGAGAGTTAGGCATTATTCCATTTTTTTCCCCGACAGAGACAACGCTAACGGCCTGGTCCTCATATTACACCTGGATACGGTGAGGGAATGTGAGTGAAGACCTTTTCCAAGGACTCAACTATGCGCTGAGCGGCGAGACTCGAACGCAGGACCTTCCGATCCGAAAGCGGGTGCCACACCCCAAGACCACATAGCCACACAATCAGCTCTAATATCACCATTCACTTTCCCCAAAGTCATCGACCTTTCAAAGACTAACATTATAAATTTGTACAACCTTCTACAGGCAAGGTTCGACTTGACGCTAATCTGAAATTATTTCTTACTATTTTTACCCAGAGAGCAGGAACACAATAATTCTATATATTATAATCAATCAATCAATCAATCAATCAATCAATCAATCAATCAATATATCTATCTATCTATCTATCTATCTATCTATCTATCTATCTATCTATCTATCTATCTATCTATCTATCTATCTATCTATCTATCTATCTATCTATGATAATTTCCATTCAGGATCAATAAAGTATATCTTATCTTATCTTATCTTATCTTATCTATCTATCTATCTATCTATCTATCTATCTATCTATCTATCTATCTATCTATCTATCTATCTATCTATCTATCTATCTATCTATCTATCTATATCTATCTATCTATCTATCTATCTATCTATCTATCTATCTATCTATCTATCTATCTATCTATCTATCTATCTATCTATCTATCTATCTATCTATCTATCTATCTATCTATCTCTTATATCTCTAATGGTTATAACCAGATTAATCAAAAGTGAAAATTTAATGTGGAGAGGATTAATTTTCGCCTTTAAAGGTTAAATAATGGAGTACTCATTTGAGACATGCGTGAGTCTGTGGCGTTAGGCACTCCCAAGCTGCCAACCCATAATTTTCTGATTTACGAGCTTTTCGTCAGTAACAATCTCTCTTGGAGTCTGCGGTGACGGTCTCCAGACGAGGCAAACGAATGAGGTCAATTACCAGGGGAAATAACTCATCTAACATCTATAAATTTATCTGTATATCTATCTATTCGATTTACGATCAGTGTTGTATTGATTATCTCCCCTCTTTTATGATATTGTTTGTTTTACTTTTACTCTGTTGTCTTGTCCCTTTCTCTTTTGAATTAATATTTTTTTCAAATTTAATTTTTTTTTACTCTTCTAGTTGATTAAAAACATTAGAGTAATTAAATCTTGCAATTTTACAATGAAAACCAGAAATAACATCTCATACCGACGTGCATATATTTTCAGGTCTGATTCCCAAATAGTTTTTGCCTCAATGTTGTAATGGAAATAGGGAATGAGATTAGCGGAAGAGTAGCGTCCCTTGATTGGAAGTCACGAGCGGAAAAGTTATTAGAGAGAGAACGTCATGTTGGTTGTTCGGCATGAGACACTTCACCGAAAGCGAGGACGAGAGAGACGCATGCGCAAAACCATTTTGACGTTCTCTCTGTAAGGTGAAGTCCAATCAAGGGACGCTTCTCTTCCACTAATCTCATTCCCTATAGGTACTCTCCAACCAACCCAAAATAATTTCCATAACAACAATGTTAAAACGAGGGCCTTATTGCGTCCGTTTATCAGACTTGCAAATACGTTCACGTCGTTTCACACTAATTATCGTGCGGCTATGTGGTCTTGTGGTATGACACTCGCTTTCGGATCGGAAGGTCCTGGGTTCGAGCCTCTCTCGGCGCATAGTTGGGTCCTTGGAAAAGACTCTTTACTCACATTCTCTCACCGTACTCAGGTGTAAAATGAGTACCTGGCCGTTAACAGCGTTGTCTTTGTCCGAAAAATTGTAATATCGCCTAACAGGCGTCATGTCCCGTCATAAATGTTTAATGTTGCTGTTGACCAGGGACCCTTTGTAAAGCGCTTTGAGCACATTTAGTGGATATTGCGCTATATAAAGCTCAATTTTATTTATTTTATTTATTAATTAAATATTTCGACATTTTTGATGAAATGGGCAAGGCAAGGAGACAAAATGAAACTTTTTTTTTCCCTTCCGATTTAGGCGTCTAGATTTTATTCGTGTTTTAGTTGTTGTTGCTGTTGATGTAATGTGATTGTTGTTGTTGTTGTTGTTGTTGTTGTTGTTGTTATTGTTGTTGTTGTTGTTGTTGCTGTTGTTGTTGTTGTTGTTGTTATTGTTGTTGTTGTTGTTGTTGCTGTTGTTGTTGTTGTTGTTGTTGCTGTTGATGTAATGTGATTGTTGTTGTTGTTATCATACATGAATGTTGTTCAAGAACTTGCGATAACAGTCCTTTACACGAAGAACGCCATATTTTTAAAGTCCTTCCTACTTAATAGAGCTTGATAGACTAAATCTTGCTTGCTTGATTGCCCCTACACGGGTAGATCAAACGACTCTTCTCTTTATTCTTAGTATTTTGTCCGTACCCGGAGTCTTTATCCGGAAGATGGCAGAGGACGGCAAGTGCCGGGTCGTCGGAGTCAGTCTCCGGTTTGGGTTAGCCATAATACAGTTTAGTGAGAATTACTCATAAACATGGATGGCAAAAAAAAATAAAATAAAATAAAAACCCGATATCAAAGACCTGAGTGACGTCAACTTCGTTCTATCTGTACAAGTTTTACAAAATATAATAAAAAGTGATATTCAACAAATGGGAACTAAATAATAGAACAAATGCAACAGGCGTGACGTCACTTCCCTCGTAATGACGCATAGTAACTTAGTAACTGGTTCTAAACTATCGGAACAATGGCGGACGTCCATATGAAATGCTTCACCGACGAGCATAAAAGTGTATCCAGAGGAGAAAAACATTATAAATCTGATCATGTTTTGACTTTTATACATTCTGATCACATGACGGGAAACAGTTCTAACCAGCATGAAGAATAAAAAGTACCGATTTTCTTTGTTTAGAACCAAGCTGCTGGTTGCTGGCGGACGTGACATCAGACAATTGAATCCTATTGACGTATCAAGCAGAAAACACGTTAAAATCAGATGTTATGATTTTGCTTGAGCCTCTTGTAATATCTGTATATCCTGGATACAATGTTAATTTTGAAATTTCTGCTTGAAGCTCAATGACATAAATAACAATGATAAAAGCGAATAGAAGTTTCAGCTTAATTTTCTAAGACAGCTAATGTGGACGTTTCGGGTATCCTCTTTGTCAACAAAACTTGATGAATGAGCCACTAAAGACGAATGAAGGGTATGAGAATGATTGATATATAAATATATACACACACACCCATATATATATATATATATATATATATATATATATATATATATATATATATATATATCGAGAGAGAGAGAGAGAGAGAGAGAGAGAGAGAGAGAGAGAGAGAGAGAAAGAGAGAAAAGATATATTTCGATAGATAAATAGATCGATAGATAAATATATAGATAGATAGATAGATATAAAGATTGATAGATAAATAGATAGATAGATAGATAGATATAAAGATTGATAGATAAATAGATAGATAGATATATGGTTATAATATATATATATATATATATATATATATATATATATAGATAGATAGATAGATAGATAGATAGATTGATAGATAGATAGACAGATAGATGGATAGATAGATAGATAGATAGATAGATAGATAGATAGATAGATAGATAGATAGATAGATAGATAGATAGATAAATAGATAAATAGATTGATAGACAAATGGAAAGACGGATAGATCGTTAGATATATTATACTGATAGAAAGCAAGCACCGCAAAATTTCTATTCCCTACTCTTTTGACTCACTTTTAAGTTCACTTTTAGAGGTCCCATTCATCACCATTTGGAGATGGTCGCCTACATATTGATGACATATTTCAATTAGTCATGATTAGAATCCAGTACAAATGAGTTCTAATTACAGTCCATTTCTATCAGCCCCATTAACAAATGAAAAGAAACACAGCTCATTTAATCAAAATTAGCTTTTCATCCTCTCTCTCTGTTCAACTAAACAAAACAAAAAAAAAACAAAACAAAAACATAAACAAACAAAAAACAAAAACAAAACAAACAACCCCCCATCCCCTAAAAATAACATCCAACAACAAAACAAAACAAAAACAACAACAAAAATCCAACAACACACAAGAACAAATAATGAATAACAAAAACCAAAAAAAAAATTAAAATCCCCTGTCGCTGATTTTATGACATTAAAATGTAAATATATTTTCAACCACAATCGGACTAATGATTTTACAAAAGGTCCCCACAAAAGTAACGCTTTAAATTATTAAACAAGTCTGCTGATTCAATTAAATTATAACTATATTTTAAAAGATAAAGAAAATGTCAAAATAAAAATGAAAGGTTTGACAACCAAAACGTACATATTCAGTAACATATAAAGACAATACAATACACACAAACAAATCTTGTCTTGTAGTCGTCTCAGGTTTGCTCCTCTGTAATCTTTAAACAGCGTTGCTCTGATTTTTGAGAGTAGTGTGGACACTACTTAACTCTATACCGATCACGACCCAACAAATATTGAGAACAACCGTGCTTCTCAAATTTGTTTTACGTACAGGACTTGGCACTATCCTTTTGGATCTGGATAGAGACTTGACCGACTCAATTGTTAAAGGGTACCTTTTTATTATCACACTCTTTTATGGAGATATGATATTACGACATATGTCGCTTTTTCATTCGTCACCGAACGACCAGATTTTGATATTTTATATAACAGTGTTTGGTCACCTGTGTTATATTTATTTTATTCCGAACCGGCCTGTATCACACAGTTTCGGCCTTCTCTGTGTTATACTTTATTGTGACATAGTAACAGATTTGCCTTCTCTGTACTATACTTTTATTGATCTGTTTTTTTAGCAGACTGATATTACATAAATTTGCCTTCTTTATGTAATGTTATTGGTCACCTGTTCACGGACTTACACAGTACAGTAACCTGCACTATGCCTTTCTATTTTCCGGCCCCGAACGTATTTTACACAATCAACCCTGCATTGTGCTAAGAATAGCAAATGTCGTTTTGCGGCCTGCCACGGGTTTATATAACCATGGTGAGTAGTATTCATATGACGACTGAGAGGCGGTGGTCATTACAAGAAAGCAATATAACAGGTTTGAAAAATAACAGCTCATGGTCGCCTAAAGCTAATTTACCATTGAGACTTAAGCTCGTTCTACAGTAAGGTGACATCCCCGAAAACGAAAACAGAAAAAAAAGAGAATAACATATGATAATATGAATAATAATAAGCTTTTTATATATTTGACAAAATAGATATTTAGTAACACAAAGACTCCGAAACCGCTGAACCAATCCATCGTCACCATATTTTGCATGGTGTTTACAATTGGGTTCAACAGTCGTGACGTCACTTCCCTCGTTATGACGCATAATAACTGGTTCTAAACTATCGGAAATATGGCGGAGGCCATTATCTCCATCACCGCCCGTATGAATACGTCTCCGACGAGAATATAAGTGTATCCAGAGGAGAATATCATCATAAATCTGATCATGTTTTGACTTATAGATATTCTGATCACATTACATGACAAGTTCTCGCCAGCATGAAGAAAAAAAAGAGTACCGATATTTTCTTTGTTTAGAACCAAGCGTCTGGTTGCTGGGCGGACGTGACATCAGACTATTGAATCCTATTGACATGAAGATAGTTTGCGTGCATTTTACATGAGATTGATGAAACGTAATGGTTTTATAGAAAAATCAAATTTGTTCCGTCAAATCCCATCGTAAACAAACGCCATTATTTTAGCACTGATAATGGGGAAAATGGAGTTATAATAATTAAATAAATAAATAGAGCATTTATATAGCGCAATATCCACTAAATGTGCTCAAAACGCTTTACAAGGGGTCCCTGGCCAACAGCAACACTTAACATGTGGGACGGGACAAGATGCCTGTTAGGCGATATTACATTTTTTTTTCGGACAGAGACAACTCTGTTAACGGCGAGGTACTCATTTTACACCTGAGTACGGTGAGAGAAAGTGAGTAAAGAGCCTTTTCCAAAGGCTAAACTATGCGCCGAGCGAGGACCTTCCTGTCCGAAAGCGAGTGTCATACCACTAGACCAGACACATAGCCGCACTAACCTCATAGCCGAGTTCTGGAAACCCACTGTGCAATCCAATAATAGTACCAATTTCATTCTTCACTTTTTCCTTCGAATGAGAAAGCAGATTGCTTTTGAAAGAGGAATTGACAAAGTATCAATACGCAGATTGCTTTTGAAAGAGGAATTGACAAAGTATCAATACGCAGATTGCTTTTGAAAGAGGAATTGACAAAGTATCAATACGCAGATTGCTTTTGAAAGAGGAATTAACAAAGTATCAATACGCAGATTGCTTTTGAAAGAGGAATTAACAAAGTTTCAATGGGATAATCGTCCGAGAACAGCATTATGTCGGCTTGTATTGGATCCCAAAAATTAAATTTAGAACTTAAAAGCCGAGTTAAAAGAATAGGGAATGGGAACTTTGAATTGGTTGGTTTCTATCTATCTATCTATCTATCTATCTATCTATCTATCTACCTATCAACCTATCTGTCTACCTATCAACCTATCTGTCTATCTATCTATCTATCTATCTATCTATCTATCTACTATCTTCATCTATCTATCTATCTATCTATCTATCTATCTATCTATCTATCTATCTATCTATCTATCTATCTATCTATCTATCTATCTACCTATCTATATTATCTATCTATCTATCTTTCTATCTATCCACCAATCTATCTATCTATCTATCTATCTATCTATCTATCTATCTATCTATCTATCTATCTATCTATCTATCTATCTATAAGAAACAGAAGTAGTTTTTGTTTTTATTTTGTTTTGTTTGTATGTTTATTTGTTTTGTTTTATTTTGCAATTTTTTTTTCATTGCAGGGAATTGCTTTGTTCTCAGTCATAACGTATTGAAAAATTAAAAAACAACAACAAATTAAATACAAACACACAAATCAAAACAAAACAACAACAACAACAACCCCTCCTCTCACAAAAAAAAAAAAACAAATACAAAAACAAAACAAAACAAAAAAACAAACAAACAAAACAACAATCCAACAATCAGTCGGTCCTGATTGGGCAGGCGAGGCAGGCTGATTTGCCTGGCATTGTTTGACATACACGTTTACAGATCTTTATCTATTGTTAACAATTTTTGGCATTTAATGGACCATTTAACCAGTTAACTGCCCTACTCTGGAATAGCACGTATTAAACAATTTAGCCAGGAAACTCGTCCTTAAAATATCAATCGATCGAATAAAAAGACTCTCATCTTGGCAATAAAGTCTGGGAAAGTAGAAAGCGGCGAGGGCTGCCTGCCTTGAAGCATGGGATCGTAAAAATACTACTAACGAAAGATTGAAAATGAAGAGGCTTCCTTCGGATGGGAACAATACAGACAATGGACGTTTTGGGTACAACCCCTTCGTCAGCACAACAATAAACAACAAATGAACGTGGAAAATAAATGAAATAAAATGCAGTTGACCTTTGTTTCGTCTGTGTTCAAACCTTGGACCTCGCGAGGTAGGCATATTCTGAATTTGGCTATGCCATGGTCATCTGGCTGAATTTTTGAGCTGTCCAGTTTGTGAATAACTTATGTTGACGTGGGTCATAAGTGAAATGACAATGTTAAATCTTGTCCAGTAATGTACATGTATAATTGGATTCAGTAGTCTGATGTCACAAAGACCGGCAACGGCGGCCATCTTGGTTCTAGACAAAGATAATCATTACTTTTTATTCTTCAAGCTGGCTAGAACTTTTCGTATGTCTTGTGACCAGAATGTGTAAAAGTCAAAACATGATCAAATTTATGGTTTTTTCTTCTCTGGATACGCTTTTATGCTCGCCGGAGAAATATTTCATACGGGCGTCCGCCATTGTTCCGATAGTTTAGAGCCAGTGTTGCTAAGTTACCATTCGTCATTAGGAAGGAAGTGACCTTACGACTATTGATTCCTATTAATGGGCATGATCTATATTACATTTCCTTGGTCTTGGTCATTGGTCACATTGCAAAATGTACTCAAAGTGACCTACATAGTGAAAAGTGTTCACAGATTTTGAACTATCTACCATTACGATTGGTCATTGTGTTCAGCTTGACTCATGGGTATGTGTACAACTTTCATAAACAAAGCAGCGTGTTTACATTTGTTCCGAAATGTCCATTCGTTGGACAGCAACAAATCACGTGATTTATGACTCGGTTGGACGAAAACATGAATATAGATCGTTCCCATTGAAAAACATGAGCATTTATATTGCGCAATATCCACTAAACGTACTCAAAAGCGCTCTACAGGTGGGCCCTAGCCAATGGCAACATATAAAATGTTGGACAAGACCTGACGCCCCGTGAAGCGATATTACATATTTTCTATAGAGGCAATGTTGTTAACGGCAAGGCTATGTGGTCTTGTGGTATGACACTCGCTTTCGGATCGGAAGGTCCTGGGTTCGAGTCTCGCGCTCGGCGCATAGTTGAGTCCTTGGAAAGGTTCTTTACTCACATGCTCTTACCGTACTCAGGTGTAAAATGAGTATCTGGCCGTTAACAGAAGTGTCTTTGTCTGAAAAATTGTAATATCGCCTAACAGGCGGCATGTCCCGTCCTACATGTTAAATGTTGCTGTTGACCAGGGACCCCTTGTAAAACGCTTTGAGTACATTTTAGTGGATATTGCGCTATATAAAAGCTCTTTTTTTTAAAGGTACTCATATTATAGATAGTATGCGTTTAGCAAAGAAACTCACAACATTGCCATCCGGAAGTATAACGGAGCAACACACAAACTCTGTGTAACCATGAACTTTTATAGTCTGGTTAATACAGTTTAGTGAGAACAACTCACAAACGCGGATGGCAAAAACAATAACAAAGGTCTGAGTGACGTCATCTGCATACTATCTATAAACAACTAACCATGCTTGTCCGAGCACGTGTGAAGGTGTTACAAATTCCATGTTTTAATTGGTAAAAAAATCGACTTGTTAATTAGATTCCCTAGTCTGATGTCACGTCGCCCAGCAACGGCGAGCAGCCTGGTTCTAAACAAAGAAAATGGGTACTTTTTATTCTTCATGCTGGCTAGAACTTTTCATATGTCATGTGATCAGAATGTATAAAAGTCAAAACATGATCAGATTTATAATGTTTTTTCCCCTCTGGATACACTTTTATGCTCGTCGGAGAAATATTTTATAAGGGCGTCCGCCATTGTTCCAATAGTTTAGAGCCAGTTACTAAGTTACCATACGTCATTAAGAGGGAAGTGACGTCATGACTGTTGAAGCGTATTGTTCCGAGAAGTCTAATGATGGAATTGTTTTAACATTGTTATCGTGGACAATATTTTCCGTTTGTTTGAGAGTATTTCCATTACAACAATGAGCCCATATGTGACACATCGTCTCAAAACGGTATTATGTCGGGATAAACCAGATGCTAAAAAGTCAAATTAGAGCTAAACTGGTCAAAAATATCAATTATTGCTATTTAGCATACTAAATTATGATATTCATTCTCCTCAATAAAACATACAAACTCAACGCAAGTTTGATATTTTTGGTTATAAGTTCAGTTTTCAGCATCTTAATCATCCCGACTTTATACCGTTTTTAGGTGAGGGGTCACATATTATCAATTAGTTTGGGTTATCAGACCTACTCATAAGTACGTGTCTGGCCAATGACTTTCATATTCAAAAGTCGTAATTTCATTTCAAATATAAATCCACATGCAAATAAATAACGGTGGCACCACAATCGGGTTGTCTTTGAATGGGAGCGATCTAAATTCATGTTTTCGTCCAACCTAGTCATCAATCACATGATTTGTTGCTATCCAACGATTGGATGCTTCTTAACAAATGTAAACACACTGTGTTTTGTTTATGAAAATTGTACACATACTCATGTGTGTTTCTGAACAAAATGGCCAATCGTGATTATAGATATTTCAAAAGCTGTGAACGCTTTTCACTATGTGGGTCATTTTGAGCACACTTTGCTCGTGACCAATGACCTCGAGCACATGGAAATGTAATATAGATCGTGCCCATTAATTCGTGGTTCTTTTGCAGGCACTACAAACTTAAAAGAAGAGCTTTTATATATAGCGCAATATCCACTAAATATGCTCAAAGCGCTTTACAATGGGTCCCTGGTCAACAGCAACATTTTACATGTAGGACGGGCATGACGCATTTTAGGTGATATTACAATTTTTTTCTGACAGATACAACGCTGTTAACATCCAGGTACTCATTTTACACCTGAGTACGGTGAGAGAATGTCAGTAAAGAACCTTCTCTAAGGACTGAACTGTGCCCGAGCAAGGCTCGAACCCTGGACCTTCCGATCCGAAAGCGAGTGTCATACTACTAGACCACATCGCCGCACGACAAACTTTAAAGGTTACACGCGGTTTTATGTGCCAGTATGATTGATCTTGCCGTTAGATATTGGTAGATGTGTTTTCTAGTAAACGAGTACCATTTAAAAAAAAACACATACACACACACACACACACACACATACACTTAACAATAAAAAAAAACAACACATAAACTAAAAAGAACAAGCCCCTATTAATTTTAAAAACTTCTACAAGACAAACAAAAATGCCCCCCCCCCACCCAAAAACAAAACAAAACAAAACAAAACAAAAAAAAAAACCCAAAAACATAACAAAACAAACAAACCCATGCAAAACAAAAACAACCCCCCCTAACCCATGAACACACACAGTCCCCCCCCCCCCCCCTTTAAAAAAGCAGCAACAAAAACAAAACAAAAGATTAAACAAAAAAAAAAAAAAAAACCAAACAAAAAACCCCAACAAAACAATAATTAACAAACACAAAACAAAAAAAAAACAACAACCCCCCCCCCCCCAAAAAAAAAAAAAAAAAAAAAAAAAAAAAAAAACAAAACAAAAAAAAAAAAAAAAACAACCGGCACTACTGTTTTGGTAGCTGCTTGTTTTCGTCGTGCAACCGGTGACAAAAATACATACTGATATAACCCCGTCACACCCGTTCGTGTGAGCGAGCTCTCGCAATCACAACAGGACGACGACGATAGGAATGAATGGTTGCCTCTTGCTTGCTTGCTTGCTCCGTGCGTCGTCGAGTCGAGTACGTTCGTTCGCACGCAGAATATACCGGCTCGCTGCTTTGCTTCACTGTTGGTGGCATAGTTACGGTTCTGTTGTTCTGTTGTATGTGTGTATCGTACGAATGTATGTATGTATGTATGTATGTATGTATATACGTATACATATATGTATTCTATTTGTAATTTGTGTGTATGGAATATAAAATATAGAGAAGGTTTTGACTTGTCTATTCGGTGCAACGCTCTATCACTCTCATCGCAGCGTCATAGATCGCTGGAACAATCAGCGATTTGTGTGAGCAGCTATAGCTAAATTAGCATCAGTTTTTCCGTCAAAAAGTTGAAGAGTGACTAACCCCTCACGCTTTCGTATGTTATACTATAATAATATGACATTGTATTGTATTATTAGTATTATTGTCGTTAAATAATGTATTATAAGTATAATAGAGGTAAATCCGTTTTGTGTACATAGATAGATATAAATTTAAGTGATGTGTGAATAGCAAATTGTTCTACAAAGTAATTTAATTAGCAATGTCTGATTTAAAATTATATTTATTATAATTATTTCATTTCTATGGAGGAGTTTGAGTTGTGATTTTGTTATTAGTGAATATTTAGTAGGGAGGATATTGATTATTATTTTGGTAATCAATTAAGCTTGTGCTAGTTTCCTAAGGATTAGTAGTTTAGTATTACAATTAATGGTAGGTAGGTACTAACAATGTGCATCGTGGTGTGAATATCATAAAGTGTTATAATTGTAAATGTGTAAATTGTGTGTAGATAGTCTATATTGTGTTGTGCAATGTTCAATTCTTTGAAACGTGGTGGAGTGTTTTCGCGCTTGGTGGATTATTATCACATTTCTTAAATTGTTCTCTGGGCGGGATGTAAAACATGAAGTAGACCAACAAAGGAGCTATCTAGCATCTAGAGAGAGAGAGAGAGAGAAGGAGAGAGAGAAAGAGTGGTCAATTTTGATTTTTGAGGTAAGTTGAGTTTGGAGTTAACGTTTAAAAAAAATGAGGAATATCCACTAAATGTGCTCAAAGCCCTTAACAAGGGGTCCCTGGCCAACAGCAACCTGTAACATTTAGGACGGGACATGATGCCTGTTTCGGACAGAGACAACGCTGTCAACGGCCAGGTACTCATTTTACACCTGAGTACGTTGAGAGAATGTGAGTAAAGAGCTTTCTCCAAGAACTCAACTATGCGCCGAGCGAGGCTCGAACCCAGGATCTTCCGATCCGAAAGCGACTGTCATACCTTTAGACTACATAGCTGCTAATACTTTTTGCTTTGCTTTGCCTTTTTGTTTGGTTGATATTGTTTGTTTGTTTGTGTGTGTGTGTGTGTGTTTGTGTGTGGGTGTTTTTCCATCACTTGAATGTTGGGCTGTTTTTCCGCAGCAAGTTCCTAGCACTGGTTTCGCTTTGTTATTTACTTTTGTCTATCACTATTTTTTGTAATATTTATCATTATATTATCTATATCAAAACAAAGAATAGAGGATGCGGGCTCGGGATGGGGGGGGGGGGGGGGGGGGGGTAGGCGTGGTTCTCCCCCTCCCTCCCCAGTGAATACGCTTCAACAGTCGTAACGTCGCTTCCCTCGTAATGACGCATGGTAACTTAGTAACTGTCTCTAAACTATCGGAACAATGGCGGACGCCCTTATGAAATATTTCTCAGGCGATCATAAAAGTGTATCCAGAGAAAAAAAAAACCCCATTATAAATCTGATCTTTTTTTGACTTTTACACATTCTGATCACTCACAAGACAAATGAAAAGTTCTAGCCAGCATGAAGAATAAAAAGTACCTATTTTCTTTGTTTTAGAACCACGATGGCCGCCGATGCTGGGCGACGTGACATCAGACTATTGAATCCAATTGAGACTTTTGCCGATTTTGTCCTTCACTGCCAGGAACTTGTGGAAAGACACCCGAATATTGAACTGATGATTTTGTATTGTTTTGACTTCAAAGCTTATCTATTGATAGTAGAATGCGCTTGGCTAAGAAACTCACATTGCCATCCGGAATTACAACGGACCAACACACAAAACTATGTGTAACCTTGAAGTTTATAGTTTGAATAATAGTGTTTAGTGAGAATTACTCATAAACGTGGATGGCAAAAAAAGCAATAGCAAAGACCCGAGTGAAGTCAACTTCATGCTATCTATACAGAAAATAAATAGTAATAAGCGGGTGGTTGGATGGGAGCATCACCCTTGAATCATATACCTATGATGTTCGCATGGGTGTACGATCCGATAGTGATGTCGTTTCTTCTTCTCTTTACTAGCCTATCCTGCTTCTTTGGTTTGTGATTGTATTTTTGACAGGGGATATTTTTTTTCTGTAAATCTTCTGCCGGTTTGTTCTTGGTTATTTATAATTTAGCTTATGATATCTTTAGGTTATGATTTTGATTTACATTTGTACTATTTTTGTTAGATTGCTTGTTTTTTTTGTTTCAGCGGTCTCTCATATAACGTCAATTGTGTTGGAAGAGACCTAAAGCAACAAACAAACAAAAAAAAAAAAAACCAAACAAAAATAGTAATAATATCATTTTTATTGCCTACCCACCAAAAAGAGGATCGCATTTAATCATCAGTCTTCTTTTAAGATAAAACAAAAATAAAAGTGAGTTTAACCGGCCTTGAAGGATAGAATCAATCACATTTTAAAAATAATACTTTTGGTTATTTCATGTGCTTTGTATACAATCTTTGGCTGTTTTTCAGCACGTTCCAAGAACTTCCGAATGGCAATGTTGTGAGCTTCTTAGCCAAGCGCATACTATCTATAGATGTGTGGCCTTGAGCAAGACACCTAGCCTTAGCTGACTTTGCGGCGCTGCACTGCGGCTGACGCCCGGATTATTCCAGTCTTCTTTTGGAATAGACCCTAAAAAAAATTTCCCCTCAAGGATGAATAATGGGAATTATTTAAAGAAAATTATTTTAATCAGAGCTGAGAGTCGAACTCCATTCCTTCTGATCACCCGTAAGACGTGCTACCAATACATCATAGAAGATACTCCCTCGAAGCGACAATAAACACTATACCTATATTTTTCACTAAGTGTACAGATAATATGTATCTTGTTAATGTTAAAACATACATACATCAGCAAACGTATTATTACCTCATAATCATTACCGGTCATAGCCCGGAGTATTATGGATGATGATTGATTTCAGTTATATATATACATATATATATAATATATATATATATATATATATATATATATATATATATATATATATATAGATATGTAATATGACTTCATAATACATCAATACATATATACAAACGCACACGCACGCACGCACACACACACACACACACACACACACACATATATATATATATATATATATATATAGGAAGATAGATATCTAGAGAGAGAGAGAGAGAGAGAGAGAGAGAGAGAGAGAGAGAGAGAGAGAGAGAGAGAGAGACAGAGAGAGAGAGCGAGAGAGAGAGACAGAGAGAGAGAGAAAGAGAGAGAGAGAGAGAGAGAGAGAGAGAGCGAGAGAGAGCACATTTTAATGATTTATTAGAAACAATAGACAAATAGATAGATAATTATACAGATATAGTTTAGTCGTATAAGTTGATATATGAATACATCGGTAGATAGATAGATGGATAGATGAATAGATGGGTAGATGGATAGATGGATAGATTCATAGATTGATAGACAGAAATTAAATATGAGTGATGACAAAGAATCTATCTCTTTTTCTATCTATCTATCCATCCACCCATCCATCCATCCATACATCCATCCACCCATCAATCCATCCATTATATTTCAAATCCAGAATTTATCCTAATATTTTTTAGTGTTAAATTGACACCACCAATTCATTACTGACTACAACTCTGGTAAGACCTCGAGCTGAGCTCACTTACAATAAATAATTCCACAGAGTTTCGGACCCCCTACCAGGGAATAATGCAGTAATAATATAATGTAAGAAAGAGATCAGCATTGTCTATCTATATGTAAAAACACTTTTCACCTCCTTTGGGCAAGGGACCTTTTACTTGAAAAATCCGTTGATTATTCTGATTCTCAACACATCAAAAACTCTTGACCTTTAATTTCTATGAAGTCTCATGTTTGAGACTTTTTCACAATTTTCGTGTCATTCTTATCAATTATTATTTCGACAATTTTTTCTTTTTTCTTTTTCTTTTTTGTTTTCTTATGTATTTTGTTGGTTAAAGCGAGAAGAGATGTTTTGTTGGAATAGTACAGAATGCCAGGTAGCTATGCGATAACTAGCGATTACTAAACACATACATATGGCTTTGATTAATCATTGGAAGATGTGTATCTCCAATAGATTTAGTCTATGAGGTGTGTGAGTAACACACTTCTCTGTACTGAACGCTGCATAATTTTTGCGCAGTGATACAGAATAGAATGAATAAAGTTGATGAAATGCTCGCTGTTTTATCTTTTTTACTTTTAATTTTTTTTTTAGATAGGCCGTCAGTCGAATGATGAGTTTTCTCTCAACCAGTCTATTGATGTATATTAATAGATTGATTGATATCATTTAGTGAGAACTACTCACAAAAAGGTTGAATGATACCAAGTTCCTCCCCTCTATATGAGGCTTTCTTTCTTTGTCTTGGAATTAGATTTCTTGGTTTCTCCTGGCCCTGACAGGAGTCCTTGGCTGAGAGGGAAACAGGCAAATGTATAGTTATTTTTAAAAATGTTTTAACTTTAAATTGTGACCTTTTTGGTATCGTTTTTATCCTGACATATTACCGTTTCGAAACGACGGGTCAGAAAATAGTGCACGTAAAAGAGCAGTTCGTCTCGTCTAACATCTTGAAATATACATCAATGGTAATCAACTACGCAGTGTAGGCATTTATTATCGTTTTGACTACAATTATTTTATTGAATGAATTGATAAGTAGATGCAGTAGTCTGCCATTATATAGCAGATATCGTGTAGTTATAATGGCTGATTGGATCTCTTGCTTGATATCATCTTATCATCTATTATGATAATAATATGTATTTGAACGGAATTGCAATGAGTGAGGGAAGGGGTGTGGGGAGGGGAGGCGACGGGAGGGAGATGAAGGGTGTACGTGTGGAGTGGAAAGTGGTTGGGGGATGGATTGATAGTTAAACACACACACACACACACACACACACACACACACACACAGAGAGAGAGAGAGAGAGAGAGAGAGAGAGAGAGAGAGAGAGAGTTAGATAGATATAGTTTTATAAATAGATAGATGGATAAATGGATTGATGGATGGATGAATGGATGGGTGGATGGATGGATAAATGAATAGATGGATAGGTAGATAGACAGATAGATAGATGGAAGATAGATAACCATGTGTGGTTGTGTGTGTGTGTGTGTGTGTGTGTGTTGTGTGTAAGTGGATGTGTATATATGTATACAAACACACACACATATATATATATATATATATATATATATATATATATATATAGATAGATAAGAAAGGGAGAGAGAGAGAGAGAGAGAGAGAGAGAGAGAAGAGAGAGAAGAAGAGAGAGAGAGAGAGAGAGAAGAAGAGAGAGAGAGAGAGAGAGAGAGAGAGAGAGAGAGAGAGAGAGAGAGAGAGTTGGAAGGGGGCGGTTAGTTTGTTTTACACGTGCAAATTGAGCTAAAGGCAACCGTGAATTATTTATGAAAGCCCTTGATATAAATCAACGCTGCCGATATTTGTAGAGATAGTATGCAGATGACGTCACTCAGGCCTTTGTGATTGTTTTTGCCATCCGCGTTTGTGAGTTGTTCTCACTAAACTGTATTAACAAGACTATAAAAGTTCATGGTTACACAAAGCTTGTGTGTTGGTCCGTTATACTTCCGGATGGCAATGTTGTGAGCTTCTTGGCCAAGCGCATTCTATCTATACGATACGAATTCCTCCAATTGTGTGGTATTTCTTTAGTAGGGAGGGTACAGTCGATTCGTTGGTAAGAAATGCAGTTGAGTTAAATGGTTACTAAAGGGGATGATCTATAGTACCTTTCCGTGTTCTCGAGGTCATTGGTCTTAATCAATTTCCTAATTGAGCTTTTATATAGATAGTTCGAAGATGACGTCAGTCATGTCTTTGTTATTGTTTTTTGCCATCCGCGTTTATGAGTAATGCTAACTGAACTGTATTAACCCGACTATAAACGATCATGAATACACAGTTTTGTGTGTTTGTCCGTTATTCTTCCGGATGGCAATGTTATGGGCTTCTTAGCTAAGCGCATACTATCTAAAGCCTTGTCTGTATCCACAAAACGTGCTCAAAGCGCTTTACAAAGGGTCCCTGACCAACAGAACAAGATACATATTGAACGAGACATGACTCCTGTTAGGAGATATTACAATTTTTTTCCGACATAGACAACGCTGTTCACGGCCAGGTACTCATTTTACACCTTAGTACGGTGAGAGAATATGAGGAAAGCGCCTCTTCCAAGGGCTCAACTATGCGCCGAGCGAGGCTCGAACCCAGGACCTTCCGATCAGAAAACGAGTGTCAAACCACGAGACCACATAACCCCACGATTGGACATTGGAACATTCTGTGCTCAAAGTGACCCACATAGTAAAATTATCACAGCTTTTGAAATCATATATCCAACATCACAATACGATTCAGTAGTCTGATGTCACGCGCCCGGCAACGGCGGCCATCTTGGTTCTAAACAAAGAAAATCATTACTTTTTATTCTTCATGCTAGCTAGAAATTTTCGTTCCCTTTTCGTATGCCTTGTGATCAGAATGTGTAAAAGTCAAAACATGATCAAATTTATGGGTTTGTTTTCGTCTGAAAACGCTTTTATGCTCGTCGGAGAAATATTTCATACAGGCGTCCGCCATTGTTCCGATAGTTTAGAGCCAGTGTTACTAAGTTACCATGCGTCATAAGGAAGGAAGTGACATTACGACTGTTGAAGACTATTGGTCATTTTATTCAGCTTGACACATGGGTATGTTTATAACTTTCGTAAACAATAAATGAGTGTTTTTTAAAAACATTTTTTGAGAAATGTCCACCAATCGTTGCACAGCAACGAATCACGTTGGACGAAAACATGAATATAAATCGCTTCCATTGTAATTGGTATAATAACCTAGCTATATACCTACACAATTATTACATATGTACATACATTTTGCACACACACACATACACTCAAGCAAAACATACACTCTAGCTACACAAACAAACACGTGGACACAGTAACATATTATACTTATATACTTATATATATATATATATATATATATATATATATATAATATAATATAAATATACATATATATATATATATATAAATATATACATATAATATATATATATATATATATATATATATATTCTTATATTTCTATATCCATTATATTTCTAGATGTATAACATGTTTATAAGGGGGAAGGGAGAGCTGCCCCCCCCCCCCCCCCCCCCCCCACGTCGCACCACAAAAAATATTTAAAGACGAACAAAACAAAACCAACAACAACATGACAAAACAGACAAATAAACAAAAGAAAGCTTTAAAAATGTAACTAAAGCAGACAACGCAAATGTAAAAACAAACAGAAAAAATAATATAGGGGAAAAATAAAGAAAGTAAAAAAAAAAAAAAGACAATTAAACTTCTAGCAACTCGATACTTATAAAAATGTGACCCTTACCTCAAACCGGTATTAAGTCGGGTTGGTAAAGATGTTGAAAACTGTATTTATAGCCATCAATATCAGACTTGTGTTGAGTTTATACTATTTATTATTGAGGAGAATGGATATCATATTTTAGGGTGCCAATGCCAACAATTTATATTTTTTGACCAGTTTAACATTAAATTCGGCTTTTAAGCACATGGTTCGTTCCGACATAATACCGTTTTGAGAGGATGGGTCACAAATGTGTAAAACATTTAAAAAAAATGTTCTTATTAAAGGAAAATCGAAATTATTACAATCATCTTTTAGAAAAAGTATAATAAAAATTGATAAATAGATACAGCATAGAATATGAAAGAAAGATAGAACAGAAGAAAGAGTTTATTTTAAAAGAGAGAAAAAAGAAGAAACATATAAATAAGGAGACAATTTATAAATTGAAAACGAAACAGAACGAAATAAGATCCAGGTTGAAGGACTGAAGTTCTTACACACTGACAAAATGCTTTTTTTACAATTTGGCTACACATCTTTTATTGCATGATATATTATAATAATAATTATTTGATAGCGGCAGTATCCACAAATAGTGCTCAGAGGTGCTTTACAATAGTATTTTTTTTTTAGTATCACATGTTCATTCAATTGACTACAAAATCACGACAACAGCCACTTACATAATATCTTGTTCGAAGTTCACATAGAATCACGATACTGCATAATATAGAGCAGTATAATTAGGTGCCCCAAACGTAAACAATAACAAGTTGCTAGTGATTTTCGTTAGGGACCGGAATAATTTACGCACAATATAGGTCTCCCAATTTTGTAGTTTGAGTTGTAGGCAATACACTTTCAGTATTGAAAATATGTTTACATAAAATCTAACAGTTGCAGAAATAATAATATAAGACTAAATTATTCTGAAAATCAGGCTCCGAATAATTCTCGTTTTGTTCACACCAGCGCAATAATTTGCTCTGGTCTAAAAATAGATAGACTGTAACTTTTGATAAATTTTACCTTTTGTTCCATAAAATATCCATATCTAGACATTATTTGATGCATGATCGAGTATTTATGAATATGGGTTTCTTTTGCCACCTAACAGCCAAATTTTAAAGGTTATTTTTTTTCTATAATTTACATTGGAACTTGAGCTGTCAAGACAGGAACATGTGGTTTGCCATGTGCTTCTAGACCTTTGTTTACGTTTGGGGCACCTAATGAAACTGCTCTATACAAAGTAAATATAGTATAGTATCGATCGACGAGTACTTATTTTCAAGTAGGATAACCGAAAATTTTTTTTTGGGCTCATCTGTATAATCCAAGTACTTTCAAATCAACGCAAAAATATTGTCCATTACAGCAATGGTAAATCAAATCCATAATAAGGCAGGAAAGTCGTGACGTCACACCTTATACACCTCCGGTTCCAAACTCATTGGAAGTGTGTATTCATGAAAGAGGGTTTATAATGAATTGGTTACTTTATTGAATCATAAAGTGGCATAACTATTAAGTAGCAGGGTGTGTATCTAGGCAGATTTTTATGATTACGGGGCTTACAAGAAGGAGGAATAATGATCTTTATTGACGACCAACATATATTTAGACAAGAAAATAAGATGCCATCGCTATGAAACGATAAGGCCAATTACACAAGCAAGGTATGTATCCAGTCATCCAGAAGAGTGGCTTTACTCTTCCACTGAGATTGGAACCAGTTGCTTTTTTTGACATTACACTTTTGTTCCCTATTGTATGAGATTATGAAAAAGTATGCATAGCGTTTCAATTTATGAATTCAATATTAAATCTCAGGTTTGAGACTTCTCAACGGGTTAAAATAATAGTGATATTATACACAATCGGATATATAACAGCTTTAAAAAAAAAGAACAAAAATACACGGAACGTTTCGGCTCAAAACCCTTCTCCAGCCAATAAGAGAAACGCTTAAAATGATAATACATCATACTTAGTCCAGATAGACAGGAGATAAACGATAGTTATAGAAGGAATAAAGTTGACGTCACTCAGCTCTTTGTTATGTTTTTTACACCTTCAGTTAGGTTAATAAGTTCTACTTGAAAAATTGTTATGCTTTTCAGACCTTCAGTTGGGTGATAAGTTCAAATTGAAATATTATATCAAGTTAGGCTTTGAACGTTTCATGTGCCATAGATTGGTGTATGTTGGTCGGTACGTTTCATCTGGCGGGTAGATGTGAACATTTTACTTAAACGTGTTGCATCAATAGAGGGAATGGAGTTGACATTCTTCAGCTCTTTGTTATAGTACTCAGATCTCCTCCTTGGGTGATTTGTTCTCCCTAAAATAATATCAATCAGACAATAACATCAAAAATTAGACATGGTTTATTTTGTCTTGGATTGGGAGGGGGCAGAAGGGAGAGGAATGATGCGGTGTGGAGCGGGAAGTGGTAGAGGGATGGATGGAGAATTAAACAGACGGACAGAGAAACAGACAGGTAGATAAATAAATAGATAGATAGATAGATATAGATAGATATGGGTAGATAGATATATAGATAGGTAGATAGATAGATAGATAGGGATAGATAGATAGAAAGATAGACAGATAGATAGATAGATAGATAGATAGATAGATAGATAGATAGATAGATAGATAGATAGATGGATAGATGGATAGATGGATGGATAGATGGATGGATGGATAGATGGATGGATAGATGGATGGATAGATAGATAGATAGATAGATTGATAGATAGATAGATAGATAGATAGATAGATGGACAGATGGATAAATAAAAGATAGATAGATAGATACGCATAGCATGTATAAGAAGTTAAAAAGACAAACAAACCCACAAACTTCAATTCCAAGTTTTAAAAATACAATGTGTTTTGTCATGTCACAGATGCAAAGCGAGTGTTACATCTCTGGAACGGATCCAATATAATTAGGTGTTAACTGTAAACATTAATTACTTTCTATTATTTTTTTTACCGATATGCTCTCTGCTCTGTCGTTTGCTGAAAAAAAGACAATTTTTAAAAAGTTTTGGCCAGAAAACTCATCCTTTAAATTTTATCAATCCCTTACCCTGACAAAAAGAAATATCTCAACCTGGGACTTCATTGAAATGGTTCCTTGAAGTCCCAGACTTGAGAGTGGATTTGATAAGAAGACGAGGTTAATTTCAATAAATTGATTGTAGAACGGGATTTCAGGCCAAAGTGTCAAAACGCGTTTTTTTTTCCTGCCTTGAGAACGGCTATTTAGCTTCGATTTAATCGCATTGTCAGAGCTGCCAAGCCAGATTATCACTCCAAATCGGTTGTAATGAAAACTATGTGTAATAAGAACGATTTAGATGAACTGCATGGTAAGAATAATTTGTTGGGCTGCGTGTCTCAGTGGTACGGTCTTGGCTTCGTACCCGAAAGGTACCGAGTTCGATCACCGTCGCTGCGCTGTGTGGCCTTGAGCAAGTCACCTCGCCCTGCCTTGCTCAATTTGCGGCGCTGCACTGAGGCAGACGCCTGGATTATTCCAGTTCTTCCTTGGAATAGACCCTAGAGAAAAATTTCCCTATGGGATGAATAAAAGGGAATTTTATTTTATTTTTATTTATTTTGTAGTATTGATGCTATGCGTTTAGGTAAAATACTCACGACATCGGCCAGCCAAATCAAACAAACCACCACACGAAACGATGTGTAACCTTTAACGTTCATAGTCTGACTGATATAATTTAGTGAGAACTAATCACTAACAAGCTGTCAAAAATTAGTAACAAAGTGGTAGTGACATCAACTTCGTTTCCTCTATTGCGAACGATTTCATCGAAAGTATACTTATTTAAATGGTCAGTCAATAATTTAAGCTTTTGAGCTTTTTTCTTTATACAGTGCAATATCCACTTAACGTGCTCAAAGCGCTTTACAAAGCGTCCCTGAAACGTAACATGTAGAACGAGACATGACGCCGGTTAGGTGATATTACACTTTTTTCCTGACAAAGACAACGCTGCTAACTGCCAAGTACTCATTTTACACTCCAAGTATGGTGAGAAAATGTGAGTAAAAAGCCTTTTCTAAGGACTGAACTATGCGTCGAGCGAGGCTCGAACTCAGGAACTTCCGATCCGAAAACGAGTGTCGTACCACTAGACCACATAACCGCACAGCACAAATAATTTACGCGCTTTTCACACTATCTGGAACTCATAAAACGCTCAGGTACCAATACATGTACTGACACAAATAAACTCTTTGTTCACGATACGTAGTTTATTTTTCTTCTTTTAGATCATAATGTCTTCCAAAATTAGGTAGTCTATTTATACTCATACCTACTCTCATAACCGATTTTACAAAAAATTATGTGCGCCGAGCGAGGCTCGAACACAGGATTTTCCGATCTGAAAACGAGTGTGATACCACTAGACCACATAACCGAATACTGCTCATATAAAGGTTAATAAAACTATGTTACCAATACACTTGGATCTTTTATGTACATATAATATAAAGTTGACATCACACGGATCTTTGTTATTGTTTTTTTGCCATCCGCGTTTATGAGTAATTCTCACTAAACTGTATTAACCAGACTATAAACGTTTAAGGTTACACATAGTTTTATGTGTTGGTCAGTTATACTTCCGGATGGCAATGTTGTGAGTTTCATAGCCGGAAGTATAACTGACCAACACACAAAACTATGTGTAACCATAAACTTGTAATACAGTTTAGTGAGAATTACTCATAAACGCGGATGGCAAAAAACAATAACAAAGACAAGAGTGACGTCAACTTCATTCTATCTATAGCGGGATAGCCACCGAATGACGTGTTCATCGTGCGTACTTTACACGGGGCCGCAAGCCAACAGCAACATTTTACGTGTAAGATGAGACACGACGCGCCTGGGCGTTGGAAATTCCGAATGAGTTCCGGAACATACACCCCTGCTGCGCGAACTTGGGAGTTCAAGAATCGTGTTATGTATTACCTCACCTATCATTTTATCAAAATGTATTCTTTTGTTCTCGAATTTAGTAATTTGATAATACGATTTGACATTGTTGTAAGGATATCATTCAGAAAAGTGAGTGGAGCAGACACGTATATTGATAATAAACTAACAATTTCTAACAATAATCTCTATTGTCTTCTGGTACTTTTTAAAAACTCATTTCCTTTCTTGTTAACATCATGATATCCTTACGCGTCAAAATATAATATATTCAATTTTAATAAAACTGGGTTCGTCTTTAAAAAAGAAAATTCTTGACTTGCTCGGCTTTTTTCTCTCCCCCCCCCCCCTCCTTTTTTGGTTATTTTAACAAAGTATAATAGGGGCGCCACGTAATATTTTGCTATTACGCTGTATAAATAACAATAATATGGAATTGAATGTAAGTTTCAATTTAATTACGAAAACAGATAAAGTGGACGTTTCGGGTTCCCCTTTATCAACAAACAGGATGAATGAAACACTACAGATGAATGAGATACTGTGGTAGTGGCGTTGTTGAACTGTATTAAAATCGGGTTTTCCCCTAAATCAACGGGTTAAAATAATTTTTTTTTTGTTTTGTTTTTGTTTTTGTGGGATCCGAACTATGGACCTAGAGGACAAAAGCCGAATACTATATCACGAGACCAGTCAGGATATCTGAATTATTATTTACTCATCCAGAATGACAAAATCCGAGGTTAGGTTAAATTAGAACTAGGCCGCGCTTCTAGAAGGAACGAAGCTGACGTCACTCAGCTATTTCATATTTTTTTTAGACCTGTTAATTATTACTTCTTACAAAATTATATCAATCAGACTATAACATAAAAGGTTACACACCGTTTTATGAGTTGGTATGTTTAACCTGGCTCACATATGTTGTGAGTATTTTACATAAACGCATGGCATCATTAAAAGGTTAATAATATACCTATGGTACCGATACACCCAATGACGTCATCAACACATCGGGTTTTCATTACGTTTATGTCAATTCTACATCTATCTGTGCTACCTGAGTCTAGAAATTTCAACTATTTTGCTTACGATTTTGGTGTCGAAGTAGAAGTGATATATTATTTAAGAAATTATACATAACAAGCGGGTTAATGATGATGGAAAAAAAAACCGAGAAGGTTTTGGCGGCGTTTTCGCTGGGTTTGTAAAATTGTCCTTTCCGGCAATTGGCTTTCTTAAATGAAATAGAAGAAACAACGTTGACTTAGTCAACTTTGTTATTATTTTTTGACACCATGTAAGGGATTAGTTCTCACTAAATAATTGATGCTATGTGTTCAGGGTTTTTTCTAGTATTATTATTTCTTGCTTTGTCTGGCACCTTTTTATACACATTTGTTCAGATCTTTATCGTACACCAGTGCCTGTTATCTTGTGTCTTAATTAACCCTTTCCTTACCAACTATAGGAAAATCGTCACATTCGTTACGATACAACCAACATTATTCTTAGTTAAATTTCTCTTGTACATCATAAAAGTTTTAAAAGATGAACAGTGTGTTGTAGAGCATGTTTTACTAAAGAAATTATGTATCGCAAGAACTTTAGTGCTATTAAGTTTGAGTGATAAAAAATATATTTTTGTGTTAGTTGGGTGTGAAGTTTTGGGGAATATCCTGAAAATGGCTGGTAAGGAGAGGGTTAATTTGATTTAAGAATTGTTCACTTGTTGCTTGGCTGGTTAAAATGACTGTTATTCCACCCCTCTCCCTAATTATTTTAACACGTAATGATATCAAGTTTACAATAATAATAATTTGTGACGTCAGATTATCAAACATTGACTTTCACAAAGAATTCGATTGCGGGTGGTTGGATGGGAGCATCACCCTTGAATCATATACCTATGATGTTCGCATGGGTGTACGATCCGATAGTGATGTCGTTTCTTCTTCTCTTTACTAGCCTATCCTGCTTCTTTGGTTTGTGATTGTATTTTTGACAGGGGATATATTTTTTTTCTGTAAATCTTCTGCCTGTTTGTTCTTGGTTATTTATAATTTAGCTTATGATATCTTTAGGTTATGATTTTGATTTACATTTGTACTATTTTTTGTTAGATTGCTTGTTTTTTAGTTTCAGCGGTCTCTCATATAACCTCAATTGTGTTGGAAGAGACCTAAAGCAACAAACAAACAAAAAAAAAGAATTCGATTTTTTGAAAAAAAGAAGTATCAAGATAGATAGACTATCATTTAATACTTTTGAAAATGTCTTTTACTCAGAGATGCCGAAATCGGAATCGAATGAGGGGCGGGTATCTAGAATAAAAGTTTCTTACGCTCTTGCGTTTTGGAATTCGCAAGTACTTATAGCGGTTGGGAACACGTTCGGAATTCCAAAAAGCAAGAGTGGAAGAATCGTATAATATTCACTATACTGTCCTACACTGCAATACTCAGAAAACAATAAAACGTCTTAAAAAAAAAAAGAAATTGGCCTGAAAACTCGTTCTTCGGCTAAGTGGTTTTGTGATATGATACTCGCTTTTGGATCGGAAGGTCCTCGGTTCGAGCCTCGCTTGCTCGGTGCATAGTTGAGTCCTTGGATAATAATAATAATAATAATAATAATAATAATAAAATAATAATAATACTTTATTGCATCCCAAAAAGGAAATTTTTTGTACAGACGTGTTATAATTTACACATAAGATAAAAATACAATGGAAATAGGATGTATATATATAAAAAAGGAGCATCTCTATAACCAGAGCTGCGCTTTATAATATGAATAATTTCAACACTGTAAAATAGTTAAAACTGTCACCATAAATTGAAAATTGAAAAGATTGCAAAACAAATAAATTAATAAATTAATATTTATATTTAAAAAAAGTAAAAATGAGAAATAATTATATAAAATGATTATTGCTTGTTGTTATAAAGCCTAATACTGGACGGCAGAAAAGATTTTCGGTGTCTCTCTGTTTTCGTTGAAATAGAGAAAGGGCGACCACTTCTTTCTGACATAATAATTGATGGTCTTAGTGGATGATACTGGTCATTTAATATTTTAGTTATTTTATTTATACAAAATTTCTCGTATAAAAGATCTACATCGTCAACATCATTTATATAGCGTTTAATGGATTTTTTAATATTTGAATTTATTTTGTTCCTTTCCACTGCTAAGCAATTGCCTCCCCAAGCTGTTATACAAAATGACAAAACAATTTCGATTACTGCTCTATAAAATAATGTGCAGAGGGTTTTATCTATTCTAAACTGAGAGAGTTTCGATAAAAAATATGTACGTCTGCACATCTTATGCCTAATTATTTTCAAGTGTTCATCCCACTTGAGCCTGTCATCAATCGTTACACCAAGGTATTTGTAGTGAGGAACTCGCTGGACGAATTGGTCCTTTAATTTTAACGGTTCTATCGGTTCCTTCACTCTCCTAAAGTCAATCACTAGCTCCTTTGTCTTGCTTATGTTAAGCTCTAGGTGGTGGGCATCACACCAAGACACAAATCTATCAATTTCTTGCCTATAAGCCACTTCGTTGCCATTTGTTATGAGGCCTTGAAGAGCGGTGTCATCTGCAAACTTTATTAAAGGTACACTCAGGTTTTGACTTCTACAGTCATTCGTGTATATTGTGAATAATACAGGGGACAATACACAACCTTGAGTAGCACCAGTATTTGTAGTTATACAGGAAGATTTGTTTTGCCCTAATTGAACATATTGTGCTCTCTCCGTAAGAAATTCGAGCACCCAAGCAATTATATACTTGTTTAAATTCAGACTAGTCAATTTTTGAACAACCAACTGAGGTTGCATTGTATTGAACGCTGAAGAAAAATCTGCAAAAAGCAATCTGCAATAGCTCCTAGCGTGATCTAGATGCCTGTAGATGTTGTTTGTAAACAGCAAAATGGCATCCTCTACGCCACGTCCTGGTTTGTAAGCAAATTGATGACTATCACTCAATGGCATAAACTGATTCCTAATTTTAACAAGAACAAGTTTTTCTAAAGATTTCATGACTATTGAAGTCAGTGCAACAGGTCTGAGATCGTTCATAGTTTCAAGTTTTTCTTTTTTGGAACAGGAATAATTTTTGAAGTTTTCCAAATTTCAGGGATTGAAACGCATTGGAGGGACCAGTTAAAAATATGTGTATAAATGGGGGAAAGCTGGTGGGCACATTCTTTTAATAGTTTTCCTTTCAATCCATCCGGCCCAGCAGCCTTCCTCTCGTTTAGTTTCGAAAATACGAATCTCGTTTCCTCTTCACTGACCTCAATAGTCATTTCATCTTCCAAAGCCCTGTCTAATTTATGTTTTTCATTTTCAATATCAAATTTGTTTGCTGTGTCGAAACGTGAATAAAATTTATTTAAAGTTTCAATTTCGATATCTTCTGATATAATCGTGGGCTTTGGATTATAGTTCACAGCAGTTTTAAGCCCCCGCCACGTGTCCCTTATATCCCCAGAAGAAAAGCATTTTTCAATTTTATTTTTGTACTTATCTCTACAACTAGATATTACCCTCTTTATCTCTTTTTGTTTTGTTTTCAGATCTTTTTTGTTTCCACTAGTATAGAGAGTTTTCTTTTGGTTCAATAAAAGTTTTAGATCTTTTGTTATCCAAGGCTTGTTGTTAGGATAATATTTTATTTCTTTTTTACAAGACACTAGCTGTTCACAGAATTTTAAATACTCACTCACAACACAGTCATTCAGCTCATCCACACTATCACATGATTCGATAAAAACATTCCAGTCAGTGCATTCAAAACAACCACGCAAATCTTCACACACACTTCCATTCCAGATCTGTACACTTTTCTTTACTGGTTTTACACGTTTAAAAACAGGGCGGTAGGTGGGGAGTAGCAAGAGCATGCAGTGGTCAGATAAACCTAATGGGGCACGGGGTAAACATTTATAACTATTTTTAATATTACACAGGAATAAATCTAATGTTTTTTTTGTCCCTTGTCTCGCAGTCCACGTATTGATGAAGTCCCGGGAGAGTAAAATCGTTACATTGGTTAAAATCGCCAGTGACCATCAATACGGCATCGGGTGACTTAATTTGAATGTCCTGTATTTCTTTCCTCAAAATATTTTTCGCTGTGGTGTTGTCTGATGATGGTGGAATGTAGACGTTGATGATGATGACATGAGTATATTTCCGGGGTAGGTAATATGGTCGTGACGAAACAGTAATAAATTCAATTTTATCGTCACAATACATTTTCTTTATCTGACAGTTATTGGGGTGGCACCATTTGTTGTTAATATATGTGCACACCCCACCCCCAGTTCGTTTATTTACATTAGTCCGATCTCCTCGAAATAGTGAATATTGTTCAATATTAAAACATGATGATGGTATGTGAGGAGATAGCCAAGTCTCTGTTAACGCTATTATGGAGGCTTGACGATAGTCACTATTAAAACGACACAGTGAAAACAGTTCATCAATTTATTTTTCAGTGATCTTACATTACCTGTCACTACACAGGGTAAAAATGGACGAAAAGGCCGTCTGTTAAATTTTGTTTTTATTTGTTTAAGGCTCTTTACTCACATTATCTCACCGTACTCAGGTGTAAAATGAGTACCTGGTCGTAAACAGCGTTGTCTCTGTCCGAAAAAAATATTATTATATCGCCTAATAGGCGTCATGTCTTATCCTAAATGTTAAATGTTGCTGTTGGATAGGGACCCCTTGTTTAAGCGCTTTGAGCATGGTTAGTGGATATTGCGCGAAATAAATGCTCATTAAAATATTGGTGGATTAAAAATAAACTCTTCTTCTATTGTTAAAAATTATAAACAACTCTCAAACCTGGGACTTCCTTGAAGACGTCACTGAAGTCCCAGGTTTGAAAATGTTTGCAAAGATGAGATTTGCTTGAATCGATCGATACTTGAAGGACCAGCTTTCTGTTTTTTTCAAAGACCGGCAATACACTCACAAAATGCTCTTTAAAAATCCGCTTTCATTTCGGTTGATTCTGATTACGGCTTTGTGTTCATGTGGTACATCACAAACTTTCGGACCAGTACGTTCTTGGTTCCAGTCCGATGTAAGCGCCGCAAGATTGAGTCCTTGGAAAAGCTTTTTTATACATTATCTCACCGCATTCATGTGAATATTGAGTGCCTAGTCGGTAATAGCTCATTTAGTGGATATTGCCATATAGATAGTATGCGCTTGGCTAAAGAGCTCACAACATTGCCATCCGAAGTATAACGGACCGGCACACAAACCTTTGTGTAACCATGATCGTTTATAGTCAGGTTAATACAGTTTAGTGAGAATTACTCATAAACGCAGATGGCAAAAAACAATAAAAAAGACCTGACTGACGTCAACTTCGCTCTATCTATAAGATAAAACTCTCAAACACAAATCAACTAAATTCTAAAAAGATTATTTATTTTTTTTAACAATACTAAAACGATCTACGAAATAAGATACTGAACGTGGCCCGATAACGGGTGAGGAATGCGACAGCACTGTGCGTGCATGATTTGTCAATCATAGAAATCAAGGTTGTGTACACGTGTCGTGGGAAATTAAATTGCACTATAAATCTAAGCCAACCATCGCACTATGGTCACACATGAATGCCGTTCATTTGCAGTGCAATTCAGACACGGAATAATGACATAAAAGAAAAGTTTTGTACTTTTTAAAGTAATTTTAAATTCTATTTTGAAATTTCCGTAACATTAGCGATGACGTGGAAACCGATAGATAACTAAAAGCCCTTGTTACATCAATTCTTTCTCTTTTGGTTTGTTTTTGTATTTCATCGACAGCTCAATGGGAAAGCCGTGGGTGGCTTCTCTTGTAACAGCAAGTGTCAATAGTTGTTGGGCTTGTTCAGTGATCGATTGGGTGACAATGATCTCAAAAATACTGACTGGTTCTTTGTTTTAGTGCAAGGTACTTCAGACGCATAACACCCATTGACCCGGATTTGACTAGAAGATGGTTAATGATAGGCATTGATAGATACTGTAAATGTGATGACACAAAAAAAAAAAAATAAAAAAATAAAGAAAGACAAAAAGTGACCCATCCTCCCAAACGGTATTATGTCGGAACGAACCATATGCTTAAAAGCCGGATTTAATGTTTAACTGGTCAAAAATGTAAATTGTTGGCATTAGCCCCTTAAAATATGATATCCACTCTCCTCAATAAATAGTATAAACTCAACACAAGTCTGATATTGCTGGCTATAACTACAATTTTCAACATCTTAACCAACCCGACTTAATACCGTTTTGAGCCGAATGGTCACAAATAGCTAATAGACATTGTCCACTGTGCGATGGAAATTTAGTTTAATCTCTCCTGCTTTGAGAATAAATAAAGCATTCCGAATATCAACTGACACGGTAAAATCCTTGAAAATACGCTCTATACAGAATCATGTCCATTTTTTGTTCAGATTTTATAGAGCACTTATCTCACTTGTGCAATGAAAGAATATTTCCTTCATGGCAACAAATATGTAGGGAGACCACTAACATCAATGGTAACTACCCTGAACCAGGATCTCTCTACATATGTGACCCTTTGCCTCAAAACGGTATTAAGTCGGGTTAGTTAAGATGTTGAAAATTGTATTTATAGCCAGCAATATCAGACTTGTGTTGAGTTTATACTATTTATTGATGAGAATGGATATCATATTTTAGGGTGCTAATGCCAACAATTTATATTTTTGTCCAGTTTACCATTAAATTCGGCTTTTAAGCATGTGGTTCGTTCCGACATAATACCGTTTTGAGAAGATGGGTCACATATCAGAAATTTCCGGATTCAGATGATGCCGAATTAATCCCTGAAGAACTAGGAAATATTGCAGTGCCCTCTGTACTAAAGTCACAACAACAAGATCTTGACAGCCTCAAGACTCTGGAAATAATTAACAACATGGATGGATTGAGCAGCTATATTCATCGACAATGACTGAATTACACAATTCTCAATTTCCATGGGCCGAATGGCTTTATCTTGTCAAAAGGTTCAAAGTTCAAAACTTTTTAGCTTTTGACTTTTTGAAAGGCGGCGTTAATTGTAACCCACCGACTCCAAACGTTTTCATTTCGGGCTGAATCAGATCGTAAAAAGTAAGTTTTAGAATTGAAATGATAAGAACAACGAGTTTCGGGTCTTTTGAAATAAAAATTTCAAAAAAAAATAAATTGAATTTTATATAGCGCAATATCCACTAAATGCGCTCAAAGCGCTTTACAAGGGGTCCCAGGTCAACAGCAGCATTTAACATGTAGGACAGGACATGACGCCTGTTAGGCGATATTACAATTTTTCGGACAAGGAAAAGGCTCTTTACTTACATTCTCTCACCGTACTCGGGTGTAAAATGAGTACCTGGTCGTTAACAGCATTGTCTTTGTCGGAAAAGAATTGTAATGTCGCCTAACAGACGCCATGTCTTGCTGTTGGTCAGTGACCCTTTGTAAAACACTTAGCGCACGATTCGTGGATATTGCTCTGTCTCTCTCTCTCTCTCTCTCTCTCTCTCTCTCTCTCTATATATATATATATATATATATATATATATATATATATATATATAATATTAATAATAAGCTCAATTTAAAAAAAAAGTGTTTTTAGCCTAACGAGGGGATGTTCTCTTATATAAACAAAGCTTCCACCTCCGATGACGAAGCTGTTTGGCTGTCTGTATGTGTTTGTCATTGCGAAAATAAAAACCGTAGCGATAGATATCACATGATTGACATACTACGATAACAAGAGGCGTACATCTGGTTTACAAATAAATACCAGTCATACACATATTTAAGTTATTAACACTTATTGCACTCGACGACGTGCACACATTATTGGCAGGACTGCTGCTGATATCCAGATGCAATGGGAGCAGAAGTCGTCACGTCACGTCACGTCACCACAACCTTCCCCTCTTCCGGTTCCAAACTCCGTGGAAGTTTGTTACAAAAAAAAAAAAACAAGAAAAAGAAAATAGAGCTTTTATATGGCGCAATATCTACTAAATTTGCTCAAAGCGCTTTGCAAAGGGTCCCTAACCAACAGCAACACTTAACATGTAGGACGTGACATGACGCCTGTTAGGCGATATTATAATTCTTTCGGCAAGGTACTAATTTTACACATGAGTATGGTGAGAGAATGTGAGTAAAGAGTCTTTTCCAAGCACTCAACTATGCGCCGAGCGAACCCAAGACCTTCCGATCCAAAAGCGAGTGTCATAACATTAGACCACATAGCCGCACTCGACGTGCACGCCATTGGCAAATCTGATATCCAGATGCAATTGGAAGCAACAGTCGTCACGTCATATCACCACACCTTCCCCTCTTCCGGATCCAAACTCATTGGAAGTATGTTACTAGTCTTCTAGAGGATTAACAATGAATAAGGTTACCTATTGAAACATAAGAAGGTGGGAGAATTATTTTAGTAGCAGGATATTATAATATAGGCAGATTATTATTAGGATTACGGGGAGTAAGAGAGCGAGGATGGATGATCTTTATCGACGACCAGCATTTATTGTAGGTTAAAAGATAAGACATCATGACCCTGAGACCAGAAGCGTATTGTGTATTATGTGTCATGTCAACACACTAGTTTTAAAACATCAGTACTTGTTTAAAATTTAGCACAGACCATAGGTTTTCTTTTTCAATGTTTTCAATTAATGATTTTTCTTTGCGTGCATATTTATTGAAAATCATAATTAAATCTTTCCATACCAGTCATTTTCAGGATGTTCCCCAAAACTTCACACCCAACTAACACAAAAATAGATTTTTTATCATTCAAATACAATAGCAGAAAGTTCTTGCCATACATAATTTCTTTAGCAAAACATGCTCTACCACACACTGTTAATTTTCTTTAAATTTTATGATGTGCAAGAGAAATTTAATTTTTAAAAAATGTTGGTTGTGTTGTAACGAATGTGACGATTTTCCTATAGTTGGTAAGTAGGAGAGGGTTAAATCCTCTGTAACTAAGATTTATATTGTGTTACAGCTTGCAAATAATGCAATAAATTGTTTGTTTCCTATCCAACAATCAATCAACGCACTCCAATTAATGTTTACGCCAAATAAAGCTAGATCTGTCCAAACAGAGAAAAGAGTTATCCATGCATATTTAAGTTGGTTCATACAAAACACGCAGTGTGTGACAATCCATACCGTACTCTATTGTGTTCATTAACTTTAAAGACAACATGTGTTCTCAATAAGCGGCAAGACAACAATTTCTTGTCTAATTTTCCGCTTGATTTCATCCGTTAGTTAGTTCGGCTTAAATCTTGTGATAAAATTGTTATAATAATATAGATAGTATGCGCTTGGCGCATAAGCTCACATCATTGCCATCCGGAAGTATAACGGACCAACACACAAAACTATGTGTAACCATTTATAGTCTGGTTATTAGAGTTTATTTAGAATTACTCAAAACGCAGATGGCAAAAAAAAAAAAAAAAAAAAAAAAACAACAAAAAAACAATAACAAAGA
>NC_088371.1:12563246-12570746 GCF_034508935.2 Berghia stephanieae
TGCGAACAGTATACATTTACATATTAAAATGAATTCCCTTTATTCGAAATAGCATAAAACCTGTCAAACCTGACGCTCAAAAGTAATGAAGAAATGATGTAACGTTGGTACATGGCAATATGAAACCCATCGTCTCGCAACGGTATGATGTGGCTATGTGGTCTTGTGGTTTAACACTCGCTTTCGGATCGGAAGCTCCTGGGTTCGAGCCTCGCTCGCTCGGCGCATAGTTGAGTCCTTGGAAAAGAATTTTTACTCACATATCTCTCACCGTACTCATGTGTAAAATGAGTAACTAACTGGCCTTCAACAGCGTTGTCTCTGTCGGAAAAAAAATTGTAATATCGCCTCATATCTCGTTCTACATGTTACTTGTTGCTGTTGGTCAGTGTACCCTTTGTAAAGCTTTGAGCACATTTTGTGGATATTGCGCTATATAAAAGCTCTAAAGCTCAAAATATTATGTTGGGGTGATTTCAAAGCTGAATAATTGAATATATAGTCAAAAATAGGAAACATGTGTTACTTTTATTGATGCTATGCGTTTGGGTAAACTACTCACATCATCCACCAGCCGGATATAACGTCCAACACACAAAACTAGGTGTCACGTCAAACTTTTATAGAATTTTTTTTTTTAGAATTTAGTGAGAACTAATCATTTAAAATGACTATTTAAACAATAACAGAGAGCTGAGTGAAATAAATTTCGTTCCATCTATATTTGTAACCCATCCTCTCAAAACGGTATTATGTCGGAACGAACCATATGCTTAAAAGCCGAATTTAATTTTAAACTGGTCAAAAGTATAAATTGTTGGCATTAGCACCCTTAACCACAAATGCAGGATGATCGAAATATTTGGCCTAGATGGAAAAGCAGCCCACGAGGAAATAAGACAAATTTCGGGCAAAAAACGCACCACTAACAACAATAACTGTATTAAAGACAAGAATGGTAAAATATTATTTGAGAAAGAGGATATAAAGGAAAGATGGTGTCAATACATTGGCGAGTTATTTGATGATGACAGGCCCCAAATACCTGTGCCAAGCAACACTGACAGTCCTCCAATACTCGCATGTGAGATAGAAAATGCATTGAAAAATATGAAAGATGGCAAGGCTGAGGGTGAAGATGGCATTTAACAGAAATGCTAAAAATTTTGAAAGAATTCTCAATTGTGAAACTAACAGATCTCTTTAATAGTATTTACAATACAGGCTATATTCCAGACGAACTTGCCAAATCGGTTTACATCACGCTACCGAAAAAACCAAAGGCGACAACTTGCAGTGATTTCCGCACAATAAGTCTGATGCCCCATGTAACTAAATTATTATTGAAGATCATCCTAGAAAGAATCAGATCTACCATCGATAATGAAGTTGGCGATGTACAGTTTGGCTTTAGAAAAAATAATGGGACAAGAGAAGCAATTTTCTGTTTAAATAGTATCACACAAAAATACCTTGATCATCAAAAAGAAATCTATGCATGCTTTATCGATTACGCAAAAGCATTTGATAGGGTACAGCATGGAGAATTAATGACATGTCTGGAAAAGGCAGGCATTGATGGCAAAAGTATACGGCTAATCACAAATCTATATTGGCATCAAAAAGCAGCCATCAGGATTCAGGGCGATCTGTCACCTTTCACGCCAATTAAAAGAGGAGTTCGTCAAGGAGGTATCCTCTCTCCATATCTATTTAACCTGTACACACAGTTTATCTTCCGTAAAACCGAGCACATTCCAGGTATTGTTATTGGAGGTAGGAGGATAAATAATCTGAGATATGCAGATGATACAGTATTGTTGGCATCGAACGAGACAAATCTACAGATCCTTGCAAATCAAGTAAACCTGAACAGTACAGCAAAGGGTCTAGAGATGAATGTTCAAAAGACGAAGGTAATGGTCATGTCAAAAAGCCTGAAAAAATCGCAAAAGTCCAAATTAATAATCAAAACATCGAACAAGTATATTCTTTTAAATATCTTGGACAGACAATGACCAACAACGGAAAGAATGAGCTGGAAGTGAAAAACAGGATTGCTATAGCTAAGTCGAGGTTCAGCCAACTGAATAACATTTTAACTTCGCAACAAACGCAGATGAAAACGAGAATAAGAATACTCAAATGTTATGTCCACTCAGCACTTCTACGGCTCAGAAACATGGACCTTGAACAAACAAATAGAGAAAAGAATTGAGGCCTTTGAAATGTGAACTTTCCGTCGCCTTGGAAAAATCAGTTGGAAGGAAAAGAAAACAAATCAAGAAGTCTGTGACATCCTTGATATCAGATCGACCCTAATGAAAGTAATAAAAACAAGAAAACTAAGGTATTTTGGACACCTAAGACGCAATCAAACTGTAAACAAGGACATTCTTGAGGGTAGAGTTGAGGGGAAAAGAGGAAGAGGCAGGCCAGCAAGAACTTGGATAGATGATGTGAGGACATGGACAGGATTGTCGGCAGCCGAATGCAGTCAGCAAGCCGTCAACAGGGAAGATTGGCGTGTCATTTCAAGTCGACCTCAACCCATGAGATGACACTGGAAGAAGAAGAAGCACCCTAAAATATGATATCCATTCTCCTCAATAAACAGTATAAACTCAACACAAGTCTGATCTTGCTGGCTATAAATACAATTTTCAACATCTTAACCAACCCGACTTAATACCGTTTTGAGGCGAAGGGTAACATTTAAGGCAAGAGGCATTTGTTTTCTTTAAGTGACAAAGCTAAAATCTCACAGTTTCCAGTAATTTAACACTTGCAACATCATTTATTTATTTTGCACATGGGTGACCACTGGCATAATTATTGGTTTTAGACGAGAGGTCACATATTATGAAATGGACGAATTTGATCCTTGACCAGCAGCTGTTACAAGGTTAGTTAAAGCGTTACCGCGCCTTTGATCATTTGTGACCCCTCGTCTCAAAACGGTTTTATGCCGGGATGGACCAGATGCTAAAAAAGTCAAATTATAGTTTAACTGGTCAAAAATATGTAACGTTGGTATTTTCTAACACAGTAAAATATGATATTCCTTCTCCTCTATAAAGCATTTAAACCCAACTTCAGCATGATATTTTGTGGCTACAAATTCCATTTTCAGCATCTTAATCATCCCGACTTAATACCGTTTTGAGACGAGGGGTCACATTTGACCAGTCATATTATTTTGTGAACCATCGCCCTAAAACTGTAATAATATTATAATATTGGGTTTGCAAAGTGGTAGCGTTTTTGCTTCGTACCTGACAGATCTCGAGTTCGACGACACTCCACGCTGTGTGACCTTGAGCAAGTCACACCACCCTAGCTCACTTTGCTCGCTGCATTGCTGCTTTCCCATAGGGTTTTTTCCAGTATTTCCTGGGATTAGACCCCACAGACAATCTTACCCCTTTTGCGTGAGTAAAGGGAATTTTATTTTATTAATTTATTTCTAATTTTAGGATTGAGAGCTTTCGCCAAGATGAGGGTCATTTAACTCTCTCCTTACCGGCCATATTCCGGATTTTCCCCAAAACTTCACACCCAACCTACACAAAAATAGATTTATTTCACTCAAACCCAAAAGCTGTTAGTTCTTGCTATATCCTACATATTTTTTTCTTCTGCTAAACGAGCTCTTCAACACAGTGTTAATATACTACTTTAAATATAGCAAACATTTTTATTAAAATATTATGATGTTCAAATGAAATCAGAATGAGAAAAATATTGGCTGCATCGTGACGAATGTGACGATTTTCCTATGGGTGATAAGGAGGGGGGTTAAATCGATATATCGATATTTGAGGGACGAGTTTTCTGACCAAATTTCAAATAGAATGTCACTTAAGGAGAATAAGAATGTAGGACGAGATATTCTGCGACAGAGACAATGATGTTAACGACCCGGCACGCAATTTACACTCGACTACTTTACTGTGAGAGAATGTGAATAAAAAGAGCCTTTCCCACTGATACCACGGTTAGAGCAGGAGTCGAACCAGAGACCTGTTAGTCCAAAAACCGAGTGTCACACGACTAGACCACGTTATGTATAACCGCACAAAATGAATGAATGCGGAATGTCAGATTACGTTTGTCTTATGACGTGTTCGTAAACCTATTTGTGACCCCTCGTCTCAAAACGGTATTATGTCGGGATGGACCAGATGCTTAAAAAGTCAAATTATAGTTAAACTGGTCAAAAATATGAAACGTTGGTATTTAGCACAGTAAAATATGATATTCCTTCTCCTCTATATAGCGTATAAATTCAAATTAACCATGATATTTCTGGCTACAAATTCCATTTTCAGCATCTTAGTCATTCCGACTCAATACCGTTTTGAGACGAGGGGTCACATTTGGCGCATAGAATAAAAGCTCCGGTCCTTGAATATCAAAACATAATTTACTTGTTTGTGAAGTTAAACGTCAAATCGAATTATGCACGTTCCAGTCAGTGGACACAGACAATACATTTATTTATAACTCTGGCGAACAATTTAATTATTTATCGTTATCATTCCGATCAACTAATTGGAAGACAATGGAAAAAAGGGTGGCGGGGGGGGGGGGGGGGGGATAGGTGTGTGTTGGGTTGTCTGCCTTTTGTCTGGGTACTTATCTGCACTTATTATTTTATCTGATCTTATTAAGGGCTGAATATAGGAATTATCCTTTAAATGCCTTATACAATAGTTTGTAATTACAAAATCTCATATAGACGTCTAGCTTGTATTCTATCATTCACATACGCAGTTTTACAGAACTTTGAATGTTAGGGAAAATGTATCAATACGGCAATGTAAAGTCGAAAATTACAATCATAGAATACTGATAATTGAAAATTGGTCATGATCGAATGGATCATAAATGTACAATGTTCATAGTATAAAATGGAATATTGATAACAACAATAATCATGAGAGCAACAACGATAATAATCATAAATAAGTCTCTGATAAAATTATCATGATTAAAAATTGTTTCAGATGACATGCAATTTACCGGTCAACATTTACAAACCAGTCTACAAAATCACGAAAGTAATGGAAACAACTATATCCACATGACAATGTAAAGTTTAAAAGATAAATAAATAAATGAATAAATAACCAAATAAACACGCACACAAATACATAAATGAATTTAAAAAATCAAAAAAATCAACAAAATGAAATTGAATTAAGAAATTAATCAATTAATTAATTTAAAGAAAAAGTAAAATAAAATAAAACACATTAGTCATACTTAAATCTCAGAAATATACCGAAAGAAATAAAAGAATGGATATCGACAGCTACAGAAAATAAGACAAGAGTATATAGTTAAAACAAAGGGAACAAAGGAAGTAAGTGAACAGATATTCAGTGAGTCTAAGTCCATGGCGATTCAGAGATGCCCACATGCCATGGATGCTGGAAACAAAAAACCCAACACATGTTAAGTGATCGGAAGGTCCTGGGTTCGAGCCTCGCTCGGCGCATAGTTGAGTCCTTGGAGAAGGCTCTTTACTCACATTCTCTCACAGTAATCAGGTGTAAAATGAGTACATAGCCGTTAACAACGTTGTCTCTGTCGGAAAAAAATTGTAATATTGCATAACAGGCGTCATGTCCCGTCCTAAATGTTAAATGTTGCTGTTGGCCAGGGTCCCATTGTACAACAAGAGATGAAGTGAGTAGGAAAGTGCCAGAAGACAATAGAGAATAAAGTTATTTTCGCGGCGGTGATGGGGGTTTGAACCCGCGACCTTATTGGTACGACAACTCCGCCTGGTCGGTGAGAGCGTGACTCTACCGTATGATCTATCCAAAACAAATTTTATTCTCTATTGTCTTCTGGCACTTTCCTACCCACTTCATCTCTTGTTGTTACCAACATAAGTGCCTGTGAGTAAGTTTACTGGATATTGCGCTATATAAAAGCTCAATTTTTCCCATTTTTTCTGTTCTCCCATTTACCCTGTCCTTTTACTTTTTTTTTCACTTGACACTTATAATACTCGTATGGCCTAATTTGTGTTGCAAGAACCGCTAAACATTCAATAGCAATTGAAATAGCAGAGGTTATCATATATAATACTTGTAAATACAATAAATATAATAAATAAAATAAATAAAATAGATAAAATTCCCTTTATTTACCCCCATGGCGAAATTAGTCTTTAGGGTCAATCCCAAGGGAAGACTGGAAATACCCAGGAACAGCCGCAGAGCAGCGCCGCAAAGTAAGCTAGGACGAGATGACTTGCTCAAGGCCACACAACTAGCAACACAGTGGCAGGTGATCAAACTCGGTACCTTTCGGTTTATATATGTATAATCTTCACAAGCGTGTTGTCCTGTTTTATAATACAAACCGGATAGACACAAGAATCACACATGTGACCCCTCGTCTCAAAACGGTATTAAATCGGGATGATTAAGATGCTGAAAATGGAATTTGTAGCCAGAAATATCATGTTTAAGTTGAGTTTATATGCTTTATAGAGGAGAAGGAATATCATATTTTACTGTGATAAATACCAACGTTTCATATTTTTGACCAGTTTAACTATAATTTGACTTTTTAGCATCTGGTCCATCCCGACATAATACCGTTTTGAGACGAGGGTTCATATATGCCTACAATGTGTATAATTGTGTGTTCCATAAACGATCGATATAGTAAACCATACTTAAGGGGTACATTTTTAAAAAAATCGATACGGTGTTGATCTTGTTGTTGTCTTCTTCTTCTTATGTGCATTTATTACTTATAATAAGATTATAATTAGCACACTGACACAATATAATGTATTACTTAACGGGTGTTGCAACGATTCGATTATAATATTATATCGATTATTTAACAAACGCTACATTAGATTTTGATATGGCATAATATTATACTGTTACGGGATTACGATATAACCTTGGCTAGGTCAGATCATAATCGTAGTGGTATCGAATTTCATATTGATTTGTTGTGAACATTTTAGATTGTGTTTAATGATAAAGTTGTGTAAAATTATTGGGAGAATGACTATTTATAATATTAACCCTTTTTGACTATAGATAGTATGCGCTTTGCTAGGAAGCTCACAACATTACCATCCGGAAGTATAACGGACCAACACACAAAACTGTGTGTATCCATGAACGTTTATAGTCGGGTTAATACAGTTCAGTGAGCATTACTCATAAACACGGATAGCAAAAAACAATAACAAAGACCTGAGTGACGTCATCTTCGAACTATCTATTAACTCTTTCACGACTAGACTCGAAATTTCTTTCAAACTATTTCTAAAAAAAAAATTTATGACCCACCGTCTCAATCCGGTATTATTGATGCTATGAGTTTCGGTAAAATACTCACAATTTCCGTCAGTCGGATAATACGTAGATACCGATACATAAAAATTACGTGTAACCTCGAACGGTTGTAGACAACTAAGAAAAAAAAAATAATGTGTATTTATTTATCCTTTTTTCTTTT
>NC_088371.1:12575746-12578246 GCF_034508935.2 Berghia stephanieae
GAGGAAAAGGAATATCATATGTTACTGGTCTAAATACCAACGTTTCATATTTTTGACCAGTTTAGCTATGATTTGACTTTTTAGCATCTGGTCCATCCCGACATATTACCGTTTTGAGACGAGGGGTCACATATGAAGTATTTATTTGTTTAGTTTGGGGTAAAAAGACCAATGGGGAGTATATTGGTTTCTATATTGTGCTAGGCGGACATTATTATAGTTTGATAGTTTTAGTCTTTTTAATCAAACGAATCACACATGGCACCAGCACAACATGTAGATTAAACCCCATAACTAACCCTCTTCTATAAAAAATCCAACACCGTTTGAATAAAACAGCAAGAAAATGCCCGATAACGCTGTGGGAAGAGGACAGCTTAAATATACATAAACTACTTAATCGTCATCATCATCATCATCATCATCATCATCATCATCATCATCATCATCATCATCATCATCATCATCAACATTATCATCATCATCATCATCATCATCTTCATCATCATCATCATCATCATCATCATCATCATCAAGTTCGTCCTCCTCAGCACATTTAGGAATTTGACTGTATAATCAATACGTATTCAAATATATATGATGTGCTTTCTTTATAACATTGATCCACTTATCCACACATCGGTTCCAAACCTATTTCTCTTGTATTTGAGGTAACCGCTTTCCTATTGATTAACCTAAATAACAATGTGAAACTGAATTTAAGATTCAATTTAAATATACGAAAACAGATAAAATGGACGTTTCATCTCAACATTGCCACTACCACATAATCTCATTCGTTTGTAGTGTTTGATTCATCCTGTTTTGTTGATTAAGAGGAAACCCGAAACGTCCATTTTATCTGTTTTCGTGTATTTAAACTGAAGCTTACATTCAATTTCACAATGTTATTTATTTTTTCGAGCTTCGAGCAGCACCATTTACAATATTGATTAACCTAGAACATCAGCAGCGACCTTCCCAAACCATCAACACTATCAGATTAAGTAATTGCACACTTGTCTATCTGTATCTTGTCCGTACTTGCTCACCCTCTCATTTCCTGCCTTAGGATATAAGATAATGAAAACTTGGGAATATGTAGATAAACTCTCTTATAACAAACAAGAGAATGATTTTTAAAAAATATAATAATCCTAACACAAAAGACGGGTGTAAAAAAAAACAAAACAAAGTTGTTTGATATTACAGAGATCCTCAAAGTTCTTGGTTCGTCTTTTATTTAGTCGAGAGCGGAGAGGAAGGTGTGCAGAGCTTTCAACTATAGATAGGATGCGCTTGGCTAAGAAGCTCACAGCATTGCCATCCGGAAGTATAACGAACCAACACACACAACTATGTGTAACCTTAAACGTTTATAGTCTGGTTAATACAGTTTAGTGAGAATTACTCATAAACATGGATGGCAAAAAAACAAAAAAAAACAAAAAAAAAAAACAAAACAAAACAAACATAAAACAAAAAAAATAAAAACAAAAGCAAACCAATAACAAAGGCCTGAGTGACGTCATCGTCGTTCTATCCATATTAAGTACATTGAGGTAAAAACATCAATAACAAAACGAATGTATTATACTTACTGCTACAACCGCGTTGTACTCATTCACTTTTTTAAAGTGTTCATTTTGTAATTAGCGTATCCCGAGTCCAAATCGCTTTTACAGAGGAAGGTAGGGCTGAGAGTCAATATATTTTTAAACGAGCCTGGGGAATAGGATTCAATAGTCTGATGTCACGTCCACCCAGCAACCAGCAGCTTGGTTCTAAACAAAGAAAATCGGAACCTTTTATTCTTCATGCTGACTAGAACTTTTTCACGTGTCATGTGATCAGAATGTATAAAAGTCAAAGCATGATCAGATTTATAATAATGTTTTTCTCCTCTGGATACACTTTTATGCTCGTCGGAGAAGTATTTCATAAGGTCGTCCGCCATTGCTCCGATAGTTTAGAACCAGGTTCTAAGTTACTATGCGTCTTTACGAGGGAAACGTAGCCATCGTTAACTTATAGCCTGACACTGACCAAAAAATGACGTCAAAATGCCAGTCTTTGGCCACAAAAAAGAAAATAAATAGTGAGTTGTATTCAATAGTTCAACCAATGGGACCACTTGTTTCCATGAGCACTACTAACGACAACTCACTAGGCGGTGCAAAAACCAAATAATGACGTCAAAATGCCAGTATTTTTGGGTTTCAGGGTCAGGTTATAACTTAACGATGGCTACGGTCCAAATCGCTTTCACAGAGGTAGGTAGGGCTGAGCTTCAATATATTTTTAAACGGGCCTGGGGAATTAATTCCTGTCTGATCTAAATAAAGACACCCAAAGCATCGAATCAGACAAGACTTTATTTGAGATTCACTAGCATTGTAGCGGACGGACAGACGGTCAAATTGTTCGAATGCGTTTGCCTTTATGTATTATAATGCGTTTGCAAACAAAAACGAATAATCGAACACTGACAATACAATGT
>NC_088371.1:12583246-12700746 GCF_034508935.2 Berghia stephanieae
ACTCTCTCTCTCTCTCTCTCATTCTCTCTTTTTCCCCTCTCTCACCCACTCTCCCTGTTTTCTTTCTGTCTTTCTCTCCCTCTCACTCTTTCTATCCTTCGCCCTTTCTCTCTCTCCCTCTCTCTCTCTCTCTCTCTCTCTCTCTCTCTCTCTCTCTTCGCGAAGTCCCAGGATTGAGATTGTTTTGACGAGATAAGGGTCATTTTAATCGACGAGTTTTCTGGTCAAAATGACCCAAGACTCTATGATGTACGTACATCACAGCACAGCGACACATTCAATTGGGTGAATAGTGAATAGGGGTCTAATCATTAGCTAGAGTGTGTCAGCCTCTTCGGGGAATTACCGGATCATCTAGACCAGGCGGCAGGTCACTTATATAACACATTATGAATAACTACACCTACACACACCTACACACACCTACACACACCTACACACACCTACACACACACATACACACACACATACACACACACACACATACATCAACAAGAGAATAATTTGTACACCGATACACATACACAAACACACACATATAGATAGTATGCGCTTGGCTAAGAAGCTCATAACATTGCCGTCCGGAAGTATAACGGCCCAACACACAAAACTGTGTGTATCCATGAACGGTTATAGTCAGGTTAATAAAGTCCAGTGAGCATTACTCATAAACGCGGTTGGCAAAAAAACAATAACAAAGACCTGAGTGACGTCATCTTCGAACTATCTATAGATCCACAAAAAGTCTGAACATCTGTTCCCCTATTTGAACAAATTCCCCCTTGTCTCCTTTATTCTTGGATGTTTTAATTGTAATTCTAGAACTTTTTACTATCCCATATTCTTCATGTTTACTGTCACTGATATATCATAAATGTGTTGCAAGCGCCGGAAAACCCTTTAAAAAAACAAACACACTCGGGGGATGGTCTTAGCCACCCCAAGGCCCTTGCCACCCCATTCCACGGTATCTGGTTCATCTCGATACAATACCGTTTGAAGTCGGTGGGTTACAATTTGAACAAAAAGCTGTGTATAGATAGAACGAAGTTGACGTCACGCAGGTCTATGTCATTGTTTTTTATTTTTTTATTTTTGCCATCCGCGTTTATGAGTTATTCTCACTGAACTTTATTAACCAGACTAAAAACGTTCACGGTTACATATATAGATAGAATGCGCTTGGCCAAGGAGTTCACAACATTGCCATCCGGAAGTATAACGGACCAACACACAAACTCTGTGTAACCATGAACTTTTATAGTCTTGTTAATACAGTTTAGTGAGAACAACTCACAAACGCGGATGGCAAAAACAATAACAAAGGCCCGAGTGACGTCATCTGCATACTATCTATAGTTTTGTGTGTTGGTTCGTTATATTTCCGGGTGACAATGTTGTGAGCTTCTTAGACAAGCGCATACTATCTATACACACATACCCCCCAACACACACACACACACACACACACACACACGCACAAACTCGGGACCGCATAATAGATACATCTTGTCCCATTGACTTCCTCCCAACCAAATGACCGGCTAGTAACAAACCTATAATTACGGATAACCGCATACCGGTGCAATTAGGCCTTCTCTGTTACTTTATTTTCCACCTGCGATTACAAAACAACTTTTAAACATTTTGGCTAGAAAACGTTTTATTCATATTCAGATTTGAGCTTTTAAAAAATGAGCTTTTATATAGTGCCATATTCCCTAAATGTACTCAAAGCTCTTTACAAGGTGTCCCTGGCCCAACAGCAACACTTAACATGAAGAATAGGACATCGTTAACTTATAGATAGTATGCAGATGACATCACTCAGGCCTTTGTTATTCTTTTTGCCATCCGCGTTTGTGAGTTGTTCTCACTAAACTGTATTAACCAGACTATAAAAGTTCATGGTTACACAGAGTTTGTGTGTTGGTCCGTTATACTTCCGGATGGCAATGTTGTGAACTCCTTGGCCAAGCGCATTCTATCTATATAGCCTGACACGGGAACCATAACCATCGTAACTGATCGCCTGACACTGACCAAAAAGTGACGTCAAAAGACTAGTCTTTGGTCACGAAAGAAAACAAATCGTGAGTTGTGTTCAATAGTTCAACCAATGGGATCGCTTGTTTCCTTGAGCTCTACTAACGACAACTTACAAGCACTGCACAAACCTAAAAAATGACGTCAAACTGTATAAAAACTGGATGGACAGATAGGTAGATAACAACGGCGGTAGATAGTGGGTGTGTGTGTGTGTGTGTGTGTGTGTGTGTGTGTGTGTGTGTATTAGTGAGAGAAGAGAAAGAGAGAGAGAGAGAGGAGAGAGAGAGAGAAAGAGAGAGAGAGAGAGAGAGAGAGAGAGAGAGTGAGAGAGAAAGACATAGAGAATGAGATGGAAATATGGGTGTGACCCACGGATAACGTGTCAGAAGTAAATACCTATTCAAACGAGTTTTGGGCTGTAATTATAACCCAGTAAGTCTTGCTTCCCCAAGATTCAATAGATACAGGGATTCTCTCCCCTTGATATCCCTCTTAATGACGCATAGTAATTTAGTAACTGGTTCTAAACTATCGAAACTATGGCGGACGCCCTTAGGAAATACTTCTCCGACGAGCATAAAAGTGTGCCCAGAGGATAAATCTGATCATGTTTTGACTTTTACACATTCTGATCACATATCATGTGAAAAAGTTCTGCCCAGCATGAAGAATAAAAAGTACCGATTTTTTAAAAAAATTAGAACCACATTGCTCGTTGCTGGGCGGATGTGATGTCAGACTATTGAATCCTAGTTTAACCCAGTCAGTCCTGCTTCTCCCCCAAGATTCAATAGATACAGGGTTTCTCTCCCCTTGATGTCGGAGAGGCGTGAGAATTAAAGCCCATTTGCATGCCAAACCAGTCGGGTTCCATTTCCATGCATACGTCTGTAAAGAAATGACAAGGACATTCCTGGCAAGGGATTGAGTCAGGATTATCTTTGGAGACTTTGGGGGGAAAGACGTCTGTCGTGTCCTTTAGAAGAACCCGCCTTGCCGTCCTCACGCTTAAACGTAAATACATTGGCAAACAAATGTACGATTATGAATACAAACTTTCGTCTCCCTGCCCCCCCCCCCCCCCCCCCCCCCCTCGTCCCCGCCTCCGCCCCTTTTTTTTCCAAGAACAAAATTTAAAAAAAAAGTTAAATTAAAAAACAGACAAAGAAAACCACAACACATAACACAACAAAACACCCCCCCCCCCCCCCTCTCACCCAAAAAACAAACCAATACAAAACAAAACAAACAAACAAACACCAACAGACCCGTCTTCTCATATTAACACACTCACATACACATATACGCACACACACAGAGGCACACACACAAACACACATCTAGAAAGAAAGAGACAGAGAATAAGATAAATTGAATAGATAGATGGCTTGATAGATAACTAGGTAGATGGTGATGGATAGACAGATGGATAGATGGATAGATGAATGGGTAGATTGATAGATAGATTATCGATAGGTAGATGAATGGATATATAGATGAAGGGATAGATATATATTTAGATGAATGGATAGATATATAGATGAATGGAAAAATATATATTTAGATAAATGGATATATATATATATATATATATATATATATATATATATATATATATATATATATATATATATATAGAGGAATCGATAGATATTTAGAGAAAGAAATAAAAAAGAAACGAGAGAGAGAGAGAGAGAGAGAGAGAGAGAGAGAGAGAGAGAGAGAGAGAGAGAGAGAGAGAGAGAGAGAAAAATAATATATACATATATATATATATATAATATATTACACAAACAAACACAGACACACACACACACACACACACACATATATATATATATATGTCTATATATATGTGTGTGTGTGTGTGTGTGTGTGTGTGTGTGTGGTTTTATACGCGTATGTGTAATATTGTCATCACATTTAAAATCATTAGGCTCACAAAAGCAAGGCTCATCTTTGTATTGTGAATCTAATGCTTCTGGTCTGAAGTTGTAATTACATGGATCAAAATTATATGCTGATAATGTACAAATCAATAAAATTATTTCCTCCACACTCCACCTACCCATCCTCCCCCCCCCCCTCCCCCCCAACACACACACACACACACTCACCCCTTCCCCCCGCCCATTATACCCTTGCATCAATGCGCAATTACAATTTCCGGATCATTTTATATAAAAAAGGAAAAGCCCCATTGCGTTCCACAAAAGTCTTCCTTCTTCAATCCACGCATGCTCACTGGCAGAAATTATAAGTCTTCCACAGATTATGAACATTTTCACCAATTTTTTTTTTATTTGAAAAAAAAAGAAGATTTTATTTTATTTTATTTCATTTTTCTTTCTCTCGATGAATGAATGAGTAAATGCGAGTTAAAAGCCTATTGTGTTACAATATGGAGAAAGGGGTGACAAATTTGAGAGCAGGCACTGTGTCAATATAAATAAAAATAATATTTAGAAGGAACGAAACATACTGACGTCATTCAACTTCTTGATATTGGTTTAAGACAGCCATTTTGGTGATTAGTTCTCACTAAATCATATCACTCAGACTATGGATTGAACAAAGTTGACGTCACTCAGGTCTTTGTTATTTTTTTGCCATCCACGTTTATGATTAATTCTCACTTAACTGTATTATCATTCAGACTATAAAAGTTCATGGTTACACAGAGTTTTGAGTGTTGGTCCATTATACTTCCGATGGCAATGTTGTGAGCTTCTTAGCCAAGCGCATACTATCTATAAACGTTCAATAATCGAAATAAGTGAGGCAGATGATTTTTTCCTCTCTAAATGACATGCATTCAAAACGGTGTGGTATAATTTAGTACTCGCCAAACACTGGATAACAGATTCGTTAAAAGTTCCTGCCAGCGGGAAATTAGTTATCTGCTCACCCAATTGGATGTCACGTCGCCCAGTAACGGCGGCCATCTTGGTTCTAAACAAAGAAAATCTGTACTTGTTATTCTTCATGCTGGCTAGAACTTTTCATATGTCTTGTGATCAGAATGTGTAAAAGTCAAAACATGATCAGATTTATAATGTTTTTTTCCCCTGTGGATACGCTTTTATGCTCGTCGGAGAAATATTTCATAAGGGCGTCCGCCAATCCACCATTGTTCCGATAGTTTAGAGACAGTTACTAAGTTACCATGTGTCATTACGATGGAAGTGACGTTACGACTGTTGAAGCGTATTATAATGAACACTTCTCACATAGTTCTGACGTTGGTAGATTTACACATTCACATTTCTACAAAATGCATTTTTTATCATTTCAGTTAGAATACGATTCAATAGTCTGATGTCACGCCGCCCGCAACGGCGGCCATCTTGGTTCTAAACAAAGAAAATCATTACTTTTTATTTTTCATGCTGGCTAGAAGTTTTCATATGCCTTGTGATCAGAATGTGTGAAAGTCAAAACATGATCAAATGTATGTGTTTTTTTTTCCTCTGGATACCCTTTATGCTCGCCGGAGAAATATTTCGTAAGGGCGTCCGCCATTGTTCCGATAGTTTAGAGCCAGTGTTACTAAGTTACCATGCGTCATCAGGAAGGAAGTGACACTACAACTATTGAATCCTATTCTGGGCGGGGTCCTTTGACCTCCCATGGTAGGCAGGAGGACAAGCTGTGTCGTCTTTCCCCTTTCTATCTGTTTTCCGAGTTGCTTTCTGTCTTTGTCTTGGAATGGGATTACTTAGTTTTGTCACAGTCCCGTGGCTGGAGTCCTTGACTGGGAGGGAAACAGTCAAATGTATTGTTATAGTTTTGGAAGATGATATTTTTTTTCCTTGCAAATCATCTCTCTGTTATGTATTGTTAGTTATATAAACTGTAAACAGTTGAGTGTGTTCTTCTAAGTGGAATCCCCGTGCTTTAGTCTGGATGAGACTTTTAGGTGATCTCAAACTAAGTACTGTGATAGTGTGCTCTTGGAATTTACATCTGTTCCCTATTTGAACCAATTCCCATTTGCCTTACTTTTCTTGGGTGCTTTGATTGTAAATCTAAACTTTTTAGACTATTCCATTTCCTTTTACTGACGTTCATGTGACCTAAATGTTTCGCAAGCGCCGTAAAACCTCGTAAAAATTGGGGGAAACGTGGCCCAAAAGGTACCGAGTTCGACTACCCGCCTCGTTGTGTAACCTTGAGCATATCACCTCGTCCTAGTTCATTTTGCGGCGCTGCATTGTCCGGGTTATACCAGTCTTTCCTTGGGATAGACTCGAAAGACAAATTTCCCTTGGGGATGAATAAAGAGATTTTTTTGGTTTTAAATTTAAAAACAAACAATCATCAGTTAGAATTTAAAACATTGTCAAAGAACCGGGGTTGGAGAAAGGGGGGGGGGGGGGGGGGAGGGTGTGGAAGGGTGATTTTTTTAAATTTATTTTTTTGTGCTAAAATATAGAATGATTAAAATTGAGGTCACTCAGATCTTTGTTATTATTTTTAGATAACATGTAAGCTGATTAGTTCTCACAAAATGATATCAATCAGAGTAAAGATAGAATGCACTTGGATGAGAAGCTCAAAACATTGCCATCCGAGAGTATAACGGACCAACACACAAAACTATGTAACCTTATAGATAGAATGCAGTTGACGTCACTTTGGCCTTTGTTATTGTTTTTGCCATCCGCGTTTATGAGTAATTCTCACTAAGATGAATTAACCAGACTATAAACGTTCATGGTTACACATTGTTTTATGTCTTGGTCCCTTATACTTCCGGATGGTATTGTTGTGGGCTTCTTAGCCAAGCGCATACTATCTATAGTCTGGTTCATACATTTTTAGTGAGAATTACTCATAAACGCGGATGGCAAAAAAATAATAACAAAGGCCAGAGTGACGTCAACTTCATTCCATCTATAAGCTTTGAGCGTTACTGGTAGATAGAACAGTGCCGATGAGTGAAACTTGACTTTGGCTTTTTTTTCTAAAACGAAAGAAAGTGAACAAACCCTCTTCCGCACTAGTACAGGACTGTCCCGGGACAGTCCTGTCCCAAATCTGTAACATATAGAATTTAGAGAGATCTTCCGCACCTATTGGGACGGGACAAAACAGTCCCGTTGTGTCCCAAGCCGTTGTGAAATGCTACAAAATCAACGGGACAGGACTGTCCCAGTCCCGTGTTCATATCGTTTGTGATAGTAGAAAAATATAGCAGACTTCCGCACTAGGACAAAAAAGTCCCAGACTTGGCGGCGCCGTGTCAAAATTGAAATGCCTGTCTTTGTTTTCTGCATCCCTACTACTACTACTCCTCCTCCTCCTCCTCCTCCTCCTCCTACTACTACTACTACTACTACTACTACTACTACTACTACTACTACTACTACTACTACTACTACATACTACTACTATTGTTGCTTCTGCTGTGGCTAATGCCACTAATATATTAATACCTACATCCCTTATATTTTGTATTTATTTCCAATTCCATTGTATTTATTTTCCAACAATAGTCCACACTTTATTTTGGTTCACTTTCTATACTGCAGTACACAGTTCCTCCCCGCCTCCCCTCTTTTGACATAATTAAGTACGCACCTTTTATAAATTTCTATTGCTCTGTTTTAATTCGCGCTTCCTCACAAAGTAGGCCCCGTGTGGTCTCCGGGGTCCCTCAACTGAGAGGGAAAAGAATTGAGCCACCGTAAGCTCATGCGTGTCGTAGAAGGCGACTAAAAGAGCCATTCTGGTTTGGTGGTAACCAACGAAAAACCACCCGACTGGTGAGAGAAAAATGGAGAGACACAGTGGCTCCACAGACCCCCACACCCCAGCCCTTTTTATGAGAATGGCTTCATTCACCCATTTTGCTATTTTTCTTGTCCTGGCAATCATCCCCAAACTTTTTCTCCCCCCAAATCCCAAGAACGTAGTATATAAAAGATGTTTTGAGGAATGACGGTTTCAGTTTAAAGAGAGCAAGGGAAGGCGATGGCATAGCACAAATCCCACCCCCTTTTACCATATTTGAGCTATGATTTCCATTCCATACCCCATTTCCCCAATGATTCCAAATTTCCCTTCCTTATCAAAATTGAGTTGCCAGGACAGAGAGAGAGAAAGAACGGAGGAAAACAAGCCTTCTTAACTGTCTTCTATCCCCCAGTATCTCTATACCCTGTACCGTTGAAATAGGTTCAACGAGGAGATATTCCTTTCCAAATCCTGCACAGCAGGCACCTTTCTGCTGAGGGTGCGCAGTTCCGAGAGGACCCCGATAAGGAGGAGCTATTGATCCTGGAGGCTGAGGGGGGTTCACCTTGCGAGGTGTTTCTACCCCAACACTCCTCTTTGGCTTGACGCTTCTCTAAAGACGGGTGGGTAGCCTACCTTGTAGATGGCCCGAGCTACCCAACGCAGAGATGCCAAATCTATTTTTTGGCACTCCCCTCCATTTAGGCAAAGAGATTGGAAGGACTAGATTTAAAACCATATCTAGTTCCTGTCCCCCATGAAATTTCTTTTTAATCATGGTTTGTCATCTCTGAATCAGCAGTCAGTCTTTGTGCAACGCAAAGATTAGGGTCAATCCGAGAGAAAGGCCTGGAGACGGGACGTCCCCCAACTCCACCCCTCGAGTCCTTTTTTTTTTTTTTTTTTTCCCAAGGACCATGAAAGGACAAGAGGAGGCCAGACTTGAGGAGTATAGCTTCGGTGAGTGCCTTACCCCCCAAGTGTGGGACTGAGCCGTGCTAGTGGGCACAATATAGCCGGGTTGAATAAAAACTTATAAATATCATGGCCAAAAACAATAAAAACTCTCCCCTTAAAGCCCCACCCCAGACAGGTAAAAAAGAAAGATAACTGCCCCGATGACTCTTGATGACTTACCAGGAATGGCAACCCCAAAATTCTCGCCGTTCCTGGTAATTCAACCGAATGAGGAAAACATAAAACTGAACACTTTGAGTATCTTCACCATCAGCAAGGCACTCAAAGCAAATGGCGCCGGTACACCAAAGGCAGTGAACAGGAACAACTCTGGCACTTTAATGATACAAGTGCAGGGTCGACAAGAGAGTGAGAACCTCTTGAAATGTACCAGATTCTCTGACATCCCAGTCACCGTTGAGGCTCACAGGAGCCTCAATAGGTCAAAAGGTGTCATAAGAAGCAGAGATCTGGTAGGCTGTTCGGAGCAGGAGATGGTTGAGGAACTGGAGGGTGTTGTCGAAGCTCGGCGGGTTAGCATCCGCCGCGGCGACAGCACAATCCAGACCAACACCTGGATCCTGACTTTTGACAGCCCGAGACCCCCGTCGAGAATAAGAATTGAATACCTCGACTTGGAGGTTCGGCCTTACGTCCCGAACCCCATGAGATGTTTTAACTGCCACCGGTACGGCCATACGAAAACAAACTGCCGCCGTAAAGCTACATGCCCCGCTGCGGCAAAGAAGACCACAATGAGGAAAACTGCAAAGTGGACCCTTGTTGTCTGAACTGCCAAGGCAAGCATGCAGCACATTCGAAAGATTGTCCTAAGTGGCAAGAAGAAAAGGCAATCTTGACATACAGAGCCACTTACGGCGGTACGTTTGCTCAGGCAAAAGCAGTGATCTGCCCCCTCGGCAGGTCGCTGCTTCTGCCAAGAGTTATGCAGAAGTTGCCAGGGCTGCTGGTAATAACCAAAACAGCCATGGCAAAATCGCACAGACTAGAAAAGACAGTCCTCAAAAGAAAAAGCCATCAAGACCTAAAAACAAGGTCGCAAATGTGTCAAAAAATCTTTTTGACACATTGGAGGTTCAAGATGTGGAACCTGCAGCCCCCTCCACATCCACCTCCAAGGCGACCTCCACCCCCCCTCCTTCCCCAAACAAAAAAATTCTCCCCCTCATGGGCGTGGATGTTGGACCCACCCCCCATCTCCATTCCCGTGAGCCCTCTCTATCCCCCCAAAAACAAAACTCCACCCCTTCCCAGAATATGGAGCCACCAACACCAGTCGGGGGATCCACAAATCCCCCTGAGGGGCCTCAAAGCCCAAAAAATCTAAGAACCCAGAGGGACCTAAAAATCCCAAGGGTTCAAAAAAACTCAGCCCTAAAAAAACCGAGAGGCCCTCCACAGGGCCTCCTTCTCCTATGGAAGTCTCTCCTCCTAGGAGAATAAAAGTAAAAGGGTTGAAGGCAGGCATACTGCCTAACCTCCCCACAAAAAATTAGGATACCTAGTCAGACAAGATTAATTTCCTGGAACATCAGAGGGATCAGATCAAATAGAACAGAATTGGACCTCCTCCTCCAGAGGAATCCTGATGTAGTCTGTCTGCAGGAAACAAAATTACCAGCAGACGACTACACAGTAAAAGGATATACGGCCAATCATCTGATTCACTCTGATGGCCAGATAGCGTGTGGGGGAGTTTCGATTCTCACGAAGAAGAGCACCCCCCACCGCTTGATACCAATGAAAACAAATCTACAGGCAATAGCAGTGAGAGTGACATTGCACAGACCAATCACCATCTGCTCTGTGTACATCCCACCAGATCATCGCCTCCAGTCTGCCGAGCTAGAGGGAGTTCTAAACCAACTCCCCCCTCCCTATGTGATAATGGGAGATTTCAATGCTCACAGTCCTCTCTGGGAAACACAGACACAAACCAGAGGGGAAAGGCAGTGGAGGCTTTCATAATGAAAATGGATGTATACTTGGCAAACGGTCTCGAGGCAACACGGGTAAATATTCACAATCTTACCACGTCTGCCATCGATCTCACTTTCTGTGATCCTACATTAGCTCCAGATCTCTCCTGGACTGTGATCGATGACGATCACGGTTCTGACCATTTTCCAGTCTGCCTCGACATCACCCCGACTTCAAGGGCCCCACAGCCCAAACGTTGGAGTGTACGGCGAGCAGATTGGGAAACTTTCTCACAGGAGTGTCACAGACTCCTTACGACAGAGGTGGACAGCTATGACAAATTCAAAAATATTTTAACAAATATCTGCAGCTCGACAATACCAACAACCTCTGGTAGACCGAGAAAACACAATCCCTGGTTTTCAGAGGAATGTCGAGCGGCCCTACGGGAGAAGAAAAAAGCATACAGGAAAGCGATGAGATTCCCAATCCCTGAGAATTTCGCAACATTTAGGAAACTACGAGCAAAGTGTAGGAAGATCTTCCGAGAAAACAAACGGAGATCCTTCCAAAACTTTGTCTCAAAAATAAATAGCCAGACACCCCTGAATAGGGTGTGGAAGATGTTACGGAAACTGAAGGGATCCGATAGTGATTCACTAAATCACTTGACACGTCCCGATGGATCCGTGGCTGAAACAGAACAAGAAATTGCCAACACTCTGGCCGAGAGGCTGGCGCACAACTCCTCGTCTGCACACCACACACCACAATTTCTGCGCCATAAACAAAACGCAGAAAACACACCAATAAACTTTACATCTACAAACACTGAAGACTACAACAAACCATTTACACTTGAGGAGTTGGGTGCCTGCCTCCGTGACACAAATGTCACAGCACCGGGTCCTGACAACATCAGTTATGAAATACTCCGACATCTTCCACAAGATAGTCTGGTTGTCCTTTTGAATATCTATAACAAGATATGGACAACACAGACTTTTCCACCTAGTTGGAATCTGGCCACCGTGATTCCAATCCCAAAACCTGGGAAAGACCATTCGGACGCTTCAAACTACCGACCAATCTCCCTCACCAGCTGCCTATGCAAGCTGATGGAGAAAATGGTCAACAAGCGTCTGATGTTCTACTTGGAACACAACAACTCCCTCTCCGACCTCCAATGTGGCTTTCGAAAGAACAGATCAACTGTTGATCACCTTGTTCGACTAGAGAGCTTCATTCGTGAGGCCTTTGCCAAAGGTGAGCACTTGGTAGCAATCTTCTTTGACCTTGAGAAGGCCTTTGACACAACTTGGAAATTCGGAATCCTCAAAGATCTGCACAAACTTGGTCTACGAGGAAACCTTCCAATGTTTGTCAGAGCATTTTTAAACAACAGATCCTTTCAGGTCAAAGCAGGATCCACCTTTTCTGATCCATTTGATCAGGAAGAGGGAGTTCCACAGGGTAGCATTCTGTCTCCCATTCTGTTTGAGATTAAAATAAACTCAATAGTGAATGCAATGAGACAGAATGTTGACTGTTCCTTATATGTTGATGACTTTCTTGTATGCTATCGAAGTAAATCGAGTATGGACACCATTGAGAGACAGTTACAACTCCAACTAAACAAACTGTCGGAGTGGGCAAATCTCAATGGTTTCTCCTTCTCCCCATCAAAAACAGTAGCTGTCCACTTCTGCCGAAAACGCACCTGCATTAGACAGCCTGACCTTTATCTCAACAATTCCAGAATTGAGGTAAAGGACGAAGCCCGATTCCTGGGTTTGATCTTTGATAGGAAACTAAATTTCCTCGCCCATATCAAAGATCTCAGACTGCGATGCATGAAAGCAATGAGAATAATGAGAGTTCTGTCGAGCATGGAATGGGGTTCGGACACAAACACTCTTCTAAAGATATACCGAACCCTTATTCGATCAAAACTGGACTACGCATCTTTTGTATACGGCTCTGCAAAACCATCCTACTTAGGCATGCTGGACCCAATTCATCATCAGGGACTGCGCTTGGCACTCGGGGCTTTCCGCACTTCTCCAGTGGCAAGCCTTTATGCTGAGGCAGATGAGCCACCTCTCCATCTCAGGAGGAAAAAACTGGCTCTCCAGTATGTTACTAAGGTCACATCGCTGCACGACAACCCAGCACACAAACATGTACACTACACGAATAGGACACTAGAAGAAAAATTTCGCAAGCACCCAAAAATGACACCACCATTAGGTTGCAGAATAAAAAAAGACATCGCAGACATGAACATCAGTCTAGATAGGATACATCCATACGTCCAGGCAAAGACACCACCATGGTCCATACATAGACCAAACATAAATTTGGACCTAACAAAACTGGAAAAATCACAAACAGACCCACATATTTACAAACAGACACTAAAAGCAATATTACAAACATACAAAAACCATACTCACATATTTACGGATGGTTCAAAGAGCGCAGATGCAGTAGGATGTGCCTATCACTCATCGGAAGGCACAGGATCACTTCGCCTGGATAGAAATGTTTCGATCTTTACAGCGGAATCGAGAGCAATCCTAAATGCTCTCCGTTTGGCTGAGAGATCGAATAAAAATAAATTCTTGATCTTGTCTGACTCGCTGTCCGTACTTAAGGGGATCTCAAATTTTTATTGCACCGATCCAAGACTCATAAGTATCTTGGAAGGTGCAAATAAATTATTTATTAAGAAAAAGAAAGTTTGTTTTCTCTGGGTACCTAGTCATGTGGGTATCCAGGGGAACGAAGAAGCGGATCGACTGGCAAAAGAGGCGGTGAGCCAAGAATTACAAGAGGGCAGTAAAATCCCACACGCGGATTTAAAGATCAATATAAAAAAACATGTCCGAAAGGAATGGGAACGATCCTGGAGTCGAGATGTACATAACAAATTAAAACAAATTAAAAGTGACCTCGGCCCCAGACCCAACTCGGGGCTAAAAAGAAGAGACGAGGTAAAAATAACTCGACTCCGGATCGGACATACTGCCCTCACTCACCGTTTCCTTCTGGAGAGGGATGAAAAACCCCTCTGCAGAACATGTAACTGTGACCTGACAGTTCAACACATTTTAATTGAATGTACAGAATTAGAACAGATAAGGTCACAACATTATGATAACAGAGACTTGAAGTCTCTGTTTCAGTCGGTCGATCCGCTTACAATTTTAAAGTATCTGCAGGAATGTGAACTCCTGCAGAAATTGTAAATAGATATTTTTACTTAACAAACATGTAACTATTATGATTTTATAAAGATTTTATTACAACAGTACACGTTTTGATCAGCTGTGGCCCCTCGGGGCCGATAAAAGATTGATGAAAGACAGAAACGGGCGCTTAAATGACCTAAATAGTGTCGAAAGCGCCGTTAAATACCTAAAAACAAAACAAACAAATCACAAAGTAGCATACAATTTCCTGCCCATCAATGTTTTTGTTTATGCATCTTAACAACGCCACTACCACATTATCTCATTCGTCTGTAGTTTTTAATTCATCATGTGTTGTTGATGAAGGGGAAACCCGAAACGTCCATTTTATCTGTTTTCGTATATTAAACTGAAGCTTACATTCAATTTCACAGTTATAATTTATTTATTTATTTCAATTCTGGATATAAAAAAGCAAGAACAATTCAAAAAATAATTCTATGTGATGAAACCACGTAAAGAAGGCATAGCAACATAAATATTTTCGGCAATTTAAAAACGTATGTTTATAAATATAATTTAAGAAGTGTCACACTTTGTGACACAGCAGTAACGTGTCTAAAACCGGTCGCACATCTATTCGGTAACTTGTGGGATCAATTATCTTTATCGTTATTTATTTCGGGAATTCTCAATGAAAATATTTATAAGTTAGTCCTTCTGAGCCACTTGGACTCATTCTAAAACAAATTAAGTCCTTTAGAGCCTTGTAGCCAATGGTGCAGGAGTTATTCCGGTTTCAATAGCGTGAAGCGGACAATTAACGTATTTGTTTGAAAACCTTTGAACGGGACGCTAGTCTGTAGTCTATCGCAGATTACTATCCCAGCTTGACTGGTACCCTTTTACACCTGAATGGAGTGAGTGATTGGAGTAAATTTTCTTGCTCTAGAAAGTACAAGTTGGCTTCGGTCGGAATCGAACACAGAACCTCTGAGTCCAGAGTACAACGCGCTAACCATAGGCCATCTTGCCTCCTAAGCTTATAAATCCGGAACTTATCCATGTTTCTGTGGCGTTGGGCAGACAGATAACAGTTTAAAATTTAAAATAATAAAATTCATTTTTTCATCCCATAGGGGAAATTTTTCTCGAGGGTCTATTCCAAGGTAAGACTGGAATAACCCGGGCGTCAGCCGCAATGCAACGCTGCAAATTTAGCTAGAACAAGGTATAACCAGGCGTCAGCCGCAGTGCAGCGCCGCAAATTGAGCGAGGCGAGGTGACTTAATCAACTGATGCCTTTCGGGTACGAAGCATGCTGACTTTCTATTATCCTCTTGAATGATGCTAGTCCGTCAAAGATTACTTTCATCAGCGAACTGGTACTCATTTGCACCTGGGTAAAATGAGGTGATTCCAAGAAAGTCATTTTAAGATAAGATCGGAGATCACCATAGAGTCTACGGAATTGACCCTTGAGCAATCTTTGGGTCATTAAAGGATGCACCCAATATTGTTTTCTCTTTCAATTTGTCTTTTTTTTCCACGTGGTAAAGCACAGAAATATGCAACCTCTATTTCATCCATTACTAGTAGTAGTAGTAGTAGTAGTAGTAGTAGTAGTAGTAGTAGTAGTAGTAGTAGTAGTAGTAGTCGTGGTAGTGGTAGTGGTAGTGGTAGTGGTAGTGGTAGTAGTAGTAGTAGTAGTAGTAGTAGTAGTAGTAGTAGTCGTCGTCGTAGTCGTGGTAGTGGTAGTAGTAGTAGTAGTAGTAGTAGTAGTAGTAGTAGTAGTAGTAGTAGTAGTAGTAGTCGTAGTTGTGGTAGTGGTAGTAGTAGTAGTAGTAGTAGCAGTAGTAGTAGTAGTAGTAGTAGTAGTAGTAGTAGTAGTCGTAGTCGTAGTCGTAGTCGTAGTCGTGGTATTGGTAGTGGTAGTAGTAGCAGTAGTAATAATATTACTTTTGCTATAAGAACATTTCATGATTATATAAATCTTATGTAAACAAATCCCATTGTACAGTGTAAAAAATCATTGTCGTCATGTCGTATCTTATGTTGATTCATAAAATGTGAATTATTACAGTTGCAATTGCCTACAAAAAAACTTTTGAGTCTTGTAAAAAAAAAAAAAAATAATGCATTCGCGCAGGTGTGTCCTGGGACAGTCCTGTCCTAGTGCGGAACCCCTTTTGAATAGAAGTTTTCTCCATTGGGACAGGACAAATTTGTCCCGGGACAGTTGTGTCCTAGTGCGGAAGGAGGGTAAATTCTATATGTTACAGATTTGGGACAGGACTGTCCCGGGACAGTCCTGTCCTAGTGCGGAAGAGGGTTAACTAAATGTCACAATAATATTCACATATTATAATATTATGTTATCTAATGCCTCTAATCGGTTTTCACGTCAAGGTAACGATACTATTATATTTTCATTTTTTTTTCTCAATGCACATTTGTGACCCGTCGTCTCAAAATGGTATTTAGTCGGGGTGATTAAGATGCAGAAAATGGAATTTGTTGCCAGAAATATCATGCTTAAGTTGAGTTTATATGCTTAATAGAGGAGAAGGAATATCAAATTTTACTGTGCTAAATACCAACGTTTCATATTTTTGACCAGTTTAACTATAATACTTATACTTTTTAGCACCTGGTCCATCACGACATAAAACCGTTTTGAGACGAGGTGTCACAATTTAACTCTCTCCTCACCAGCCATTTTCAGAATTTTCCTCGAAACTTCACACACAACCAACACAAAAATAGATAATTAATTCTTATTCAAACAGAAAAGCAACAAGTAGGTACATTCTATACATAATAAAATATTGTTCAGTAAAATGAGGTCTACAAAACAATGTCAGGTTTTCATAGCTGTAACAAAACAAAATTCTTTATAATATTATAATTTGTGATGTACGCGTAGAAAATACATTAGAATGGTATATAATATGTTGGTTGCATCGTAACGAATGTGACGATTTTCCTGTGGTTGGTATGGAGAGGGTTAACATCAACCAACACCCCCCAAACAAAAAAAAAAAAAAAAAAAAAAAACACACACAAAAAAATAAACAACAACAACCTTAACCCCCTCCTTAACACCTGCAGCAAAATCGTCACATTTTTATTTTGTACATCACAAACTTTGAAGAATGATCTTTGTTTAATTAAAAAGAACATCTAAAGTTGTTTTGTAGAGAGCTTGTTTGAGTTTTTAAAAAATCAAATTTTCTGCTGGGTTAGTCTGGCATTTTGGGAACATACTGAAAATGGTCGGTAAGGAGAGAGTTATATATCAGGTGATTGGAATAACGCAAAATAAACTTCCGTTTTCGGTCTAACCTCCTGCGCGTTCCAATATATTATAAACAACTATATTATCTACCTCTGAGATTAATAAAACAAGCTGGTCCTTCAAAGCATGAGATCAGAGGAGCCGGAGTCTATCCCGGTTTCTATAGCCTGAGTCGGACAATAGCAATTTCTTGCTACCCCTCGGATAGGACGCAAGTTTATCGCAAAGTACTCACCGCCAAATCCAACAGACCCAGCTACCCAATCACTGTTGGGTGGACATCAGGGCGGGGGGTGGGGGGGGGGAATCAGAAAAAAAAAACCCCAGGGTAAAGTTACTTGTTCAAAGTCACACAGCGCAACATGTCAAATCATAAAGGGTAGCAAGCAATTGCTAAAATCCGTTTTACACTACAGAAACCAGGTCCATTGGCCTAATGGCTCTGAAGGACTACTTTGGTTCACCACACCACATTACCGGTTGGATGCAGCGGGACACATTTTTAAAAAATTGTAACGATCACCGTTGATTTTAAGTAGCTCATTTCCCGTCCTGTAGCAATGTCAAAACAACAACACATTCCCGGTGCATCTTCGGTGCAAGTGTGTTTATTTTCCATCAGGAATATTACACAATTGCTTTGATGCCAATTTGAAAAGTGGAATGTTCATGTTATTTTCTAATCACCTTGCCAGAACAGAGACTCCTGTTATCAGTGGAATCCTTGTTAACTCACTCCACCCTAACACCGACTATATCCGTAGTTTACCCGGGGTTAATTTTATCCCATGTCTATTTATTACACTTTTTCTGAGACAAATTATTGGTGTAGTTTCAAAGCTAATATATATATATTTTTTACATGTTAATGATAGTTTAATAAAACTATCTATGTACATATGCTCATTTTTATTACATTTTTTCCAAATTTGAAAAGTAGCAAAACTCTCTAGGATTGAGTGAGTTGAACATAATGGTCGTGGAATTGGGAAGTTGGATAATCATTAAGATGAATGCCGTCAATGATTGTTATATAGCGCAATATCTACTAAACGTGCTCAAACCGCTTTACACGGGATACGTGGCCAACAGCAACACTTAACACTTAGGACGGGATATGATGTCTGTTAGGCGAAATTACATTTTTTTTTCGGACAGATACAACGCTGTTAACGGACCAGGTACTCATTTTACACCCGAGTACGGTGAGAGAATGTAAGTAAAGAGCCTTTTATAAGGACTCAACTATGCGCCGAGCGAGGCTTGAACCCAGGACCGTCCGATCCGAAAGCGAGTTTCATACCACTAGACTACATAGCCATGATTTATAGGTGGAACGAAATTGACGTCACCCAGCTCATTGTGTTTATTTTTAGACAGCCCTTTTAGTGATTCTTTTCTCTCACAAAATTATCATCAATTGGACTATAAAAGATCAAGGTTACACAGAGTATCACTTGGTACAATGTATTTCTTTATTCATTTTCTGCACAATTTCTGCTAGATATTGAATCATTCATTGAATGATAGCAAAGAAACTTTCATTATGAAAAAAAGATCGGTTTAATGCAATTCCACCCCTCTCTGAAAATACGCATATTTATAAATTTGGTGAGAAAAATAACCATCCCTTGTAACTGGACCCTTGTAATAGGGCAGAGAGTTATGACGTCATATCTTCTACTTTTCCGATTCCAAAATCATTGGAAGTGTGTATGTAACCAGCCGTTAGGAGGACTGATAATATAATAAATATGCTACATATTGAATCATTAAATAAATAGATAAATAAATGAGATTTTTATATAGCGCAATCTCCACTAAACGTGCCCAAAGCGCTTTACAAGGGATCCCTGGCCCAACAGCAACACTTAATATACAGGACGAGACATGACGCCTGAGTACGGTGAGAGAATGTGAGTAAAGAGCCTTTTCCAAGGAATCTACTATGCGCCGAGCGAGGCTCGAACCCAGGATGGCATAACTATTTTAATAGCAGGATGGATAGGCAGATTGTAAGGATAACGTGTCGGAAAAGAGGGAGAATGGATGATCTTTATTGACAACTAGCACATATTTAGACTAGAAAACAAGATGCCATCACTCTGAAACCAGCCGATAATTTGCACACAAGGTACGTATTCAGTCCTCCGGAAGAGTGGATTTTCACTTCCAAGGGGATAGGAACCTGTTTTTTTGACATTATACATTCTTTCCTTATTATTTGGTCAGTGATGTCAGGCAATGATTGTACAAAAGCTACCCTTGGATTTGAACATGACGATCAATTCAAACAAAAACCACCAATCAACTTAAGCCTGAACCGCACTCTGTACTGTACGTCACGCCATTGCCATGCCTGTTATCATTCTACCTTGTTCTCGATAAATTATAGGCTGTTGGTTAAAAGAAAAAAGCCACAATATCGTAAAACCTTCAACACCGAAGATGTAGATGTAATCAGGGACGTGCTGTAATAACGTTATAGAGTACACTGGCCTTCAATTACAAAACACATTTCAGAAAAAAAGAGAGAAAATTCCATCATAGTTTGGCTAAAAATTGGATGAATTTATATGACACACACACACACGCGCGCGCGCGCCGTGCAAACATAGACATACTCACGCGTCCCTCCCCCCCCCTCGCACACACCCCGCACACATATCGTAATAAACTTGATATAAATAAATAAATATATATATATATATATATATATATATATATATATATATATATATATATATTGTGATTTGGCAGTGTATAAAAGCAAATTTTACAAGAATATTCTATATTTTAGTCTTAAGGCCAAAATAAACAAAGCATTCTTTCGTACACTGAAACAAAGCTCTTATTAAATTTGGCCAGTAAATGTTATTATTAATTTAGATTAATCAAACGATTCAAATGATTCTCCAATTAGTGACTAATCAGTTCATAGGGACTATCTAGGCGCTTAAAATTGATTTTCTAGACACAAATATGAAGTTTGGAGTTACTTTCTGTTCGTTATGGTGCAGAAACTTTCATAATGAAAAAAAAAACCCGTTTAATGTAATTCTACTCTACTCTGAAAATACGCGTATTTAAACGTTAGGTCAGAAAAATAACCATCCCCTGTAACTGGACCCCATGTAATTGGGCAAAGAAGTTGTGACGTTATAATTTCTACTTTTCCGGTTCCAAAATCACTGGAAGTGTGTATGTAACCAGCCCTTGCATTGCAAAATAAAACCCAAAAAAACCCCCAAAGGCTCTATCATAGATATCTCCTTTATATCTATGGGCTCTATCTACTTCTCATTAAAAATTTTAATCCAGTTTTATGAGTTCTATTTATTCCAATATAATACCGTTTTGAGACGGTGGGTCTCATATGCAAACTCACAAAATAATCACAAAATCTGATCTCTTTACCTTTCAGAAAATAGCACTCATCATGTTTAAAAAGGCATTTCAGGAGTATTCAAATGTTATGATTTAGACTTGGAATTAAGTTTTCTGGGTCTTCTTGCTTGCGCACAATGCCGACATAACACCGTTCAAGGACGATGGATCACAATACATTGACAGACGTTATCAAACCCAAGATTTAAGAAAAGTCATGTGTTTAAAATTTTCTTAACTCTTATTGGTAATTTGTATCTATCAATGATATATGTGACCCCTCGTCTCAAAACGGTATTATGTCGGGATGGACCAAATGCTAAAAAGTCAAATTATAGATAAACTGGTCAAAAATTTGAAACGTTGGTATTTATCACAGTAAAATATGATTTTCCTTCTCCTCTATAAAGCATATAATCTCAACGTAAGCATGATATTTCTGGCTACACATTCCATTTTCAGCATCTTAACCATCCCGACTTAATACCGTTTTGAGACGAGGGGTCACATATCAATGCGAAGTTATCAAATTAAGAAATTATGGAGCAGTCACCGGAGTAAGATAAAGATCTGAACAAGTGTGTATGAAAGGTGCCAGTTATAAAGCAAGAAAGAGAAATACAAGGGAAAAAAAACCATCCTAAAATATCAGTCGCCCTCGACTGGGGGAATCGAACTTCAGACCTTCTGATTACCGTCAGTCGGTTGAAGGACGAGTTTTCTGGTGGCCAAATTTTTTAATGTTTTTTTTTGGTTTGTTTGTTGATGTTTTTTTGTTTGTTTTTGTTTGTTTGTTTTTTGTGGTTATTTTCTTGAACGTACGGCAGAATAATCTATAATACGAAAATAACCGTTTTATTGCAGCTTTGAGGTAGGCGATGATTTTAGCCATGCTTGTAAATTACGCTAAATAAGCGACTCGCTTTAGCCAAGAAATACTTTAACATCGCTGCATTCACGTAAACAATGAAAATGTATAAATAAACAAATATACGCGTCTGTTTATTCGAATATACAACATAATCTTGTTAAATTATTGTCGTGTTTGAAACCGAGCATGTTATTTGAGTTATGAAAAATACTTCTATCTTAAATTGCTTGCCATACAAGTTGAAAGCATGTAAGTTTTAGTATTGTAGTTCGTGCGGTTGTGAGTAAAAGGGATGGGGTGGGGGGGGGGGGGTCGGAAAGGGTATTGATGGCATGCCTTTAAGTAAACTACTCACAACATCTGCCCGTAAGATCAATTTAACTATAATACACAAAAAAAACAAAAAAACCCAAAAAACTATGACGTTTATAGATAGTATGCGATTGATAAGAAGTTCACGACATTGCCATCCGGAAGTATAACGGACCAACACACAAAACTATGTGTAACCTTGAACGTTTATCGTCTGGTTAATACAGTTTAGTGAGAATTGCTCATAAACGCGGATGGCAAAAAGCAATAACAAAGACTTGAGTGACGTCAACTTCGCACTATCTTTAGTCTGAAGGACATAGGTAAATTTTGTAAGATTTAACTTACATTCTCATTTAAGAAGACTCAGGTTTGAGAGTTTTTGACAAGATAAGACTCATTCTAATCCATCGATCGTAGGGGCGGATTTTCTGTCCAAAATTTTTTAACATGTGTCTTAATTGGGACAGCGTCGTTCACCGACCCGATCTTTGCTTTGGACCTGAAAGGTACTGAGTTCAAATACCTGCTGCGCTGTGTGGCCTTGAGCAAGTCACATCGCCCTAGCTCAGTGTGCGGCGCTGTGCTGCACTTCGGCTGACGCCTGAGTTATTCCTGTCTTCCCTTGAAATCGACCCTAAAGTCAAATATATCCTATTTGGATTAATAATGGGAATTTTATTGTTTTATTTTTATTTTTATTTTATTTTAGTAATCCTTATAATAGTATTCACTGCGTTGGGCACAACTAAGGGAGAGAACCATTGCCAAACGCATTCTCTTTATAATTTGAGTTACGACTTAAATGTAAATAAATGAATACAGTCTTTGTTGTTGTTAAATTAATCCACTCGAACACTTTCACTCCCCTGGCCACCCTAACTGTCCATGCATCGTAACATTCTCACGACGTTTCATCGACGCACTCTGTGATCTCGGTGTTAGTCATTTGGATATAGATCTGAGTAACAGCAAGGCAGATTGTCGCCATCGTTAACTTATAGACAGAATGAAGGTGACGTTACTCACCTCTTTGGTATTGTTTTTTTGCCATCCGCGTATATGAGTAATTCTCACTAAACTGTATTAACCAGACTATAAACGTTCATGGTTACACATAGTTTTTTGTGTTGGCCCGTTATACTTCCGGATGGCAACGCTCTGAGCTTCTTAGCCAAGCGCATGCTATGTATAGCCTGACATTGACCCAAAAAATACGTCAAAAGACAAGTCTTTGGCCACAAAATAAAACAGATCGTTATGGGAAATGTCCAAACATCCAATTGAAGTATTTCAGTTTATACAAAATTTTGTTGAGCTTTTTAAAAAAATATAGAGCAATTTCCACGTAAGGTTATTAAAGTGCTTTACTGGAATCCGTAGCCAACATATGTACCTAGACGATTTTTCGGACAGAGACAACTCTTTTAAGGGCCAGGTACTCATTTTACATCTCAATGAGAGGATGTGAGTAAAGAGCATTTTGTAAGGACTCAAATATGCGCCGATTAGAGCGGGACTCGAACCCTGGACCTTCCGATCCGAAGGCAGGTATCATACCACAAGAATACCACAAGACCACATAGCCTCAGGCATGGCAGACGTAATAAAAAATAATAATTAAAAATGTACTTTATTCATCCCATAGGGAAACTTTGTCTCTAGGGTCTATTCCAAGGGAAAACTGGTATAACCCAGGCGTTAGCCGCAATGCAGTATTGCAAATTGAGCTAGGGCGAAGTATTCGAAGTATTCAGCGGGTATTCGAACTCCGTACCTTTCGGGTACGAAGCAAAGACCGTACCGCTGAGCCACGATGCCTCAAATATGTGACCCCTCGTCTCAAACCGGTATTATGTCGGGATGGACCAGATGCTAAAAATTCAATTATAGTAAAACTGGTCAAAAATATGAAACGTTGGTATCTAGCACAGTAAAATATGATATTCATTCTTCTCTATAAAGCATATAAACTCAACTAAAGCATGATATTTCTGGCTACAAATTCCATTCTCAGCATCTTAATCATTCCGACTTAATACCGTTTTGAGACGAGGGGTCACGTATAATGAGAATTGACTATAATGGTATTCTATACAGCGTTTTGTCTAATGGATTACCTTTTTGTTCTGATATTCAATAACAACAGTAGACAGGCTGGCTTCTAACTGTACATTAGTATTAGTATTATATTACATAGCTATTGTTAAAACATGAATTATGCTAATCGTATGCTAATCAGTTATCGTGAAGTCTGCTTGATTTGGCATGTCAAGTAGAAATAAATAATATTTCATATTGGTTTTTGAGGGTGGATTGTTGACCTCCCATGTTGGGTTGAGTGGTCACCTTTGCTGGGATTTATATCTCCCTATAGATAGTTGTGCTTGGCTAAGACGGGCACAGCATTGTGCCCATCGTCTCAAAACGGCGTTATGACAGGATGAACCAGATGCCAAAAAGCTAAAATTATTGCTAACTGGTCAAAAATATAAATTATTGGTGTTGGTACCCTGCGATATCATATTCATTCTCCTCAATAAAACACAGGAAAGCCAAAGTCTGATATTTATGGCTGTAAATTCAATTTTCTGCATCTTAATCATCCCGACATGATACTGTTTTGAGTCGAGCGGATCACACGCTTTCTGGTTGTCTGAAAGGTCCACCAAGGGATAACAAATCGAACTTACCAAGACTAATACTCTTTTGGAATGTTTTTACCGAAAAGTAGATATAAGGTTAAATTAATCAGAATTTGAAAATTCAGAATTTGAAAATAAGTAAACAGATATGTCCATTTATATAGAGCATGTTCACTGATTTTCCTTTATTCTACGTGCTTCACAGTTCTTTTTTTTTCATTTATTCTCCCAGCAGGCCACGCATGGAACCATATTTCCATTCCATATTGATATTTGGCACAATTGATTGATGCAAATCTTACATTTCGTAAAAAGCATAATTTGCATAGGGATAAATGGACAGGATTTGGGCATCGAAATTCATTTGATGCGATTGGGTCGGACATGCCTGCCCTATTTAATGGATAAGGGAATTATTATGTGAGAAAAAAATGCATCTTGTGTGTGTGTGTGTGTGTGTGTGTGAGAGAGAGAGAGAGAGAGAGAGAGAGAGAGGTGAAGAGAGAGAGAGGGAGGGTGAAGAGAGAGAGAGAGAGAAAGAGAGAGAGGGGTGAAGAGAGAGAGAGAGAGAGAGAGAGATAGAGGGGGGGTGAAGAGAGAGGGAGGGTGAAGACAGAGAGAGAGAAGAGAGAGAGGGGGAGAGATAGAGAGAGACAGACAGAGAGAGAGAAAGAGAGAGAGAGGGAGAGAGAGGGGGGGGGAGAGAGAGAGAGACAGAGAGAGAGAGAGAGAGAGAGAGAGAGAGAGAGAGAGAGAGAGAGAGAACGTTTTCTATTTAATATGATTTCTAACTTGATGGTTAGAATGGATATAATCTAGATAATGCCTCCATTTTATTTCTTCCAGAATGCGTGCAAATAAAGAACAAAGAAACGATAAAAAAATCAAGCCCAAAGACAAATTAACAAAATTAAACCAATATAATATATATATATATATATATATATATATATATATATAATATATATATATATATATATATATATATATATATATACGACGGAATGTTTTCAAGGACTTTCGCAATTTTTCAACAAGTCAAAATAATCATCATGTTATTATAATGTTGTTATGATGAAATAGATATTTCAAATGTCGTTGGCGGTAACAAGTGTTAAGAATTGATGACATGCGTTTCGGTAAAATACTCACAACATAGGCCAACCAGATAATCGGTTATATGCCAAGAAACTGACTGGCAAAACACATTCTTAATATGTTAGTCAAAAAAATTTTCATTTCAAAATCAATCGCTTATAATGACAACCCCAGAAACACAAAAATATGCTTAACCTTAACCTTAAAAGTCTTATGATAGAATTTAGTGAGAACTAATCACCGAAATGGCTGTCTAAAAACAATAAAAAGAGCTGAGTTACGTCCATTTTATTCTCTCTATTTCTTTATTAATAAAAAGCATTGCCGACTCTTAATTCAAGTGTTTGTCGTGACTTGAATGAAAATTCATGACGAAATGTCATATTTTCAAAAAATCACTCGCTTTCTTTCGCAATTTCAAAACATGTCATAATCTAATAACAATGTTATACGTGTAAAAAATATTACAATTATGAAATATTATTTCAAATGTCGTTGCTGGTAGAAAGTGATACGAATTATTGACACTGTCATCAATCAATGCTGACATATTGGAGAAACGAAGCACTTGTGTCACTCAGAACTTTGTTATTGTTTTTAGACAGCCATTTTAATAATTAGTTCTGCTCACTAAATTATATCAATCAGTCTTTCAACGTTTCAGGTTACACATAGTTTTGCGTGTTGGACCGCTACATCCAGACGCCTTTGTGAAATATTTCTCTGACGAGCATAAAAGTATATCCAGAGGGAAAAAAACCCCATTATAAATCTGATCATGTTTTGACTTTTACACATTCTGATCACAAGACATATGAAACGTTCTAGCCAGCATGAAGAATAAAAAGTACCGATTTTCTTTGTTTAGAACCACGATGGCTGCCGTTGCTGGGCGACATGACATCAGACTATATAGACATGTAGATAACAACGACTCTCGGACAGTCGTCATAATGTAAACAATGGCAGTGATTGGTTAACATAGCGAACTACACAGGATTTACTATCGATAGTATGTGCCACAGTAAAATGCCTACTGTTCTACCCTTTGATGAATAGAACCAACACAGAAAACTATGCGTAAATTGGCACTCATTTGGCGGTATCAAAACAATAACAATGATCAGAGAGAGAGGTCGAATTCATTCACGTTATTATTTATAAACAACCAACTATGTTTGTCCGCGCACGTGTGAAGGTGTGTCACAACTTCCACGTTTTTGATTGGTCAAAAATCTACTGGTTAATCGACAGAGCACTCGCCTCACAAGCAAAGCGACTGCTATCAATCCCACCTGTCTACTTTTCCATCCATCAGAGATTTATTGGTGACCAAGGTTGTTAGATCTGTCGGAAAGTGTTCTAGATTATTAAATATATAATCTGAATATTTCTAACGCTCAGTTTCACAGATTTACCATGCTGGTTGCGGTTTACATTGCTTCATTTATTCCCCCAGCAGGTCATATGGAACCACATTTCCATTACATACAGTACCAATCACTTGCTAGGTGTCCTTTGTGTGCTATCACTCTTCCAATATCCGTCACTGCCTATAGTCAGGTGCTCATTCACACTTTCGTGTTTTGCGATGATCTTGCGTGCGGGTAGAACGCAATTGTAACTGTCCTACGGAAACCGGGATAAACATTCCAAATTATGTGGCCTATGGACATGGACTACTCTTTTTTTTTAATTTTTTTTTTTGAAGGTGGGGTGGGTATCATCATAAGCGATTGATTTTGAAATGAACATTTATTTTTGACCAAAATATTAAGAAATGCGTTTTGTCAGTCAGTATTTGGCATAACACCCATTATCATCTTTATAATGATAGCGATAATAATACTCGCTGGTCTGAATGCCAAGTCCGATCTTAGAGAACTTCTTTTCATCAGTAAACAAGCAACACGATATTAACCCGTTAACTGCGTGCTCTAAAAAAAAACATGTATTCAAAAAATTTGGCCAGAAAATTGGTCCTTCAAAGATCGATCGATTTAAATGACCCTAATCTTGGCAAATCCTTTCAAACCTAAGACTTCGTGAAGTCCCAGGCTTGAGAGGATTATTATCATTTTTTATTGGCAAGAGGAGGGTCATTTTAATCGAACGATTTTTGAAGGACACGTTTTTTTGGCCAAATTTTTAAAAATGCGTCTTTCAGCATACGGCTGTTAACTAACTGCTTAATATCATTATCATTCGTAGGAGTACAATTTATATCATTTGTGTTTTAGATTAATTTATTCTTATCATCCTGTCGATTAACACAGATTTTAATTAACAATAATTAAGAATATCGATTAGATTTCTATTAGATTCCATTACATTAATTACTATAATTGTACGCATTAATATCCCTATAAAAACCGCTTAAACCGGATAAATTATACTAAAACAACCATTTCATTCGGATTAGACGGATATTTGGTTAATTGCACGCTTTTCAAACTTTTGGAAAAAGCAGGAGAATATAAGATTCATGACTCTTGCATTTGGAATTGCGAAAGAATTTCCAATGCACTGCTGGATCTTGGGAGCTCATATTGGGAACGAGCACTTTTATTATACCCCTGCAATGGCCGCACCTATATTATTCCATCCCTCCCCCTAATTTATAGTAACGCGTAATAATATCATGTTTACAATAACAATTTGTGACGTCAGTTTATCAAGCATAAATTTCACAAAAAATCTGATTCTTTAACTCTCTCCTTACCAGCCATTTTCAGGATTTTCCTCAAAACCCCACACCCAACTTACACAAAAATATATTTTTTATCACTCAAACACAATAGCAGTAAGTTCTTGCGTTAATAATTTCTTTGGCAAAACATGCTCTACAACACAATGTTCATTTTCTTTAAATCTTATGATGTATAAAAAAAATTTGAATAAGAAAAATCTTTGTTATATCGTAACGAATATGACGATTTTTCTATAGTTGGTAAGGAGAGGGTTAAACAGAAATATCGTTTAAATGTTTTCAAAGATATCTTTTATTCAAAGATGGCGAAATAGGAGTTGATTGAGGGGTAGAATAAATGATTTCGTACACTCTTGCGTTTTGGAATTCGAACTTTGTTCTCAACGCGCACTCGCAAGCGCGCAGTGGTTGGGAACACTTCCGGAATTCCCCCCCCCCCCCCAAAAAAAAAAAAGGAAGAGTGTAAGAATATTATATTATCTCTAACCAAAATGTATTCTTTTTTTTTGACAATGACTGGTCCTCGAATCTAACGATTTGACATTTATTAGGAGTTATCATTGTAGTTACGATATCATTAGACGCCAAAATCTATTTTTGGTAAAACCGGATGTGTGCGGGAGAATAATATATATACGATTCTGAGGCCCTTGCTTTTTTGGAAGTCTTTTATACATCGGGCTCCATATGCATGACTTGAGTAGATTTCAGTGGATTTTGGTGGATTTTGGTAGATTTCAGTGGATTTTGGTGGATTTTGGTAGATTTCAGTGGATTTTGGTAGATTTCGGGGGATTTCCGTATTCAGCAGTGCCCTCACTTGTTATAACAAGTGTAAACTAAATGACAAATTGCCATATTTATGGACAATAAAGATCTATTATTATTATTATTATTATTATTATTATTATTATTATTATTATTATTATTATTATTATTATTATTATTATTATCATTATTATTATTATTTTCATTTGTTAGTTGTTGTTATCAGTTGTTATTTCTTCTTATCAGTTGTTAAATGTTATTATCAGTTGTGGTAATTTGTTGTTATCAGTTGTTATTTGTTGTTATCAGTTGTAATTTGTTATTTGTTGATATCTCGACTAAGATAAATATCCCGTACTTATTCCTTTTGCGTTGGAGTTTTAAAAAACTATTTTTATGATGGATGGATATGAGTTTTTGGTAATACTACGTAGAAATGTCATGTAAATGAGAGAGTTAATATATCTTATAACATTGGTAGTTACGGCGTTTTTTAAGATGCGCTCATTTGTACCACGGTGTAAATACAAAAAAACTAATGTTTCGTATTTTTTATTACTTTATCGTTATATCCACCAGGACATCGTATAAATTGGAGTGATAGATCACGGTATATTATAAAAGTTAAGAATTGAGATTTCATATAGGGCATTATCCACTAGTGTTCAAAGCGCTTTACAAAGGGTCCCTGACCAACAGCAACACGTAACATGTTTAACGAAACATGACGTCTGTTAGGCGATATTACATTTATTTTTCTGCCAGAGACAATGCTATCACCAGTCAGGTACTCATTTTACACCTGAGTTCGGTGAGAAAATGTGAGTATGTAAAAAGCCTTTTCCAAGGACTCAACTATGCGCCGAGCGAGGCTCAAACCGAGGACTTTCCGATCCGGAAGTGAGTGTCATACCACAAGACCACATAGCCGCACATATTAGGATACAAGATGTGAAAAGTGTAACGGATCCTGTAACTCGAACCTAGTAATTCTCTTAAGTCGCCCCGAATACCCAGCGCTATACATTATCTTATCGGTAAAGTAACCTATTTACATAGGAACGCCATGCCATGTCAGATAAATAGTTCCACTTATAAGGGTATCAATACGCCAATGAGGTGCGCGAGCGCGCGTGCATGCGTGCGTGTGTGTGTGTGTGTGTGTGTGTATGTGTATGTCATTGAGCACTTTGGGTTGAAGTGCATAGGGTGGGGGTGGGGTGGAGAAGGGTTGGGGGGGGGGGGGGTGAGGGGTTGGGAGGTGAGGGAACTAACATGAAAACCTCATTATCCGTCTTTAGAGTACAGTAACCCTTTGGCTTTTGAGAAGTCTGTCGTGACATTGGTAGAAATTACGGCTTTTGTTCCATTCATTTACATACACACACACACACACACACATACGAACAAACACACACACGAACAGAAAAAAACACACACACATACACATTCACACACAAATATACATAGCAAAAGTAAAAAATTACATTAATACTTGCAACGTGAAACTCACAGAATACAACACGATAAAACAACAAACACACACTACTACATACACAATACATACAATACAATACTATACTACTATACTGCAACTTAACACGTACACTAGATACTACACACATTACCTCACATCACCTACTACTACTGCTACTACTACTACTACTACTACTACTACTACTACTACTACTACTACTACTACTACTACTACTACTACGACTACTACTACTACTACTTCTATCTCTCTCTCCTACCTACTACTACTACTACTACTACTACTACTACTACTACTACTACTACTACACTACTACTACTACTACCCTATACTACTACTACTACTTCTCTCTCTCTCTCCTACTCTACTACTACTACTACTACTACTACTACTACTACTACTACTACTTACTACTACTACTACTACTACTACTTTTACTACTTACACCACTATTTACTACTCCCACTTCTCTACTACTCTCCCCTCCTCCTCCTACTGCTACTACTACTTACTACTATACTACTACTACACTACTACTACTACTACTACTACTACTACTACTACTACTACTACTACTACTACTACTACTACTACTACTACTACTACTACCACTACTACTTTTACTACTACCACTAGTACTACTACTACTTCTCCTCCTCCTCCTCCTACTGCTACTACTACTACTACTACTACTACTACTACTACTACTACTACTACTACTACTACTACTACTACTACTACTACTACTACTACTACTACTACTACTACTACTACCACCAAAACTACTACTTCTCCTGAGGCTATTTTACGGTACATTGACAGAAGTGATATTGACAAGTTGTGGCCTTTTAACTTTATGTTGATAACATAAGTGAATGTTGACTTAAAGAGGAAAATACGTGTCGCCCTTGTTTGCCTTGTTGAACAACATCAAAAAATCATTATCTCTAGTATGTATTTTGAAACTTCAGATTTTCTCTGGTGATTTAAAAGTGTGCAATAAATTGCTTGAGAATGTAAACTTATTTTCTATCTGAATTTTTGATGTAAAAATACTGGTTCCAAGCTCCTTGGAAGAGTGAAGCTAGTCCGCCGTAGCACTGGATAAATATATATATATATATATATATATATATATATATATATATATATATATATAATATAGTGTGTGTGTGTTTGTGTGTGTGTGTGTGTATGTATATGAAACTTATCCTACTAAATGCTGATCTTCAAAAAGATAATCCATTCTCGTTCTACCTATTATTCATCCCGCTGCTAAAATATATAGTTATGACACCTTTTTATTGAATATATAACCTATTCATTGTTCCTGCTTCTTCTGTAGGACTGGTTCCACATTTCCAAGGAGTTATGGACCGGAATAATGGTAGGTATGACGTCACGACTACTGCCTGCCATTAGCAAGTTCTGAAAGTCACCGCCTCATAATTTGTGTCTCTTTGAAAATATCACCACCGTACCACATTATTGATGCATTGCGTTTGGGTTAACTACTCACAAGATCCACCAGCCAGATTAAATGTACCAACACATAAAACTGTGTTTATAGTTTAAAGTATTTGTTTTCCACGTTAATTTGTGTATTGTTGTGCTGACGAAGGGTTTGTACCCGAAACGTCCATTGTCTGTTTTGTTCCCATACGAAGCCTCTCGAGATTCTTAGCCAAGCGCGTACTATATATACACAGCACTCAATCAATCCAATTATAAATCAGGGTGTCAGATTGGCTTGTGTTTGACATAATATCCGAAAATATCTCTTTGTTTCTGATGGTGACGAGGATTTTATAGACATAACTGTGTATGTTCCTGGCAATAAAACACGGAATTCCCATGCATTGTATTTTTATAATATTATTATATAATGAATGAACGAAATTGACGTCACTCGGATAGTTTTTGTTTTTAACCAGCCATTATTATGAGCAGTTCTAACTAAATTGTGACCCCTCGTCTCAAAACAGTATTAAGTCGGGATGATTAAGATGCTGAAAATATAATTTGTAGCCAGAAATATTATGCTTAAGTTGAGTTTATATACTTTATAGAGGAGAAGAAATATCATATATTACTGTGCTAAAAACCAACGTTTCATATTTTTTACCAGTTTAACTATAATTTGACTTTTTAGCATCTGGTCCATCCCGACATAATACCTTTTTGAGACGAGGGGTCACAATTGTATCATTCAGACTATAAACGTCAACCCTTTCCTTACCAGCCATTTTCAGAATTTTTCCCAAAATTTCACACCCACCCAACACAAAAATAGTTTTATCTTCCTCAAACAGAAAAGCATAAAATTGATTAGCATAATGAACTCTACAAGACTGTGTCACGTTTTTATTGCTAAAATAAAAAAAAATTGTTCTTTAAATTGTGTGATTTACAAAAGAAGTCTGAATGATAAAAGTGCTGGTTGGATCGTAACGAATGTGACGATTTTCCTGTTTGATAAGGAGAGGGTTAAAGGTTACACATAGTTTTGTGTGTTGTTACGTGATACCGTAGCCATCGTTAACTTATAGCCTGACACTGACCAAAAAATGACGTCAAAATGCCAGTCTTTGGCCACAAAAGAAAACAAATCGTGAGTTGTATTCACTAGTTCAACCAATGGGACCACTTGCTTCCATGAGCACTACACTACTAACGACAATTCGCTAGGGGGTGTAAAAACCAAATAATGACGTCAAAATGCCAGTCTTTTTAGGTTACAGTGTCAGGCTATAACTTAACGATGGCTACGGTTATACCCGTCAGAGCGATGTTGTGAGCATCTTAACTAAGCGCACAACGTCAATACCTCATCGTCAGGTCGCGAGCAATACTCTCGTATGAAGACATAAAACATTCAATGTGACTTACCGTCTCAAAGCGGTATTATGTCGGGGTGATTAGTATTCGTCTTTAATGTTTCAGTCATCGTGTTTTGTTCATAAAGGGGAAACCCGAAACGTCCATATTATTTTCTTTGTTTATTAAACTGAAGCTTCCATTCACTTTCCTATTTTTGCTTAAAATAAACAAGACTGAATAATTTTGGAATCTGTCGATGTCGAGATTTCTATACCACTTGATAGAACCGGAATAGTTTTTTCCTTTCTTATTTCTTTCGCCAATAGGACTCAATAGTCTGATGTCACATCCGCCCAGCAAACGGTAGCTTGGTTCTAAACAAATCGGTACTTTTTATTCTCCATGCTGGATAGAACTTTTTCACATGTTATGTGATCAGAATGTATACAAGTCAAAATATAATCAGATTTATAATGTTTTTCTCCTCTGGATACACTCTTATGCTCATCGGAGAAGTATTTCATAAGGGAGCCCGCCATTGTTCCGATAGTTTAGAACCAGTTACTAAGTTACTATCCGTCATTACAAGGGAAGTGACATCACGACTGTTCTTGTTGCTTCTAAATTTTTGATTTTTTTTCTTCTAATTTCTGTTTCGTATTGAAATAGCGTCATTTTTTTCAATTTTTTTCGCTCTTGCATCCTATAACGCAGTTCCCCCACCCCATCCAAAATACAAAGATGATGACTCTGCCATTTTCCCCCCTGTCCCCTTCAAGTTTATCACGATAGCCTGTAAGATTCCAACCCTTGAGTTCAAAGGCAGACGACGTTCGTGAGCGTATGGATATCCCCCCCCCCCCCCCCCCCCCAGGGGACTATTTCATCTCGTATCGTATTCGTATATTTATAGATTACGTGGCTCGCCCAGAGGAATAGAACACTGAGTATCGGAGACGGCCAGGGGGAAATGCACTGTTTTGACTTACGAGATCGATTACAGACAATGATACGCTTTGTAAACAAAGCATTTATTTGTTTTTGGTATCGCGTGGTATTATTCGTAATCGTAATCTGCACTAGCATCACACAGAATGGTCGTGATGGAAGCGTGCAGTGATATCCGAAATAGATCTGTCATGCTGCATCTTTCTCTATTATTATCATAATACCCATTTCGGCAATTGGGAATATTCGACTTGCACTTCTTATTTGCAGGTCTGATAACCCAATTCCTTATGGGGTCATCATTGTTGTAATGGAAATCTAAAAAAATGACGTAAAATATTGTCCATTACAACAATGTTAAATTAGGCCCATAAGTGGGTTCGGATGTCAGACCTGCATATAATATGTCCACGTCGGGAAAATCCGATTTTAGTATTATATCAGTGTATCATGACCCAAGGCCAGAAAATGGTGTTATGTCTAGGTCGACGTGTACTTATTCGCAGGTCTGATAACCCAAATTGTTATTGGCTCATTGTTGTATTGGAAATACTTACTTCTAATCTAACGTAAAATAGTGTCCATATTATAACAATGTTTAAACGAGCCCATAATTGTGTTCGGTTATCAGACCTGAAAATAAGTGCACCTAGATTTGGGTGATTTGGATACAAAAGTATTAAAATATGAGATTTGGTTTCATCCACATGTTTTATAGAGGGCAGCATGAAGCATAAACTAAAAGTTCACATTTCACATTTCTTACCATCTTAACTTAAAATATTTTTGGACTCCTTGTTCATTCCGATACAATACTAGATGTTTGATATGATAAATCACTTATTGACATAAAATGTTGATTTATCCAAACCCTATTTATATTTGTTTAGCAATATAAAAAAGTAACCGTTCAAGAACATTCCGTAACCGCAAGCATCCGTTTTCCTTATTATGCGTAATGATATTTAGATCGTATTCATTATTTAGGTCAAATCAGCAGACTCAATCTCGACCAATTGGCACCAGACAATCGAAATGATAAACAAAACCGAATCATCAGAAATAAACAAACAACATGGAAGAAGCTATTGAAGTGTCATAGCAGTCTGATTCGTGAACCCTTGGATTGGGAATAGATCATGTTTGATGATAACAGTGTAGAATTTGTGCGGCGGCTATTAATGTCGTGGCCTTGTGGTATGACACTCACTCGCTTTTGGATCAGATGGTCCTGGGTTCTTCGAGCCTCGCTCGGCGCATAGTTGAGTCCTTGGAAAACTCGTTTTACTCACGTTCTCTCACCGTTATCATCATCCATCGTGGCTTGTGCTCTTGAGCACGTTGCCGGTCAGCTGTCTCCACGAATTACGATCCTCTGCGGTGCGCATGAAATCTGTGTTGCTTTTCAAGTCACATTTGGCCATTCTTAGGTTATTTAGTAAGTCATTCTTTGTCTTCCTCTAGCTCTCTTTCCTTCGACCATCCCAGATGATACCAACTTTTCTATTTCTCTCACCGTACTCAGGTGCAAAAAATGAGTACCTGGCCGTTATCAGCGTCTCTGTCGGTAAAACAAAAAATGTAATATCGCCTAACAAGACCCTCTGTAACTTCTTGAAAACAATAACTTGAATAGACTGAAATGAATTATTTCTAGGTACAATGATCATTGTTAAACCGTGCAAATGCGTTTTATAAATATTCATATTTATTTATTCCATGTCAAAGTGGGTACAACATAATATATTTCTTATTATCGGTATAGATAGTATGCGCTTGGCTAAGAAGTTCATAACATTGCCATCCGGAAGTATAACGGACCAACACACAAAACTGTGTGTATCCATGGACCTTAATAGTCGGGTTAATACAGTTCAGTGAGCATAACTCATAAACGCGGATGGCAAAAAAAATTATCCAAGACCTGAGTGACGTCATCTTGGAACTATCTATAGTGAAGAAGGCAAGGGATGTGCACCACTGCCATCGTTAATGAAAGCCATATGTAATTTGTTTGTTGTGGCGACGGTGGCGGCGGCTAGATTGATAGAGGTTGCTTGGCTTGCATCACGGTACTAAAGCGCCTTGCCAGAAAGAAATCTGCCAAACTTTGAATAAACACATTTTAAATATTTTGGCCAGAAAACTCGTCGTTCAAGTCAAGTATCGACCGATTAAAATGTCCTTAATCTTGTTAGAAACCCTCAAATCTGTGACTTATTTGAAGACTTACTTGGTCCCAGGTTTGAGAGGAGGGCCATTTTAATCGATCGATAATTGAAGGAGGAGTCTTCTGGCCAAATCATTTTAAATGTAACCCTTCGCCTCAAAACGGTATAAAGTCGGGTTGGTTAAGATGTTGAAAATTGTATTTATAGCCAGCAATATCAGACTTGTGTTGAGTTTATACTATTTATTGAGGAGAATGGATATCATATTTTAGGGTGCTAATGCCAACAATTTATATTTTTGACCAGTTTAACATTAAATTCGGCTTTTAAGCATATGGTTCTTTCCGGCATAATACCGTTTTGAGAGGATGGGTCACACAAATGTGTTATCTCGAGTCCGACGGCAGAGTGAAATTCTTGTTATGAATTGGTAATGTAAGACGATTAGTTAAATTGTTAGATGTATACACATCATTTGATGTCTGCCTGTGGACGTGTGTGTGTGTTTGTATGTGTGTTGGAAATAAGAAAATCCATGCTGTTTTCTGCTTTTTACTATATAATGTACGTGTATGTTAACATTAATTGGTATCTTCTAATACAAGACATGACATTTTTTACTATTTAGGTCTATTTTTAAATCAATTAATCAATCAATTGATTGATCTATCTCTTTACCAATCTTATCTCTTTATCTATCTATCTATCTATCTATCTATCTATCTATCTATCTATCTATCTATCTATCTATCTATCTATCTATCTATCTATCTATCTATCTATCTATCTATCTATCTATCTATCCATCTATCTATCTATCTTTCTATTGAATCGTGTTATGATACAAGTACGAATTGTTTTCGACATCTAACAATGGAGCGAATTATTATTGTAATATTGACAACGATATTGGAATCAGTAAACATCAATGTTTTCTGTCTATCTATCTGTCTATCTATCTATCTATCTATCTATCTATCTATCTATCTATCTATCTATCTATCCATCTCTCTATCTCTCTATCTATCTATCTATCTATCTATCTATCCATCCCTCTATCTCTCTATCTATCTATCTATATATCTATCTACCTATCTATCTATATATCTATCTATCTATCTATCTATCTATCTATCTATCTATCTATGTATGTATCTATCCATCCATCCATCCATCCATCCATCCATCCATCCATCCATCCATCCATCCATCCATCCATCCATCCACCCATCCATCCATCCATCCATCCATCCATCCATCCATCCATCCATCCATCCATCAATCCGTCTATCTATCTATCTATCTATATCCATCTTCATCTACAAATATATCTATCTATATCTATAGACTTAATTATTTATCTATATATCAATCAATACATATCATACACGTGAATCAAATCAATATATATATATTTTTATAACAATTTTAATTCACACATAGTCTACTATTTTGAGGCTATAGACCATCAATGCACTTATCCACATTTATCTCCCAACTATCGGTTCCCTCAATAACTACCCTTCATCACTGCACCATAACCATCCTACATCACTATCGGTGCCAATCGGTGCCAACCCGTGGTCCATCTATACATACGAGTATTCTTCTATCCTCTTTACTGCTAGATCTATAATAAATATAAGATGCAATTCTTACCTGCTGTGTTGATCTAAGGAAGATCGACTTATCTGACATATTTTTATTGACGTTTTAAAACTTTAAATTATATTTGCACAAGTCCTACAAACAAACAAACAATAAAACAAAATCACAAGCGGAACGTTTTGGCTTCAACCCCTTTCTTCAGCAAATATTAAAAAAAAACAGTTATAGCCGCACAAAGCAAGAAAAAAATACACAAGACCCCCCCCCCCCCCCCAATCAGTCTTCATTTACTGGGGTTCGAACCTCAGACCTCATAATTAACGAGATTAATGATAGAGATGTTTCATGGTATTTTTGCTATATTATTTCTATTGTAAAATCGGATTCCCCCCCCCCCCCCCAAAAAAAAAAAAAAAAACAAAAAAAAAAAAAAAAAAAAAAAAAAAAAAAAAAAACAAAACGATTGAGTACCATAATTTTCTGGTTAAACTCACATAACTGCATTCGTTTTATTTTCAGTTGTTTTTTTTTTTGGTTTTGTTTTTTAGTCTTATACAAGAAATCTTGTACATGCTGCTGCTCGAAGCTCGAAGAAATAAATAACAATGTGAAATCGAATGTGTAAAGAAATGCCTTCTAGGTAACAAAGGGAGATAGTTGTCCTACCCACCAAGGTCTCGGGTAGAATCAAACCCATATAATTAAATGATTTATGAGTGTAGGATGGGTGTTGGAATAGGGACTCCCTTGTATTCGCCGTGGGTGGTGTAGACTATGAAGGCAATGAAAGAACGGAGGGTTATCATGTTCCATCAGTGTTAAGACACCCTCATCAATCTTATGCATCAACCGAGATACTTTGAGATACCGTTAGATACCCTGTCCTATGTTTCGGCTTGGGTCGATGTTCAACTGGCAGTCTGCGATTTGAGGTCGAAGAAGAACGACCTGTACAGCCTGTGTGTTGGCTGGAATTCTGTTTGGCTATGTTGAAGCCACAGTGAAAAGGGCCCAAAGTGGCCAGTATTTTATGTCGCACCCGAATATGGGCTCTCAGGCGATATGTGTTGGGCCTGTGTGTTGGCCAGCATTGTGTTTTAGGCTGTGTTGTAGCCGAAGTGGGCCTAATATGGCCAGCATTTTGTATATCGTACCCGGTTATGGGCTCTAAGCGATATTGTGTTTTTTGTAATTTGTGCTCGGTGAGGTTATATAAATTTATAATATTGTTTTGATGTGCTGAGTAATCATCAAGTGATTAAGTGATTAATATCGTAAAATTATTTCACTTATCTTAAAGTTTAGAATAATATAAAGTTTTAATGTTTTATTGAATAATTAATTCAATGAGTTAAATGTGTTAAAATTGAGACGGTGACCTTAGTTAAATGAATTATTTTTAAGTAAATACTAATTGATCACTTACGCTATCATTGTGTCTATGTTAATTTCATTTTTACTAATATATCTATATCTATCTTCTAATATAGTGAAGAGCTGACGGGGCTAGGACATAGCGCCCGGTAAATGCGTTTGCATCTTTGAACTTTGTAATTTTGACGGGGCTAGGACATCGCGCCCGGTAAACGTGTTTTGAACCCTTTTGAACAATATAATTTTTGAGAAATATGAACAAAATACAATGTAATGTTTGTAAAGATGAGGAAGTAACACTCGATCTATGTGTTTTATTTTGGAACAATTTTGGATTTGAACAGGCTGGAACACCGCACCCTGTGTGAACAATTTTGTAATTAATTTTATTCTCCTTTCGGAATATGAACAGTTTATTTTGACCCTATCTGTAATTAATAATTTCATTATTAGTGGGAATTAATGAAACGGTTGGAACCTGGGTGAAGTATAGTTTATTTTGGTTAAAACTTACATGAATTTTATATTGCATTACTACTTTTTACTTGTATGTACTTTTGATTTTTCCTGTCAATATATGCAATGTTATTCTGTTTTGCTCAATAACTATGAGCTGTTCCCCTTTCTTTTACTTTAAATAAATAATTATGGCTCTCTTGTCAGATACGGTGTTCTGTTGGTGATTGTAACGTCCACGTCTACCTCTCCACACTTTAAGGTCATAAGCGGCCTTCGCATCCATTGCGAGTTGCGAACGCACCTTGTGACATGAATTGGCGCTGCGAGCAGGGTTTCTTATTGTGTGGTTTGGTGGTCTGACGTTTTACATCAACAGACACCTTCGTTTCTGAGAAGTCAATGCCTCTTATTGTTGTGGGGATTTAGAGTCGCTTCCTGTACTGATGCATATCAGGGGGTTGGGCTGTCAGATCTAATTTCAGGCGCTACTTCTCATCATTTAACGACTATGTACTGTCTGTAATGTAAAGCTATAGTTTGGGTGAGTGAAATGATATCACGTAATTGTTCAGGCGTAACAAGGTTACACTGATGTTGTAGGGTACGCGCGGCGTATCGCTACTTATTGTTTTGTTCATAAAGCGAGTGAACCACGAACTATGAAAGGCCAGTGTGAAGGGCCTTAATACTTTAATTTGATTAAAGTCTAGATAATGTTGTTTTGGTATAATGTAGTGGTCATCGCTTGATGTTTTAACTTTTTGAACTGACGAAGCGTCAGCTGTTATTACTGATTTTGCTATTGTTTGTTTGACAATAGGTATACTGGGTAGATTTTTATCTGCATTTAGCTGATCCTTCTCTTTTTATATTATTCAATCTATCGATTTTTTTAAAGTACGTTGCGATAAATATTTTGTCATTATGGATGTGGAACGGTTGTTAAAATGTGGGGAAAAGTTGGGTTTACATGGCGACGAACTGAGAGTGTGGGTGGAAGAAAAGTTGGAACGGGACAGAGAGGAAAAGGAGAGAGAGAGGTTTGAGAAAGAGAAAGAGCGTGATGCAGTCGCAGAACAAACGAAACAACAAGCTCTTCTTGTTGAAAGGCAGCTGGAACTAGAGCGCCTAAAAATTGAAAATTCAGTGGTCCCGGTTCGAACCCCTTCCTCCACTGACAGTGAACCCTCGACTGGCAGTTGTGGAGCTAAAAGTCCTCGCCTGCCATATTTTGATGAATTGAAAGATCAGATAGATAGCTATCTACTCAGGTTTGAAAGATATGCAACCGTAAATCGATGGAGAGAAGAGGATTGGGCGATTCATTTGTCGGCGTTGCTTAGAGGCAATGCGTTGGACGTGTACACTCGCTTGGACGAGGTAGACGCTACCCAGTATGATAATGTAAAGTGCGCGTTATTGAAACGCAACAATTTAACGGAAGACGGCTTCTTAGAGCGTTTCCGTAAAAGTAGACCAGAAATAGGAGAAAGGATGGGTCAGTTTCGAACCCGTATATCCACATATCTGGAAAAGTGGATAACTATGTCCGGCAAGGATAGAACAAAGCCTGAGGACATCTTGGACTTGATTGTTAAAGAACAGCTCGTAAATGTTTGTAACAAGGAGCTGGTGGTTTTCCTGAAGGAAAGAAAACCAAATACATCTATGGAAGTAGTCGACACTGTAGAGAAATATGTCGAAGCGCACGGGACTGCCGGCGCTTTCTCAAGAACTGTGTCATATCAGAATGACAAGGTTCCAAGCAAACAGCAAGATGGTCACAAACCTGTCATGAAACCAACTACTTCAGTAATTAGATGCCACAACTGTTTTAAAGTTGGACATTTGAAGAGGGATTGTAAGAACAGACCACAAATCTCTGCAATACAAAGAGACACGAAATGTGGATACTGCGGTCGTAGGTACCACTCCACTGAGCAGTGCTGGGAAAGAAAAAGGATGGAGAATACTGATAAGAAGACTTTTGGAGTAGCGGCTATGAATACTCCAGAACCGCTGCCATGTTGTAACAATGCACAACATCATGTTGCTAACAATGGTATCATGAACAACACTAACTCTCAACGTCAAGCGCCGAGGGAAAATAAAGAATCTTGACAATTAATTACGGTGTCCGCAGCATGTTCGGGACACGCGATAGAGACGACAGGTATGCCGGTCGCCATTGGTTGGATAAATGGACAAAGAGTTAAAGTGTTGAGAGACAGCGGCAGTAGTGGTGTTGTCATTAGAAAAGGCCTTGTGAGTAGAGAAAAGAAAGAACAAGAAAAGAGAGTGAAGGTCAGTCTAGCTGATGGGAAGACTGTGAGTGCCCCACTAACTGAAGCGTGGCTTGATTGTCCATATTACAAGGGAAGAGTGACGGCTCTAGAAATGGCCTCACCTTTGTATGACGTCATTTTGGGAAATATACCAGGAGTCAAATGCCCAGGAACGCCAATAAAATATGACGATCACTCTGATTCAGTCCACGAGAATCTCATGAGAAATGATTGTGAGCACTCAGCTCAAGCAGCACAGACGAGGGCACAAAAAGAGAAGAGAATGAAACCATTGATCACTGCCCCCTCAGTGGAAACAGGTGTTAGTAAGGCTGTTTTGAAAGAAAAACAGACCAAAGACGAGACATTGAAATGTGCGAGAGAGGCAGCAGTTACGAAAGAAGTGAAAAAGACTGGTGCCAATAATAAAAGTTGGTTTGAATATGATAGAGGGGTTCTAGTACGATATTTTCAATCACCAAAGATTGAGCACGGTGACGTGATTAGACAAGTCATGGTCCCAAAAGATTTGCGAGAGACAGTGATGCGTTTAGCTCATGAGTCCATACTCTCTGGACATCTCGCTGCCAAGAAAACGACTGAGCGCATTCTCAGCAATTTCTACTGGCCCAACATTTGGGATGACGTCACCCGCTTCTGTAGATCGTGTGACCAATGTCAAAGGTCAACGGCAAAAGGAATGACCCCAAAAGTGCCTCTGACTGAAGTTCCGCTGATAGACGAACCATTCAGTCGAGTAGCGGTAGATTTGGTAGGACCAATTATTCCTGCATCAAATAGAGGGAATCGCTACATGCTTACTGTGGTAGATTACTGCACACGGTACCCGGAAGCTGTAGCCTTGAAAAACATAGAAACCGCGACAGTTGCGGAAGGCCTCGTCGACATTTTCAGTAGGACGGGGATACCAAAAGAGATATTAAGTGACAGAGGTACACAGTTCACCTCAGATTTGATGAAAGAAGTCTGTAGACTACTGTCTGTGAAACAACTTACCACAAGTCCATATCACCCTCAGTGTAATGGGCTGGTGGAGAAGTTTAATGGCACTCTCAAAGGGATGCTTAAGAGATTGGCTACAGAGAGACCGTCAGATTGGGATCGATATCTCAATGCCGCCCTGTTTGCCTACCGTGAAGCACCACAGGAGTCCTTGGGCTTCTCCCCTTTTGAATTGTTGTTCGGTCGCCCAGTACGAGGCCCGATGACAATTCTCAGAGAGTTGTGGACGGAGTCTATTGAGGACGAAGAGGTAAAGACAACATACCAATATGTTGTAGACCTAAAAGAAAAACTTGAGACTACTATCCATATGGCCCATGAAAATTTAAAGAGGGCCTCAAAACGGCATAAGGCATATTTCGATAGAAAAGCCAAGATGCGCAACTTCAAAGAAGGTGACAAAGTGTTGTTGTTGCTCCCGACAAAGCACAACAAACTTGAATTGAAATGGCAAGGTCCATTTGAAGTTCAACGTGTAGTTGGACATAATAATTATGTAATACAGGCTGGTACTTCAAAGAAAACGTACCACGCAAATTTATTGAAACGGTACCATGACCGGAGCACTGCGGACATAAACGGAAGTGGAATTCTTCAATGTGCCGTGGCAGCTGTTATTGACGATGAAGATTACAATGGTAAATATCCAGTTGTTTACCTCAATAGGAAACTGTTACCGAGAGAACAACGGTATTCAGTGGTTGAAAAGAGTGTTTAGCTCTTGTGTGGGCTGTCAGAAGTTTGAACAGCTTTCTTATGGGCAGAGAATTCATTGTGGAGACTGACCACGCTCCTTTGTTGTATCTCAACAAAGCCAAGTCAGAAAATGGTCGTCTGATGAGATGGTCACTGTTGCTCCACCAGTATCGTTTTCGGTTGATGTCTGTGAAAGGTTCGGACAATCATGGTCCAGACTTTTTGTCTCGGCTGCCTTAGTGGTCAGGCATTTCTTAGTTTTGATCAAAAATTTGGGATTTTTGTCCTCCAGTGGGGAGTGATGTAAAGAAATGCCTTCTAGGTAACAAAGGGAGATAGTTGTCCTACCCACCAAGGTCTCGGGTAGAATCAAACCCATATAATTAAATGATTTATGAGTGTAGGATGGGTGTTGGAATAGGGACCCCCTTGTATTCGCCGTGGGTGGTGTAGACTATGAAGGCAATGAAAGAACGGAGGGTTATCATGTTCCATCAGTGTTAAGACACCCTCATCAATCTTATGCATCAACCGAGATACTTTGAGATACCGTTAGATACCCTGTCCTATGTTTCGGCTTGGGTCGATGTTCAACTGGCAGTCTGCGATTTGAGGTCGAAGAAGAACGACCTGTACAGCCTGTGTGTTTGCTGGAATTCTGTTTGGCTATGTTGAAGCCACAGTGAAAAGGGCCCAAAGTGGCCAGTATTTTATGTCGCACCCGAATATGGGCTCTCAGGCGATATGTGTTGGGCCTGTGTGTTGGCCAGCATTGTGTTTTAGGCTGTGTTGTAGCCGAAGTGGGCCTAATATGGCCAGCATTTTGTATATCGTACCCGGTTATGGGCTCTAAGCGATATTGTGTTTTTGTAATTTGTGCTCGGTGAGATTATATAAATTTATAATATTGTTTTGATGTGCTGAGTAATCATCAAGTGATTAAGTGATTAATATCGTAAAATTATTTCACTTATCTTAAAGTTTAGAATAATATAAAGTTTTAATGTTTTATTGAATAATTAATTCAATGAGTTAAATGTGTTAAAATTGAGACGGTGACCTTAGTTAAATGAATTATTTTTAAGTAAATACTAATTGATCACTTACGCTATCATTGTGTCTATGTTAATTTCATTTTTACTAATATATCTATATCTATCTTCTAATATAGTGAAGAGCTGACGGGGCTAGGACATAGCGCCCGGTAAATGCGTTTGCATCTTTGAACTTTGTAATTTTGACGGGGCAAGGACATCGCGCCCGGTAAACGTGTTTTGAACCCTTTTGAACAATATAATTTTTGAGAAATATGAACAAAATACAATGTAATGTTTGTAAAGATGAGGAAGTAACACTCGATCTATGTGTTTTATTTTGGAACAATTTTGGATTTGAACAGGCTGGAACACCGCACCCTGTGTGAACAATTTTGTAATTAATTTTATTCTCCTTTCGGAATATGAACAGTTTATTTTGACCCTATCTGTAATTAATAATTTCATTATTAGTGGGAATTAATGAAACGGTTGGAACCTGGGTGAAGTATAGTTTATTTTGGTTAAAACTTACATGAATTTTATATTGCATTACTACTTTTTACTTGTATGTACTTTTGATTTTTCCTGTCAATATATGCAATGTTATTCTGTTTTGCTCAATAACTATGAGCTGTTCCCCTTTCTTTTACTTTAAATAAATAATTATGGCTCTCTTGTCAGATACGGTGTTCTGTTGGTGATTGTAACGTCCACGTCTACCTCTCCACACTTTAAGGTCATAAGCGGCCTTCGCATCCATTGCGAGTTGCGAACGCACCTTGTGACCGAATGTAAGCTTCAATTGAATATATTATACGAAAACAGATAATGTGGACGAAACAACGTCACTACAACAATATCTCATTCTTCTGTAGTGTTTCATTCATCCTGTTTTGTTGATAAAGAGGAAACCCGAAACGTCCATATATTTATCTGTTTTCGTATATTCAATTGAAGCTTACATTCAATTTCACATTGTTAAATGTGACCAATCGTCTCAAAACGGTACTGTGTCGGAACGAGGAATTTAATGTTAAACTGGTCAAAAATATAAATTGTTGGCATTAGCACCTTAAAATATGGTATCCATTCTCCTCAATAAATAGTATAAACTCAACACGTCCAATATTTCTGGTTATAAATTCAATCGTCAACATCTGAACTAACCCGACTGAATACCGCTTTGAGGCGAAGAGTCAAATGATATACAAGAAATGTTTAAAATACGTCACTTTACCGTTGGATTGCTATATTGTGTTGTATCGTACCTGGCATCGTAATCACGCCTGACTGCACGCTAATGCCTTCACTCAATAAGATGGCGACGTAAAAAAACATCTTTATCGTATAGAGTTCGTTAGACTGAAGGATGCATCACGCACGCGCCATGAGAAAAGATCGTGGAATTGTGCCAAGCATAGAGCAAAGTGGTGTTCGTGTGTTTGGGTTAAGGGGGGGGGGGGGGGGGGTAAGTGGGAGGGGGGGGGGGGGGTTAGGATTATGATATTTACTTATTTCTCTCTATTTTATAAAAAATCATAAATTTTCTAGGACACTGGTTAATATTGAATAATTTATTTAGTCAGAAATATGAAAAATATGCAATTTAATTTTAGTTTACGAAGAAGAATTGTAGGGCGATGTGGTCTAGTGGTATGCCATTCGCCTTCCAATCGAAGGGTCTTGTGTTCGATTCCCCCCTTTGAGCCTCAGGAAAAGGCTCATTACTCATATTATTCTCTTACAGTACTCAGATGTAAAATGAGTACCTGGCCGTTAACAGCGTTGTCTTTTACAATATCGCTTAAAATCCGGCATGTCTCGTCTTACAGGTAAATTGTTGCTGTTGGATTGGGACCCCTTTGAGCACTTTTTGTGGAGATTGCCCTATAAAATAAAAGCTCAAGGTTAAATTCTTAATAAGCTGAAATGTAAAATTTAACCCAGGGCCTCAAACCGGGTATTATGTCGGGTTGAGCTCGGTGCTGGAATTTGACTTGAAAGACAAATTGGTCAGTGCATGACATAATCAGTCGGAAGGTGAAAACTTTTGAATTTGCATTTTTTGCAATTTCTGAGAGAATATTTTCACCTGAGTATTTAATCTTTATTTGAAGTAACTCGGGTGATTTTTCATGAAGTTACGGTCAGATGTGTGGGAAAGGTATCCAACAACTTTTCTCAAATTTCATACTTTTTCAGATTAACTAGCTGTAAAAGAAATATCTGAATCTAGAAGTGAAATTAAGCTTTGATATTTCTCGAAGATGTCAAAAAAGGGTTGATTTAATCATTTATGACAAGAATTAATTTTTGATAGAATTTGACCTTCTAACTAAACTTGGCAATATATCAATTAAAACCTTTTCACCATCCGACTGATTATGTCATTCACTGTGACAAATATGGAATTTAGGGTTATTATCTAAAGGTTTTGGTGGGGTATAAATACGATTTCAACAGTGTACGTATAACTCAAACATTTCTTATCGTTTGAAGTCTTTGGGGTCCGAGACGTTTTGAATATGATGCAGTTTAGATCATTTACATTAAAAAAAAAAAACACCCTAAGTTCAAGAATCTTATATTATTCTCTCTAGCTCTCTCTTTCTCAATGTCTCTCTCTCTATGACTCTCTCCCTCTCCCGTTTTATAAATCTCCCTCTCCCTCTATCTATCTATCTATCTATCCATCTATCTTTCTATCTATCTGTCTATGTATCTTTCGATCTATCTATATATCTATCGATCTATCTTTCTCTCTTTCTGACTCTCTCTCTCTCTCTCTCTCTCTCTCTCTCTCTCTCTCTCTCTCTCTCTCTCTTTCTTTCTCTCTTTCTAATCTCTCTTCTTCTCCCACCCTTTCCTTCTCATTACCTTTTACGCCCTAAGGCATAATTCTCAATTTTGTTCAAAAAGTTTTCAAACAACGTAATTCCTCCTATCTAAGCTGGACTGTGCTGCGAAGAGTATCAAAATTCCTTGTGGGCGACATAATAATATTTTGAGCATTTGAAAGGAAACCTTAAAAAAATCGACATTCATCACTGTACTGTAATTGAATCAAAATTCCACTCACATTGGACATCATTCATAATAAGATTATAAGGGATTTCCGACAACCGGGAATTAAACGGAAACTACTATATTATCAGAATTCCTCTAATATCGTATTGCGTCGTGCACTAGCTAGTGGTCAATCGTTTTTAGCTTTCAATAGGACACCGTCATATTAAAATAAAGTCAAATTTTAGTGTAACTGAACCCAGGATCCACTCTATTCAGAAATTATACATTGTAATAATAATGATAATAATAATAATAATAATAATAATAATAATAATAATAATAATAATAATAATAATAATAATAATAATAATAATAATAATAATAATAATAATAATAATAATAATAAATAATAATAAGAAGAATAATAATGAATAAAAATAATAATAAATGATAATAATAATAATAACAAAAATAATAATAATAATGATAATAATAATAAATAATAATAATGATAATAATAATAATAAATAATAATAATAATAATAATAATAATAACAATAATAATAGTAATAATAAATAATAATAATAATAATAATAATAATAATAATAATAATAATAATAATGATAAATAATAATAATAATAATAATATATAATAATATAATAATAATAATAATAATAATAATAATAATAATAATAATAATAATAATAATAATGATGATGATGATAATAATAATAATAATAGTTGAGCTTTTTATATAGGGCAATATCCACTAAATCTGCTCAAAGCGCTTAACAAGGGGTCCCTGACCAACAACAACATGTAACATGTAGAACGAGGCGACATGACGCCTGTTAGGCGATGCATATTACAATTTTTTTCCGACGTACACAACGCTGTTAAAGGCCAGCCACTCATTTTACACGAGAGAATGTGAATAAAGAGCGTATTCCAATGACTCAACTATGCGCCGAGCGATTATTGAACTCTGGACCTTCGGATCAAGAAAGCGTGTGGTTATACCACAAGGCCACATAGCCACACATAGTAATATTATAAGGCATTTCCGATGTCGGGCCACTCAATCGTAATATACTGTATGATAATTCCTCTAACTTTCATATTATGTCGTATTACTGAAGGGTAAGCCTTTAGGGCTTTATATTGGAAACCATAATAAGCCCAAAATCCAACTGTGATTGAACCAAAAATCCATTTTAATTGGACTTAATACCTACCTACATAAAAAAGAAACGGGAATTTCCAACAGACTTCACAATAATCTTATTTTTAAAAAAAAACCTTCAAAAGATTACTCGTCTTGTCACACAATCAAGAAAAGTTAATCATGGTCAGTGACCTAATAGGTGACAGTTATCGTGAAAAAAAATTCCGATCGTAATGTTATGTCCTTGAGTAAAGCACTTTTAAACCTGGTACCTCCCAAAGTCCCAGGCTTGAGAATTTTTGTAAAGATGAGGGCTATGTAAATCGATAGATTGTTGAAGGACGAGTTTTCTGGCCAAATTTTAAATACTTGTCTATTAAGAGTATGGCAGTTAACGGGTTACCCCCCCCCCTCCCCCCCCCCCCCCCCCCCCCCAAAAAAAAAACAAAACAAAAAAAAAAAAACAACAAAAAAAACAAACAAAAAAAAAACAAAACAAAAGAAAACAAAACAAAAAGAAAACAAATAAAAAGAACAAAAAACATTAAAAAACAAAAAAAACAAAAAACAAATCTAGAAAAAAACACACACCCCCCCCCCCCCTCCCCACAAAAGAAATCATTAAAACAAAAACCCAAAAACCAAAAACAAAATAAAAGCAAAAAAAAAGAAAGAAACGAAACAAAACGGAACAATCTGAATAGACATGCAAGATGACAGATGTCTATAATTATTTACCTCCACGATCAAATAGAATTTCTTTCTTTACGAGGCGATTATCAGACATTTTATTTTATAACTCTTTAACGGCCGTGATGAATTTCATTTCAATCGTGACAGTTTGCAAATATTATTCATTTTATCGTTATCTTTATTTGAAGGAGGAGTTTTCTGACAGTGCAGTGAGGTTCGTTTCTAAAAATGTGACCTAATTCCTCAGAACGGTTAAAGTCGGGATCAACCAGGTCCCGGAAAGGGAATTTGGAGTTAAAATCATCAGAAATATGAAATTTCAGTCAATTCAATGGCAGCTCTCTGTCTCTAACGGACATCCATAGGAGCATCCATTTTTATCTGCCATAATTTATTTATTCAAAATTTAACGGAATTAAAAAATTTCCAAAATTTACCTATCGATATAAATTTATAATCAATAATATGATATAGATATATTATGCGTCATATGGAAAAAAATGAACTCAGTAGGAGATTTATTTTGTCCAATTTCTTTTTGACTCAGCCTCGTATTTAATTGAAATATGTTTTTTTCCTCGTCATGCCCCGTCCTTCATGTTAAGAGTCGTTGTTGGGGATCCTTCTGCATAACGCTTTGAGCACATTTAGTGGCTATTGCTCTTGTGTGACTTTGTGGTCTAGTGGTATGACACTCGCTTTCGGATCGGAAGGTCCTGGTTTCGAGCCTCGAGCTCGGCGCATAGTTGATTCCTTGGAAAAGGCTCTTTACTCACATTTTCTCACCGTACTCAGGTGTAAAATGAGTACCTGGCCGTTAAACAGCGATGTCTTTGTCCGAAAAATTGTAATATCGCCTAACAGGCATCATGTCCCGTCCTACATGTTATATGTTGCTGTTGACCAGGGACCCCTTGTAAAGCGCTTTTAGCACATTTAGTGGCTATTGCCTATGTTGTATTTGTCTTGGTAAGAAGCTTCATAAGCTTGGCCATCGCGCATAGTTATTACGGAACTCTAACACACAATGTTGTCTCCATGACGTTTAAAAAGTACGGTTAAACAGTGTTCAGTGGAAAATTTCATAAACGCCGGATGGCCACAAAAACTTACAAGACCTGTAAGCGCTTTGAGACTATGATACTATACAAATCTCAATTTAAAGAAATATAAAAGCTTAAGTTTTTAAAAAGCGAGAGCTCAAGTTTCTGAGACGAAGCTTCACAGATGTTGTTTTTTTCCCACCACAAAGATCTGTTTATTTGCCAATTTGTTTTCTAATATTTATCTCCCTCTTTCTTTTCAGGACAATTGCATTGGATTTTATGGAGATCTGCAAGATTATTGATTGTTTAAAAGACTTAATTCGGTAAGTTAATGACATTTTGATATTTTAAGAAAAGAACTGCTTCGCATGTCCCTGATTTTAGTTCACCGCTGTGGTGAACCTGACTTGTATTCAGTATTGTACAACCGATGGGATCAGTTAGTTGTTTCCTTGATCACTACTAAAGACAACCCACCAGGCTGTGAACACACCTAAAATGATCTCAAAATACAAGTCTCATGCTCCGACAGTCGCCATCGTTAAGTGAAGCTAGGACGGTAGCCGTCAACTCATAGCCTGACGCAAAATTACGTCAAAAGACACGTCTTAGGCCACAAAAGAAAACAAATCGTGAGTTGTATTCAGTACTTCAACTAATTGAATCACTTGTTTCCTTGGGCTCTACTCACGACAACTCACTAGACGGTTCACAAAGATAGAAACTGACGTCAAACTGTGGGCTCTATTGTGTACATGGCTATAAGTTGAACGTTATGTTAGGACCTTCAAGGACTGCATTTTGAGTCATTATTTGTTTTGTGAGTTGTCTTAGTAGGCTCAATGGAAACAAGTATTCATTGGTTGAATATTGATACAACTCACGATTTGTTTGTTTTTGAGCAAAATAGATTTTTTTACGTCATTTTTTGGTCAGTGTCAGGCCTAACTTACGAAGGACGTATGCTGACTGCGTCATTTTTAGCTTTGGCAGCGGGTGAATGTTGCTACGAGGAAAAAGTGATCCCATTGGTTGAACTATTGAGTACAACTCACGATTTGTTTTCTTTTGCGGCCAATGACTTGTCTTTTGACGTAATGTTTTGGTCAGTGTTATATAGCCTGATACTAGGACCGACTAGGACTTATCTGTTGACGTAATTTGTTAGGTTAGGGCACCGCTTAGTGGTGATCGTTAGAAGCACTCAAGGAAAGGAGTGATTCCATTGGTTGACCTATTGAATACAACTCACGATTTGTTTTCTTTTTTTGCCAAAAACTTGTCTTTTAAGGTCATTTTTTTGGTTGGTATCAGCTATAAGTTTGGCATTTTGCGTTCACTGATAGCCGAAATGGATAGGAGGTTTTGTCGATCTACTCCAAACGGCAACTTTCTTTGAAGGCAAATTCATAGAAATGGAAACCAAAGCAACGATTTTAAATTCCTACAGTTGTCTGAACAAGGTTGTTCAACAATCATGTAACTTTTTGATCACATTTTGAACCCTTGTTTGTTTGCACAATATGCAGAACCCCCCCCCCCCTCCCCCCAATCCCAACCCCCAAAGAAAAGCATAAAATTATCTTCTAAGAGCTACGCTGTTTTAAAAAGATATGTTTATGAAAATATTTATTCAGCTTTCGTAATTTGTTTTATTATCATAAAGCGTCGGATATGGAATTGTCTATTTGTCAATTATTTGTTTATTATTTTCTTCGAACGATGTTTGACTCCACTTGCGACAGTTTCGATCCATTTCTGTGCCAATGTTATATTTTGTTAGTCGTTTTTGTGCCAATGTCAACATAAAACTGGTGATTCGTTTGATCTTTTAGCAATTTTGACCCACCGTCGTAGAGCACGCTCTTGTCGGGATGAACTAATTACTGGAAATTGGATCTCTACCGACGTGTACATATAATATGCAGGTCTGACATTCGAAACCACCTTTGGGCCTAGTTTAATATTGTTGTAATGAACAATATTTTGCGTCATTTATTGAGATTTCCACCACAACAATGAGCCCATAAGGAATTGGGTCAGACTTGCACGTCGATCTCTATCCACAATAAATATGAAACGTTGGGTTATTTCTAATAGTTATGGGAAAAGTAGCTACAATTTCTTATATTGCAAAAATATCAAAGATCGTATTTTTTTCGTTTGATTTTAAATTCAGCTTTTTTTTTTTGGTAGTCCTATCGATTCGATTTGTTCAAAATTCTTTGGCTACAAAAGCAAAAAGGGCTTTCCTCCATGTTTCTACTACTATTTTATGTTTATAAAAAAAAACCAATATCTTCTATGGCTTAAAGGCAGATACCGTATAAGTAAAGAATGACGTCACAAAGCACTTTTGTAATTGGATTTAGACCGCCAGTTTGCACTAAATTGTCTAAATCAGACCTTGAACGTGTAGGGGTACACAGTTTTGTGTGTTATTACGCTTGATCTGGCTTGTATAACTGGTGAGTGGTTTTCTTAAACGAATATCATCTATGTGAAGATGTAGAAATAATTTAATGCGGGTGGTTGGATGGGAGCATCACCCTTGAATCATATACCTATGATGTTCGCATGGGTGTACGATCCGATAGTGATGTCGTTTCTTCTTCTCTTTACTAGCCTATCCTGCTTCTTTGGTTTGTGATTGTATTTTGACAGGGGATATTTTTTTTCTGTAAATCTTCTGCCTGTTTGTTCTTGGTTATTTATAATTTAGCTTATGATATCTTTAGGTTATGATTTTGATTTACATTTGTACTATTTTTGTTAGATTGCTTTTTTTTTGTTTTTTTTTTTTTGTTTCAGCGGTCTCTCATATAACCTCAATTGTGTTGGAAGAGACCTAAAGCAACAAACAAAGAAATAATTTAATGTACATGAGGGCACAATTATGAAATACCTACGTAAACTATACAATGGTGAGTGATTAATAAGAAATCCTTTTTTATCCAGGATAGTAAATGCATTAACACTCTCAGGCAATATATTAGAATCGGTAGAATCTCCAGAGAGATTAAGAGGCTTTCAAACACCTAGGGTATTGTCCGTGAGCCAAACAGGATAAGCATTTTTCTATTCAAGTCACTAGATATATAACAAAAAGATGCTGCAGTTCTCTCTGAATGATAACAATGTCACCTACTCAAAGCCAAAATACAGCTGCACGTCTTGTTCTCAAATAAACTAAATTTAACTCTGCAAGGAGAAAGATTTTTATATCTAGAAAAAAAAAAGGGAAAAATTCTCAGAAAATCAAAAGTGTAAAAACATTGTTTTCCTGATAATATTAGCCCCAAATTTAATCTTCGACACCTGATCCACCCCTACATAACACCGTTCTGGAACGGTGAGTTACACAATATTATATAGCCTATATCACAAGTGCCTTAAGACAGACTTTGATATCGTAAATGAATTGGCAAAAACCAACTAGTCGATAGGCCGGTGTTCTGTAACGCCGGAGACACTGGAGTCAATATTATCTCCGCAAATATGACACCGTGGATGTGTTTGCTGACGGGGAAATAAATACTTCTAGACAGAAATAGGTAGTAGGAATAAGTAATGGGAATAAGTGGACGTGGTCTGGTGGGATGAGAAATTATAGCTTTGTTGATGAAAAAATAGCCCTCTCGGGTTTTAAAAAAAATTCTTGTATAAATTCAATGTGACCCACGGGCTCAAAATGGCTATAATATTTTGTCGTTGTGGTTTTGATATGAGTAATTGAAATTATAGATTATATACACACGTTCAAAAAGTTTTGGTTAAATAGAAATATTTCATTTAGGAAAAATGAATACATTTTCCGAAAGAGCACATAGTCAAAGAAAAGTATGGTTTTGATTATTATATCTTTAAATTTACGAAACGTCGTTGTTTGTTTTGTGTCGTTCCCTTATTTATGAATCACATTTACTCACTTTATTCCCTTTATCTTTCTCTCCATTAAAATGAATTAACTCTGCAAGACCCCTGTCAAACAAGAAGAAAGCTTTAAATAATATCTAGTAAAAGAGAAAGTGAACACAAAATAAAATGGCCCTTATCGGTGTCTAGAAGAGAAATTTCACATAGTAAAAACAATCCCAACACGCCACACTAAACAGAAAGAAAGAACTTTTCAATACATGCCCCTACAGAAGGAAATTCTTACTATCCGCAAGCCATTACACAATCCATTGAAACGTATTATGTAAGTGAATGGATTAGCAAGAACAAATAGCCCGTTTTCCGGTCTCCGGTATCTCCGAAGATAATTCTCAGACAACACAGTCAATATTGTCTAGGCAAATATAGACACCGTGGATGTGTTTGTTGAGAAATACTTGTCTAGGAATCTAGACAGACATAGCTAGCAAGAGTAACCAGTGGCGGGGTGAAAATAAATAGCTTCGTTGATGAAAAAAAATGAGTATTCTCAGGTCCTTTTTTTTTTCTTGTATAAATTCAATGTGACCCACGGGCTCAAAATGGCTATAATATTTTGTCGTTGTGGTTTTGATATGAGTAATTGAAATTATAGATTATATACACACGTTCATGAAGTTTTGGTTAAATGGAAATATTTCATTTAGGAAAAACGAATACATTTTCCTAAAGAGCACATAGTAAAAAGAAAATCATAGTTTTGATTATTATATCTTTAAATTTACAATTCGACACCTGATCCCCCCGATAAGTTCAGAAACGGTGGCTTACACAATATTATATTTGGCACATGTGCCATAAAATAGACTTTGATTTAGTAAATGAATTAGCAAGAACAACTAGCCGTATCCGGTATCACAGAAGAGAATTCTCAGACACCGCAGTCAATATTATCTTAGCAAATATGACACCGTGGATGTGGTTGTTGAAAAATACTTGTCTAGGAATCAAGACAGACATAGGTAGTAATGGGAATAAGTGGACATGGACTGTTGGGATGAAATATAGCTTCGTTGATGAAAAAATAGCTTTCTCGGGTTTTTTTCTTGTATAAGTTCAATGTGACCCACGGGCTCAAAATCATTATAACCTTATGTTGATGTAGTTTTGAAATAAGTAACTGAATTTATAGATTATAGCCAATGTTCATGAGGTTTTGGTTAAGTAGAAATACATTTCCCAAAGGCGCACATAGTAAAAAGAAAATCATAATTTTGATTGTTATATCTTTCACTTTACTATTCCACACCTGATTTCCCCCCCCCCCCCCCCCCCCCCCCCGATACGTTCAGAAACGGTGGCTTACACAATTTTATATTTGTCACATGTGCCATAAAATAGACTTTATTATAGTAAATGGCTTAGCTAGAACAACTAGCCGGTATTCCGGTATCCGGTATCATCGGAGAGACTTGTGCCATAAAATAGACGTTGATATAGTAAATGAATTAGCAAGAACAGCTAACCGGTATTCCGGTTTCCTGTATCACCCAAAATTATTAATTTCACAAGTGCCATAAAATAGACTTTGATTTAGTAAATGAATTAGCAAGAACAACTAGCCGGTATTCCGGTATCCGGTATCACCGGAGTGAATTCTCAGACACCGGAGTCAAAATTATCTTCGCAACTTAATATGACACCGTGGAAGTGTTTGATGGAAACAAATACTTTTCAAGGAATCGAGACAGAAATAGGTAGTAGGAGTAACACGAGATAGGAAAGTGCCAGAACACAATAGAGAATAAAAATTTTCGCGGCGGTGATGGGGGTTTGAACCTGCGACTTACTGGTACGACAACTCCGCCTGGTCGGGGAGAGCGTGACTCTACCGTATGAGCTCACTTTTCTGTTTTAAGAGTAACCAATGAGAACTAAGTGGACGTAGTCTGATGGGATGAATAATAGCTTCGTTGATGAAAAATTAGTCCTCTCGAGTTTTATATAACTTTTGTACATATATGATTTAAAACCACGCGTTTAGATAAAGTACTCACAACATTCGCCAGCCTTATAGTACCTTATATAAAGTACCAACACACAACACAAACATTAAATGACTATAGATAGAACGAAGTTGACGTCACTCGGGTCTTTTTGCCATCCACGTTTATGAGTAATTCTCACTTAACTATAGTATTATCCAGTCTATAATAGTTCAAGGTTACACATTGTTTTGTGTGTTGGTCCGTTATACTCCTGGATGACAATGTTGTGAGCTTCTTAGCCAAGCGCATACTATATATAGTCTGAGTCTGATTTATAAAATTAAATAAGAACTAATCCTTAAAATGGCTGTCTCAAAAAAATAAAAACAACAACAAAGGTCTGAGTGACGTCAAATTCGTTTCATCTGTACTCACGGAATGTAACTCTGACGATGTTGACCTCACTTAACTCTTTGTTATTGATTTTAGACCGCAATTTGGATGATTCGTTCTCACTAAAATCAATCAATCAGACTATAAACGTGAAAGGTCACGCCGGGTTTTTTTTTGGTGCTGTTGGTTTGCTTAATTAGGCTGGTGGATAGTGTGAGTATTTTATCTGAACGCATGGCATCAATTTTCAAACAGTGATTTCTTCTATTGGTTGAATCGTCGCCATCGTAAAGTTATGGCCTGACACTGACCAAAAAATAACGTCAAAATGCCAGTCTTTTGCCACAAAAGAAAACAAATCGTGAGTTGCATTCAATAGTTCAACCAATGAAATAACTTGTTTCCATGAGCTCTACTAACGACAACTCACAAAAACCAAATAATGACGTCAAACTGCCTGTCCTTTTGGATTTCAGTATCAGGCTCTAACATAATGATGGCTACGGCCTGACACGGAAACCCAAAAAGACTGGCATTTTGACGTCATTATTTGGTTTTTGCACCGCCTAGTGAAACAAGTGATCCCATTGGTTGAACTATTGAATACACCTCACGATTTGGTTTCTTTTATGGCCAAAGACTGGCATTTTGACGTTATTTTTTTGGTCAATGTGAGGCTTTATATAAGGTTGAATACATAGCCAGCATCTTTGCTACTTGCATATCACCCGAAGCAATCAGACCGACAGGGAATTATGTTGGCTATTGTATTTGAAAGGACTTCTTTGTATTTATCTGAAAGTGCATTTAACTTTATGACAAACCATCAATCTGAAATTCTCTCTCAGTCTTTACCAGAAAATTTGTGACAACCATCAATCTGATATTCTCTTTCAGTCTTTACCACAAACGCTCAAACTATTTGAGTGCTTTAAATCTAGACTAAAGACAGAATATTTCAGATTAACTTTTCCTTAATATTTCAAAATCACTTTCGTCATATCCCATTCGTATCAGCATAACTCAATAAAATATAAATAAATAAAATAAAATTCCGTTTATTTTCCCATAGGGGAAAATTGTCTCAAGCGTCTATTCCAAGGAAAGATTGAAATCGCAGTAGCGGGTGATCAAACTGTGTACCTGGATCGAACTCGGTACCTATCGGGTACGAAGCAAAGACCGTACAGCTGAGCCACGCTGCGCCGGAGATAGATCATCGACATTTTTAACATTTAATTTCCTTATATTTCTCATATGAACTATGCGTAAAGCGCAGTTGACCAAGGTAGGGGGAGATCTGCTCAATACATTGTATTAGACCTATATATTTATTTCATATCGAATAGAATGAATGCAGTTGACATAATTCAGCTCGTTTTCTATTCTTTTTATTTGTGCGGCTTGGTCTTGTGGTATGACACTCGCCCTGGGTTCGAGCCTTGCTCGGCGCACAGTTGAGTCTTTGGAAAAGGCTCTTTACTCTCATTCTCTCACCGTACTCAGGTGTAAAATTAGTGCCTGGCTGTTAACAGCGTTGGCTCTGGTGGAAAAAAAATTGTAATATCGTTTCACAGGCTTCATGTCTCTTCCTACACGATAAGTATTGCTGTTAGTCAGGGACTCCTTGTAAAGCGTTTTGAGCACGTTTAGTGAATACTTTGAGCTATATAAAATGTCATGGGGGGGGGGGGGAGGGGGGGGGGGCGCATTTAGACAACCAGAGAGAATATCAGTTTTAAACACATCTCTTAAACAGACGGCAGACACCCTAAGGTTGCAACCTTAAAGTTCCTGGTTACTGCTGATCCTGCGGTTGTAGAACTGGCAGCGTTTTACTCAGCATACCATTAACAGTTTTGTCTGATCAATGAATGGAATGCGACCTTAGCCTTCCTTAATTCGCTATGAATGTGACCCATGTGGCTTTCATAAGACAACAAACAGAAGGGTTACGCTACAGTTATGATATGCTCGGATACTTGGTAGTTCAAAAACACATCAAGAAAAGATTCTTTTATAATAATAATAATAATAATAATAATAATAATAATAATAATAATAATAATAATAATAATAATAATAATAATAATAATAATAATAATAATATATCATTATACTTGTTGAGCGTTCTTCCACATCACAAGGAAGTGCTCAGAGCACTTTACATGGGCATCAACAATTCAATTTGCAAAATAACAAAGCCTTAAGATGATTTTTAAACATATATTCCTATGAAGAATGCCGGGTTTCTTTTGGAAGTTTGTTCCAGAGTGTTGGGATGTTTCTAAAAAAGGATCGTCCATCCTCCACTAGCGTTCTTTCCTTGAGTGACAAACAATTTACTCAAAAAATTGTAGTATCTCTTAACAGGCGTTTTGACTCGTGTCTCGTGCAACATGTTAAGCTGTTGGCCACGGCTTCCTTTTGTATAGTGGTAGTGGTAGAAGTAGTAGTAGTAGTAGTAGTAGTAGTAGTAGTAGTAGTAGTAGTAGTAGTAGTAGTAGTAGTAGTAGTAGTAGTAGCAGTAGCAGCAGCAACAGCAGCAGCAGTAGCAGTAGCAGTAGTAGTAAGCTTCGCAGTCCGAATGGCGCTTGCTGAGAATTGTGTGATTCAGTCATGGTCGATAAGTATAGCTGCTCTCTCCACCCATGTTGTTAATTGTTCCTGGACCAGAGTTTTGAGGCTGTCAAGATCTTGTTGTGACTTTAGTACTGCAGTATTTCTTAGTTCTTCAGGGATTAATTCGGCCTCATCTGAATCCAAAAAATATCTGATATACTTTTGTTGACTCATTTAAATTTGATTTATTTTGCCATTTACCTAAATCTGAATGATTTGTGCCAAATATTTTTACGTGAATCATCCCGCTGATAAGGATAATGACAATATTATTTGACTTCGAACATTTAGATTTCATTCAAAAAGAATGAACATTTTCTGTTTATTGTGTCTCCTGTGTCCAAATTGTCAATAAAATGATCCCTATTGTACTTCACGTGGGATCCATGGGTGTTTTAAGGTCTTGGGGAAAAGTACTTTTGTTTAGACTTCTATTTTGTCCTGTACAAAAGAGGAGCAATCCAGTAGTAATATCCTACAGGAGTGATAACAAAGTAACACATTTATGAGCAGGCACTGGTGTAAGATTAACTCTTTCCTTACCAGACATTTTCAGGATTTTCCCCAAAACTTCACAACCAACAAACACAAAAATATATTTTCATCACTCAAAAACAATAGCTGTAAAGTTCTTCCGATGCATAACTTCTTTAGCAAAACATCTAGATACTCTACAGCACACTGTTCATGTTCTCTAAATGTTATGATGTACAAAAGAAATTTGAATAAGAAAAATGTTGGTTGTATCGTAACGAATGTGACGATTTTCCTATAGTTGGTAAGGAGGGGGTTAGTACCTGGAAAAGGGTATATTATGAAACAGTACCATGCAAGGCAAGAGTGCTGAAAAAGTGTGAAGGAAGCATGCCAGACACACCATTTCAGAAGCCATGACAACTACGGTTTCATTTCCTGTCGTCGGTTTGATGGCGTGCTGCTGTCGTCTAATTGGACTTATTGATGTACACGCTGTCTGTCATGAAGGGTTTATCAAAAAAAATTAACTGTGCTTGTCAACTTGGTTAATCTTTGTTTGTTTATGATTTATTCGAAAACGGTTTGAGCCTCGTCCAACTGTTCTCCTTTCTAACGCATTCAACACGTGACTTATTATCCCATCTAAGATAAGACTTTTCTTGCTGAAAGAAAACACTTCGTATGTTTACCTAGATGATAAAATGCTGAAACGTCTTGGTAGCTCAGATAGATGCACTGCCAAATAATTGTGTTGAAATTGGCTGATGCTATGTTTAGCAAAACAGACGAGAATGTTTTGCCGTGGTATAACATGAGAGTCTTGTCAGTTTAGCCATTTTCTTAGCATATATGTCTGGTTTATAATGCTTTTACCGGCATATTTAGAAAAAGGATATAGTCAAACATGTTATAATGGATTGAATCAAAATCTAATAAACAATTAGAGGGCAAAATTCCCAAATTAGTGTATAGGCTAGATCTGCCTCCTATCTCGAATTGAACTCTCTCCTTACCGACCATTTCCCGGATTCTCCCCAAAACTTCACACCCAACCTATACAAAAATATATTTATTTCACTCAAACACAAAATCTGTTAGGTCTTGCTATTCATATTTTTTCTCTGCTAAACGAGCTCTTCAACACCGTGTTAATATTCTTTAACTATAGCAAACGCTTTTGTTCAAATAAATATTATGAGGTACAAAAGAAATTTGAATGACAAAAACGTTGGCTGCATCGTAACGAATGTGACGATTTTCCTATGGGTGGTAAGGAGGGGGTTAAATTCTTGCATTGATGAGCTTATCACATCTGTTACTGTCTAAATTACCTTTGCCCTTTACGCCGGCTGGAGTATAATAGGCCGTCGACATTAAATCCTTTGCATCTAGTCCGGCTTGGTGCTATCTTTCTCCGCACATCTATCACTGAAAGAGCAATCACGAAAAACTTGAATCTTCCCAACTAGTTTTAAGACAGGTTTATCATCCCCTTTTGACCTGAAAAAATATATTTATGATATAAACGGCAGTATTTTTGGAAACTGTAGGTAGGTATATTTCTTTCCCTCATACCAGTAACTCAAGAATCTTTAAAAAGCTACTAACAAGAAATGAATTGAGTAGGAATGTGCCAGAAGACAATAGAGAATAAAAATTTCGCGGCGGGGGGGGGGGGGGGGGGGGGGGGGGGGGGGGCTCGAACCGGCGACCGGCAATTTCTTACTTCATTTCTTGTTGATTTTTCCTCTCTGTGTAATATTTGCTTCCTTCCAACTATGAAGTATTTGGCAAAAAGCGATACAAACATTCCAAATGATGTCCATAATAATTAACAGACATACAACAGATTTCAAATTGTGAAAAATAAGAAGTAATACAGTCAGTTAAGTCCGTATTTATTTTTTCCAAGCCGTAAGACTCATTTTTGTCTCTTCTCGTAACAGCCCACATTGCAGATAGCTTAGCGTTGACACAGCTGTGACACGAGTCTATAAAATAGAATTAACGCCGGGATTTGACGAATTCATAGATTAAAAATATAAACGGCTTATGCATGTCAGTTTGCCTTTACTTAGAATGATTTTTAAAAAAAATGTCTTATGGATATTTTTGTTGTATCAATGTTTCAAATATCGATATTGATTCCATTTTTGTTGTATCAATGTTTCAAATATCGATATTGATTCCATTTTTGTTGTATCAATGTTTCAAATATCGATATTGATTCCATTTTTGTTGTATCAATGTTTCAAATATCGATAGTGATTCCATTTTTGTTGTATCAATGTTTCAAATATCGATATTGATTCCATTTTTGTTGTATCAATGTTTCAAATATCGATCTAGATTCCATTTTTGTTGGATCAATGTTTCAAATATCGATTTAAATTCTATTTCTTTTCGTACTTTTCATGATATCCTGTTCTGTCGTAAAAAATGACAAAAGATATTCTTATATAGTCCAAAAATAACTATTTACATCAATGTATACTTTGTTTTTATTTGCATGTCTGTTAAGCCAAATTGTTAAGGACTTATTGTTGTAATGGAAAGACTCTAAAATGCATGGTAAATTACAACACATTTTAAATCAGTTTCAAACCTCGCGCGGTCCCAGGTTTAAAAGGTTTCGCCAAGATGAGGGTAATAAAAATCGATTTACAATTGAAAGACGAGTTTTCGGGCCAAATTTTTAAATATACGTGTTTTTTTATTTCAGAGTACGGCAGTTAATTATTTAACTCACTCCACCCTAACACCGACTATATCCGTAGTATGCTTTGGGTTACTTTTACCCCATGCCTATTCATTACATTTTCCTGCTACAAATTATAGGCGTACGATCAAAGCGAATGTTCTTCACTTTTACATGTTAATAGGAATTGGATAGAAATATCTATGTACATGCTCATTTTAATACATTTTTTCCAATTATGAAAAGTAGCAAAAATCTCTAGGATTGAGTGAGTTGAGTAAAAATCGTCTGTATCGTAACATTTTAGTTTATAGTACCTTGTGCGGCAATGTGATCTTTGGTAGTAGTAGTAGTAGTAGTAGTAGTAGTAGTAGTAGTAGTAGTAGTAGTCGTCGTAGCAGCAGTAGTAGTAGTAGTAGTAGTAGTAGTAGCAGTAGCGTAGTAGTAGTAGTAGTAGTAGTAGTAGTAGTAGTAGTAGTAGTAGTAGCGTATGGCTACACCTCCAAATTCATTTCGGCAACCCAGCTTCGAAAGCCTTCCTCCGCCTTAAGAACCGTTTCATATCCACCTTCAAGTTTAGTTACTGGACAGTGGAGAAAAATGTGATCGCTGGTCTCTGGAGCTGCCTGACATTTCCGTCAGGGATCACTGTTCTCCAGTTTCCATCTGCACATATTATTTGATGCAGTTCTGTCATGTCCTGTTAAGAGGCGATTTGAGGAAACCCAGTACATCTTGGCGTTGTGGAATGCAGGCATTCTTTTAGTGGGAAAGAGAAGGAAACATCATAAAAGATCCCACTAAAAGAATATTTTGGTATGACACTCGCTTTCGGATCTGTGGATCCTGGGTTCGAGCCTCGCTCAGTGAGTCCTTGGAAAAGGCTCTTTATTCACATTCTCTTACCTGTACTCAGGTGTAAAATGAGTACTTGGCTGTTGACATCGTTGTCTCTGTCGGAAAGAAAAATTGTAATATCGCCTAACAGGCGTCATTTCTCGTTCTATATTTTACATGTTGCTGTTGGTCAGAGATACCTTATAAAGAAAGTGCTTTGAGCTCTTTTAGAGGATATTGTGTCATATAAATGCTCACGTTCTAAAAAAAAATTTAAAGAAACTAGATACATTTATTAATCCAAATGAAACATAAAAACTAAGCCAAGTTTTATGTTTTTGGATTACAATGTCAACTTTCAGCTTGTAAAATCACCCCGACATCAGACTGCGTTGAGGGAGGGGGTGAATAACATGATAGTACTTCAACAATCTACCTTCCTTCCAAGTTTGAACACGTATCGTTTGTCATATCTTTTATAGGACGATATTTGTAAATAAATGTTAAAGGCCTAAACTCTTTACCTTTCGTGCCATTTTCTGTTAAACTTACCTGCGTCGAAGGTAATCCATAAGAGGAATTCTTTTCTTTAGGGTTTATTCCAAGGTTAGACTCGAATAACCTCGGCGTCCACCGAAGTGTAGCGTCGCAAAGTGGGCTAGGGTTAGGTGATTCGCTCAGATTCACACACAGCATGGCGGGTAGTCAAACTCTGTACCTGTAGGGTGCAAAACAAAGACCATACCGCTGAGGCACACTGTCACATTTGTTATTTCACAAAATATTATGACGTTTTACTGGCTTGGTTTATCTGCCAAAACTCTTCTGACAAACAGAAAATCAACAAAAAGATCTTCTCGTAAAAATGATGATTTATTTCGGAGGTATGTGTGTTTGTATATATGCGTGTATGTGTGTGTGTGTATTTGTATGTGTGTGTGCGTGTATGTATATGTGTGTTTAAAATATAAAAATAATCTCGGAATAATTTATGAAGATAAACACTATAGCCAAAATAGACCTTGCTGAAGAGATGTTCTTGAGACATGGTATATCCCAGACGTTTCTTTCAAGCAAAATTATTCATCTCTCTATAACATTTAATGATTCAGTATTATCATGTTTTTTTCTTCGTCTCACTTTTGAGTACTTTCAACGTTTTCATTTTCACCCAATATGTCTTGGGTTTGGTTCGTCTTTTTATAAAATGATAGGGTTTTATGAAGATTTTATCTCCGGATCAAAGATCTATTATATATCGCTTTAAAGTTAATTTTCTTAGGCAGTTATCTTTTGTCAAACTCGTTTTGATGTTAAGCAAAAATCAAAAAACAAAAAAAACAAAAACAAACAAACAACAACAACAAAAAAAAAAAGACAACCCCCCCCAACCCCCCCCCCCCCCAAAAAAAAAAAATCAAAACAACACAAAACAAACCAACAACAGACAAAAGGAAATGCATTACAGCACCCTTGGGTTTGACATCCTAGCTCCGTAGTGGTATAAATCCAACAACTTGATCGGGTGGAAAAAAACACAAACAAAAGACGAATTTACAATTTACAAAATCCCTAGTTTAACTCCATCCTTACCAGCTACTTTTAGAAATTTCCCCCGCCCGAAAACTCACACCCACCCAACACAAAAATAGACTTTTCCTATTCAAACAAAATAGTAACAAGTAGCCTACATTCTGTAAAGAATGTTGTTCAGCAAAATGAGCTCTTCAACACAGTTTTTGGTATTTATAGCTGTAATCAAAGCATTTCTTTAACTCACTCAATCCTAGAGATTTTTGCTACTTTTCAAAATTGGAAAAAATGTGTTAAAAATGAGCTTGTGCATATAGATATATTTTTATTCAACTATCACGAACATGTAAACATTAAGAATATTAGCTTTGATACTACGCCTATAATTTGTCTCAGAAAAATGTAATCAATAGCATGGGGTATAACGAAACCCCTGGCATATAGTCGGTGTTGGGATTGAGTGAGTTAGATTTTGTGATGTACAAGAGAAATCAGAATGAGAAAATTGTCGGTTTGATCGTAACGAATATGACGGTTTTCCTATGGTTGGTAAGGACAGGGTTAAGAGATTTTGCCAGGATGATCGACATTTAATTCAATCGATATTTGAAGGACGAGTTTCCCGTCAATTTTTTATTACTGTCTTTCCAGAGTACGTAAGTGAATTGCTTATAAACAAATCAGGAGACGCAATTTTTCTAGATATATTTTTATGACTTCAATTCATTATGGCGAAAAAACTTACTGTAAATGATTTCAGTGGAAACAATCTAAAGTGAGATGAGATCTGAGAAATAATGGTAGTATTAATGATAATGATGATGATGAGGAGGAGGATGATGATGATAAATAATAATGATTTATAATAATAATAGTAATAATGATTATAATGATAATAATAATAATAATAATAATAATAATAATAATAATAATAATAATAATATATAATATATAATAATAATAATAATATAATAATATATAATAATATATATGATGATGATGATGATGATGATGATGATGATGATGATGATGATGATGATGATGTGTGATGATAGATAGATATATATAATGATGTATGATGATGATGATGATGATGATGATGATGGTGATGGTGATGATGATGATGGTGGTGATGATGATGATGATGATGATGATGGTGATGGTGATGATGGTGGTGATGATATTGATGATGGTGATGATAATTATTATATAGTAATAATAACGATGCTGAGGATAACAATAATGGCCATTCATGACCACCAATTCTAAGGTTCAATGCGCCCTATTTTTGTCATATAAATAAGTACCGAAAGATTAACTGGTACTCGATACTCGTAAAAAAGATAATTGTTAAACCCTGCCCAATAAATTATCGATAAATCAAACAAAGAGACGATGTATTATTATCATTATCGCAAATACCCAAAATTTGCTCAACAACTGTTACATCTGATATGCAACGATTAAAATAAATGACATTAAAATATAATTATCATTTGTAACCCTTCATCTCAAAACGGTATTAAGTCGGGATGATTAAGATGCTGAAACTGAAATTTGTAGCCAAAAATAGCATGCTTAAGTTGAGTCTATATGCTTTATAGAGGAGAAGGAATATCATATTTTACTGTGCTAAATACCAACATGTCATATTTTTGACCAGTTTAACTATAATTTGACTTTTTTAGCATCTGGTCCTTCCCGACATGATACCGTTTTGAGACGAAAGATCACATTTCTGTGTGCTTTATATATATATTGTGACGCCATGTTCTTGTTTACAGGTCTATCAACTCAAAATGACATCGGCTCATCATTTTTTTTGTTGCAATGGGAATTCTCTCAAACAAACGAAAAGTATTGTCCGTGACAATAATAGAATTAGATCAAGCCCATAATAAATGCGTTCATTTATCAGACCTGCAAATATATAGATCGTTATGAGTATTTGTATTGTATCGTTTAAGAGTTAATAATATGTTCTAAAAACCTTAAAATGTTCTGTGTAAGTTTTATGCATAGATACAATTTATCAATTAATATAGTTAGAATACAATGTCAATTAATTAATAATATTTGAATTTTTAATGTTTGAATTAATGCATAATCCCCTCTATCTATTGATTTAACACGAACTATTGCATAGCTCCACAGCGCTTTATAGCTTTTAGATACCTTATAATACTAAATAATTAATTAACCAATATATTATAACCAATCGTATAAAACGTTATCACTAGGTCGGCGTAACCTAATGCTAACAATAACATTTTTTTAAAAGCTTGACTTATAAAATTAAAGAGATTTTCGCCTTCAAAACCAAAAAAAAAAAAAAAAAAAAAAAAAAAAAAAAAAAAAAAAAAAAAAAAGAAAAAATGACCAATAACCAAAAAAAAAAAAAAACCCAAACAAATAAAGACAATAAAAAAACCCCCAAAAAATAAAAACAAAAAAACAACAACGGACAAACAGAAAACAAAAGAAAACAAACCGTTCCCTCCAAAAATTTAGATTTTGCAAGAGTGTGGTTTCATCTCATTCACCCATAACAATTTGGGATATCAGACCTGCAAATAGGAACACTTTGCTCAAATATCATCACGACATAATGTTCAGTTCCCAGACCCAGAAAATGATGAATCACTTTGAATATAACCCCATTAAAAAATTTCAGTCTTCAAAACAGTCTGCGCTATTCTGACGTAATCTGAATAAAGAAAAAAATACATTTTTACAAATTTTGGCCAGAAAACTCGCCCTTCAAATATTGATCGATTAAAATGGCCTTCGTCTTTTCAAAAATTCTAAAACCTGGGACTTCTGGGAATTCTTCAAAGAAGTCCCAGGTTTAAGAGGTTTTTTAATTTTTACAAGATGAGGGTCGTTTTTATCGATGGACGAGTTTTCTTGCCAATTTTTTTTGAAAATGTGGTTTTTAAAAATAGATTGGTGTATTGACATTTAGTTTATGGTTAAAATGAAACGCGTTAGTCACGTGCCAAAGAACTATATTTAAATTCTACTTAATTCTTGAATATTAAAACCAACTTTGACTTTCGTTGTCAAAAAAACACGGTCTTCCTTTGAAGCCCGTTTCTGACTAAAAGCCATAAATCCTGACAATTGATGACTATATAGTCCTGGTGAGTTGTTTCGTCTGAGAGTTCTCTCCCTTGGGATGTTTATATCCAATTGATATCTGACACAAGGAATATTTGTGTGTGTGTGTGTGTGTGTGTGTGTGTGTGTGTGTGTGTGTTATCGTCTCATACTTATTGGTATTGGTCTGCCGGGGTGATTTAGATTCTGAAAATTGAAATTATTGTCAAATATTAGATGAGATTTGGGTTAAGCCTCCCCTTACCACCCGTATGACCTCAACAGAGAGAAAGTGGGGGGGGGGGGGGGGGGGCTAAAAGAAGCATCGAGAGAGTGAAAAGTGAGTTGTTGGTAGTACTTAAGGAGATAAAGAAAATCGTCACATTCGTTACGATGCAACCGACAATATTCTCATTCTGATTTCTCTTGTACATCACAAAATGTAAAGAAATGCTTTTATTAAAGCTATAAATACTAACCAATGTGTTGTAGAGCTCATTTTGCTGAACAACATTCTTTATGGAATTTACTTGTTCCTCTTTTTGTTTGAGTAAGAAAAGTTTATTTTAGTGTTGGGAGGGTGTGAAGTTTCCGGATAAAATCTAAAAATGGCTGGTAAAGAGAGAATTAAGTTGATTTGTTTTTGTTGTTGTTGTTGTTGCTGTTTTCACTGAGAAACAATAAATATGCTGTCGGCACGTGCGACAGAGTGGAGTTACATAGTTGTGATCATTTCAGTTTGACTTCCGCTTTTCGTGATCTTATAATATGTGGACATTGCATCTGATAATATTTCCATTACAACAATGAGCCCTTAACAATATGGTTTAAACAGACCTGTAAAAATGTATACGTTGATGTAAATAGATATTTTGGACTATAAGAGGTTTTCTTTTGTCATTTTTTAAACGACAGTACAAGATATGAATAGTACTAAAAGAAATGGAATCTAAATAGATATTTCAAACATTGATACGACAAAAGTATGGTTCACCTTGACATAAAAACGTTTTGAGGGTTCTGAGTCACTTGAGTACAAACCTAGTATATGAAGTGAGTAGAAAAGTGCCAGAAGACAATAGAGAATAAAAATTTTCGCGGCGGTGGTGGGGTTTGAACCTGCGACCTTATTGGTACGACAACTCCGCCTGGCAGGTGAGAGCGTGGCTCTACCGTGTGAGCTATCCACGAATACTAAAATATTCGTATCAAACTCAGGTCATTTCTAGAACTCTCTCTCTCACCCACTTTTATTCTCTATTGTCTTCTGGCACTTTTCTACTCACTTCATCTCTTGTTGTTACCAACATAAGTGCCTGCTCCACTCACTTTTCTGAATTAAAAACCTAGTATATTTATAATATGTAAAATCGGATTGAGTCCAAGTTGTTGAGCATCGTGTCTGACAAAATAGAACAAACAATAAATGAGGCGTTATTCAGATTTTGTCGGCTATGTGGTCTAGTGGTATGACACTCGCTTTCGGCTCGGAAGGTACCGGAGGTACTGGGTTCCATCCTCGCTCGGCGCATAGTTGAGTTTTTGGAAAAGGCTCTTTACTCACATCCTTTGACAGGTAACAACACTGTCCCTGTAATATTGCCTAACAGGCGACATGTCTCGTTCTACATAATACGTATTTAGGTTGGTCAGGGATCCTTTGTAAAGCGCTTTGAGCGCGTTTAGTGAATATTGCGCTATATAAAAGCTCAAGTTATATCGTACCTTCGTAAACTCACAGCCTGGCGCTGACCCAGAAAATTACTTCCCAATACATAACCACGACCACCAAAACAAAGTGAATAGTGAGATTTATCCAATAGTTTGACCAATGAAATTCTTTATCTCCGTGAGTACTACCAACAACTCACTTTTCACTTTATCAATGCTTCTTTTAGTCCCCCCCCCCCCCCCCCAACTTCCTCTCTGTTGAGGTCATATGGAACAAAATCTATTTCATACGGTTTTTGTCAGTTGTCAGGGGTCCATTTCACACCAACAATTTTAATATTTATAATAGATAGAACGAAGTTGACGTCCTTCGGGTCTTTGATATTGTCTTTTGCCATCCATGGTAATGAGTTATTCTCATTATACTGTATTAACCAGACTATAAACGCTTAAGGTTATACATAGTTTTGAGTGTTGGTCCGTTATATTTCCGGATAGCAATGTTGTGAGTTTCTTGGCCAAGCGCACAGTACCTATAGATAGAATGTACTTAACTTAGAAGCTCAAACTATATGTAACCATGAGCGTTTATAGTCTGGTTAATACAGTTTAGTGAGAATTACTCATGAAAGGGAATGGCAAAAAACAATAACGAAGACCTGAGTGACGTCATCTTCGTTCTATCTATAAGTTAACGATGCTACGACCAAGTGCACAGTATCTAAAGTTTTCAGTGCACATAGTCAAGTACGTTACTCACATCAATTGGATTCAATAATCTGATGTCACGTCGCCCAGCAACGGCGGCCATCGTGGTTCTAAACAAAGAAAACCGGTACTTTTTATTCTTCATGCTGGCTAGAACTTTTCATATGTCTTGTAATCAGAATGTGTAAACGTTAAAACATGATCAGATATATAATTTTTTTCTCTGGATTCGCTTTTAAGCCCGTCGGAGAAAGATTTCATAAGGGTGTTCGCCATTGTTCCGATAATTTAGAGCCAGTTGCTAAGTTACCATGCGTCATTACGAGGGAAGTGACGTCATGACTGTTGAAGCGTATTACCAGTAGGGCAATGATTGTAAAAAAGTGCCTTACCATAATCAGGACCAGAAATCATTTACGATCACTGTCATTAATCCGACCACTGACCGCGCTTAAATTTGCTTGTATGAAAACTCGGACCGCTAGAGCTTTCACCGCTGGATAAATTAATGCGATTTTATGTATCAAAAACATTTGTTCATATTGTTACGTTGAAAATATCAAGTGACAAATTTGGGAGCAAGGACGTGTATAGATAGTATGTGCTTGGCTAAGAAGGTCATAACATTGTCATCCGGAAGTATAACGGACCAACACACAAAACTATGTGTAACCTTAAACGTTTATAGTCTGGTTAATACAGTTTATAGTGAGAAGTGCTCATAAACGTGGATGGCCAAAAAAGAAAAAAAAACAATATTAAAGACACAGGTGACGTGAACTTCCTTCTATCTATAAGACATTATTTTTAACGTAAACATGGAGCTGCTCGTGTATTCGTCCCCGTTTACTCATGTTTAGTTTGTTGTGATACAAGCAGAGGAAACCTGCGCCCTTGAAATTACCCAACTATCGGGTAAAATTTGTTTGTTGCGTATTGAATTCAATAGTCTGATGTCACGTCACCCAGCAACGGCTTCCATCGTGGTTCTAAACAAAGAAAATCGGTACTTTTTATTCTTCATGCTGGCTAGAACTTTTCATATGTCTTGTGATCAGAATGTGTAAAAGTAAAAAATGATCATATTTATAATGTTTTTTTATTCCTCTGGATACGCTTTTATGCTCGTCGGAGAAATATTTCATAAGGTCGTCCGCCATTGTTCCGATAGTTTAGAGCCAGTTACTAAGTTACCATGCGTTATTACGAGGGAAGTGACGTTACGACTGTTGGAGCGTATTGTATCATACCTAACCGGTAATCAGAAAGACAGAGGTTCAATCCCCAGTCGAGCGGCAGACCGTAGCCATCTCTGACCAAAAAAAAAAAAACGACGTCAAACGACAAGTCTTTGGCCGCAAAAGAAAACAAATCTTGAGTTAAACTAAATTAAATTAAATTGAGCTTTATATCGCGCAATATCCACTAAATGTGCTCAAAGCGCTTCACAAGGGGTCTCTGGTCAACAGCAACATTTAACATGTAGGACGGGTCATGACGCCTGTTAGGCGATATTACAATATTTCGGACAAAGACAACGCTGTTAACGGCCAGGTACTCATTTTACACCTGAGTACGGTGAGAGAATGTGAGTAAAGAGCCTTTTCCAAGGACTCAACTATGCGCCGAGCGCGAGGGTCGAACCCAGGACCTTCCGATCCGAAAGCGAGTGTCATACCACTAGACCACATAGCCGCAGTTGTATTCAATAGTTCAACCAATGGGAGCACTTATTTTCTTGAGCACTTCTAACAAGAACAACTCACTAGACGCTGCACAAACCTAAAAAAATGACGTCAAACTATAAGCCCTAGATGGGTTCTAGTGTCAGGCTATATGTTAACGATGGCTACGGGCAGACAGTTTTTTTTTTTTGGGGGGGGGGGGGGATAACTTTTACATTTTTTTATTCTGGCACTGTTTCATATACCATTTTCCTGACTTTTATTTCAATTTTCATCAGACATTGTGGTGTTATCTTAACGACGTTACTTATTCCTGCGTTTCTTAATTGTCTCGAATAATGTTTTGATAAGTTCAAAAGATAATACGCAATACAGCTCAAATTTATTTTCAATTCCATGACACTTCAACTGGATTTCGACATGCAGTCTGGATAGACGAGACTGTTGACTTCCGGGGAAAGTCTTAATGTCGGAAAGCCATAAATCCAGACAGTTGGTGGGTGTCTGTCTGGCTTTAGCGATGGAATGTGTTTTGGTAGAGGGATTGGACTTCTCCTTTGGGACTTTTGTATTGAATTGATGTCTGGGAAGAGTGATGTATTGAGCCAATTTATTTATGGTCTTGTTGTATGGCACTTGTGCGGCTATGTGGTCTTGAGGTATGACACTTTGCTTTTGGGTCGGAAGCAGTTCCTGGGTTTGAGCCTCGCTCGGAGCATAGTTGAGTCCTTGGAAAAGATTCGTTTATATTCACATTATCTCACCGTACTCATGTGTAAATGAGGACCTAGCCGTTACCAGCGTTGTCTTTGTCCAAACGCAAAGACATGTAAAAATAATGTCTGACGGGTATCATCATGGTCTCGCTAAAAATAAAAATAGAACACCAGCAACAATATAAAACAAACAAACAAAAAAACATCAAATAAGAAAAAACAACATAACAAACAAACAAAACAGAAAAAAACCCCAACAAAACAGCGCCTTACTGGCATCACGTCTCATCCTACCTGTCAGATATTGCGGTTTGCCTTAAGAGCACATTATGCTTTGAGTCCCTCTCAGACCAGGAGACTCAACGTTGAGTTCTTGAAAAAGGCTCTTTGCTAAAGTTCTTTCACTGTAACGAGATTTAAAATGAATGCGGTCCGTGACAGGTAACGGCGTTATCTCGTTGTCGAAAACTCTTGGTTAGGTATTGCAGCTGTCCTGGGATCATTCGTAAAGCTCTTTGAAATTGCGCTATAAAAATCTCTTTTTTAAAAAAATTGTTATTTCAATAACTTTTCAACTGGTTTTCAATAACAATGTGAGATTGAATGTCAGCTTCAATTTGATAAACGAAAACAGATAATGTGGACGTTTCAGGTTTCCCCTTTATCAACAAAACATGATGAATGAAACTCGACAGACGAATATTATGTGATAATGGCGTTGTTAAGATTCGAGCAGCAATAATATTTACCATACCTTACCGGAGTTCCATCTCTGTACAGAGGTTGAACGTCATGGAACGCCATTCTTCACGCTCAATGGCCATTATCGAGTACGTAGTCGATTAACTTTTTGCTAGTTGTTGCCTCCACATTTCCTATCCAGGAGTTCCTTGGTTTGCCCCGTGACTTTCTGCCAGCTACTTTTCCCTCTAGCATTGATTTTTGGATGGTGTTCCACACAACAGGTTTTCAACATGTCGCGTGGAAAGAGACTGTTGACTTCTGAAGGAAGTTATAGTGTCAAAACGCCATAGATGACGTCAGTCCGTAATGATAAACTGTAATGATAGAATCAGAATATGTGTTACGCAGAGGGACTAGACTTCTTCATTTGGGACTTTTTATTGAATTGATGGGGCAGCGTGGCTCAGCGGTACGGTCTTTGCTTCGTACCCAAACGGTAACGAGTTCGATTACCCTCCTCGCTGCGCTGTGTGGCCTTGAGCAAGTCGCCTCGCCCTAACTCACTTTGCGGCGCTGCCCTGCGGCTGACGCATGGGTTATTCCAGTATTCCCTTGGAATAGACCCTAAAGACAAATTTTCCCTTGGGGATGAATAAAGGGAATTTAATTTTTTTTTTAATGTTCATTTTATTTCTAGGATGACCGATGTATTGAGTCAATTTATGGTCTTGCTCTATAACACTCGCCCTCGGATCTGTTGAAAATTCGATTCCTGATCACGATATAAGCAAAGTTGAGCTCTTGACAAAAAAGGCTCTTTACTCACATTCTTTCACCGCAATCCCCCGTAGCCATCGTTAACTTATAGCCTGAGACTAGAACCCTCTATGACTTATAGTTTGAAGTCATTTTTAGGTTTGTACAGCGTCTAGTCATGTGATCAGAATGTATAAACGTCAAACATGATCAGATTTATAATATTTTTCTCCTCTAGATACACTCGTCGGAGAAGTATTTCATAAGGGCCTTCCGCCATTGTTCCAATAGTTTAGAACCAAATGCTAAGTTACTATGTGTCATTACGAGGGAAGTGACGTCACGACTGTTGAAGTCTATTAAGGGGCCTGATTTATATTGTTGTAATAGATGATATTTTGCGTCGGTGTTAGACTATTTCCGTTACAAAAACGAGACCATAATAATTTAGGTCATCAGAGCTGCCCTACACGTCCGTTTTGAATCCATTGAGTCTAACTTTCATTTTACGATTGCACAATATTTCCGTTCTTTTTTATTGACTTAGAGGCTAAATAGATGGAAAGGCTAATAATTGGTCATTTGAAATAATCGTGTGAATACAAATCCAAAGTAAAAATAGAGATATCTATCTTTTGATAATGCCAATATTTAATTTTTTAAACGATCACTATCCTATAGTAAACAGATTTCCCTGCAAAAACAAAGACTTTTACAACTTATTCGTTACAAAATATCTAATAAGTTACTTTGACGAATCAAAAATAAGTATTCTTTAATGGTTTCCGTTTGACTAAATTCGTTTTTTTTTTACCGCGCTTTAACACTCCCTCGAAGCTACATTCAAAAGCTCATGGCGTTTAGAGACTCGTTAAAAATAATTCAATTAATAAATACAAAGCCATTAATGATACTAATCTTCTCAATAATTGGGCGTATTAATTTCAAATATAATTTCATAATTTAGGCGAGCGCTATCGCAAACAAAAAGTAGGGGTCACGCCACGGGTTTTAAATGTACCAGCATAGTTGAGAATTTAAGGAGCAGGCACTGGTGTAAGATACAGATATGAAATATCTATTGTGCATGAAACAGTACCAGACAAGGCAAGAACGAAATATACAAGATAAAAAAATCATCCTAAAAGTCAGTCTTCCTCAGGTGTAAAATGAGTACCTGGCCATTCATTCAACAGCGTTGTCTCTGTCGTAAAAAAAATTGTAATATCGCCATACAGGCGTCATGTCTCGTTCTACATATTACATGTAGCTGTTGGTCAGGGGTCCCTTGTATAAAGCACTGTGAGCACATTACGTGAATATTGCGCTATATTATACAAGCTCACTGTTATTTTTACTTGGTCACAAGCATTGTTGATGTCCTCAAACAAACAAACAAACAAACAAACCAAAAAGTCAACTGACTAAAGTCGAGTGTCACCGATCCATGCATTCTGACAGCTGGGTAAAGCCAATACTTGTTAGTGTTTTTGATGGGGGGAGGGACTTTTCCCAGAGGGGTTCATATTGAATTGGTTTCCGATCCGAGACAGCAAATAATATATTAGAATGGAAGTGTCTCGAAGGGATTCGCATTATTTCGGCCCTTACGAACGAATAATATATATATATATATATATATATATATATATATATATATATATATATATATATATATATCGTCTCAAAGGGGTCTTATGTGTGGATGAACTATGTGATGGGAACTGAATTTATAACGACAAACATGAAACTTGGGGTTAATTTCTTTATTTTTTGTAATTCCGTAGTATATTTTGTTTTATCTCACTGTAAAGCGCTTAGTGCCTTTGACAACGGGATAAAGCACTATATAAATGCCATTTATTATTTATTATTATTATTATTATTATTATTATTATTATTATTATTATTATCATTATTATTATTATTATCATTATTATTATTATTATTATTATTATTCTGGAGAATGAATTTCTCATTATGTCATTTCTAAATTCACATTTAATAGTTCTATACACCAGTCATAATACCGTTTTGAGAGGATGGGTCACTCATATATATATATATATATATATATATATATATATATATATACATATATGTGTGTGTGTGTGTGTGTGTGTGTGTGTGTGTGTGTGTATTCTGCTCGTTTGTTATCTGTATATTTTTTTGTGCATAAACATTTATTCTTGCAATCTATAAATGAACAATGAACGACAAAACGTAAAACAATACTTTCTCAGAACGACTTAAAATAGGATTATGCCATGACGAGGTATTCTGGAATAATTGCTGAAGCAGACAGCAACAACTCAAAGATCAACATCAACACCAGCAGCATCAACAGTAACAAAAACAACAGGAGCAGTAACAAAAACAATAAACATTCCATGTATTTTTTTATCTTAACTGTCTTACCTGCAGTCATTTAAATTTACATCAAAGCTTTTTTTTTTTGTAGGGGCGGTGACGGTGGGGTGTTTGTTATTTGTGACCCCTCGTCTCAAAACGGAATTATGTCGGAATGATTTAGGTGCTCAAAATTGAATTTATTGCCAGAAATATCAGCCTTGCAATGAGTTTGTATGTTTTATTGTAGAGGATAAATATAGTATCTTAGACTGCTAACTAGCAATATTTCAAATTTTTGATCAGTTTAACTTCTATTTGGCTTTTTAGTATCTGGTTCATCCCGACATGATACCGTTTTGGGACGATGGGTCACATTTTATATCGCTTTATTTGTGACTTTTTTTCTGATTATCTTTGTTTTGATTTTTTTTTCTTATCTTTTTAATTTTTGAACTAGCTACGTACAATAAACTTAAATCTTATCATACCAATTTATCTCAAGTAGGGTTTATTTAAAAAATAAATGAAAATGAGATATTGATAAAGTGCAAGAAAATAAAAGAATATTACCTTCTTCTGATACTAAGCTGCTAGGAGCTGAAGAGTAATAAACAAAAATGAAATAACAACTTCAAAACAAGTTCTAAACATGGAACATTTCGGACTCAAAACACTTCTTCTTCAGCTAACAGATCTTATTCATTCATTCATTCATTCATTCATTCATTCATTCATTCATTCATTCATTCATTCATTCATTCATTCATTGATCCCATGATCTGATAATCGTCGGAGGGATACATGGGATGCAGCTCTCACCACATTCCGCCATTCTTCTCTATTGTTGGCCTAATCCAAGAGTTCCTCCATCTTCATCCCTGTCCATTCCTCGACATTGTCCATCCAAACTTTCCTTTGTCTTCTTCTTTTTCTTCCTCCTTCAAGGAAGAAGATCTTATTACTTACCGAAAAGATGTGTTAAATATTTTTGTCTGCCGTCTGTCTGGTTTTTAAAGTAATATATATATATATATTTTTAAAAAAATTGTTTTTATTGTTAGCTGAAGAATGGACTTTGAGCCCGAAACCTTCCGTGTTTGATATTTTGATTTTTTTTTTCTGAAGCTGTTATAATATTCATTTTTATTTCTTACCTGTGTATCGTATCGTGGGAACCGATATCTCAGTTGGTAGAGCATTCGCTTCACAATCAAAGATCGATCCAGGGTTCAGCCCAGATTTTGTTTTCTGATTCCCCCTGTCCACCCAGTAGCTGGGTCCGTTAGATCTGGCTGAAAGTACTTTGCAATAGACTAGCGTCTTATTTAGAGGGTAGCAAGCAATTGCTATTGTCCGTTTCACGCTATAGAAACCGGGATAAACTCCGGCTCCATGGGCCTTATGGCTCTGAAGGACTACGTTGTTTTTTTTCTGTATGGCATGGCAGTTTACCTGGGTTTTACCCTCTGATGAATTTAGATGTTTGACGCCAATGTCTACCGTACGGCTATGCGGCCAAGTGGTCTTGTGATACGACACTCGCTTTCGGATCAGAAGGTCCTGGGTTCGATATTCGCTCAGCGCATGGTTAGTCCTTGGAAAAGACTCTTTACTCACATTATCTCACCTTAATCAGGTGTAAAATGAGTACCTGGCCGTTAACAGCGTTGTCTAGTAGGAAAAATGTAATATTGCCTAACAGGCGTCATGTCTTGTTCTACATATTACGTGTTGCTGTTGGTCAGGGGCCCCTTGAAAAGCGCTTTGCGCACGTTTAGTAGATATTGTGCTATATAATTTTTAAAAACTCTGCCATCTCCACAACAAAGGGCATAGACAGTGTGCGCTTGGCTAAAAAGCTCACAACATTGCCATCCAGAAGTATAACGGATCAACACACAAAACTATGTGTAAACTTGATGGGTTTATAGTCAAAACAATAACAAAGACCCGAATGGCGACAACTTCTTTATATCTATTTCAATCAGATATGAACCCGTATTATCACGTATTTAAATATTATTTAACCCTCTCCTTACCAACTATAGGAAAATCGTCACATTCGTTACGATACAACCAACATTTTTCTTATTCAAATTTATTTTGTACATCATAAAATTCAAAGAAATTGAACAGTGTGTTGTAGAGCATGTTTTGCTAAAGAAATTATGTATGGCAAAAACTTTACTGCTATTGTGTTTGAGTGATAAAAAATATATTTTTGTGTTAGTTGGGTGTGAAGTTTTGGGGGAAATCCTGAAAATGGCTGGTAAGGAGAGAGTTAACTTGGCTAGAGTCCCAGGTTTGAAAGATTTTGCCAAGATGAGGGTCATTTGAATTGATCGATATTTGAGGACGAGTTTCCTTGCCAAAAATTTTTTAATAAAATTTTATCTAGAGTACGACAGTTAGCTGATTATTAGACATTGGTTTACGAGGTGTGCCACTGAACTCAGGAGATTGATAAACAAATGGGATAAGACAAGGAATGAATATGTAACTCTGATATAGACAGTGTGCGCTTTGCAAAGAAACTCACAATATTGCCATCCGGAAGTAAAACGGACTAACACACAAAACTGTGTGTAACCATGATCGTTTATAGTCTGGTCAATACACTTTAGTGAGAAGTACTCACAAACGCGGATGGCAAAAACCAATAACAAAGGCCTGAGTGACGTCATCTTCGAACTATATATAGGAGATGTCTATTTCATTCAGTGCAATTCTCTCTAATAAACACACACACACACGCACACACGCACAAACTTTCTCTCTCTCTCTCTCTCTCTCTCTCTCTCTCTCTCTCTCTCTCTCTCTCTCTCTGTGTCTTTCTTTCTGCCTGTCTTTTTCTCTTTCCCTATATATATATATATATATATATATATATATATATATATATATATATATATATATATATATATCAATTTATCTATCTATCTCTCTATCAATCTATTTATCGAATATCTTACCTATTTACCTTTTCTTTCTTCTTCACCATATCACTGAATCACGTAAACAATGCTCCTCTCCTTTGATCACGTTGATGCAGTCAGTCTGTAGACATTGCCATCTATACATTATAATATACCTCTCTCTCCCCACCACATTCCACTTTTCCAACAATACGATTTTTTCTGTCAGACATACGCGTTTCCAAGGCGCCACAGAGCCGGAAACAACTAAAAGCAGCAAAATACATCAACCTACAGCAGTGCCGTACTGTAAAAAAATAAAACAAAAACAAAAAAAAAAAAAAAAAAAAAAAAAAAAACAAACAAACAAACAAACAAACAAAAAACAAACAAACAAACAAACAAAACAACAAAAACAACCCTCCCCTCCCCAACAAACCAAAAAAAAAATAATAAATAAATAAATAAAAACCAAAAATCCAAAAACAAAAACAAACCCCAAATTACCCACAAACATTTTTTAAAAAATAAAATCAAAAACAAAACAACAACAACATCCCTCGCGGCCCCCCCCCCCCCCCACCCCAAAGAAAAATAACAACAAAAAAAAAAAAAACCCAAACAAACACGAAAATAAAACAAACACTCTCAAACCTTGGGACATCAGACAAGTCTTGAAGGAAGTCCCAGTTTTGAGGAGTTTTTGACAAGATGAGTGTCATTAAGATAATTTATCGAAATGTATTTGAATGGCAATTTTTTTAATATGCATTTTTTTGTTGTTGATGTTATAGTGTTTTTTTTATTTTTGTTTTTTTTTTCTTTTAGAGTAAAACAGAGCACTGTATTAAACCATACACTGTACATCTATAGATAGTATGCGCTTGGCTAAGAAGCTCATAACATTGCCATCCGGAAGTATAACGGACGAACACACAAAACTGTGTTTATCCATGAACGTTTATAGTCGGGTTAATACAGTTCAGTGAGCATTACTCATAAACCGGGATGGCAAAAAACACCAACAAAGACCTGAGTGACGTCATATTCGAACTATCTATAAACTGGGATAAAGAGTACGTTCCAAAAGGACTAGTTGTGCGGCGATGTGGTCTAGTGGTATGACACTCGCTTTCGGATCGGAAGGTCCTGGGTTCGAGCTTTGCTGGGCGCATTGTTGAGTCCTTGGAGAAGGGTCTTTGCTCACATTGTCTCATCGTACTCAGGTGTAAAAAATGAGTACCTAGCCGTTAACAGCGTTGTCCCTGTCGAAAGAAATTGTAATATCGTCCTAATAAATAAACGTCATGTCTCGTTCTACATATTAAATGTTGCTGTTGGTCAGGGACCCCTTGTAAAGCGCTTTGAGCACATTTAGTGGATATTGCGCTATATAATAATAATAATAATAATAATAAATGGCATTTATATAGCGCTTTACCCCGTTGTCACAGGCTCTAAGCGCTTTACAGTGATATAAAACAAAACATATTACAGTGAGACAAGTGTGAAGGAAACGTGATACGAATTCAATTTAACAACAACAAAATATGAAAATAATATTGCAACATTATGACGTAAAAAGATAAAACTTTAAGCGAGATTTGAACGTTGTCAACGAATCCGAGCATCTCACGTGTGACGGGAGAGAGTTCCAAAAATGGGGGGCCGAAAATTGAAAAGACTGTTCACCTATTTTACGCAATGGCTTAGGTTTGACAAGGATTGATTGGTCATTGCTTGACCTCAAGTTTCTATTGGGGACATATATGTTTAGAAGGTCTTTAATATAGGAGGGACTGTTCGTGCTCAGGGATTTGTAGACAACAGTACAAATCTTAGAGGCAACTCTTTTTTCAACAGGAAGCCAATGTAACTCATGGAGAAGAAGAGTTGCTGACGGGTATTTTTTGTTATTGCGTACAATGAGCCTGGCTGCGTTATTTTGAGCAACCTGAAGTTTGCTAATTTTGTCTTTAGTTAAATTCGCCCAAAGGGAGTTACAATAGTCCAATTTAGATAAAACCAAGGAATTAATTAAAAGTTCTGTTATATGCTTCGGTATTAAATTACGAATTTTGCTTATTTTTTTCATTTCTATGTACATAGATTGTATGGTGTTATTCACGTGGCTTGTCATGGAAAGATCTTTATCAATGATGACGCCAAGGTTTTTTGCTTTATTTGAAAATTATTTGAAAATAAAACTCACGCTTGTTTGTAATAAAATCCTGGCCAAATTTATAGCTAATGCGTTTTGCCAGGACCCCAATCTGCATAAAATAAACAAAAGTAAACCAGTGACATTCTACTACAGGAAACGCGCGCATGTCTTTTCCCAGCAGGTGAGAAGATCGAAGTGTTAGTAGAGGAAACAAGTAGGGATGGGGGGAAAAACGTTACAAATCTGGGATAGATTCCGGCTTTCAAGGGCTAATTGAACAACAACCAAAGAAAGAACGAAAGAAAGAAAGAAAGAGTGTTTTGATATAAGTGACCATCCCCTCAGAACGGTGTGATGTCGGGTTGAACTCACTCCGACATATTATTATTACCGTTGTTAGACGATATGTCACAAATTCTGTCTTTACTATGTATAAATCGCATTGACATATTACAGTTTTAAGACGATATGTCACAAATTCAGTCTTTACTATCTATAAATCGCATTGACATATTACCGTTGTAAGACGATGTGTCACAAAGTCAGTCTTTACTATCTATAAATCGTATCGACATATTACTTACTTACTTACTTATGCCTCTTGGCTCATTGCGGAGCATAGGGGCCTCAATAGCACTCTTCCATCTTCTTCTGTCCTGGCACAGACCGATCGACATATTACCGTCCTGATAAGATTTGTCACAAATTCAGTCTTTACCAACTATATCGTATCAATATCGTACCGTTTTGAGAGATATGACACAAATTCAGTCTTTACCATCAATATTGTATCAACATCGTACCGTTTTGTGAGACATGTCACAAATTCAGTCTTTATCAATTATATCGTATCAACATCGTACCGTTTTGAGAGACATGTCACAAATTCAGTCTTTACCAACTAAATGGCATTGACATCCCGATGTGAGGATTTCGATTTCATACAAAGCTTTTAAAAAAAAATCCTGGTCAAAAAGAGAAACCTGGGTGGGGTTCCTGACATCCCATAGTGGGCAGGGAGGCACGTGCTGTGTCTTCTATCCCCCTATACCAAGGTAGGGTTCCTGACCTCCCATAGTGGGCAGGGAGGTACTTACTGTGTCTTCTATCCCCTATACGAAGGTGGGGTTCCTGACCTCCCATAGTGGGCAGGGAGGCACGTACTGTGTCTTCTATCTCCCTATACCAAGGTTGGGTTCCTGACCTCCCATAGTGGGCAGGGAGGTACTTACTGTGTCTTCTATCCCCCTATACCAAGGTGGGGTTTCTAACCTCCCATAGTGGGCAGGGAGGCACTTACTGTGTCTTCTATCCCCCTATACCAAGGTGGGGTTTCTAACCTCCCATAGTGGGCAGGGAGGCACTTACTGTGTCTTCTATATCCCTATACCAAGGTGGGGTTCCTAACCTCCCATAGTGGGTAGGGAGGCACTTACTGTGTCTTCTATCCCCTTTTACCAAGGTGGGGTTCCTGACATCCCATAGTGTGTCTTCTATCCTCCTATATCTGCCTCCATCAAGCTTTCTGCCTTTGTCTTGGAATGAGATTACTTGGTTTTGTTCTGGCCCTGATCGGATTCCCTTTTTGGGAGATGACATTTTTCCCCCTTGTAAATCATCTCTCTGTTATGTAATGTATTATGTTTTGTTTACATATATGATTTGTAAACATTTGAGTGTATTCCTTTTAGTGGGAACCCGTGCTTGTGACTGGATGAGACTTTTAGGTGATCTCAAACTAAGTACTTTGATAGTGTGCTCTTGGAATCTACATTTGTTTCTATTTGAACGAATTCCCCGTTGTCTTACTATTTCTTGGGTGCTTTAATTGTAATTCTAGAACTTTTTACTATCCCATTTTCTTCCTTTTTATTGGCGCTGATATGACCTTAATGTGTTGCAAACGCCGTAAAACTCTTAAAAACAAAAAAAAAACGAAAAGAAAAAGAGAAACAATGTGTTTTGTCATGACGTCAATCTCGCAGAAAATAAACAAAAGCCAAACATCGGTGGCATTCAAAATACAGGAAACGTATGCATGTATTTTCCCAGCAGGTGAAGAGATCGAACTGCCGGGAACGGAAACAAGAAAGAAACGATTTATGACAGGTAAGAACAACAGGAATAAATAACGATTGACATTGATTGAATACGGTCTAGCTAGGAGGTAGGCGGGTTGGCCCCGGGGTGGGGGTGGGGGTGGAGCAGAAAAACATTGCCAGACATTGGTATGGCATGCGGGTCCTGATAGCTCAGTTCATAGAACACTCCCTTTTCTATTTAAGCAAGTAATTCAGATTCAGTAGGCCCATGTAGCCGGAGTTATTACGACTTCTATGTATAGCGGGGCAATAGCAATTGCTGGCTATCCTTTAGATATGACGCTCGTCTATCGCAAAATACTTTCCGTCAGATCTTACAAACCCAGCTACCTAAATAAATCACTGTTGATTGGACAGAAAAGAGATCCAAAGTTTTCCACCTACCAGGGATCTATCTGTCTCTTTGCTCGTGAAGCGAGTGCTCAACCAGTATAGTTGTCATCATCGATGCATGGTGTCGTTAATATTTGTGACTTGTCGTCACAAATCGCTATTATGTAGGGGTGAACATATGCTGAAGAGTGAATTTGAAATTATGAAGACTAGATTGAGTTTCCTATTATTTTGTCACTTTAAAAAATCTATATCAATTCTCCTTATTTAAACTAATGTAAATGTCGCTTCTCGAAGCTGGAAGAAATAAATAACAATGTGAAATTGAATGTAAGCTTCAATTTAAGATACGAAAACAGATAGAATGGACGTTTCGAGATTTGTTGAAAAAGGGAAACCCGAAATTTCCATTTTTAGCTGTGTTTTATAGCAAAGTGAAGCTTATGTTAAATTTCAAGTTGTTACTTACAAAAAAAAAAAAAAAAGAAAAAAAAAAAGAAAATCAAGTAAGTTTTCAGCACTTTGACTGTAAATTCAATTTCTAGAATTTCATTCGATCCGCTCGACATAATACCGTTGCAAGAGGCAGGTCACATTGTTTCTGCCACCTTCCCCCCCCCCCCCCCGCCTTCCCGCCGCCCGTCCAGTTATCAGTTGTGTGTCAGCTAGGTAGATTACATCTGGCGGAGAGTACTTTACGACAGATGAGCGTCCTATCCAAAAGGTGGTGAGCGATTGCTTTTTTTTCTGTGTCCGTTTAGCACTATAGATAGTTCGAAGATGACGTCACTCAGGCCTTTGTTATTGTTTTTGCCATCCGCGTTTGTGAGTTGTTCTCACTAAACTGTATTAACCAGACTATAAAAGTTCATGGTTACACAGAGTTTGTGTGTTGGTCCGTTATACTTCCGGATGGCAATGTTGTGAACTCCTTGGCCAAGCGCATTCTATCTATAGAAACTGAAGTAAGGTCCTGTTCTATGAGCCCACAAGATTGGTAAAATGTCCCGCACCATTTCGAATCAGTAGTTTGGTGGTGTAACTCGGACAGAGAGAGAGAGAGAGAGAGAGAGAGAGAGAGAGAGAGAGAGAGAGAGAGAGAGAGAGAGAGAGAGAGAGAAGGGGGGGGGGAGAAAGAGAGAGAGAGATAGATAGATAGATAGAGAGAGAGAGAGAGAGAGAGAGAGAGAGAGAGGGGGGGGGAGAAAGAAAGAGAGAGAAAGAGAAATAGATAGATAGATAGATAGATAGATAGATAGATAGATAGATAGAGAAAGAGAGAGAGAGAGAGAGAGAGAGAGAGAGAGAGAGAGAGAGAGAGAGAGAGAGAGAGAGAGATCGGCTCGGAGAAACGATTACTTGAAAATTGCCTTTTATTAGTTCTCATCAAATCCATGATAAAGGAGAATTACCAGGAGGAGATAAATCTTTCTCTGTTTTATCATCTCTCTTCATTGTCATTTCAGGCGTACTTTAGATAAACTTTTACGTGATATTTCGACAGATGATATTGGAGAATTTCAAAAATAGATTTATTTAATTTTTTTTCTTAAAGAGAAATTTTGCACGGGCTTGAAAAAAAAATTGAGCTTTATATAGCGCAATATCCACTAAATGTGCTCAAAGCGCTTTACAAGGGGTCCCTGGTCAACAGCAACATTTAATATAAGTACGGGACATGACGCCAAAAGCTAGAAATGTCTAGATTAGTCATTAAGCTGTAGAGAAGAATAGAGTGAGATTTTGACGCGTATTACAAAAGGGGACAATAAACGAAGTATTCAACGTTTCGGCCTTTGGCCTTCTTCAGGTTACACACAAAACGCGCAGATAATGATGTTTAATTTTTTTTTGTGTGTGTGACGAAGGGCGTGTGGTGGGGGGATGGGAGAGGCCGTGAAGAGCAAGGTGTGTGTGTGTGTGTGTGCGTGTGTGTGTGTAAGAGAAGGAAAGAGAGAGATGAGATGAGATATATATATATATATATATATATATATATATATATATATATATATATATATATATAGAGAGAGAGAGAGAGAGAGAGAGAGAGAGAGGCTTAACTTCGGGGCTAAAGTGTTTCTACCTCTGGGTATAATTTTAGAAAATATTAATGGATAAATAACGAATATGAACACTTGTATAACGCATATCCGAGGTTTTATCATGTTCACTGCAATTAATAAAACGTCATTTATTTTCCTAACAAAGGAATGAATAATAATGTGAAATAGAATGTATGATTCAATTTAATTACAAAAACAGATCAAATGAACGCTTCGGGTTTCCCCTTTATCAACAAAACAGGATTTCACATTATTATTTATTTCTTCGAACTTCAAGCAGCAACATTACATAACAAAGGAATTTGGTTATAATTGAGCTTTTATTCACCATAAGCGTCCTTTTTGTATTATAAGTCAAACTATAACCTTTACTGCCTGTATAGCCAGGTCATTGTTCATAACTGGGGTAATTGTACGTAAAATGCATTATCCAAAGAAACAAACTGGATTCGGATCCTTTGCACCTCTCTTTCGTTGTCATCAAATTGTGTGATGTGTGATTTATTGGCGAAAGCCTAAGATTGAATAAACTTTGATACTTCGACACTATCGACGAAGTTTGTTTGACATCCCTCTTGCTATCTTCTGGGCCCTCAATGCCACAACGAATCAAACGACAAACCCCAAAGCCCCACTGTAAAATCATCATCATCATCATCATCATCATCATCATCATCATCATCATCATCATCATCATCATCATCATCATCATCACCATCACCATCATCGTCATAATCATCATCATCATCATCATCACCATCATCATCATCATCATCATTATAATCCTCATCGTCATCTTTGAAAAAAGGTATCGAGAGATTGTCTATTATTCACTTTATACAATTTCAGTAAATATACATGCCAAACGACAAACATTTCCGTTTCAAAACTTCTCAGCTTTAAACACCAAGATTTTATTATTCTATGTGTTGTTGTATGCTTCGAGCGATTTCCTGTTTACTTATATTTTGTTTAGATTATTTGTTTATTATCATTATTATTTAGTAATTCAACAAAGTGCCAAAGGCCATTTGCTTAGAGTCACAAAAATCATTAGAGAAAAAGTAGGAAACGCGATTTTCTGTTAACCTGTTTTTTGTTCCGTGAATATTATTTATCCATTGTTATTTAGTTCGATAATGTGTATTGTCCCTCTTATAACACTTAAAACACAAAATGCCAACGGCCTTTTTCGTATCGTCTATTCAATCATAGAAATCAACTGCTATTTCACGGGGTTGTTCAACAATAATATTATAGAAAAATAGACTTTTCATGCATGAATATTATTGTGTCTGTGTCATGCCATGAATAATACATAACGACTTTTTAGGTTGCTTCCTTGATAACTGATAATTCAAAAAATACAGACTGCTCTTTTTGAGAGCTCCGTAGTGCAATTGGTAGAGTGCTTGACTTTAACAAGAAATGAAGTGAGTAGGAGAGTTTAACAGAGAATAAAGACTTCGCGGCCGGCGATGGGGCCTCGAACCCGCGACCTCACTAGTACGACAACTCCGCCTGGCCGGGGAGATGGTGACTCTACCGTATGAGCTATCGACGACCCCCAAAAAAGTCGCTACAAATTCTAGTCTATCGAGAGCTCTCAACGCAAATCAAACATAACATTTGGCTGATGTGTTTCCTTGTAACAAAGTCAAGCAATGTAACATACAATGAGTAACTGGATTGGTGTATGATAATGTTATTGGAAAGTTCTGACCGTCGCTTTGATCTATGGCTTTGGTACACGAAACAATTAAGTTTAATCACACGACATAAATTCCAGGCTTTAATACCTTACTCCTTTAAAAAAAAACAAAACAAAAAAAAAAACAAAACCCAAACAAACAAACCGTCAAGGCTTTTAGAAATTTTGGTCAATTAAAATGACTCTCATATTGTGAAACACTTTCAACTTTGGACTTCCTTAAAGACTTCTTTGAAGTCCCAGATTCGAGGGTTTGTGACAAGATGAGGGTCTATTTAATCAATTGATATAGAATTTGAAGGACGAGTTTTCTTGCCAATTTTTTTTAAAATGTTTTTGTTTTTTTAATTGCCTGTGGCAACATAAACAATAGCGGATATTGTAAATAATGCAAACTGCCTGCGGCAATATAAACAATAGCGGATGCAAGTGAAAAATAAGGGACTTCCGATAAGTGGTTTGAACTCTATGAAACGAAATTTCTTTGGATTCTTGTAATCTGCTAGGTGTGTAATTGAATGCGAATTTGTCAAGCGGATTAAGCATTGAACAAACTATGGAAATTAGATGCCACATAAACATTTTGTTCATGAAAAAAAAAGATCAAAGAACCACGATGAAAAACAAACATTTATTTATTTAAATCTCACGTGTTTTAAATGTGAGAGATAATAATGTGTTATTCGACTGATCTTATTCACAGATAACCAAACAAAAGATCATCATAATATTTAACTTCCGGTTTGTAACTTCCTGTGTTTACAATCACTTTTCAGTTTTCCTGAGTGGGTTTTGCAACCAACAGAATTGCTTTCTAGTTACATAATACGTTGTTTCTATTTTCAACCTTGTCTCCTCTTTAAACTCAAAATGCCTCGGGCATTGAGCCGGTTATTTTACTTCATTAAACGATAAAAAGGAAATTATAGTCGAGACCCAAAGCAGGCGTCCAAAGTGTTGGGAAATACGCCATAATGGCAATTGTCGTGTGAATACGTCAATTATATTCCAATTGAATATTGCTTTGTGTTTAGATAAAAACAAACAAACACAATAAAAAACACACAAAAAAGAGCATTTATATAAAGCAATATCCACTGAACGTGCCCAAGGCGCTTTGCAAGGTTTCTCTGACCAACAGCAACGCTTAACATGTTTAACGAGACATGAAGCATGCTAGGCGATAAGACAATTTTTTTTCGGACAGATACAAAACGACCAGGTACTCATTTTATACCGGAGTACGGTGAGAGAATGTGAGTAAAGAGCCTTTTCCAAGGACTCAACTATGCTCCGAGCGAGGCTCGAACCCAGGATCTTCCAATCCGAAAGCGAGTGTCATACCACTAGACCACATAGCCGGACAATCAGATGAGATGCAAACAAGGCGTTGGTGTTTTAAAAATGTTGAAAGCATTAAAAAAGAGCAATATCAGAAATAGATTGACCATTATAGAGAGCATTTCCAGTTATTTACCAAGCTCAAAACGCTTCACAATCCTTCTTCTATTTCGGCAGCTTGATATAGTACAGGCGCTAATCTGGGTGGGGTTCCTGACCTTCCATAGAGGACAGGGAGGTACATACTGTGTCTTCTTTCCTCGTATATCTGTTTTCCAACTTGCATTCTGTCTTTGTCTTGCAATGAGATTACTTGGTTTTGTCCTGGCCCTGGCCCGAGTCCTGGCTGGGAGGGAAACAGTCAAATGCATAGTTATTGTTTTGGGGGATGATAGTTTTTTCCTTTTGTATTATTATATTTATTATTTTGAATTTATAATGTAAGCATTCGAGTGTATTCCTCTTAGTGGGGACCGTGCTTGTGTCCAGATGAGACTTGTGATCTCAAACTAAGTACATTGATGGTATGCTCTTGGAACCTAAATCTGATCCCTATTTGTTCCCAGTTCCCCTTTATCTTACTTTTTCTTGGATGCGTTAATTGTTATTCTAGAACTTTTTTTCTATCCCATTTTCTTCCTTTTTACTGGCACTGATATGACATTAATGTGTTGCATGTGCCGCATAATCCTTAAAACAAGACAAAACAGACGTCCATTTTGATCTACCAGTCTTGTAATATCAAACCCGAGTCAAATTAGGTACCCAAAAATTCAACGACGTAGTGTGAACTTTTGGTGATTCTTGAAACCATCCAATCAAAGACAACGCACAATTTAAATGACTTAGCTACCAAAGTTAAACATTGTTTTACGAGTCAGGAATATAAAAAATGTCACTTTTATCTGCCTATGAATCTATAATCTGTCTTCTTAATAAACAAAAATTAAATGTTGACGATAAAATTCAACTTTCACTATCTAAACAGTTTTGAAGTTTTTAGTCACAATAAGCTTCAACAGTCGTGACGTCACTTCCCTCGTAATGACGCATAGTAACTTAGTAACTGGTTCTAAACTATCGGAACAATGGCCTTATGAAATATTTCTCCGACGAGCATAAAAGTGTATCCAGAGGAGAAAAACATTATAAATCTGATCATGTTTTGACTTTTATACATTTTGATCACATGACAAATGAAAAATTTCTAGACCAGGATGAAGAATAAAAAGTACCGATTTTCTTTGTTTAGAACTAAACTGCTCGTTGCTGGGCGGACGTGACCTCACACTATTGAATCCGATTAGTCATCGACCTTATGCCTGCATTTCTATTAAAACATATGAAAAGATTTAATTTACTAAAGGTTTTAACGAAACAAAAAGATACACTTTTACACTGCTCAGACCGCGGAGAATATATTAATAGAATAAATTATTGTTGAATACAACGTTACAGAGACTTCAAAGTATGTTTGTTTGCTAAAATTGCACAACACACACATACACACATTCACATAAACACACACATTCAGATTTAGAAGTAATAGTAGTAGTAGTAGTAGTAGTAGTAGTAGTAGTAGTAGTAGTAGTAGTAGTAGTAGTAGTAGTAGTAGTAGTAGTAGTAGTAGTAGTAGTAGTAGTATCATTATCATTATTATTATTATTATTATCATCATCATCATCATCATCATCATCATCATCATCATCATCATCATCATCATTATTATATTATTATTATTATTATTATTATTATTATTATTATTATTATTATTATTATTATTATTATATATTATTATTATTATTCATTTATTTATCTTCATGAAGTCTCGTGTTTGATAATGTTTAACAAATTGTGGATGATATTAATGTATTGATTTGTGGAGTAAAAAATATTCTGGCCAAAACGAAATAGATATTTTGACCCTGTGTGTCTACAAAGGCTACCCAAATCATTAATAATTCATCTCTTACACAATGGCGTTTTAAAATATTATTTTGCTTAAATGAAATCGTTTATGTATTATTAACCAGCTAACTGCCGTACCCTGGATAGATACGTATTTAAAATTTGGCCCGAAATTTTGTCCTTGATTGAAATGGCTGATTGAAATATGTTTGATCTGGCGGAAAATACTTTGCGATAGACTGGCCTCCTTTCCAAAGGATAGCAAGGTATTTCTATTGTCCGTTTCACGCTATAGAAACCGAGATAAATTCCGGCTCCCTAGGCCTAATTATTATTCTGAATGAACGCTTTATTAAGGAGAATTAGCATAATGGTTTCAAAAAGAGCGGTCCACGCATTCATCGACGCCAGAAAATTACGTTAAACCATAGACAAGAAACTTCGGGAGCGACAAAATGGTTTTAATAGGAGAGGATGCGTATCTAAGTCAGGTCGTGTCAAGACGGTAAACATCCTCTCGCTCCCAATGTTTATTTGTAGTCAACTTTAATTTGACTCAGGTTTTAGTAACTTTTTTATTTTCATTTGGGTGAATATTTCTACATAAATTCTCTCTAACAGATTATAAACTTTTAAGTTTAAGTATAGCCTTGTGTAATTTTATGATTAAGATAGTTCGGACAGAAATGGAATGCATTTTTACTTAACGCACTCCTAACCAACTATAGGAAAATCGTCGTTGTAGAGTAAAATTGTTTATGGCAAGAACATTACTGCTAGTAGATATGTCAGAGTGATAAAAAATATACTTTTGTGTTAGTTGGGTGTGAAGTATTGGGGAAAATCCTGAAAATGGCTGGTAAGGAGAGAGTTAAAACATATCGACAACACTCGAATGCCATTTTTACCGACTTGACATCTAAAACCCACATCAGGAAGGCGCCCCTAAGTGTCTTGTCTCGATAATATTGTTTTAGTATCGGATTAAATCCTAGACCTCCCACCTTGAGACCTTCGTGGAATCTTGACACTGTTACTGTGAAATCAGATTCTTAGAATAGTTATTAGTAACCGATATGACTCAGCTCAGTGCGCACGGTTTAAATTGCGTTGTGCAGTTATTTTCCGATTATAGCATTTCGATATCCTTAACATAAAGAGTCACTCGATATCAATCTATTCATGTCATTATTTCTGTAGTAATATCGAACAAAAGAATCGATATTCGAGGAATAGGTATTGGCATTATATTGATTTCATTATTAATATCATCACTGGCATTCGAAGTCGAATGCAGAAATTTCGATATTCTTAGCAACAATCGATTATAATCCAGTGATTTATTTGAAATACATGGAGGGAAATCTAGCTACAAATAAAATAAGTAATAATTAACAATGGCAAGAATTTTTGCTATTTTGTTTTCAACATAACTGTGTAAGATAAAGAACTGAACAAGTGTGAAGGAAAGCTGCCAGACAAAGCAAGAAAAAAAAATAGAAGAAAAAATAACTATCCCAAATAATCAGTCGACATCGACTGGGGATCGAACCTCAGACCTTCTTATTACCGGTTAGACATGCTACCATCTCACCACAGAGGCTCCCGATAACACATACCTGTGTGTGAGTGTGTATGTGTGTGTGTGTGTGTGTGTGTGTGTGTGTGAGCATGTTTTTGTTGTTTTTTTCCTCTTCGATGGATAATATGCGCTTGGCTAAGAAGCTCACAACATTGCCATCCGGAAGTATAAAGGACAACACACAAAAATATGTGTAACATTAAACGTTTATAGTCTGGTTAATACAGTTTAGTGAGAATTACTCATAAAAGCTGATGGCTAAAAACAATAACAAAGACCCGAGTAATGTCATCTTCATTTATCTATACAGAGACCTGAGTGACGTCAACTTCATACTGACTATAGTCTGGATAATACAGTTCAGTGAGAATTGCTCATAAAAGTGGATGACAAAAAAACAATAACAAAGACCTGAGTGACGTCAACTTCATTCTATCTATAGAAAGATCGAGCCTTTAACGCTTCTTAACCAGTCAACTGGCGTACTCTGAAAAGATAAGTTATTTACCAATTTGGTCAGACATATTCGTCTTTCAAATCTCGACAGACCGATTTTTAAAGGACCCTCATCTTGGCCAAAAATCTCAAACCTGGGACCTCATAAGGTCTTCCATCATCAAGTCCCAGATTTGAGATTATTTTTTTTTTGGCCAAGATAAGGGTAATTTAAATCGAGCATATTTATTTCAAGGACGAGTTTTCTGGCCGAATTTTGAAATACATGTTTTTTTTTTTGTCCCAGAGTAAGACAGTTAACTCCTTATAAATAGTTCGAAGATGACGTCCTTCAGGTCTTTGTTATTGTTTTTTGCCATCCGCGTTTATGAGTAATGCTCACTGAACTTTATTAACCCGACTATAAACGTTCATGGATACACACAGGTTTGAGTGTTGGTCCGTTATACTTCCGGATGGCAATGTTATGAACTTCTTAGCCAAGCGCATACTATCTATAAAACGTTGTTTTTATTCTCTCCTTACCGACCATTTTAAATAAGTAAAATAAAATAAAATTCCCCTTATTCATCCCATAGGGGAAATTTTCATCTAGGGTCTATTCCAAGGGGAGACTGGAATAACCCAGGCGTCAGCCGCAGTGCAACGCCGCAAATTGAGCAAGGGCGAAGTGACTTGCTCAAGGCCACACAGCGCAGCGGCGGGTGATCGAAGTCGGTACCTTCCGCTGAGCCACGCTGCCCCCATTTCATGATTTTTCCAGAAATGCTATATACCTAACCACAGCAGTTCTTGACTTTTTACACTCAAACTTATGAGAAATACAGAGATATATACTAGATATGCAGATTTTTGTGTAGCTTAACAAGCTTTATAAAACAACAATTTTTCTTACATTTGTGATGTGCAAAACAAATCTGATTAAGAAAAAAGTTCGTTGTATTGTAACAAATGTGACGATTTTCCTGTAGTTGGTAAGGAGAAGGTTAGGATGACTGTTGAACACCAAAAAAAAAAACAAAAAAACACTTTTTATAAGGTTATCTTCCCTTTGGCAAAGAGTTCGAGATGAACCGTGTAAGAAACGAATAATAAGAATTATCACTTAAACTTAATATAGGGAGGGGAAAAAACAACAGGATGAATAACATGCAGCCTTAGGCCACTTTTCACCTTTTATCCAATTAATAAAATCTTACGATGCCTCGTCTATGCCAGAAAAAAGAGTGAAACGAATAAGAAAGTTATTATACCAGATACCAATAATAATCCAATTTGTTGACTGTTGCTTCGTGAAGTTCCGATTCAAAACAAGCTTTTTAGTTACGATTGTTTGCAAAAGCGCCTAGAGTTCATATTGCATGAGATGTTGGCGCTTTAAAAGTGTGTAGTTTTATTATATAATTTGCTGCTTCCAGATATCTCCAAGTCTACCAAACGCATCGCCATAAATTTAGTATCGATGAAAACGCCATTAAAGTGACACGATTGTTGACAAAAATGACAGCTATTTACATAAAAACAACTAGGAATAATCCACGAAACTGTCAGGCTTGTTATAATAATAATAATAATAATAATAATAATAATAATAATAATAATAATAATAATAATAATAATAATAATAATCATCATCATTCAACGGAAACCGAACTTGTTAGGGTTGTTAATGATCTCCTCTCTGTTATAGACAATGGTTCATGTTCTTTGCTGAATTTGCTTGACCTATCGTCTGCTTTTGATACTATTGATCACAATCTTCTTCTCAAACGTCTTGAAATTACTTATGGCGTGTCTGGTGCAGCGCTTGATTGGTTTAGGTCATATTTGTTTAATCGTAAACAGATTATTACGGTGGATGAATATAGATCGGAGGAAATCTTTCTTGATTGTGGGGTTCCCCAGGGTTCAGTACTTGGACCCGTTCTTTTTGTTTTGTACGTTGGCCCTCTGTCTAAAATCATCAGAAGTTTTGGTCTGTCTTACCATCAATACGCTGATGATACGCAATTGTACTGCGTTTCCAATATGAGAAATTTACAAGAAGTATCAGCCAATAGTAAAAATTGTATCCAAAGTGTTAAGAAATGGATGAATGAGAACAGACTGAAACTGAATGATGATAAGACGGAGGTGCTGTATGTGGGGAACAGGAAGTGGAAAAGTGAAACAGATTTGAAGTTGGGGGATGCCTCTATTCAAATTGTTGACAAAGTGAAAAACCTTGGCACATTCTTAGACTCTGGACTGTCGATGGAGCATCAGGTTAATAATTTGGTTAGATCTCTCTTTTTCCAACTAAAAAAGATTGCTTCCATTAGACGGTTCATATCTGAGGATGTGACCAAGCACCTGGTTGTGTCCCTCGTACTATCGAAATTGGATTATTGTAATGCTCTGTTGTTTGGCGTTTCGCAATACAATCTGAAACGTCTTCAGATTGTCCAAAACAGCGCTGCCAGACTAGTATTTATGAAGCGTAGGTGCGACTCTGCCGGACCTCTACTTCATGACCTGCATTGGCTGCCTGTTGAGAAAAGAATTAAATTCAAAGCTTGTGTTTTAGTGTATCGTTGTCTTGAAGGTACTGCCCCTTCCTACCTTTCAGAACTAATTGAAAGATATTCAAAACCCCGCCCCTTACGTTCGGCCAGTGATTCCACAAAACTAGTTGTCCCTCGAATTCGGAAAAATGCTGGAATGAGATCCTTTTCTCATTTCGGACCCTCTATTTGGAACGCCTTACCGCAGAGCATTCGTGAAAAAGAATCTTTGTCTATTTTTAAACGTTCGCTTAAAACATATTTGTTTCGATTTTAGTAGATGGTATGAGAAGCAAGATAGGTTTGGTTTGTGTTGTGTGTTGTGTTGTGTGTGTGTATGTGTGTGTGTGTGTGTGTGTGTGTGCTTGTGTGTGTGAATGAGTATGTTTCAGCCAAAGTAATTTGTAATTTAAGCGCTTAGAGTCTGGTGTCTCGGAGTTATAGCGCTATATAAGTTTTCAGCATTATTATTATTATTATAATAATAATAATAATAATAATAACAATAATAATAATAATTGAGCTTTTATAATGCGCAATATCAAAGCGGTTTACAATGGGTATAAAACATTCGACGGTGAAAATTAATTCATATTATGTTATGTCTGATCGGAAAGAGGCAAAGAGCAGTGATTGAATGGTCATTGCAAAATGTGATCAAAATTACCCATATAGATAGTATGCAGATGACGTCACTCAGGCCTTTGTTATTGTTTTTGCCATCCGCGTTTGTGAGTTGTTCTCACTAAACTGAATGAACCAGACTATAAAAGTTCATGGTTACACAGAGTTTGTGTGTTGGTCCGTTATACTTTCGGATGGCAATGTTGTGAACTCCTTGGCCAAGCGCATTCTATCTATAGTGAAAAGTGTTCAGTTTCAGAAATATCCAACGTTACGGTTGGTCATTTTGCTCAGCATGACTGATGGGAATGTTTACAATTTTCATAAACAAAGCAGCGTGTTTAGATACATTGAGAAATGTTTAAACGTCGTACAGCAAAATAAAGATCACGTGATCGATGAATAGGTTGGACGAAAATATGAATATAGATACAGATTTCTTTTGTAAATCACACAATTCTTATTTTAGCCATAAAAAAACGTGACACTGTGTTGTAGAGTTCATTTTGCTGATCAATATCATGCTTAGAATGTATTTGTTGTTCTTCTTTTGAGTAAGAAAAAACTATTTTTGTGTTAGGTGGGTGTGGAATTTTGGGGAAAAATTCTGAATATGGCTGGAAAGGAGAGAGTTAAAGATCATCTCAAAACGGTATTTCATCGTGTGTGTTTTTTATTGTGACGAGGTTTACGTAGATACATTTCCTAGACGTCTGAGTGTTTTGACTTTTCTTTACCTTTCTCTGATTATCAAACAAATCGAAAATGATGGCTCACAGGATAACGAACCTCCTTTATCTTCCCTTTGGCAAAGAGTTCTAGATGAACTGTTGTAAGAAACGAATAATCAGCAATATCACGTAATGATATAATATAAATATAAAAACAACAACAACAATATATATATATATATATATATATATATATATATATATATATATATATATATATATATATATATATATATATATACATATATAAACAACAAGATGAAATACATCCAGCCTTAGGCCACTGTTCACCTTTAATCCAATTAATAAAATATTACGATTCCTCGTCTATGCCAGAAAAAGAGTTAATCGAATAGGAAATATTATTATACCAGACGCCGATAAACAAATTTGTTGACAGTTGTTTTGGTGAAATTCAGATTAAAAACAAGCTTTTTTTTTATTTACGATCGTTTGGAATCTACGTCTGCTTACTATTTAGCAAGGGGTGATAATCCAAATAGTTTTGGGTTCAATGTTTTAATGGAAATGTTCTCAAACCGATGAAAAATATTGTCCAATAAAACAGTGATGAAAGAAGCGGAAAATTGCGTTCGATTAACAAATATTATTGTGTGCACATAATTTGGAAGTTTTGTTTCAATTATTGATTGGTATCACGCTATTTAGATATTTGAATAGGGTGAGAGACGATCTTTTTTGGGGGGTCTTGGATAGCTCATACGGTCGAGTCACGCTCTCCCCGGCCAGGCGAAGTTGTCGTACTAATAAGGTCGCAGGTTCAAACCCCCATCACCGCCGCGAGATTTTTATTCTCTATTGCCTTCTGACACTTTCCTACTCACTTCATCTCTTGTTGTTATCACGCTATTTATTGTGACTTATGGCCTGACAAAAAAAATGGTTATATGTCAGGGTGGTGTAAGTGGTGGACATTAAATTTATAGCCAGAAATATTAAACTTGTGCTAACATTTTTCTTTCATTGTGGATAGCATATATATATAGCCCGCGTTGTACTGCAGAAAGACAGAAAAACTGCAGCTCCCGAATTACTACAGCAGCTGCATTGGCTGCCAGTGGACCATCGGATTAAATATAAATCTTCAACTATCGTTTTCAAATGCCTGGAGGGCTCGTCACCAGCATATCTCTCAAACCTCGTTGAACGGTATAACCCACAGCGATCGCTTCGATCAACGAACGACCTCAAATTGAAAACACCCCGCTGTCGAGTGAAGGCTGGTGAACGCGCCTTTCAGCATTCTGGTCCAAGGTTGTGAGGAATTCAAGCGTCGATTGAAGACATTCTTATTCCGACAGGCTTTCTTTTGATTATGTGTATAATTAGCGTTGTTCGTGTACTGTGTTAGGGCTTCATGATTAAATTAATCTATGTTATGCGCCCAGAGCCCTCCTGATGAAGGGATGTTTGGCGCACTATAAATCTATACCATTATTATTATAATATATATATATATATATATATTATATATATATATATATATATATATATATATAAAGTGTATAAAAGATAAATAAATAGGTAGAGATTTAGTGAGTGGGATGATTTGACATTATCTCAATCGTCTGCAGTGTTTCATTCATCCTGTTTTGTTGATAAAGGGGAAATTGGAAACGTCCACAGTATATGTCTTCGTCTAATAAATTGAACTTACAATTTGATACTTATCGGGGTTTTTTTTCTTCGAGCTTCAAGCAGCAACATTTTCATTACCGCGATTTAAAATTGTTAGCATCTCCTAAAAGGAAACTTAAGTATTTTGGTGATAGGTCTCTTATGAAATTCAGACCCACGATTTGGAATGATCTCCCTCAATCTGTGAGATTCTCGAGCTCAATAGACATTTTCAAAAAAGCTCTGAAAACGTATCTTTTCAGAAAATAGTTACTTAATTGAATTTTAAATGTATTGTATGTGACATTGATATTGATGATGTATTGATGCCCTTTTGTGCTCTTAATTGTTTGGTTGGATTGTATTTGAATTTTTAAAAAAAGCGCTTTGAGGTTTCGACGGAAGGCGCCATATAAATATGCTTATTATTATTATTATTATTATTATTATTATTATTATTATTATTATTATTATTATTATTATTATTTATTATTATTATTATTATTATTATTATTATTATTATTATTATTATTATTATTACTATTATTATTATTATTATTATTACTATTATTATTATTATTATTATTATTATTATTATTATTATATTATTATTATTATTATTATTATTATTATTATTATTATTATTATTAATTATTATTATTATTATATATTATTATTATTATTACTATTATTATTATTATTATTATTATTATTATTATTATTATTATTATTATTATTATTATTATTATTATTACCGTCACCAGAGGTGACTTTGCCTTTCGGGGCGGTGACTTAGCCTCAACCGATTTGGAGCATTTTGAGTATTCTCAGGCTTGTATGTTGTAGTTATTTTCCTTCTCAGAGGACTTGGGTTTCCATCAAAAGAAATAACTGTTACAATACTAGGTATAATCCAGTTTGCAAATAATCTATAGAGGCAAAGTCATCCCTTAACCATCTCCTAACCAACTATAGGAAAATCGTCACATTCGTTACGATAAAACCAACATATTTCTAATTCAAATTTCTCTTGTACATCATAAAATCTAAAGAGAATGAACAGTGTGTTGTAGAGAATGTTTTACTAAAGAAATTATGTATCGCAAGAATTTTACTGCTATTATGTCTGAGTGATAAAAAATATATTTTTGTGTTAGTTGGGTGTGAAGTTTTGGGGGAAAATCATGAAAATGGCTGGTAAGGAGAGAGTCAAGGCAAAGTGACCCCTATTGATGGTACAACAAAGAAAAAGCGAGTACCCAAATAATACCCGACTCTTACACGCGAAAGGGTCATCAAAGATTGTTGAGTCGAGTAAATAAATATATTATTATGTAATTTAATGTCTATACTGATCTTATCTGAGGGTCTTCGGGAACCTATGCTGTCTGAATTGTGTAGAAGCGATGATTATTAAGAAACAAAGATATTATAACAACTTCCAAACAAAAATCCTTTAAAAAAAGGGGAAAAAATAGAAGATGAAGGTAAATAAAACAAAAACAAAATAAACAAAATATATATTACAGAACTTTTTCATTACTCAGCCGCTTACTAGACGGGATAAGTAACATTTTGTAAATTAAAAAAAAAAATCCAGTTTTAACTTTTCCAGACATGATAATATTATTCTGTAATTTATACATTTTGTTTATTTTGTTTTTGTTTTATTTTCCTTCATCTTCTTTTCTTTTCTTTTAGAACTTTGTTTGGAAGTTGTTATAGATATCTATTTTTCTGAATAATCATCATTTCTAACACTACTAACGTCCTATCAAAAGGATAGCAAGTAATTGCTTTTGTCTGTTTCAAGCTATAGAAACCGGGATGAACTTCAGCTCCATGAATGAGTTAAATGGCAGGCCGAAGGACTACATTTTTTTTCTTTCCTTCTTTCTTTCTTTTTTGGTTTTTATTATTGTTTTTGTTTTGTTTTTTGCTCCTCCATTTTTCCCCCCTCAAAGTTCAATACATCCTCAGGGCACGAGATTTCTTCTGAAGTAAGTTGAAGGCAAATCAACGATATCTCATTAAGGTTAAACCAACATTATTATTGTAGATGTAATATTGACTCTACCCGCGGTAATTGAACTTAAGTCGAAATCCACCGTCTACGAATATTGATGCTATGCGGTTAAGTAAAATACTCGCTCGGCGCATAGTTGAGTCCTTAAAAAAGCTCTTCATTCACATTCTTCTCTCACCGTACTCGGGTGGAAAAGGAGTTCCAGGCCGTTAACATGCGTTGTTCTGTGTGGAAAAAAATGTAATAATATGTCTCGTCCTAGAGGTTAAGAGTTGCTGTTGGCCTGGGACCCCTTGTAAAGCGCATTGAGACTTCGAGTGGATATCGCTCTCTAAAAAAAAAATCCAACTCTGAAAAGCGTTCATAAGAAAAGTGTTGTTTATATCGTAACAAATGTGACGATTTTCATACAGTTGGTATGGAGAGGGTGAAAGTTTATAGATAGTATGCAGATGACGTCACTCAGGCCTTTGTTATTGTTTTTGCCATCCGCGTTTGTGAGTTGTTCTCACTAAACTGAATTAACCAGACTATAAAAGTTCATGGTTACACAGAGTTTGTGTGTTGGTCCGTTATACTTCCGGATGGCAATGTTGTGAACTCCTTGGCCAAGCGCATTCTATCTATAGTCTGTTAGTGATGATTTAGGGAGAACTAATCACTCAATTGGCTGTATAAAAACAATAACAAAGAGCTGAGTGAAGTTATCGTAATTCACGCGACTGAGGGATCTTGACTCGAAACATGTATTTACTAATTTTATCATTTGTATTATCATCATCATCACGACCACAACCACCACCACCACTACCATCATCATCATCATCATCATCATCATCATCATCATCATCATCATCATCATCATCATCATCATCATCATCACCCAACCACCAACACCACCACCTTATTCATCATGTTTTTGTTTGTTTTTTTTTTTGTGTGAATGAATCCGCCGCCCCCCCCCCCCCCCCCCCTCCCTAATCACAGTTTTTGCGTATTTGCCTGTATCTAAATCTAACCTTCAAAAAGTTCGAAGAGTCCTCTGGGGAAATATCTATCAATAAATGAGAAAAGTTCAAATTAACGTTTACTCTGAAATGTTACAGTAACACTAAGATCGGAAGGATTGAAACTGTTGGCTTGGGGAAAAAACTCACAACATTGCCATCCGTAAATATAAGGGACCAACACACAAAACTATGTGTAACCTTAAAAGTTTATTGTCTGATTAACACAGTTTAGTAAAAATTACTCATAAACAAACATGGATGGAAAAAACAATAACAAAGACCTGAGTGACGTGAACTTCGAACTATATTAATATATAGTTTTCTGTTTACCTCAGAAGTCTGAAAAAAGTGTGTGGTATAAAACAGTGCCAGAAAAAGCAGAAAAAAGACAATACCAAAGAATGACCCCCCCCCCCCACCCCCAATGAAAATAGAGAAAATCCTCCGGCCTCTATTGTGTACATTTACAGTGATATCTGAAACCTAAGTGTACATTCTTGCAGGTTTCATATCCAAACGCAAATATGGGCCTGTTTTAACATTTAATTGTGATGGCCACTATTTTTGCGTTGGTTTGAGAATATTTCCTTTACATTAATTAATGAGCCCATAACACATGGTATTATCAGACCTGCAAATAGGTAGGTACAGGTCGCCTTACCCCGCACAATCAATTTTCAATTGACGAGACGAGCTTTTCTAATTTATAAAGTAGCATTGGAGTGAAATTATCAAGCTGAATTTCTACTTTTCTTCTTCTCGTGCTGAGAGCTTCAGTGTGGTCGTCTCAGGTCAAATAGTCGCCCTTTGTTCATTGTACTTTGTACAGTCATGCAAAACATCTTGCGGCATCTTGCTTTCCCTCTCCACATTCACAAATGTCCGTTTCTCCAATCTTAATGCTCTGAAAAAGTGGTGTATGATAATGGCAACTTGATCTTGTTTTTTACTTTTTGAAAACAGACAGTGTTAGAATATTCGGAAAATGCAGTATCTTAATCAAACACAAATAATTTTTTTAAAAATCTGTTATCCATCCCCAAGGGGAAATTTGTCTTTAGGGTCTATTCCAAGGGAAGACTGGAATAGCCCGGGCGTCAGCCGTTAAATGTAACTTACTCAAGGCCCTCACAGCGCGGCGTCGAACTCGGTACCTTTCGGGTAAGAGGCAAAGATCATACTGCCGAGCCACTCTGCCCCAGAAGTGTGTAATCATCGCCTCACAATGTAATTATGTCGGGGTAAAGTATACGCCAACAAAATATGAGACTATAGTTTTTATGGCTTTAAGAAACACTGTCAATTGTTTTCAATTAGACGTTTAAAATTAACCCAGAAAACGGAGTGGAACTGGCACTTATGTTAATAAAAACAGAAAATGAAGTGAGTATAAAAGTGCCAGAACACAATAGGGAATGAGATTAGCGGAATAGTAGCGTCCTTTGATTGGACGTCATCGGCGCAGAAGTTATTTGTAAACAAACCAACTACAAGCCAAGAGCTCCAAATACAAAATTTATTATTCATATTTTTTTCTGTATATAAATGCATATCATAATCAACGTAGATCTTTTCTTTAGTTTTTTTCCATTATGAAATGTTAACAAAATATGATGTAGACTACAAATTAAAAATAAAAGATGTTGATAAATAATACAATACGATGAGACAACCCTTCCTAAACTTACTGAACTTCCCGATAATGATTGGTTAATTAATGGCGATAGCGTCTGTCGGTTGTCAAGACGCGACTTCCAACAAAGGGGCGCTACTCTTAAATCTGTTTTGAAATCTCATTCCCTATAGAGAGTATCAATTTCGAGGCGATGTTGGCTCGAACCCATGACCTTACTGATACGACAGCTCCGCCTGGCCGTAGGAGGGGCGCTATGCAGTTGACGCAATGCTCTCTATAAACATCTCTGATTGCTTTGAGTTGACGCCATTCACCATAGTGGTGATAAAGTGAGATAATGTTCGGTGTTTTGGAACAGGGAATAGAGAAGTCATGACGTCACACCCTATACTCTCTCGGTTCCAAGCTTCTTGAAAGTGGGTATGTAGCTAGTCATTCGGAGGTGATTTGTGCTTCTTGTTTGGCAGTAGTTTTGTCTTCTCTTCACTAATCTCGAGACCAACTCGCCGAGTTGTTTTTCCAGGACTTTGTTTTGCATGTCTTGTAGGCGATCGGTGTGAGAGGAGAGCTAGGTCATCTGCATATTCAAGGTCTTCAAGTCTCTTTGAAAATGTCCATTGGATGCCATTGTTGGAATTGCCATATGCTGTCTTTGTCACCCAGTCCAAAACCACAAGACATAGAAGTGGGGACAGCAAACAGCCTTGCCTAACTCCTGATTTAATATCAAGATCCTCTGAGAGTCAACCGGTAACAATTGGACTTAATTCTCTCCTTACAGATTATTTTCACTATTTTCTCAAAATGATGGGCTTATCCAGCAGAAAAAAATTGATATTTTAAAACTCAAACAAACTCTCTACAAAACAACTTTATGTTCTTATCTATTAAACAAAGATCATTCTTCAAAAATTGTGATGTACAAAATAAATCGGAAGAAGAATAATGTATATTATTGTGTCGTAACAAATGTGAAAATTTTACTGGAGGTGGTAAGGAGAGGGTTAAAGGAAAAATTGCTAGGACAAAGAAAATTGGAGTACTCAATACTGGACTCAACTGACACGCCAAAGGGTCATCAAAAACCGTTTGAGTCTAGTATACTTTGTAGTTAAATGTGTATTTGTTTAAAACGACGTAACAATAATATATGCAGGTCTGACATCCGAACCCACTTATGGGCCTCGCTTCACATCATTGTTGTGATGGACAAATATGTGCGTCATTTATTTGAGATTTCCATTACAACAATGAGCCCATAAGAAATTAGTTTATCAGACCTGCAAATAAGTATACGTCGGTTTAAACGGACTTTAAGATCCATAATATGTCTGTATTGTGTGAAAGTGTGAAAGCATTGGGCAAACGTGAATATAAAAACTTTGGAAATAAAAGTAAAGCCTCTTTTCTTGGGTGTACTATGCTTACTGCGAACTAGTGGGGCTATGTGTTCTCGTGGTATGACACTCGTCTTTAGACTGGGAGGAGGAGGGGGGGGGGGGGCAGGGTTCGAACCCCCTCTCTGCGCTGACCATAGTTGAGTCCTTTGAAAATGATCTTTACTCATAATATCTCATCGGGTACTTTGGTGTAAATGGGTAGTGCCTGGAGGTCAAAAGCTTTGTATCTGTCGGTAAGAAAAAATATAATATCGCCTGGCAGGCGTCGTATCTCGTTTTATTTGTATATTGCTGTTGGCTTGAAACTCCTTGTAAAGCGCTCTGAGCACATTGAGTGGATATTGCACGATAGAAATGCTCTCCATTTTAGCCTGAATATCATAAAATCATTCGATCAGAAAGCCGAGTTAGCAAAAGCACAAACAGCATTCAAATAAATAAAGAAATATAATAACGTGTTTTAAAAAGGTCTAGATAGAGATAGACGGTGGCATAGGTCGAATTATTTGATTTATATCGGCAGGAGAATAATTGATCACAGCGAAATGAAGAGCTTCCAGAATTTCAGATTCTCATTTCCGCCAATCTCCACCCCCACCCACACTCCCCATTTCCTTACTTTGACTAAACAGTTTTAAAAATAGATATAAATGATTAAATGCACTGAATGAAAATTAAAAAAAAAAAACAAATAAGAAACTAAAAACCCCAACAAAAACAAAAAGAAGACAGAACCCCCCCCCCCAAATCAAATAAAACAAACCCCGGAAATAACTCAACAAAAACAAAAGCAAAAACAAAAATAAATAAATAAAACAATATTAATGTACTTATTCCTTACCATTTTGACGCCAAGTTATTATCTTTTTGGTGTCCAGTCCATAAGATCGTAGGACACATTTTAGCCAAAATTTAAAATTTTTTTTTTTTGACTTCCAATGAAATAACTGATATAAATGATGGATTAATATGACCCACATCTTGCACAAACAAATGTCTCAAACTTCTTGAAACTTCAAGTGACTACAGAACTGCGATGGGCTGGTGTGGAATGTAATAATAAATAATAATAAATTTTAATTGTATAGCGCACAATCCCGTTGACAAAACAGCTCCAGGCGCACAAATGTGTAAAACATCGTTATAAACATTTTTGTACACACACCCATTTATACAAGCGCACACACCTCACAACGGCACACACGCATGCACCAAAACGTGCATAGTATGCATACAGAGACGAAAAATATCTGTTAACATGAATACAAATCACATCAGGACATTTATCAATGATGGCAGATTAAGGCAGATTATATTATTATGTCAATTCGACGTGCACGTATTTGCAGGTCTGATAATCCAATTCTTTATGGGTTCATTGTTGTAATACGCTTCAACAGTCGTAACGTCACTTCCCTCGTAAGGACGGATGGTAACTTAGTAACTGGCTCTAAACTATCGGAACAATGGCGGACGCCCTTATGCAATATTTCTCCGACGAGCATAAAGGGTATCCAGAGGGAAACAAGCATAAATCTGATCATGTTTTGACTTTTACACATTCTGATCACAAGACAAATGAAAAGTTCTAGCCAGCATAAAGAATAAAAAGTACCGATTTTCTTTGTTTAGAACCACGATGGCCGCCGTTGCTGGGCGACGTGACATCAGACTATTGAATCCAATTTAGACGGAGAGTGACATATGTAACCCCTCGTCTCAAACCTGGGGGGGGGGGGGGGGGGGGGGGAGGGTATGGTTAAGGCATTGTACTGTGATATGGAAGGAAGGTCCTGCTTCAGACACTTTCGTTTTTCTCGTTCCTTGGGCAATATTATTATCCCTCAATTTGCTCATTTGGGCAACATGGGTGATTCCTGTTGAAGATGTTTGATGGATTATCTATAATATTCCTTCATGGACTGCCGAGGCAACGGTATCGGAAGGGCGTAATTTTGTGGGTTTTTTTTTAAGAAGCTGAAAATTGAATGTGTAGCCAGGGATGTCAGACTTGCGTTGAATTTGTGTTAATTATTGAGAATGAATATATGACATTTGTGACCCACCGTCTCAAAACAGTAATATGTGGAGATGAACAAGCTGCTAGAAATTCAAGTTATTGCCACAAATATGAAACGTGGGGTTAGTTTGTCCTTGTAATGCTGGAGAATTAATACAACTTCTGGCATTGCGAAAAACTCGAAATTCAGATTTCTCCTTATTTCATTTCTAAATTCACTTTTCCGGCTCCTATTCATCCCGACATTATACCGTTTTGAGACGGCGGGTCACATTTTTGGGAATGCTATACTATAATTCCTATTTTCTTTTGGACCAGATTAACGCTGATTTAGTTTACTTATTATCTCGTTCATTCCGACATAATACCGTTTTGAGACGATGGGTCATATATTTGGAATAACGTATTTCTGGTAATTTATTTATCGTAAAAAAAAGTGTAAACCTCATGGGGTTGGGTGGGTGGACGGGGAGGGGGGGGGGGGGAGGGACCTTCACGCGTCTTATACTTGGGCAATTCATTCTGGGTCACCGCTTTAAAATCAATTTGATTTATTGTCTCATGGGTTGATAGAAAATCATATCGAGTATTAACCATTTTGCCTGCCGTACGTTGGGGAAAAAATTATTTAAAATTTTGGCCAGAAAACTCGTCCTTGAAATATCGATATATTTAAATGACTCTCATCTTGGCAAAAACGCTCAAATCTGGGACTTGATGGAAGACTTCGCGAAGTCCCAGGTTTGGGAGATTTTACCAAGATGGGGGTTATTTAAATCGATCGATATTTGGAGGACGAGTTTTCTGGCCATGTTTTTTAAATACGTGTTTTTCCAGTATTCGGTAGTTTACTGGTAAAGGCGGTGGTTGAATAAACGGGTGGGTGGCCCTTGATATTTATTATTTAGGCTTCACGCTGGTGTGGTATTTAAAATAAATGGGCTGAAAAAAGTAATCAATCTATGGTGATGACGATGATGATGATGATGATATGATGATGATGATGATGATGATGATGATGATGATGATGATGATGATGATGGTGATGATAATGATGGTGGTGAAGATGATGATGATGATGGTGGTGGTGATGGTGATGATGATGATGATAATGATGATGATGATGATGGTGATGATGACGATGACGATGATGATCATGATGGTGATGATGATGGTGATGGTGATGATGATGGTGATGATGATGATGATGATGATGATGATGATGATGATGATGATGGTGATGATGATGATGATGATGATGATGATGATGATGGTGGTGGTGGTGGTGGTGATAATAATAACAATGATGATGATGATGATGATGATTTAGATTGTTTTATACAACCCCCCCCCCCTCCCCACACAAAAAAAGAAAGAAGAAAAAAAAGTTGTTTATTTATCATACGTTAGACACATTATAATAAACAAATACCCAATATTGCGAAGCTTTCCTTATCGAGGTTTCCTGTTTCTCAATTTTTTTCTAATGTATAGACTAGATAGATCCCTTTTGCTTTGCTTGGCAGATAATAAATAATGGATTTATATAGAAGAGAATGTGACAGTTGTCGCGCCCTGAACCAAAACAATAAGCAAATCCATGACAAAATAATATAACAAGCATGATTAAGTCTTGACTTCATTAAGATTGAAAATCGCAACAACAAAAAAATATTCGGTTTTATATCCATACAAACCTGAGAGTAAAGAAACGAATTATATGTTATGTGCGGTTATGTGGTCTAGTGGTATGACAATTGCTTTCGGATCGGACGGTCCTGGGTTTCGAGCCTCGCTCGACCCATAGTTGAGTCCTTGGAGAAGGCTCTTTACTCACATTCTCTCACCGTAGTCAGGTGAAAAAGAGTAGCTGGCCGTTAACCAGCGTTGTCTCTGTTCAAAAAAAAATTGTATTGTCCTTAAAACGCGTCATGTCCCATCCCACATGTTAAATGTTGCTGTTGGCCAGGGACCCACTGTAAAGCACGTTTGAGCACGTTTAGTGGATATTATTGCTCTATATAAAAGCTCATTTAAAAAAAAGATGATTGAGATGTGTGTTGAAGCCAACACGATTGTAAAACTTACCTGTAACCGATTATGACTAATTACACGATTCTTGGTTTGGTGTGTAAGTAACTGTTTGTTTACCTAACATTTGATTCAGAGCGAAACGCGTTAATTTATCTTAAGTGAATTACCTACTTTCTTTTCCTGGCATGTTATCAAATAAATTGGAGTGTAGGATTGGAACAGAGCTACCGTTAGAACATGCCAAAAATACCAATCAGTCAGCCTCAGAGTTTGCAAGCGCATTTAACCCTTTCCTTAATTTTTTTTTTAATTGAGCTTTTATATAGCGCAATATCCACGAAATGTGCTCTAAGCGCTTTACAAGGGGTCCCGGGTCAACAGCAACATTTAACATGTAGGACGGGACATGCCGCCTGTTAGGCGATATTACAATTTTTCCGACAAAGACAACGCTGTTCAAGGCCAGGTACTCATTTTACACCTGAGTACGTTGAGAAAATGTGAGAAAAGAGTCTTTTCCAAGGACTCAACTATGCGTCGTGCGAGGCTAGAACCCAGGACCTTCCGATCCGAAAGCGAGTGTCATACCACTAGACCACATAGGCGCCATCCATAGGAAAATCGTCACATTCGTTACGATGCAACCAACAGTTTTCTCATTTTGATATCCTTTGTACATCACAAATGATAAAGAAAACATTTCTGTTATAGCGATAAAAATTAGACACTGGACATTTATACGAATAGAATGTACTTGTCCCTTTTCTGTTTGAGTAGAAAAAATCTATTCTTGTGTTGAGTGGTAGTGAAATTTCAGGGAAAATTCTGAAATAAGCTGGTTTGTGATAAAAAAAAAGTATATACTTTTAAAATCGTCCTAATATTTTTTTTTATATTTTAAAATATAGCATACAACTCTTCTTGGTTATGCAGTTTTCGATATTATGAGCAATGTAATTATATTCAATATTGTTTTTGTTTTTACCCTAATTTTCCTTCATTTTTGGCCTTTTGTAACCTAATGTTTACAAGAAGCAGGTAGGGCGACGTACACTTACTTTCAGGTCTAATAACGCAATTAATTATCTGATCATTGTTGCAATGGACATCTCAAAAACAATGACGCAAAATATTGTCCAATACAACAATGTTAAACTAGGCCCATAATTATGTTCGGATGTCAGACCTATATACTGAATAATATGAATACATGTCGAAATAGGGCAATAAATCTAGATGCTTCTTTGGCCTCTCTTCTTTTTGTGTGTTATTAGAAGCAAATAGGCTTCAATAGTCATGACGTCACTTCCCTCGTAATGACGCATAGTAATTTAGTAACTGATTCTAAACTATCGGAACAATGGCGGACGCCCTTTTGAAATACTTATCCAACGAGCATAAAAGTGTATCCAGAGGAGAAAATCATTATAAATCTGATCATGTTTTTACTTTTATACATTCTGATCCCATGACATGTGAAAAAGTGCTAGCCAACCTGAAGAATAAAAAGTTACCGATTTTCTTTGTTTAGAACCAAGCTGCTCGTTGCTGGGCGGACGTGACAACAGACTGTTGAATCCAATTCATATTTGACATTCTTCCTTTTTACTGGCGCTCAAATGTTAAACGTGTCGGAAGTGCCGCACGTTAAACACTTCGAATCAAGCAAACGAAACAGTGACATTGACTCGATATTGCCCTTGGAAACAACGAGAATTCAGTCACAATGACCCGATCTATTCTTAACCATTTTTATTCTCTTCTCCGTCTTTGTAACAAACGTTCCATCTTTTGATGTAATGCGTTTAGGTAAAATACTCGCAACACCCGCCAGCCGGATATAAGTTACCAACACACAAATCTGTGTGTATCATTGAACATTTATATGTCTAATGGATATCATTTAGTGAGAGTTAATCATTAAAATGCGTTTAGATAAATATTCCCAACATCCGCCAGCCGGATAAAACTTACCAACACACAAAATTGTATGTAACATTGAACGTTACAGTCTGATTGAGAAAACTTAGTGAAAAGTAATCACCAGAATGGCTTTCTAAAATCAAAGAACAAAGAGGTGAGTGACGTCAAGTTCGTTCCATCCATTACGTCAAAATCTTCTTACTTCTTACCTGTCACAGCTCATTCCAGAGAATGAGAATTACCTGAACCAGACTTAATGAAGCGTAGATAATTCATTATAACTTGAACGGCTAACACCCTGTTGCTATTTATGACCTAAATACGTCATTGTTTATATTGGTAATCATTCATCATCGGTGAAAAGAACTCACTCCAAAAATCAGAGATGCTGCCAAAGAGTCCCCCCCCCCCCCCCCCCGCCCCCCAATCCGAAGACCAGGAGCCGATCGGCAATAAGTCAATACTATCAATAGGAAAATCGTCACATTCGTAACGATACAACCAACACACAGCGGGAAGGTGGAGGGGTAGGGGAAAGGAGTTGAGATTTATTGAATTTTTTTTTATATAGCGCAATATCCACTAAACTTGCTCAAAGTTCTTTACAAGGGGTTCTGGCCAACCTCAACATTTAACATGTCGGACGGGACATGACGCCTGTTAGGTGATATTACATTTTTTTCAGAGACAACGCTGTTAACTGTCAAGCATCCAACTATGCTCAGAGCGAGGCTCGAACCCAGGACCCTCCGGTCCGAAAGCGAGTGTCATACAAATGATCCACATAGCCGTAAGCTACAGCTCTGCTACCGAGTCCCAAGCAAATATCAGTCATTCCCGGTCACCTTATTCTATCTAAACACCTTGACATCAACAAATCACATTCCTGTGTAATAACAATTATCATCATATACTTACTACTATCTACTTTCACAGCTGCCCATCTCTCATCTTACAATGACAATGCTAAACCCTTACAAAACACTTTAAAAAATTTTTTGCTAAATTATTTTATTTCAAATATCGAAACAAGTAAATAAAAAAAAAAATCCTGTGTTCATCTTAAACGGGAAATTTGGCGGAAAGAGTTTTTGATAGCCTAGCGCCCCACCCAAAGGGTAGCAAGCAATTGCTTTTGTCCGTTTCACGCTATAGAAACCTGGATAAACTGCGGCCCCATGGGCCGAATAACTCTGAAGGACTGTTAAATGAGTACCTGGCCATTAACAGTGTTGTCTTTGTCTGAAAAAAAAATTGTAATACCGCCTAACAGGCGACATGTCTCGTTCTACATGTTACACATTGCTGTCAGTTGGCTCGGGACCTCATGCAAAGCACTCCGAGCACGTTTAGTGGATATTACGCTATATAAAGGCTCTAGTTTCTTTGGGTTTTTTTTTTAATAGAAAATATTAATTCAAACATAATACCGTGTTGAGGCGGTAGGACACATTTTATTTAAAATAAAACTTAAGTGAAAAAGATTTCTAGCCATGTTTTAACCCTCTCCTTACCACCTACAGGAAAATTGTCACATTCGTTAAGAGAATTCAGTCACAATGACCCGACCTATTTTTAGCATTTTTGTTCTCTTCCCTGTCTTTGTAACAAACGTTCAATCTTTTGATGTAACGCGTTTAGATAAAATACTCACAACACCCGCCAACATTTTTCTCTCTCAGATTTCTTTTTTAAATCACAATATTTAAAGAAAATGTGTTGTTATATCTAAAAGAACTTAATACTGTTTTGTAAAGCTTGTTTTGATCTACAAAATTATGCATATCATACACTTTGTGGGCAAAAATTTGAGTTTAAAAAGTCAATTTAGATCTATGTGTTGGGTATGTATGACATTTTAGTAAAAGTTTTGAGAATAAGTTTCGATAAGGAGAGACTTAAAGAATGCGTTTTGTCAGAACATCGTAGACATTATCCTTAACGCTTGGGAAGATCTTTTAGACCACTCAGGAGTTAATTAAGTCTCAACAAGCTAGCACAACTACTACTACTACTAGTAGTACTTACTGTCCGGCCAGTGTGTGGGGTGGGGCTGTGTCTCTCAGTAAGTGACCACAACTAACCGAATACTTCGCCACGGCTTCAGCCCACTTTGACGCCCCCTTGTGTCTGGAGAGAGAGATCAACATTGGAAGGCTATTTGTTGTTGATTAGCTTTTTCGCCCCCCCCCCCCCCCCCAACACACACATACATACACACCCTTTCAATCAGCAACTCAGAAGCATACAATTGTTACTAAAATACTTAATAATAATAAAAAAAAAAGATTCCCTTTTTTCATTCCAAGATTTGTCATTTGGGTCTATGACAAAAAAAAAAGTAAAAAAACAAAAACAAAACAATATCACCAGTGCTTTAGAGGCAATGTACTCACAAAAGAGTGCAAATGGAGAGGCTTCGTATTAAAAAAAAATTGAATTGAGCTTTATATAGCGCAATATCCACTAAATGTGCTCAAAGCGCTTTACATGGGGTCCCTGGTCAACGGCAACATTTAACATGTAGGACGGGACATGACGCCTGTTAGGCGATATTACAATTTTTCGGACAAAGACAACAGGTACTCATTTTACACTTGAGTACGGTGAGAAAATGTGAGTAAAGAGCCTTTTCCAATGTCTCGACGATGCGCCGAGCGCGAGGGTCGAACCCAGGACCTTCCGATCCGAAAGCGAGTGTCATACCACGAGACCACATAGCCGCACTGTGATCGTGAAAATACTAACGAAATAGTGAAACTGGAGATGCTTCGTATAGGAACGATACAGACAATGGGCGTTTCGGGTACAAACCCTTTCGAGACGATACAAGTTATTTTGAATTTTATTTGTTTTCCATGTTAATTGTGTGTATTGTTGATCAGACGAAGAGTTTGTACTCGAAACGTCCATTGTCTGTATAGTTCCTATAGATAGAATGCGCTTGGCAAAGGAGTTCACAACATTGCCATCCGGAAGTATAACGGACCAACACACAAACTCTGTGTAACCATGAACTTTTATAGTCTGGTTAATACAGTTTAGTGAGAACAACTCACAAACGCGGATGGCAAAAACAATAACAAAGGCCTGAGTGACGTCATCTGCATACTATCTATACGAAGCCTCTCTTTTTTCATTATTTCATTAGTATTTTCACGATCACAGGCTTCATGTAGCCCCTGCCGTTTTCTACTTTTCAGAGGCAATGTAGCGCAACAAAGTGAGCGTTAGGGGTTTGTTATTACATATGGAGAGACAAAAAAAAACAAACCCCGACTTGCCCAAAGCAAGGACTCGAACACGAGACCTCTTGAATATAAATGCAATGCTTTATCCCTTTGGCCATCTCACCCCATACTGTAACCTAAAAATCTATAACGCCACCGTGGACACACACATACACACACACACACACACACTCACACACATGCATGCCAATAGCTCAGTTGGTAGAGCACTTGCCTCGCACGTGGATGGAATAGTATTAATATCAATCCTGGATGCAGCCAATCTATCCTACGTCTCCTTTCCATTTAAATGCCGTGGTTGGATAGCTGGATACGATAGTCCGGTCGGAAAATACTTTGCGATTGACTGGCGAAAACGCTCCATCCAATCCGAGGGGTATCATGTTATTGCTATAGATAAAATGCGCTTGGCTAAGAAGTTCACAACATTGCCATCCGGAAGTATAACGGACTAACACACAAAACTGTGTGTGACCATGAACTTTTATAGTCTGGTTAATACAGTTCAGTGGGAATAACTCACAAACGCGGATGGCAAAAAAATATAACAAAGACCTGAGTGACGTCAATTTCGTTCTATCTATAGATAGATCGAAGTTGACGTCACTCCGGCTTTTGGTATTGTTTTTTGCCATCCGCGTTTATGAGTACTCTCTAAACTGTATGAACCTGACCATAAACGTTCAAGGTTACACATTGTTTTGTGTGTTGGTCCGTTATACTTCCAGATGGCAATGTTATGAACTCCTCAGCCAAGCGCATATTATCTATATCTCGTTTGACGATATGGAAACACGAATAGCCTTCGTCTCTTTAGGCGTTATAATCTGTGAATATCAACACCTTAAGATAATACTATTATTATTATTATTATTTTTATTATTATTATTATTATTATTATTATTATTATTATTATTATTACTATTATTATTATTATTATTTTGTCCGTAGAAGGATTATATAAAGCCACAAAGTCATCCAAACTTTTAACAGATTTTATTGGAGCAAATGTGCGAATATTATAATATCGTTCTGTAATCGGAGCCCAAAATAAATTATAATTTTTAAGATGTTTCTCGGTAGTTGGCAGTCAGGTATTAATGCTATGCGCTTTCCTAATTTACTCACAATATTCCGTCAGTCGAAAATAACGCATCAACACACAAAACTGTGTGTAAACTTGACCATATATAAAAATAATCTTTTTCATTAAGATAGTGTGCGCTTGGCTAAGAAGCTCACAACATTGCCATGGATAACGGACCAAGCGACCCGACCCAGGCCAGCTCAGCACACCGTGTCGCGATTTCGTTTAGGGCTCAGCGTAAGGTACGAGCGAGTCGCTGTGTTAGTGTTAGTGCACTCGCGCTATCTTGGTCGGAATTTGTTTTCTTTTCACAATATTTTTGAGACCGATTTTTTATATAATAATAAGAGAAAATGTTTTTTTTTTCATTTTTCAAATAGCAAATATATTTTTGTAGTTTAAGCTCTGTTTTTGATAAGGTCCCTTTTGATAAATCACATTAGTAAAACAAACACAAAAATTAAAAAAAAAAAAAAAGAAAAAGAGAAAAAAATTGAATGAAAGAAGAAAAATAAGTATTAAAATATAAAACATGCCTTACCTTGATAATTGCACAATTTAATATATATCCATTTGAATAAACACAGAATCTTTCCCTCTGAGTTACTGAACGCATATAAAAAGGTATGCATTCAGCTGCGGGCTTGGGACCGCCAATGGCCCATTAAAAGATTCAACAGTATAATAATGCATGAAATAGGACTTGTGAGGCTGGGAAAATGAGTATAAATAATTCATTATAACTACAAAGATGACAGTTTGGCTATTTTCCTTCTCTGTTGTTGGATTTTATTGTCACTGTCAGCTTGAGTGCAGAAACGTTTCAATAAAATATTTACAATTCTGCGTGTAGAAATTTTGCTGAGAACAACATCCAAATGAAACAGTGCTGGAAAATCTTGAAAAATTCTTACGAGTCTTGAACGACAATGCATTTCTCCAGACATTTTAAAAAAAGTGTAGCAGTATAGAATAAGATGAAAAGTTGCAGTCGAAGGGTAATTTAGACCACCTCTGTCCATTTCCTCAGTGTAGACTTTGACATCTTCAGGGAACACGTCTCCATCTGCTCCTCGCAACTTTTCATCCTTTAGGGCCACATAGCCTCCGATATAATAAAGAATCATTTTCTCATCAGATGATAGTGTGTTAGTAGTGAGAGGAAGGTCGTCAATGATGAGAAGTTCCGAGTCTGTCAGTTCTTTCCCACAGAGATCACAGGAATGTCCAGAGGAGTTAAAATCAATATCCTTCTCAAATTCAATAAAAAGTTTGGCCCTGTCTATATGATGACAGTTCAAAAGATCTTGAGCTGTTATATAAAAATTGCAACCAGCTGACATCCTAAAATGAGCAAAATGCTTCTCTATGACATCTTGTTGGAAGAAACCAATGGCAACATATTGATGATGGACAGAGTTTTTTTGTGTCAATAGGTACTTTGATAAGTCAATAAGGCATCTGCAGGTCCAAGCTAAAGCATTTGCTGTGTCTCTTGTGAAGGATTTTTCCCTTAGAACAGGACTTGATGCTGTCATCCGGTCAGCAAGCAGTGCCCATTGATCCAGGATATTCAATTGATGACTACCAGCTTCTGAAAGTTCAATACATAATCGATCTGGGTCACGAAAACGAGTGCTTTGAAAGGGAGACTTCGTGTTAAAAACTTTCCAAAGCTTCAAAACTTCATCTATAAATAAGGCAGTGTTGATCCAAGAACTGACAGACTTTGATGACGATTTCAATGCAGAGCTTGTCTTCTCTGAAAATACTTCCAATACAAGGGAAACTTTCTGTTTTTCAATACTTGTGGGGTTCAATGCTGTTTTGGAAAGAGTTGAAAGTTTTACAAGAAATCCTGTCTCGTAATTATGAAGTTCTTCCAAATCAGACCACTGGGCAGTTACTGGTTAAGATGAATGACAAGGGTAGAAATTCAGACATTTTGTTTTCTCAGTAATCCAGTTGTTTCGGATATTTTTCAACAGGTGAACAGTATCATACAGTAAAAATAAGGATCTTGTAGGATCAACTGGGGACATGGTAATCCAAGGAGATGATTCATTTATTTTAGGAAATTTTTTGAAAAAAGCTTGATTCAATC
>NC_088371.1:12705746-12708246 GCF_034508935.2 Berghia stephanieae
ATAGACACAATTACCCAAATGTTGTTGGGAGATGCCCTGGAGAAATGCGACGCCTTTAACGTGGAAATTCAATTTGAGTTGGGCGCTGTCTCACTATGTTAGCCCGGGAAACTAAAAAAGACTGTATCATGCTGAATTGGGAGTGTTTTTTTCCCCTTCTTCTCGCTTGTTTTTGTATCCTACAGTGCGGGTGCGGATATCTCAGTTGGTAGAGCATTCGCGTCACGCGCAAAGAGATCAAGTTCGATCCCGGGTGACGTCCATATTTTTTTCCTGACCCTCTTGTTCAGCCAGCAGTGATTAGATTTGCTGAGTCTATTATGTCTGGCGGAAAGTACTTTGTGGGAGTTCTATCCAAAGTATAGCAAGCAATTGCTACTGTCCGTTTTTAGCTACAAAAACCACCGGAATAAATTCCGGATTCATGGGTCTAATGAATGGCGCGTAAGACCTATTTTTTTTTCTATTTCGCACAGAACACTTGAAAAAAATAACAATTAAAAAAAAAAATGATGACAACAATAGATACAAAAAAAGAAAAGAAAAACACAACCAAAAAAATCCCAAAACAACATACAAAACAAACCAAAAAAAAAAACGACAAAAAAAACGAACAAAACAGAAATAAATTTTTTATAAAAAGTAAACAAAAGAAAAGCATAAAATAAACAAAAAAAACCCACAAAAGAAAACAACCACAAAAAGCAAAAACAAAAAACACCCAACAACAACAACAACAACAAAAAAAGTCAGAAAGAAAAGAAAACTGCAAGCTTATTTTATACTAGAGTCCGCCCGTCCAATCTGTTCACAGTGCTTTACAATGCTTACTATACTTTCAATGACCTAAAAGTACGCATCCTTCAAGCTATAGCATCTTGTCAATTACTCTCAATCAAACCCGAGATTTCCATGAAGACGTCATTGAAGTCTCAGGTTTGAGACTGTTTGACAAATGGAATTAGTTTTTAAAAATTGTATTTATATCAACTTACGACGTGCACATATACTATTCAGGTCTGATATCCGAACCCACTCATGGGCCTAGTTTAATATTGTGGTAATGAACAATATTTTTGCGTCATTTTTTTTTTTTTGTTGTTGGAGATTTCTATTTTTTTAAAAATAAGTAAAATAAAATGAGCGTTTATATAGCGCAATATCCACTTAACGTGCTCAAGCGCTTTACAAGGGTCCCTGGTCAACAGCAACATTTAACATGGAGGACGAGACATGACGCCTGTTACGCGATATTACAATTTTCGGACAAAGACAATGCTGTTAACGGCCAGGTACTCATTTTACACCTGAGTACGGTGAGAGAATGTGAGTAAAGGTCTTTTCCAAGGACTCAACTATGCGTCGAGCGCCAGGCTCGAACCCAGGACCTTCCGATCCGAAAGCGAGTGTCATACCACAAGATCACATAGCCGCACCTTACAACAATGAATGAGCCCATAAAGAATTGGGTTATCAGACCTGCAAATATTGAGCTTATATTGAGCTTTTAAATAGCGCAATATCCGCTAAATGTGCTCAAATCGCTTTACAAAGGGTCCCTGACCAATAGCGACACGTACCATGTAGAACGAAACATGACGCCTGTTAGGCGATATTACAATTTTTTTTCTGACAGAGACAACGCTGTAACGGCTGAGTACAGTGAGAGAATGTGAGTAAAGAGTATTTTCCAAGGACTCAACTATGCGCCGAGCGAGGCTCGAACCCAGGACCTTCCGATCCGAAAGCGACTGTCATACCACAAGACCACATAGCCGCACGTCGATTTCAACCAATTATTGTTTCGCCAATCTGTCCATCCAACGATGAGCAGGGTTCATTGCTATATTTATTAATGTTGTTTACTTCTCTTATCTTGCATAACCTCCCCGTCTTAAAGCCTATTGGAGCCAAGTTATTTTCTTTCGTCGACACAACGACGCCTGTTATTTGCATGTCTAATGGCTTTGAGTGATCCGCCAAAGAAAAAAAAACAGAAAAGAAAGAAAGGAATTACGCCTATCTAAAAATAACAACAATAGAAGAAAAAAACAACAAAACAAACCCAATCAAATAACATGCCAAAATGAAATGAAAATTAAAAAAACCCCAACAAAACAAACTTGAGCATTTATATAGCGCAATAACCACTAAACGTGCTCAAGGCGCTTTTCAAGGGGTTCCCAAGCTAACAGCAACATTTAACGTGTAGGACGATTACAATTTTTTTAAAGACAGAGACAACGCTGTTAATGACCAGGTGGCCCTTTGAACACATGAGTACGGTGAGAGAATGTGAGTAAATAACCTTTTCCAAGGTCTCAACTATGCGCCGCTAAGAGTTTAGGTCTCGAAGCCAGGAACCTCTGATCCAAAGGCGAGTGTCATATCATCAGACCACATAGCAGTACACGACATAAACAATCCACTATATAGATATGTCGGCCTCTCATAAATCTAATGATAAATTATTTCAATCCTCTTCTCACTAGAATTTGGA
>NC_088371.1:12715746-12720746 GCF_034508935.2 Berghia stephanieae
TTTATCTCTCTCTCTCTCTATCTCTCTCTATCTCTCTCTCTCTTGAGTGGGGTCTTTTGACCTCCCATGGTGAATGGAGACGTCAGAGCGCTGTGCCTTCAATCCTCCTGTATCTGATAACATGGCCTGTCCTTGTTTTGTAATGAAAAACTTGGTTTCGTCCTGGCCCTTGCCGAAAACCTTGGCTGAGAGATAAACAGTATTCCAAAATACGGGCGCTGAATTGAATATGTTCCAAACGCCTCAACACAGAACAATATCTCTCTCTCTCTCTCTCTCTCTGTCTCTCTCTGTCTCTCTCTGTCTCTCTGTCTCTTTCTCTCTCTCTCTCTCTCTCTCTCTCTCTCTCTCTCTTGATTTTTAATTTTCCACACTCACTTTTATCGCGCCTCATTTTCCAAAAAGTAGTTAACAATGAAAAATTGATTAAAATATAGTAAAAAAAAAAAAAAAAAGACTATACACTATCATCATCGATAAATACAGCACATCAGCAATATCATCATCATCATCATCATCATCATATTTATCATCATCATCAATATCACCATCACCATCATCATCATCTTCATCATCATCATCGTCTTCATCATCATCATCATCATCTTCATCTTTATCAACAACAACAACGATTACGACTATATCATTTATTATTATTATTATTATTATTATTATTATTATTATTATTATTATTATTATTATTATTATTATTATTATTATTATTATTATTATTATTATTATTATTATTATTATTATTATTATTATTATTATTATTATTATTATTATTATTATTATTATTATTATTATTATTATTATTATTATTATTATTTATTTATTTATTTATTTTTTTTTTTTTTCAAAAAGGAAAGGGAAGTAGAAACGACATGTTATATTATTATACGCCACTCCCACACGCCCCTAATTTAAATAAAGATGTTTTGCTTCCATTAATGTATAACTCCTTCCCGCTCCCTCTTCTCGACTCAGTGGGACTGGCATTTATTTATACATCAATGAGACAAATTAGGAAGCATGCACTGCTATAGATAGAACGTAGTTGACGTCACTCAAGTCCCTGTTCTTGTTTTTTGCCATGTTGGTCCGTTATATTTCCGGATGGCAATGTTGTGAGCTTCTTAGCCAGCGTTCAGCATCTATCAGAAAAAGATCTGAAAAAAAGTGAAGATAGATACTGTACGCTTGGCTAAGAAACTCACAACATTTCCATCCGGAAGAATAACGGACCAACACACAAAACGATGTGTAACCTTGAACGTTTATAGTCTGGTTGATACAGTTTAGTGAGAATTATTCATGAACATGGATGGCAAGAAACAATAACAAAGACCTGTGTGGCGTCAACTTCGATCTATCTATACACTTTTTCCAGATGTTTATTTGTGAATGAAAACCTGTCTAATGGCAATGCATGGCATGGATATTGCAAGTGTCCGTACAAAATAAACACCTTACAGGCGACGGACACTGTATGAAATGAAAATGTGACCATCCATCTCAAAACGATATTATGTCGCGAACAACTAGGAGTAGAAAACTGATTTTCTAGATAGTATGAAGTTGACGCCACTCTGGTCCTTGTTATTGCTTTTTGCCATCCGCGTTCATGAGCAATTCTAACTAAACTGCGTTATCCAGACTATAAATCTTCAAGGTTACACACAGTTTTTGTGTGTTGGTCCGCTATACTTCCGAATGGCAATGTTGTGAGCTTCTCAGCCAAGCGCATACTATCTATGTCTTATCATTTTAATTCTTCATTCATCCCTAGCGGTTCCCATCCATCACGGTGTTTCATATAACATTGGTTTGCTGGAAGAATTAACAAAATATTGTGAAGCGCATTGAGAAGGTCACCATCCGTGGAAAAGCTTATTATCTATCAAATCAACGTATAGATAGTTCTTAGTTGACGTCACTCGGGTCTTTGTTATTGTTTTTTTGCCATCCGCGTTTATGAGTAATGCTCACTGACCTGTATTAACCTGACTATAAACGTTCATGGATACACATAGCTTTGTGTGTTGGCCCGTTATACTTCCGGATGGCAATGTTATGAGCTTCTTAGCCAAGCGCATACTATCTATATGTGAACGAAGGCCACATTTGAACCCTCAAGGACTTTTAAAAGAGTTGTCTCTTTCCAAAAAAAAAATTGCAATATTGCATCACAGGCGTCACGTCTCGTTCTACATTTTACGTGTTGCTGTTGGTCAGGGACCCTTTGTAAAGCGCTTTGAGCACGTTTAGTGGATATAACGCTATATAAAAGCACGACGTTTTTTTTAAGCTCAGGCTCAAGACCCAGGTTTGAGAGTTTTTGCCAAGATTGGACAGATAATTGAGATTTTTCTGGCCAAAATTTTAAATACGTGTTTCATCATGGCACGTCAGAATCGAAAGAAAAAAAAATGATATTATTGTCTGTCTTGCTCTCCTGATTTCTATTCCTTTATTTCCGTTGCTGCGTGCGCACTATTTGGTGGAGAGGAAATTAATTTATGTAACCAAAAGGTAGCAAGCGTACGAGATTAATTTAGAGTCAGGGAAAGAATTAAATGGAATAGAGAGGGAGGAGGTGGGGGGTGGGGAGGAGGGGGGGGGGAGAGGTAGAAATATAAAGAGGGGGAAATGAAAGATGGAGAAAAAATAAAAGGGAGGAGGAAAGAGTAAAAGATATATAGACGGAGGAAGGTGGAAAAGGGGGGAGGGGGGGGGGGTTAATAGAGAAAAAATAAATGGAAGCGGGAGATAGAAAAAGATATAGAGTTGATAGAGAAAGATAGAGAATAAAAAATTTTTTAAAAGGAAGTTGGGGGGGGGGGGGGGGGGGGGGGGGGGGGACGTGGTGAGGGGAGATATAGAAAAAAATATGAGAGGAGGTTGAGAGTAGAATTCATTACAATAAATTATTAAAGGGGAGGCAGAGAATACAGTAAGACGGGTAGACATATTATATTATAGTGTGTATAATTGATAGGGGGATGGATGGATAAATATATGTATTCATAAAAAGATTGTTAGATTGACTGATAGATAATTCGATAGATAGATAGAAAGATATATATATATATATATATATATATATATATATATATATATATATATAAGAGAGAGAGAGAGAGAGAGAGAGAGAGAGAGATCGATAGATAGATAGATAGATAGATAGATAGATAGATAGATAGATAGATAGACAGACAGACAGAATGACAGACAGACAGACGGACGGACGGACAAACAGACAGATAGATAGATAGATAGATAGATAGATAGATAGATAGATAGATAGATAGATAGATAGATAGATAGATAGAAAAATAGATAGACAGACAGACAGACAGACAGAATGACTTCTGTTCATTTTCTCAAACAGTGTTGTCAGATCGTTATTAATGCCTTTGTATTTTTATTCACAAAACATTATCTACCTTAGAAATTGGTGGGTTTGTGTCATGAAAAAACTGCTGTATTTTAAAAAAATATTATTGTTAATTTCTAGGTCACAAGTAGTTTTCCAAGTCATGAGTCAAATATCTCTTTGCGTTCTACGTCATCAATGAGTCTATAATTGTTTGCGTATTACATCATCATTTGGTCCGATATTCTTTCTTTTTTAAGTCTGATCCTTATTTTACTAGGTACAAAGTTTAAGGATGTTGTATAAACATGATGTTAAAACACACTTGCTTCTTTGCTCCTATTTAAATACTCGTCAAATAATAGAAGAAATATGACCAATAGATGATGCTACACACATACACCCTCTCTCTCTCTCTCTCTCTCTCTCTCTCTCTCTCTCTCTCTCTCTCTCATACACACACACTCTCTCTCTTACACATACACACACATACTCTCTCTCTCTCTCTCGCCCCCCCCCCCCCTCTCTCTCTCTCACTCACTCACTCACTCTCTCTCTCTCTCTCACACACAATTACAAGTTATATATTTTACCATTTTGTATTCCTCAATTTTCTTATATAATAAGAATATTATCTTACAAGGCGTCTGACATCGGGCGTCCAGGGGAGACATCTAGGGCTTGGTTTTTCGGCTTCCGGGTCAATATAAAACTCAATATTGGTCAAAAATGGAATATCATCAATCATAATTTAACGGTTTTCATCTAGCAAGCTGACTGCTACCATATAATTTGAAATTTCATAATATCTCTTATGAGCTTCATGAATGTAAAATAATAAGAAAAAAAAAAAAAAATAAATAAATGAGCTACTAAACGATCTCAAAGGGCTCTACAAGGGATCCCTGGGCAACAGCAACATTTAACAGTTAGGAAAGGAACATGACGCCTGTTAGGAGATATTACATTTTTTTTCGGACAAAGACAACGCTTTTAACGGCCAAGTACTCATTTTACACCTGAGTATGGTGAGAGAATGTGAGTAAAGAGCCTTCACCAAGGAGTCAACTATGCGCCAAACGAGGCTCGAACCCAGGACCTTCCGATCCGAAAGCGAGTGTCATACCACAAGACTACGTTGCCGCACAACAGCAACAATCAAAGCTACTCGCTCATAATTCAACTTAGGCCACTAGAAAATAAAAGTTTTGCGGCGATGGGGGCTCGAACCTAACGACCTTACTGATACGACACTTCACCTGGTATATATATATATATATATATATATATATATATATATATACCAGAGAGAGAGAGAGAGAGAGAGAGAGAGAGAGAGAGAGAGAGAGAGAGAGTAGTGCGCAAAAGAATGGTAAAAACACTCCCCTTTAACAGAGTTTTAATGCCAGTTTAAAGATGAATCATGAAAATAATAGAGAAAAAATAAATGGAAGCGGGAGATAGAAAAAGATATAGAGTTGATAGAGAAAGATAGAGAATAAATTTTTTTTAAAAAGGAAGTTGGGGGGGGGGGGGGGGGGGGGGGGGGGGGGGGGGGGGGCGTGGTGAGGGGAGATATAGAAAAAAATATGAGAGGAGGTTGAGAGTAGAATTCATTACAATA
>NC_088371.1:12728246-12730746 GCF_034508935.2 Berghia stephanieae
GATATTTTTTTCTCCCCTCCCCCCCCCCACCCCCTCCCTGTCCACCCAGCAGTGATTGGGTAGCTGGATATGTTAGACCTGGCAGAAAGTACTTTGCAATAGACTAATACGTCCTACCAAAGGATGGCTAGCAATTACTATTGTCCATTTTACGCTATAGAAACCGGGATACACTCCGGCTCCTTAGGCTAATTGGCTCGGAAAGACTATTATCTTCTTTTTACTAATAAATATTTTCTTCTATTAATTTCAGGAATTCAATTGTGGATAAAAGTGTTGGAAATTATCGAGGTGCTGAGTGCCATGTTCAATACGAGGTGGGTATGTTTGTTTATAACACGGTTTGTTGGAGTTTTTAAATGTAATTGGTGATGCCCGAAGCTCAAAGAAATCAATAACAATGTGAAATCGAATGTAGATAAGCTTCAATTTAATATACGAAAACATCTTAACACCGCCATTGCCACATTATCTCATTCGTCTGTAGTGTTTAATTCATCCTGTTTTGTTGATAAAGAAGTAGTAGTAGTAGTAGTAGTAGTAGTAGTAGTAGTAGTAGTAGTAGTAGTAGTAGTCGTAGTAATAGTAGTAGTAGTAGTAGTAGTAGTAGTAGTAGTAGTAGTAGTAGTAGTAGTAGTAGTAGTAGTAATAGTAGTAGTAGTAGTAGTAGTAGTAGTAGTAGTAGTAGTAGTAGTAGTAAAAGTAGTAGTAGTAGAAGTTTTAGTAAGCTTCGCAGTCCGAATGACGCTTTCTGAGAATTGTGTGGTCCAGTCATGGTCGATAAGTATAGCTGCTCTCTCCATCCATGTTGTTAATTGTTTCCATTGGTCACGGTCCTGGGTCAGAGTTTTGAGGCTGTCAAGATCTTGTTGTGACTTTAGTAAGGAGGGCACTGCAGTATTTCTTAGTTCTTCGGGGATCAATTCGACCTCATCTGAATCCAGAAATCTCTGAAATGTCGAGAGATCCTGGTTCAGGGTAGTTACTATTGATGTTGGTGGTCTCCCTACATATTTCCTTCATGGCAACAAATATGTTGATAAAGGGGAATCCGAAACGTCCATTATAATTTGTTTTCGTATATTAAATTGAATCTAACATTCAATTTTACGTTGTTTTTTATTTTGGATTTTTTTTTTTTAAATGCAGGATTGGAAAAATTGTAAACGAAATCTATTCTTTAAAAATTATTAGGGTTGGTACAAGGACAGCTATACTGAACTCTCTAAATCCCTAGTTTGGGTTGGTGCTCACATTGTTCCATACAGCCCAAGTTAAATTTTTTGCCAAAACTAGCACGTAACTATTACTGGCAAATCTAAAAATTACAAAACTATTTTTACAGATTGATAAACGAGAATCATTCAAACCTTTTATAACATATTAAAGATAATTCTATCAACCTTTCACTCAAATGGTTATTTAGAATATCTGATAAAAAGGAATAAAATAAAATTCCCTTTATTCATCCCATAGCGGACATTTATCTCCAGGGTCTATCCCCGGAGGGAAAAATGGAATAACCCAGGCGTCAGCCGCAGTGCAGCGGTGCCGCAAAATGAGCTAGGGCGAGATGACTTGCTCAAGGCCACACAGTGCAGCTGGGCGGGGGACCGTACCAGGTGCCTTTCGGGTACGAAGCAAAGACCGTACCGCTGAGCCACGCTGCTCCCCTTAATATAGAGAAAGTTGATCCGTCCTTGATTTCATCTTGACCTTGGGATTCGTCACTTGGCCACCCTCTGCCAGAGTCATTTGCGCGCACCTACCGACTTTATTGCCTGACACCGATTTTATCGTTGATGGTTCGGAGATTCGTCTCGATCTATGTTAATCTCCAGAGTGATACTAGACTGCTAGAAGCTGTGGACTGTAAAAAGTAATAAACAAAAATGAATATAACAGCTTCAAAAATTAAACAAAGAACAAAATATTAAATACGGAACGTTTCGGGCTCAAAACCCTTCTTCAGTAAATTAGTTATGTATTTATTTCTTTATTTCTGGAATTTAGTAATGTATTTATTTCTTTATTTCTGGAATTTAGTAATGTATTTATGTCTTTATTTCTGGAATTTAGTAATGTATTTATGTCTTTATTTCTGGAATTTAGTAATGTATTTATGTCTTTATTTCTGGAATTTAGTAATGTATTTATGTCTTTATTTCTGGAATTTAGTAATGTATTTATGTCTTTATTTCTGAATTTAGTAATGTATTTATGTCTTTATTTCTGGAATTTAGTAATGTATTTATGTCTTTATTTCTGGAATTTAGTAATGTATTTATGTCTTTATTGGGGTTTTTTTTTTGTGTTGTTGTTGGCTAAAGAAGGGTTTTGAGCGCGAAACGTTCCGTGTTTGGTATTTTGTTCTTTTTTTTGAAGCTGTTATATTCATTTTGGTTTGTTAATCTCCAGAGTACCACCCACCCAACACAATAAAAGACTTTTCTTTCTCAAACAAAAAGGTAACAAGTGCATTCTATATAGAATGGGGTTC
>NC_088371.1:12740746-12753246 GCF_034508935.2 Berghia stephanieae
ACCTGGCGGACAGCAGCGTTGTCATTGTCAGAAAAAAATAAAATAATTGTAACATCGCCTTACAGTACAGCCGTCATGTCCCGATCTACACGATTAAGTATTACTGTTGGCCAGGGACTAGATACTGGTAGGTACATCTCCTTGAGTACGTTTAGTGGATATTGCGTTATATAAATTCTCTTGTTTGTTTTGTTTTGTTTAATTATTTTTGTTGTTTGTTTTATTGTTTTATTATCTTTTTTTTATTTTTTTTTGGCGGGGGGGGGGGGGGGGGGGGGTATTTTAAACGATGTGTTGCAATTGTAAAATGTTACACCTGACTTTTAATTGCCAGTTGATGCGGACGGGTGCTATACATATCTCCAAGCCACACAAACAAAGTCTATATTAAGGATACTGTTACCATTAGCAGTATCATATTTTGCCTTTTATTCAATGAGAATGGGTTTTGTAAAATCTATATATAACTACATGATATTTAAAGGTTGGATAACAAGATAATTGCCGACTCATTTGTTTATAATAATCATAAACAAAAATGTGGATGATAATAATGTATGGTTAGTGATAATGATTATGGTGATATGTAAAAAAAAAAATGGAGAAAACAAACTGGTGAAACAAACTTTTCTATAATTATGAAAGGGAAATTATGTCTCAACGTTACTACATTACTACTGCTATTACTATTACCACTATTACTACTACAACTGCTACTGCTACTAATACTACTACTGCTAATACAACCACCACTACTACCACTACAACAACAACAACAACAACAACTACTACTACTACTACTACTACTACTACTACTACTACTACTACTACTACTACTACTACTACTACTACTACAAACTATTACCACTGGTATCTATGATCTATGATAATAATAATAACAAAAACAACAACAACAACAGCATTAATGATAATAATAAAATAATAATAATAATAATAATAAAATAATAATAATAATAATAATAATAATAATAATAATAATAATAATAATAATAATAATGATAATCTTAAACGATGTGTTGCAATTGTAAAATGTTACACCTGACTTTTAATTGCCAGATGATGCGGACTGGTGCTATACATATCTCCAATCCACACAAACAAAGTCTATATTAAGGATACTGTTACCATTAGCAGTATCATATTTTGCCTTTTATTCAATGAGAATGGGTTTTGTAAAATCTATATATAACTACATGATATTTAAAGGTTGGATAGCAAGATAATTGCCGACTCATTTGTTTATAATAATCTTAAACAAAAATGTGGATGATAATAATGTATGGTTAGTGATAATGATTATGGTGATATGTAAAAAAAAAAATGGAGAAAACAAACTGGTGAAACAAACTTTTCTATAATTATGAAAGGGAAATTATGAAACAACTTTTCTATAATTATGAAAGGAAATTATGTCTCAACGTTACTACATTACTACTGCTATTACTATTACCACTATACTACTACAACTGCTACTGCTACTAATACTACTACTGCTAATACAACACCACTACTACCACTAACAACAACAACATACTATACTACTACTACTACTACATACTACTACTATCTACACTACTATATTACTATACTACTACTACTACTACTACTACTACTACTACTATACTACTACTACTATACTTATACAAACTATTACCACTGGTATCTATGAATCTATGATAATAATAATAACAAAAAAACTAACAACAACAGATTATATGATAATAATAAAATAATAATAATTAATAATAATAATAATAATAATAATAATATAATAATATAATAATAATAATGAATGATATAATAATATAACATAATATAGTAGTAGTAATATAATAATAATAATATAATAATAATAATAATAATAAATAATATAATAATAATAATAATAATAATAATAATATAATAATAAACCTGTAAATAATCATGACGACGATGGTACTGACAATTATAACTCTGTGGGTGGTAAACAACTGAAGTTATGATAATATGTTGATGCTCACATTAATTCATTCATTATTAAATTCACCTAGTACATCACACACACACACACACACACACACACACACACACATTCTCTCTAATACAAACTCATAACAACTCAGATTATAAAATAATAGTTGTTTGACAGATTTTTTTTTTTTAACGGAATATTCAATATTTTTTTTTTCTGCTCGAGTTCGTTGTTCCTAATCGATATAAATGAAAACCATTAGGTACTATATTTGTACTATAATTTTGTCTTTTAAAAGTTTAAACTTGAATACTAAGTTCACCTCATCTCAGTTTCCTGACTGAGTCTATTGTAGAAGAGCTACGAGCGTCTATCGTAGAAGAGCTACGAGAGTCTATCGTAGAAGAGCTAAGAGAGTCTATCGTAGAAGAGCTACGAGAGTCTATCGTAGAAGAGCTAAGAGAGTCTACCGTAGAAGAGCTACGAGAGTCTATCGTAGAAGAGCTAAGAGAGTCTATCGTAGAAGAGCTACGAGAGTCTATCGTAGAAGAGCTACGAGAGTATCGTAGAAGAGCTACGAGAGTATCGTAGAAGAGCTACGAGCGTCTATCGTAGAAGAGCTACGAGCGTCTATCGTAGAAGAGCTACGAGCGTCTATCGTAGAAGAGCTACGAGCGTCTATCGTAGAAGAGCTACGAGCGTCTATCGTAGAAGAGCTATGAGCGTCTATCGTAGAAGAGCTACGAGCGTCTATCGTAGAAGAACTACAAGCATCTATCGTAGAAGAGCTACGAGCGTCTATCGTAGAAGAGCTACGAGCGTCTATCGTAGAAGAGCTACGAGCGTCTATCGTAGAAGAGCTATGAGCGTCTATCGTAGAAGAGCTACGAGCGTCTATCGTAGAAGAGCTACGAGCGTCTATCGTAGAAGAGCTACGAGCGTCTATCGTAGAAGAGCTATGAGCGTCTATCGTAGAAGAGCTACGAGCGTCTATCGTAGAAGAGCTACAAGCATCTATCGTAGAAGAGCTACGAGCGTCTATCGTAGAAGAGCTACGAGCGTCTATCGTAGAAGAGCTACGAGCGTCTATCGTAGAAGAGTTACGAGCGTCTATCGTAGAAGAGCTACAAGCATCTATCGTAGAAGAGCTACAAGCATCTATCGTAGAAGAGCTAAGAGAGTCTATCGTAGAAGAGCTACGAGCGTCTATCGTAGAAGAGTTACGAGAGTCTATCATAGAAGAGCTACAAGCATCTATCGTAGAAGAGCTACGAGCGTCTATCGTAGAAGAGCTACAAGCATCTATCGTAGAAGAGCTACAAGCATCTATCGTAGAAGAGCTAAGAGAGTCTATCGCAGAAGAGCTACGAGCGTCTATCGTAGAAGAGCTACGAGAGTCTATTGTAGAAGAACCAAAGCCCTTTACAAAGGGTTCCTGACCAACGACAACAGGTAATAAGTAGAACGAGACGACATGACGTCTGCAGGGCGATATTACACTTTCTTTACGACAAAGACAATGTTGTTAACGATCAGGTACTCATTATACACCTGAGTACTTTTCCAAGGACTCAACTATGCGTCGAGCGAGGTTCGAACCCAGAGCCTTTCGATCCAAAAGCGAGAGTCATACCACAAGACAACATAGCCGCAGAGGATTAAGGAAGACACTATTTTAAAAATTATTTTTTCTTATTATTTTCTTCAATTTAGTCTATTGGGGACGGGGATTTTTTGACCTGCGTATTTTTTGTTTGTTCGTTCGTTCGTTCGTTTGTTTGTTGGTTGGTCTACTTTTTCCCAACAGAGACAGACATACATAACGGATTTAAAAAATAGACAACACGTTGTTCGCTAATGATGTAGCTAAATAGATTTTGTAAACAACTTTTATAACTTGAATACATGATTTTCCACTCAGATGTAGGGCAATAAGGCTGTATTGAGAAAATGGAAATATGTCAATCAAATAAAAAAAACAAAATGTTGCCAAAAAGATAAAAAATGGTAAATCGTATACAATCTGAGAAATGAAAATATACCTATAAATTTTGAAGAGCATCTCAGCAATTTAGCTCTCGAAACGTGTTTCAATGGGCAATCAAATGGCTAATTCTTAACAAATGATGCTTCTAGGTTGGTGCGGGGTGGGGAGTGGGTTGGGTAGAGGCATTTAGAGATTTTGATAGTATTACCACAAATATAGGTCATTTCAGTGCCGTTGGGACAATGGCCGAGTAAATTTAGCGTTGTGCTATTACTCGAAAGACTCGGATTCTAGCTCTCTATTAACGACAACAGTAAAATAAATAATGGAAGATTGAGAAAAATTGGATTAAACAAAAGTAAATAACAAATCAAACAAACAAGCACCCCCCCCCCCCAAAAAAAAAAACAAAAAAAAAACAAAACAAAAAAAAAACAAAAAAACAAACAAACAAAAAACAAAAACAAAAACAAAACAAAAAACAAACAAACAAAAAACAAACAACAAACAAACAAACAAACCCACAAAAACAAAACACAACAAAAACTAGAGCATTTTAAAACGCAATATCCACTAAACGTCCTCAAATCGCTTTACAAGGCGTCCGTACTAGCCAGCAGCATTACTTAATATGGAGGACGAGGCATGATGCCTGTTGGACGATATTACAAACAAACAAAAAATACTACATACTCGATTACGTATTTATTTTCTTTCACCTTGTTCCGCTTCTAACCTAAATTGATCAGTAGGAATAATAAATGACTCTAGATGTTTGAATGTCTCAATGTTGCGGCAGACATTGAAAATTATTGAGCTGGAAGTGTGGAAATAATTTGATAATCAATGGTAGGAAATACTAACAAGCAGACTAACGTTTTATAGATATGGATATGTGTTTAAAATGGCAATTACTATGCGTTTTTAACTTGTGTTCAGCTTTTGATGAAATAGATGGCGTGTTGATAATGATTCGCAAAAATAAAAAAAGGGTTTTGACTGGTGAACTAAGGAGATGACTTTTGAAAGCTGCTAAGTCACATGCTCAACCACCGACCAGATTGCCTCTCTGCGAGTCATAGTGGAACAGTCTATAGAATGGAACTCTCCTCTTATTGTCAACTTTCTGGATTACGAGAAGGCTTTCGGCAGTATTGACAGAGCAACATTGTGGAAAATTCTGGCACATTATGGACTCCCTGAAAAGATAGTAAACCTCATTAAGGAAATGTATGAAGGACCAAGTTGCAGGGTTGTACATGAAGATCAGCTTACTGACAGCTTTGAAATTAAGACTGGTGTCAAGCAGGGATGCTTGCTCTCTCCATTCCTGTTCATCCTTGCCATTGATTGGCTAATGAAGGAAACCTCCAAAGGGAGAAGAAATGGGATACAGTGAACCCCCTGGACACAGTTGGATGATCTGGATTTTGCAGATGATCTGGCTCTTTTGTCCCACACCCAGGACCAGGTGCAAGCAAAAACCACAATTATAAACAGCCTCTCGGAATCAATTGGTCTAAGAATTCACCCTGCAAAGTCAAAGGTCTTGAGGATAGCTACGCGTCAAAGGGAGCAGATCAAAGTAAAAGATCAGGAACTCGAAGATATAGACACTTTCTGCTATCTCGGAAGTATAATTGACAAGGATGGAGGCACGGAAGCAGAGGTGAAAGCACGAATAGGAAAGGCACAGGGTGCATTCACATCTTTGAACAGAGTTTGGAGAACTAAAGATATCTCCCTTTAACTAAAGCTAAGACTTTTCAACTCAAACGTGAAGTCTGTCCTACTGTATGGATGTGAAACTTGGAACGCATCACAGGCATGTATAAGGAGGGTACAGATTTTCGTAAACAGGTGCATGCGTAAGCTACTCAGAATAAAATGGATGGATAGATAAAAATGAAGAAGTATGGAAAAGAACACAACAGAAACCAGTGGGAGAGGATATAGGAAGAAGACGACGGAGGTGGATTGGACACACGCTTAGAAAGAATGACTCAACTATAACAAAGAAAGTATTGGACTGGAACCCTCAGGGCAGAAGATCAAGGGGAAGGCCACGAGGAACATGGAGAAGAATTAAAGAAGCTGATATACAGAGAAGTGGTAAGACCTGGAATGAGATAAAAAAGTTGGCTCGGGATAGAGAAGGATGGAAACTGTTTGTCTGTGGCCTATACCCTGACCCAGGGTGAAAAAGGCATTGATGATGATGATGAAGTCACATGCTGATCGAAAATAATTTACACTCAAGCAACCTATTACGCATTTCAGAGTTAATGTTCTATTCGGGAAACAAGATACGTATTCCCCTCTTTATGTCTCTAAATCAATTTTTAAAATTGCAGTTTTCTCTGGATAATGAAAATGCGACATAGCAGATTATACACATCATCTCTGCTTAATATTATATATAGATAGCGTTAACCGAAATATAACATGTACCCGTTGTGGTCAAGAGTCCGAAATTTGCAGAGCATCTAGTTGAACGGTGTGTTGCGACCATCATCATAGATATGTTAATTGTTGCGACGAAGCTTCCGGGCGGGTTTGCGGTGGTACACGAGTGCGGAAATGAATTTGCGTCCTGAATAGATTGTCGTAACATAGAAGTGAGCACCATTAGAAGCTGTTGCTGCCGTGTTTACCCTGAACTAACTGATTAAGGATCACCCTTCAAATAATTTCGAGGACCCTATTGCAACCGCAAATAGTTTCTCTCTACACTTTAGATATAAATAAATGTGACCCCTCGTCTCAAAACGGTATTAAGTCGGGATGATTAAGATTCTTAAAATGGATTTTGTAGCCAGAAATATCATGCTTAAGTTGAGTTTATATACTTTATAGAGGAGAAAGAATATCATATTTTACTGTGCTAAATACCAAATTTTCATATTTTTGACCAGTTTAACTATAATTTGACTTTTTAGCATCTGGTCCATCCCGACATAATACCGTTTTGAGACGAAGGGTCACAAATATCACGAATTCGGAAGGAGTTGGATAAAGAGAAAACAGTTAAAGCAAATATGAATGAAACTACTGCACTTCCAGCCAGAGTAGCATCAACGAATTTGAGCCGTTCTTTTTTCATGTTTTGTAAGAAACCATTTATTACCTGGAATATCACTGGATTAAATTTCACATCGACTTGAGGGTCATAGTATTAATTAGTATTTGTTATAAGTAAAAAGATCGCTTCCCTCTCAAGCTAGATTTGATTGATAGGAATAATATACGGCATACACGACTCTATGGTAGGAAATACCACAAGCAGACTAACCTTTTACAGATATATAATATAATATTATGTTTAAATGATAATTATTGTGCTTTTTCTCCTGTGTTCAGTATTCGATAAAATAGAGGGTATATTGAGTTATAGATAATAATAGGATTCAATAGTCTGATGTCACGTCCGCCCGCCCAGCAACGAACAGTTTGGTTTTAAACGAAGAACATCGGTACTTTTTATTCTTCATGCTGGCTAGAACTTTTTCACATGTCATGTGATCAGAATGCATAAAAGTCAAAACATGATCAGATTTATAATGTTTTTCTTCTCAAGATACACTTTTATGCTCGTCGGAGAAGTATTTCATATATAAGGGCGTCCGCCATTGTTCCGATAGTTTAGAACCAGTTACTAAGTTACTATGCGTCATTACGAGGGAAGACACCCCCCCCCCTTTCCCTAATCCTCCCAACTTTTAAGGCATGGAATGAAATGATTCCATTCGGTGACAAACATAATAATTGTGCAAAACAGATGTATGTCGGGTATTTAATATGCCAAAACCCGAATTTGTAGCAAAAGATAAATTTGGACTATGGACTTGGGTCATGTTTTGTTATGATATTTATTTTTTTTATTTTTTTATCATTTGTTTTTGTTTAATTGTTTGGCCTTCGCTTGTTTTGTTGTTTTGATTTATTTTTCGTTGTTTTTTTTATGTTTTTATTTCAGGAGAAGTAATATAGTTTCCTAGCTTCATCTTGAAATAACAACAACAACAAAAGTGATACCAAAAAAAAAAAAAAAAAAGGAAAACAATAAATATGGAATCTTTCCAGCCCAAAACCGACCTCCAGCCAATTACAGTAAAAATATTAATAAATCACTTTATATTCAAACAGACAGCACTCAAGACTGTAAGTCTAAATCATACGAAGTGGAAATGCGAAACGTAAAATTTCATATTTCGATTAATTCTAATTTTTAAGTCACTTCCCGACATCAAATCGACATTGTGCGGCAATGTGGTCTTGTCGTATGACACTCACTTTCGGATCGGAAGGTCCTGGGTTCGAGCCTCGCTCGGCGCATAGTTGAGTCCTTGGAAAATACTCTTAACTCACATTCTCTTACCGTACTCTGGTCGTTAACAGCGTTGTCTCTGTCGAAAAAAATTACAAAATCGCCTAAATGGCTTCATGTCAAGTCCTACATGTTAAGTGTTGATGTTGGTCTGGGGCCCCTTGTAAACCACTTCGAGCACGTTTAGTGGATATTGCACTGTATAAAAGCTCAAGTTTTTTAAATCACCATTTTTACAATAAGATAAAAAAATATGTGTATGACCCAGTTTTGATTATACGGCGTTGTGTCATTGTAAAGTAGTTCAGTACAGTCCTTTGTCAAGTCGTTTGGGTTGTCGTAGACTTCTGGGTGATTTGATTTCTGATTGAAAGGCTGAGGATTGGGGTTGGGACTTTGTGATGATGTATATATGGTTTAATGGATGATGATGATGATGGTGGTGATGATGATGATGATGATGATGATGATGATGATGATGATGAGGAGGAGGAGGAGGAGGATGATGATGATGATGATGATGATGATGATGATGATGATGATGATGATGATGATGATGATGATGATGATGATGATGATGATGATGATGATGATGATGATGATGATGATGATGATGATGATGATGATGATGATGATGATGATGATGATGATGATGATGATGATGATGATGATGATGATGATGATGATGATGATGGTGATGATGATGATGATGATGATGATGATGATGATGAGGAAGAGGAGGAGGATGATGATGATGATGATGATGATGATGATGATGATGATGATGATGATGATAATAATAATGATGACAATGTTGATGATATTGATGACGACGACGATAAAAATGACAATGATGTTGTACATAATTATGGTGCTGTTTTGGAGGGACGCCTTGTTTGTGATAATTTAGACTAGCGTCCTAACCAAGTAGATAAAAGCTTTATTGATCAAATCCTTTTAAAAAGTATTATTTTGTGCCGATCTAGAGGATTAAGATTAACTTTTAAGCTTTACATTATTATATTAAAAAATCGGGCTATAACTGATACGTTCTTATAATATATTTGGCTGCCTCTATTCTCACCTCCCCGGCCGATTGGATTACCGAAAAAAACGTCGCCGGCTTTTTGCGATTTGGATTTGATTGATTTTTTTTTTTTAACTGTGCAACTTGTGACAAGAAACTTAACAAATTACTGCATTACAACCTTTGGATTAAACATACAACAATTGTGGACTACTTTTTATACTATTATGAAGACTAGCATCCCGGGGGTGAGAATAGTCACTTCGAATATATTTGTAGTCAAAAGTATATCCTCAATCCTAAATAATACAACAGGGCATACTTAATACTGTCCGTCAATAAATGCTACAGAACGAATGAAGTTGACGTCACTCGGCCAGTCGGCCATGCACTCGGCCCTTTTTCATCGTTTTAAGACCGCCATTTATGTTATTAGTTTTCACTATATCAATCAGGCTATAAACTTTTAAGGTTACACAACGTTTTGGTACATTCATGTGACGGGCAGAGTTGTGAGTTTTGACTTAAATGCATAATATCGATGCGATAGATCATGAAATATATTAGGCTTCACGCGGCTTAGAGAGAGAGAGAGAGAGAGAGAGAGAGAGAGAGAGAGAGAGAGAGGGGGGGAGAGAGAGAGAGAAAGAGAGAAATAGAGAGAAGAGAAGAGAGAGAGAGGAGAGAGGAGAGGGGGGAGGATAAAGAGAGAAAAGGATATAGCAGAAAGAGAAGAGAGAAAGAGAAGAGAGAGAGGAGAAGGAGAGAGAAGAGAGAGGAGAAGGAGAGAAGAGAGAGATAAGAGAGAGGGGGAACGAAATAGAAGTTTGTGTGTTTCAAAGGACAACCTTTACGCGTTAGAGGAGAGAGAGAGAGAGAAGAGAGAGAGAGAGAGAGAGAGAGCGGAGTGAGGAGTGCAGAGAGAGAAGGAAGGAGGAGGAAAGAGAGAGATGGAAAGAATGATCCAAAGACAGATAGAGTGGGGATAGAGAGAGAGAGAGAGAGAGAGAGAGAGAGAGAGAGAGAGAGAGAGAGAGAGAAGGGGGGAGGGAGGAGACGAAAATAGAAGGTATTTTTGATGGTTTTAAAAGGCCAACCCGCTTTATATTCAATTCAGGCGGACCTCAGACTTCATTAATATTCATATTCATGATCCACTGTTTCAATGTAGGAATGTAAATATTGATGCCTGGGGCTGGAAGCTTGAAGAAGCCAAAAACACTGAAAACGGTAAGGGGAGAAATTCCATATTAGGCGTCGCTTTATATTGACAATATTACTAGTCGTTGATATTGACGATATGCGTTTATGTAAGATACTCACAACACCCGTCAGCCGGATATAACTGCGTGTAATCTTGAGTGTTTATAATCTGATTGACATAATTAAATCACACAAAAATGGCTGTTTAAAAACAATAACAAGGAGCTGAGTGAAGTCAATTTCGTTAATCCTATAGATAGTATGCAGATGACGTCACTCAGGCCTTTGTTATTGTTTTTGCCATCCGCGTTTGTGAGTTGTTCTCACTAAACTGTTTAACCTGACTATAACATTCATTGTTAAGAGTTTGTGTTGGTCCTTTAACTCGATGCAATGTTGTGAACTCCTTGCAAGCGCATTCTATCTATAGATAGTATGCGCTTGGTTTAGAAGCTCACAACATTGCCATCCGGAAGTATAACCGACCAACACACAAAACTGTGTGTATCCATGAACGTTTATAGTCGGGTCAATACAGTTCAGTGAGAATTACTCACAATCATGGGTGGCAAAAATAACAAAGGCCTGAGTGACCTCATCTTCGTTCTATCCACACTGAGAGTTGCTCACCTGAGTAAAAATTAAAAGATTTAATTATCAAAATAAAAGGCAGAAGATGGTAGGATAAATATTTAACAGAGGAATTTTGCGTATCGACATAGTAGTATGCGTTTGGCTTAGAACATCACAACATTGTCATCCGTAAGTCTAAAGGACCAACACAAAACTCTGTGTAACCATGAACTTTTATAGTCCGGATAATGCAGTTCATTGAGAATTACTCATAAACGCGGATGGCAAAAAACAACAACAAAGACCTGAGTGACGTCAATTCGATCTATCTATTCTAATTATGGTCTTTATTTTGTTAGGGTTGGAACGCTAGGGACTCTAAGGCACAACTGGTAACTAACCGAGATGGCCTCACAACTTTCTCTTATTATAACTTTATTTCAACAACCTCTTTCCCCAAATAGGATAGAGAAGTCGTGACGTCACAGAGCTCCACTATCCCATAAAATGTTATAACTTTATTGTAGCCACTGGTTTCCTCAATTCTATAATTTTTTTTTTTAATTCTATTTTGTGCATCATACCTATATAAAAAAAATAACCACCACTACCGCGTACTGTGAATAAAAACCCAAACACCAATCATATCAATTTTTCCCATAAAACTCGTCCTTCAAAATGACTCTTGCCTTTACAAAAATAAACAATCAAACCTGGGACTCCTTTTCCCTTTCTTAATTGAAAATATAAAAGTTAAATTACATTGAAAATAAAAGTAATTCTAATTCCGTCAAGCCATGATTATGTAATTTATTTCTCCAACAGTTGATGACAAAGTGCCAATCATCCATCACAGAGCTCTACCATCCCATACACTTGTATAACTTTATTTTAACCACTGCTTTCCCCAATTCTATTGGTTTCATCTATCTAAAACAATTGGACCACCCGTATCTACCGCGTACTCTAAACAAAAACCCCAAACAAACAAGTATTTAAAATCATTTTTCCCCCATAAAACTCGTCCTTCAAAAATACATCCATGGATTAAAATGACTCTTGCCTTGACAAAAACAATCAAACTTGGGACTCCTTTCCCCTTCCTTAATTGAAAAAAAAAGTTAAATTACTTTGAAAATAGAAATAATTCTAATTCCGTCAAGCCATGACTATGCCATTTATTTCTCCAACAGTTGATGACAAACTGTCAGTCAGAATAATATACCCATCACGTGTTATTTTGTCCAATCGTAGTTCCATCCATCACAGAGCTCTACTACCCCATACAATATTATAACTGAATTTTAACCACTGCTTTCCCCAATTCTATTGGTTTCATCTATCTAAAACAATTAATTGGACCATCCGTATCTACCGCGTACTCTAAAACAAAAACCCCAATAAACAAGTA
>NC_088371.1:12760746-12803246 GCF_034508935.2 Berghia stephanieae
GCGCATGACCGGATGTTTAAAAATTGAGTCTTTTTTCGGACGCTGAGAAAAAGTGACTTCAAATTCATACTATATAGATAAAGCTTCAAAAGACGCAACAACAACATGATGCTTCCTATATGTTACTTACGCGGATTGTACGGCCTAGTTTTGAACCCATTGTCCTACTTCACACTAGGATGGCATCAAGAACGACAAATCACCATTCCGCATTCTGACAATGAGTTTTCATCATAGAGAGATTGTGACTTCTTGAAATGGATTTTTAAATCGTTGTGCTATTCCCAAAATCTAGCTTTCATGTCAGCGAATGGATCATCATCATAGCTTGTCGGTCCAACACCGAACCCATTCCTTATCATCTGTGGAGCAGACTCTTTAGGTCATGGTCATTACAGCTGGGCCCATCCTGGCATTCTCTAAGAATGTGCTCCATCGTGTGCTCTGGGCGTCCACATATACACACGCTTTTTCATACTTCCAGCTGTTCTTCCAATTTTTGCCGGTGCTCTGTTCAGTGTTACCCATTCATTCCTGGGAATCTCAGTTCCGTAGGGCAGTTTTTTCTCTCGGATCTTCAACAGCTTCATTTGCATGTTCAGTGTTACCCATTCATTCCTGGGAAGCTCAGTTCCGTAGGGCAGTTTTTTCTCTCGGATCTTCAACAGCTTCATTTGCATGTTCAGTGTTACCCATTCATTCCTGGGAAGCTCAGTTCCGAAGGGCAGGTTTTTCTCTCGGATCTTCACAGCTTCATTTGCATGTTCAGTGTTACCCATTCATTCCTGGGAAGCTCAGTTCCGTAGGGCAGTTTTTTCTCTCGGATCTTCAACAGCTTCATTTGCATGTTCAGTGTTACCCATTCATTCCTTGGAATCTCACTTCTGTAGGGCAGGTTTTTCTCTCGGATCTTCAACAGCTTCATTTACATGTTCAGTGTAACCCATTCATTTCTGGGGAGCTCAGTTCCGTAGGGCAGTTTTTCTCTCGGATCTTCAACAGCTTCATTTGCATGATTGTCCCACTCCCTCGAATGGATAAGACTTTGTGACTCAACGTAACGGTATTATGGTGGGGTTAATAAGTCGGCAAAAATTGGTTTTAAATTAGAAATAATCAGAGATATGAAATGTTACTATTTAATTCAACATATTGAAGCTAGACAATATGTTGACAAAAGTCGCATGGTTCATGCTATAGATTTCATTTTCACTATCTAAATCGTTCACCCATAACACTTATTTCAGGAGATCGGTCAGAAGTGTAGAGATGTTTAGAATTGGATAAAATCACGGACAAAACACACTTTCTAAAATTTGGCAAAATAAATATTATATTTTTAACGCTACCGTAATTCTGAATCGATCAAAAAGACCCACAAAGTGACAAAATTTATTTGTAAATGTTATGTGTATAATAAAATTTTGAGATGATAGACGTTTGATTACATAATATATTTATACCTTTGAAGTCATTCAATTCTTTGGGAGAGGCAGGGGTGGGGGAGGAGAAAGTAAATTTTGTTAGTTACGCAACACGCTACAATAAATAGTCAAAGTGAATAACTACTAAGCTGTTATGATGTTTCTGGCTCGTCCTTTTATCCTAGCAACCAGTGACAGGGCATAACGCTGTTAAAACCCGTGGACAGTAAATAGTGAAGTGAAATAATAGTCCCAAACCCCTCTTCAGCCAATTACAGAAACGGTTAAAAAGTCAATAAATCAAATTAGATTAAATACAAATAGACAGGAATAACCTTAATCATTAACGCTTCAACTGAGTTCTAGTATTGGCTGTAGAAATGTTTTGAACCCGAAACTGTCTGTGTTTAGTATTGTTTTCTTATTTATTTGTTTATGTTTTTGACATTTCAATTTTCAATTTATTTCGAAATTTACTCTATTTGATAACTACAAAATGTTTCATACTCTGAAAATAATGAATTTTATATTTTTATCACCTGAAGCAGATCTACGTATCTATCCTTTTACATCCTATTTTTAGAACAGCTATCATAGACCCTTAAACATACAAACACACACATAATTTACTTGTTTCTACTTACTGTCGTAATGTTAGGGTGTGTTTGTGTCTGTGTCTGGTCAACAGACCCTTCGTCCCACTTCTCTCGGAAATCTCATCAATAAAACATCGCTCTCAAAAACCCACGGTGGTGCCGTGCCGAAATTGGGTGTACAGTCTGTCTGTCGTGGTCATATCACGTGACCGGAAATAATAATAATAATAATAATAATAATAATAATAATAATAATAATAATAATAATAATAATAATAATAATAATAATAATAATAATAATAATAATAATAACTAACCAAGTTCCCGGAAATTTGAACGGTGGCAGTTTAAAAAATTTGATTTGTCTTTCAATATTACATCGATTGCGGCTATATGGCCCTGTGGTAAGACACTCGATTTCGGATCGGAAGATCCTGGGTTCGAGCCTCGCTCGGCGCATAGTTGAGTCCTTGCAGAAGGCTCTTTACTCACATTCTCTCACCGTACTCAGGTGTAAAATGAGTACCTATCCGAAAATATTGTAATATCGCCTAACAGGCGTCATGTCTCGTCCTACATGTTAAACGCTGCTGTTGGGACCCCTTGTAAAGCGCTTTGAGCACTTTTAGTGGATATCCACAATATAAACGCTCATTTTAAAAAAAAATCTTATCAGTACAGACTTAACACCATTTTGAGGCGATGGGTTAAATGATATATTATCACGTACTCGTTACAGAACCAATTCGAGGCAATAATAACAACAGAACACCCACATCACGCGATACGTTACGTTACGTTACGCTCGTGTTTTAATGAACTGACAATGAGCTACCTATCCGATCCTGCAGGTAACAGCCAAAATCAAATACTAAAAATTTTCTTCTACAGTTGTTATATTAATAGAAACATATAATAGTATCGGGTAGTGGAAACAAAGAGCAAAGCAACAGGTAACGAGTTGGTTTTTTTTTAATTGCAAAAATAAATAAATAAACAGAAAAATAAATAAAACAAAAGACAAATGAATAAATAAATAATCAAATAAATGACGAATAAATGAATATAAAAATTACAATTAAAAACTTGAGCTTTTATATAGCGCAATATCCACCAAACGTGCTCAAAGCGCTATACAAAGGGCGGCTACTAACAGCAACACGTAACATGTAGAACGGAATATGACACCTGTTAAGCGATATTACATTTTTTTCGAACAGAGACAACGCCGTTAACGGCCATATACTCATTTTACACCTAATTGTGAGTAAAAAGTCTTTTCCAAGGACTCAACTCTGCGCCGAGCAAGTCTCGAACCCAGAACCTTCCGATCCTAAAGAGATTGTCATACCACAAGACCACATAGCCGCATATAGTTACATGAAAGGTGGCGAGACAAATAAAATGAGAAACAGTGATTTAATTGGATAGCATGCCTTTCTCATCATCTACAATACATAATACCCTCAGGGGGGGGGGGGGGGGGGGGGCGATGGGTTACTTAAAATAAGCTTGTTACAATCACAGTTCCAGCCAATAACAACAATAGTACACACGCGTACTCTATGTCTTATGTCATTATTTTCATGCTAATGCAAGTAACAGCAGAAGAAACCCCCCCCCCCCCCCCCCAAAAAAAAAAAATAAAAAAAAAAAATAAAAAAAAAAACCCCAACAAATACAAACAAACGAAACAAACAAATAAACACTAAAATAAATCCCTTCTTTTCCACCATTGTATTAATAAATAGAAACACGGAATCATTCATTGGATAATAGCACACAGCAACAGGTAAAATAAGACCAATGGGAATACCCAATTATCAAAAATAAAAAAGCAGACAAATTTAATAATAGATAAAATAAAAAGCAGAGTTACAGCAGTTGTCGAAGAAGGGGCGAGCCAAATAAAATATAGTGTTCTTTAACAGTAATTAGACTAATAGGAACATGGTATCGCATGGAATTGAAAGCATAAAGCATAGCAAGGTGAATGTAATTAGGTAAAAAGAGAAAAAAGCACTTACAGGTACACTAATATAATAGTATATAATATAATAATAGTATATATATATATATAAAATATATATATATATATATATATATATATAAATGTATAATATAGGAAGTCAAGAGACAACCATAATGGAGAATATAGTATTCATTATCTGTGATTTGATTAGCAATTATGTCTTCCTTATGTAACCTGAATAACGGGGTTTTCACATTTGTTGTTGAGTGGATAGAAAGTAAACAAACAAAAAAAAAAAAAAATAACATAAGATAATTGAACTCTTGCGTTAGTAATTTAGAATAGGTTACCCCCAATGCCGCTGCTCGGCCTTGGGACTTTAGGAACTGTCATGGTGGCTACAATACTAATATATATGCGGGGGGGGGGGGGGGGGGGGGGGAGTCTATTTTTAGTAAAACCGGTTGCGTGCAACAACTAAAAAGTGTTATAGTTAGTATGCGCTTGGCTAAGAAGCTCACAACATTGCCATCCGGAAGTATAAAGGACCAACACACAAATATGTAACCTTGTTCGTTTATAGTCTGGTAATTACAGTTTAGTGAGAATTACTCATAAATTATGGATGGCAAAAATCAATAACAAAGTCCTGAGCCTATCTATTGAACCGCTGAGTTTTTCTTACCAAAGGATAATAATGGGACTTCTTTTCATATTTTTGCTTTTACGATATTAATGCTAAGAGTATAGGTAAAATACTCACAACATCCGCCAATTGGATATAACGCACTAACACACAAAACTATGTGTAACCTTGGGCGTTTATAATCTGATTGATATAGTAATATTATAGTAAAAACTATTCATTAACATGGCTGTCTTAATACAATAACAAAGAGCTGAGTGAAGTCAATTTCGTTGCATCTATAATAAGAGGACAAAGGGCAAGAGTAGAGACAAACAGAATGAAGGATATGATGGTATTCATTATCAATGATTTAATAAGCAATTATTATGATGTATTTCTTATGTAGCCTGAATACACGGGGTTTCACAGTTGTTGTTGAGTGGATAGGAATTCGGTAAATAATAAATGATATACGTTTCTTGAACTCATGCGTCAGTAATTCAGAACAGGTTCCCCACAATGCCGCTGCCCGACCTTGGGACTTTAAAGAACTATCCTTAATAATGATAATAATAATAATAATAATAATAATAATAATAATAATAATAATAATAATAATAATAATAATGATGATGATGACGATGATGATGATGATGATGATGATGATGATGATGATGATGATGATGATGATGATGATGATGATGATGATGATGATAATAAGTGTTCTTTTATAGCGCTAAATGCCGAAGCCTCAAAGCGCTGTACAATATACTGATCAAACCATAAACACACTCATGCCGAGCCAAACACACACACAAAACAGTCGCACACACTAACTATGCAAGTTTTACAAAATAAATGAAATTGACATTCAACAAAATGGAATCAAAAAATAAAATGTATAATTTACTCATCAAGAAGAAAATGCCGAGGATAAAGATTTCTGGAAATATGAGTCTTCAGATTTTTCTTTAAATTTTCTACGCTTCCCGTGACCCTTGCTGACAAAGGAAGCGAGTTCCAAATGGTATGTCCTGCTTTATAAAAAAGATCTGTCACTGAAATTAGTAAGCCATGCTTTTGGCACTTTTATTAATGGATCTCCGATGATCTAATCTGGCGAATTGGGGAGTTGGGGGTCACAAGTTCTTGAATGTAGCTCGGCGATCGAGAATTTAGTGCGTATATGAACGAAATTGGCGTCACTCAACTTTTAATCACTTTATAACATATAACATAACATATTATGGTATAGGGTAAAATAGGATAAGATCCTTTGAATGCCATTAATATTAATAGTAATGCCATAAATCTATTGATTAAAGATTACAATAATGATACACGTGGTAAAGATAGTATTTCAACTTAAATGTACTCATGTATATGTTGTGTACAACATATATATTTAACCGTGTCATGCAAAGCACACACACACACACACACACACACACATACACACGCAAATAGAAGATAACCATAATAATATAATAATGCATAGTATATACATACAAGATTGAAAGCCATGTCAACAGCAGTGCAAACACGTATTATTCGTCATATATAAATCTCCCATCATATAATTCCCTGTCTACTAACACCTTGAAATAATCCATAGATTTTGCATTCTTTGTTTAAAATTTCAAACTGTTCCATTTCTGAACAATACAAATACCGAACCAGTTTTGTCTTATGTTTGTTTTGAATCTAGAAACAACAATCTTAAACTTGTCCCCTCCAGTAATATTAGAATATGAAAAAAAAAATCAGAAAAGTCTATCCTATCCCCTTGTACCAATCTATAAACCTGAATTAAATCCCCACGAATTCTTCTATATTTCAAACTGGGTAAGTCAAGAAATTCTAACCTTTCCTTATAAGATAAATACTGCATTGTATACATTTTTGGTAGCTCTCCTCTGTACACTTTCAATACTAATAGATTGTCTTTTATATAATGGGCTCCAGATGCAATTTCCGTATTCTAGAATTGGTCGAACGAGCGATTTATACAAATATAAAAATGTCGTTTTATCAAGACTTATAAAGGTTCTATATATTATTCCCATCATTTTGTTTGCACGGCTTACACAATTATCAATATGTAAATCAAACTTCAAATGTGAATCAAAAGTAACTCCCAAATCCTTTTCATAAGTCACAACGGAAAGTAGATTTGACATAGAAGTATCGGTAAAATAATTATGACATGGATTGTTTTTTCCTACACGTAATACTTTACATTTCGAAACATTAAAATCCAAATGCCATGTTGTAGACCATTTGAAAAGTGAAAATATATCATTTTGTAGAATGTTATGATGTTCAGTTGTACTATAGATCCTCGTATCGTCTGCAAACAGTTTGCAGGCTGAATTTATGCCACATGGTAAATCATTTATATATAAAAGAAATAAAAGTGGTCCCAATACGCTTCCTTGGGGTACACCGCTAATAACATTCTTAAAATCCGACCCCACACCATTGACAATTAGAGTCTTTCAGTGGTTAGTTTTTTTTTCTCAATAAATATATCAGTCAGACTAGAACTATAACCGTTTACAGGTTACACACAGTAATTTGTGTTTTTGGTATGTTTAATTCGACTGATGGATATTGTGAGTATTTTATCTGGTCGCAAGGCATCAATATCACTACACGTCGAAATCCATTTTGAGTAAAACCGATCGGATGCTTGTCGCAAAAAAAAAAAATTGAACTACTGCGTATTTTGTTGTTGTTTTTTTTTTTAATTGTTTTTATTTTAGGGGGGGGGGGGGTTAGTTTGACTTTTTTTTATTTACAAAGCATAGTAAGACTCATCGTAATAGTTTTGCTTTAACGTTATAGTAACATTTATGATTTGTATTATACTCAGCTTAACAAATAAACGTAATCTGCCAATATTCATAATTATTTTGACAGCAAATTCAATCTGTTGCATTGTTATCACCCCGACATTTTACCGTTTAGAGCCGATGAACCGCATGATGTTATCCGCTATATATATATATATATCCTCTAAATGTGACCTCTCGTCTCAAAACGGTATTATGTCGGGATGGACCAGATGCTTAAAAAGTCAAATTATAGTTTAACTGGTCAAAAATATGAAACTGGTATTTAGCACAATAAAATATGATATTCCTTCTTAAGCATGCTGGCTACAAATTCCAGTTTCAGCATCTTAATCATCCCGACTTAATACCGTTTTGAGATGAAGGGTCACAAATAGCTATTAATAATTGTGACTTGATATTTTATGACACTACGCTATTACGATAATACGATATTATACCAAAATAAATGTTTCACAATTCTCAGTCGCCATAATAATAATAGAATATTGTAACTATAAAGAATGGTAAATCAATGAAATTATCTATAAATAGCAAGTGGAATTCCGCCTCCTGTGTTAAAAGTATGGGATTGTCTGTTGTTGTTGTACTCGGATATATTATATTCAAACAACGCAGTGATTGGTCGACACATGATGGTTTATGTCGTATAGATAGAATGCGCTTGGCCAAGGAGTTCACAACATTGCCATCCGGAAGTATAACGGACCAACACACAAACTCTGTGTAACCATGAACTTTTATAGTCTGGTTAATCCAGTTTAGTGAGAACAACTCACAAACGCGGATGGCAAAAACAATAACAAAGGCCTCAGTGACGTCATCTGCATACTATCTATATTATGGTGTGTTAGTGGCAGAGTTGTGAGTTGTGATTCTCCTTCATTTTCAATGAAAATATTTGGGGTTAGAGCATTGTCATCTTTAGATAGTATGCGCTTGGCTAAGAAGCTCACAAGATTGCCATCCGGAAGTATAACGGACCAACACACAAAACGGTGTGTATCCATGAACGTTTATAGTCGGGTTAATACAGTTCAGTGAGCATTATTCATAAACGCGGATGGCAAAAAACAATAACAAAGACCTGAGTGACGTCATCTGCATACTACCTATTCGATGTTAATGTATTAGAGGCATAGTAGGTGAAGTTCCTTACTTTTTAATGGGAATGTCGCAGGTTTAAAACCTAAAGTTATGAATTGTCCACATTGAGATAAAACTAAATTATGTCATTTGAATGTTTTGTAGGTGTTTTAACTACCTGATGCATTAATTTTTTTTCTCCAAATTTCTTAACATAAATATAATAATATTAAGTATAGATAGTTTGCGCTTGGCTAAGAAGCTCACAACATTGCCATCCGGAAGTATAACGGACCAACACACAAAACGGTGTGTATCCATGAACGTTTATAGTCAGGTTAATACAGTTCAGTGAGCAATACTCATAAAGGCAGATGGCAAAAAACAATAACAAAGACCCGAGTGACGTCATTTTCGAACTATCTATAATATCATTATATTTATGTTAAGAAATTTGGAATTTTTTTTTTTTAATTCCCTTTTTTTAATAAAAAAAAAAATTCCAACCGGTATTCCAAAGGGAGTGTAGATCTATTCTATTCCAGTGTTGTTTTATATTTACAAGAAATAAAAAAGGATGATTTCCTGAAATCATTACCATGATTTCCACACGAAAAGAGAGTCGGTGAAATCAATGCGTCAAGTAATGTTTAGTAGTACAAGTTTATTACTACAAACAACAGAGAGCAAGGGGAGGTTATTGATACAAATTGGGGTGCTGGGGCTTCGGAGCGATTGCTCATTCAACAATAAAACATTTTATTTCTTCTCTATGGAGCTGGAATGAATGTCAGTTTTTTTTTCTATTTTCTTCTCTGTGATTCTGGAATAGCATTTAGTTTGATTTCCTTGGATTGTATTCAAAAAAGTGTTGCTGGAATAGATCATTCTAAACGAAGGATATAAATTTTATGTTTATAATAATAAGAATATAGCTAGAGACTGTTTTCTTTGATTTTATTGGAACTTCAAACAGTTGAATGTTGTGGTATTTGTGAAATTGTGCTATAAATGTCATAGAAGACAGTGCTATGAAAAATACGTTTGTAATTTATGTTATTATTTTTATTATTATCATTATTATTATTATTATTATTATTATTATTATTATTATTATTATTATTATTATTATTATTATTATTATATTATTATTTATTATTTATTATCATTATTATTATTATTATTATCATTATTATTATTATTATTATTATTATTATTATCATCATCATCATCATCATCGTCATCATTAATTATCCTTTACCATCATTAGCATAGTTGTTATGATAATATCTGCTTTTTAAAAATTTCTACTTCAACTATATCTAATATTATTGAAGTGTATAAATCTATAATATTTACTATTTCTTTCTCACCATAGAGGCATCGTTGTGTTTTATTCTGAACGGATTACATACCTACGATTCTAGCCACATCGGATTACCATAATAATAATATTATCGTATTATCATCATATTATTATTATTATTATTATTATTATTATTATTATCCTTCTATATTGGATTAAGCAAGCCACGCTCCATGTTCAGCAACGAAAGGGGCTTCCATAAAACCGTGTAATGACATCGGTCTTCGATATCAAGTGTCGACAATGGAGGAGGCAAGCGTAGGTCTGAGCGGATTTTTAATATGTGGTGGTGGTGGGTCGATTAAAGATCAACACTTGAAGCAGCAGCAGCAGCAGCAGCAGCAACATCGACAACGTCATCATCGTCAATATCAACATCAAGAACATCGACCTCGGAATTTACAAGTGAAGAGCGTGAATCCTTCTCATCATTATCGTTACAACGATGATCAAATACGAAATGATAATGATAAGGGTAATAATAATGATAATACTAATGATATTGCTGAAGTTGATACTTGTTTTATTGATGATAATGATGTTGAGTCTCTCAGCAAAACGCGAAGCTACCAAGGATATTACAAACGTCATCAAGAACAGCTACAACCACAACAACAACAACAACAACAAACGCAGAAAGATAATCAACAACGCAACCACCACCAGCACCACCGCCGCCACCATTTTCATCATCAACAACAACAACAACAACAACAACAACAACAACATCTTCATAACCACGACCACCACCACCGCCGCCTTCCTCATCCATTCTCACATCCACGGTCATTTGGCCAGTGTGTATACTCCATTATCATCGTCATTATTGGGATTATGGTCATCTTTGGTCAGATAACACCGGCCTTCGGACAGATGGGCTACAGATGGGTCTATGGTGAGTTGGAATCGATGACTTGCTCTACTTCCTCTTTGACGGATTACTCTGTCTGTATCATGCACATTTTATCATTTACTTTTTTTTCTCACACTCTTTACTTTTTATGATCTCTCTCTCTCTCTCTCTCTCTCTCTCTCTCTCTCTCTCTCTCTCTCTCTCTATATATATTTATATATATATATATATATATATATATAATATATATATATCTTTATCTAGTTTTCTGTCTCCCTCTCCCTCTCTCTCTCTCTCTCTCTCTCTCTCTCTCTCTGTCTCTATCTCTCTCTCTCTATCTCTCTCTCTCTCTCTCACACACACACACACACTGTACATCAAGATCAGTCTTTCTCTAAATGTTTTACTCTCATTCAACCTTAGTTTCTACTAATAATATAATTTTTTCATTAACCTCCCCTTATTCATTGACAGATCACTTCCTGTTATCAAAGCAGAAATAATAATAAAGAGAAGATAATCTTATTTTTTTTCTTTTAAAAATCAGTATTGAACGCACAGGAAGTGATGTCAGCAAATGTCACCAGTCTAATCGTTACACTTACTCAACAAATCACGTGTTGTAGTAAAAAAATTGATCATAATATTTTTTTCTGCAATAGACAACATTTTGCATATTATATCGATATTGAACGGGGTGGGGCTGAGATAGAGAGATAGACAGATAGATAGATAGATGTATAAATAGATGGATATATAGATAAATAGAGAGATGGATAGATAGGCAGTTAGAGAGATAGATAGATAGATAGATAGATAGATAGATAGATAGATAGATAGATAGATAGATAGATAGATAGATAGATAGATAGAAAGATAGATAGATAAATAGAAAGATGGATAGATGGATAGATAGATAGATAGATAGATAGATAGATAGATAGATAGATAGATAGATAGATAGATAGATATTAGATAGGAAGATAGGTAAGAGATAGACAGGTAGATAGGTAAATAGGTAGATATATAGGTAGGTAGATAGGTAGATTGACAGGTAGAAAGGTAGATAGATAGATAGATCGAAGGATAGATAGATAGATAGATAGATAGATAGATAGATAGATAGATAGATAGATAAAATACGGGGGGGGGGGGGGGGTTGTTATAGTATAATATGAATTTGCTCTCGGACTTAATTACTATAATGAATGGAAACAAATCAGATTTAGAAAGGAAATCAAAATGAAATTTAAAATGCTGAAATATTGATATTGCTAACACTGGTGCACAATTTGTGACTTGTCAAACCAAATCGGTATCATGTCATTGTTTCAAGTGCTAAAAATTACCTTTTTACTGATTAAACATTAGGAATTGGGATAAGGTTATATTTATGCTTTTTTTGGGGAGCACGAATGGTAGTTTTAGACGTGTAAAATGCTAAAATTTCAAGGTTCTGATCAATCTTTTTCAATTAGATTAGGCGGTCTCGCCTTCATGTCGGAAGGTCTGAGGTTCGAGTCCCACCCTGGGCGATGCATAGTTGAGTCCTTTACTCACATTCTCTCTCCTTACTCAAATGTAAAATGAGTTCCTGGCCGTTAACACAGCCTGCCAAAATATTGTAATGTCTCCGTCCCACATGTTAGAAGTACTACTGTTGGTTTGGGTCTCCTTGTAAAGCACACTGAGCACGTTTAGTGGATAGTGTGCTATAATAATGTTCTAGTTTGTAAGGTATTGTACTGCTATGTAAATGCTTTAGTTGGTAAGGTATTATACTGTGATCCGGAAGGTTTTTACATAGTTCGAGCCCCGTCCATTGGCAAGATTATTATTTGCTATTGTCCGTTCCACGTTATAGAAACCGGGATGAACTCCGGCTCCATGCGCGTAATAATGGCTCTGAGGGACTACTCAATACGACTTGATACCGGTTTAGCACGGTGGGTCACATTTATTGCATATCGACGTTCATGCCTATCCATGTAGAGTAAAGGGGGCGGGGACTGATTCCCCTCGGTTATATTATCAATTTGGTATTGATATTCACTACAGGAAGTGACATTTTGCGTAGTCAAGCATCGAATCTCAAACAGCAAACAATGTTGCATAACGTGCAACTATAGCAGACCTGTCCTACTATCACAAAAAAATTCGTAGCATTACGAAATTTTGTCTCCAATTTCATTAAATTGAGCTTTTATATAGAGCAATATCCACTTAACGTGCTCAAAGCGCTTTAAAAGGGGTCCTTGGCCAACATCAACATTTGACATGTAGGACGGACAGGACATGACGCCTGTTAGGCGATATTACAAATTTTTCGGACAGAGACAGCGCTGTTACGGCCATGTACTCATTTTACACCTGAGTACGGTGAGAGAATGTGAGTAAAGAGCATTCTCCAATGACTCAACTATGCGAGGCTAGAACCCAGGACCTTCCAATCCGAAAGCGAGTATCATACCACTAGACCACATAGCCGTACGTTACAGAACTTCATGTGTATCTCTTAGTCATTAAAACTCATTGAAACTGAACGTTGATGCCAGACTACTTAATTTTAATGATTATGATGTGTTGTTCCTTCTTTTTTTTTTTTTAGGGGAAAATTGTTGATTTTCAAAGTTACCTATAAGGACTACTACATAAAATTGTATCCAGAGGAGGAAAACATAATAAACCTGATCATGTTTTGACTTTTATACAATCTGATCACATGACATGTGAAAATGTTCTAGCCAGAATGAAGAATAAAAAGTACCGATTTTCTTTGTTTAGAACCAAGCTGCTCGTTGCTAGGCGAAGGTGACATCGGACTATTGAATCCTATTACGATTTTTAAAAAAATATTTTCATACAGGCAGGTCTGCTATAGTAATACTTTCGAGCAAAATGTCAGGAGGAATGTTGCCACAGCATGATCAATTGAACAGCTATTTCACAATATGTATATATATATATATATATATATATATATATATATATATTATATATATATAAAGAGAGAGAGAGAGAGAGAGAGAGAGAGAGAGAGAATTATGTGTGTGTGTGTGTGTGTGTGTGTGTGTGTATTTAAATTTATAATGTATCTATGCGGAGAGCCTGCTTTATTTGCTTATAAATAAAACATAAAACGAACAGCCACTCATCTAGTTCAATAGTTTTACTGCTGTTTTGCGGAATTTATCATAGATCGAGACTGTTCTTTGGAGTCATCAGCTATCAAAAAAAGGTCCTGTAATAAAGTATGTATAGGTACGTGCAAGTGGCTCTGGCAATAAGGTTGACCAGCTAGCGATTCCCAACAGCATATTAATATGACCGAACACAATGCCCTAGTGAACGTAAACATCGTTTATACCTTCTCTCACGGGTGAGAGGACGCAGACACGCTGTATATATGTTCTCTCACATGAGAGCTGCAGACACTAAATTTTATAAATTAGAAAATCAAAACAGGTTTTATGAATAATCATTTGAGTCAACGGGTAATAGAATTACTTTTAATTTAACAAAGGTTTACGAGTTTACAAAAATAGAGCATTTTATATAGCACAATATCCATTAAACATGCTCAAAGCGCTTTACAAGGGGTCCCTGGCCAACAGCAACACATAACGTATAGGACGGGACATGACGCCTGTTAGGCGATATTACTATTTTTTTCGGACAGAGACAACGCTATTAACTGCCAGGTACTCACTTTATACCTGAGCACGGTGAGAGAATGTGAGTAAAAAGCCTTTTCCAAGGACTCATATATGCGCCGAGCGAGGCTCGAATCCAGGACCTTCCGGTCCGAAAGCGAGTGTCATACCACTAGACCACATAGCCGCGGGAAGAAGGTGTTATAATCATGCGTAATGGTATTGTGCGTATCGTGCGGCGTTGTTGTTCTAGTGGTATTGCACTAGCCTTCGGATCCTAAGGTCCTGGGCTCGAGTTCCACTCTAAGAGATGCAGAGTTGAAAAAAAGATCCTTTATTCGCATTCTCTCATCACCGTACTCGGGTATAAAATTTGATTACCTGGCTGTTAACAGCGTTGTCTCTGTCGGGGATAAAAAAAAAGAAGTGTAATATGTATCACATATCAGGCGTCATGCCTCGTCCTACATGATAGACATTGCTGTTCGATTGGGATCTCTTGAAAAGCACATTGAGCATGTTTAGTGGATATCATTGCGCTCTGTAAAAGCTCAAGTGTTATATTGTTTTTGTTGTTTGCTTTTTTGTTTTTGTTTTGTTTTGTTTTGTCGTTGTTGGTGTTTATTTATTTGGGTTATTTTGTTATAATAATAATGCGCATTGCTATTATTACTACGTACAACTGCTGACTAATAAACACCAATAAACAACAAACTACACATAAATCAAATTGACAGTGCATGCCGAGTTCTTTGGCAATCGTCCCGAAGAGGTCTAGACGAGTCTGCCTACTTACTGCCAACTAGAATACATACATACATAGTCTTCCTTTGTTATTCATCATCAATAATATTATAACGTTTTCGCTGGCAACCACTCCTCACCTCTCATAAAACGCTTATACTTTCTGCCGTACCCTGATGATGATGATGATGATGATGATGATGATGATGATGATGATGATGATGATGAGGAGGATGAGGATGATGATGATGATGACGACGACGACGACGACGATGATGATGATGATGACGATGATGATGATGATGATGATGATGATGATGATGATGATGACGACGACGACGACGATGATGATGATGATGATGATAATGCTCGTTATCGTTCTCCTTAATAAAACAAACATTAACAAAACAAAATCAAAACAACAAAAACAAAAACAAAACCAAAAACCAAGAAAATACAAAACCAAAACAAACAATATTTAACCCAAGTCTCAAATTTTAAATTCATAAAGTCAAGGTCTACCACCTATCAACCATCTAAAACACCCCGAAATAATACCGTTTTTGTGCCATGGGTCACACTATTTTTTATTTTTTATTTAGCATGATAGTTTTCCTGCCATTTCATTCTCAATGTCCACTCTTCTTACGTATTTTAAAATAATTATAGCACCCCCTGCAGCTCTCCCTCCAGTCTTAATAGCAATGGCACGACATTACCTCTAACAAAGAGTGATCATAGGTAATCGTGTATTCACTACCCAAACAATCAACTATCGATCACCGGATCACCTGACAAACCCCCCCCCCCCCCTGTGGACTAATAAAGATTAGTTCTGGATCATCACAAGAAAGAAGGGGGAAGGGGGGGGGGGGGAAGGTGTGGCAGATAACCGGAAACCAATCATGCGTGTCTTTGTCTTGTCCTCTGGCATCATCTCAGTAAGCGCAAGTCGTTCAATGTTTTTTTGTTTTTTTTTTTTTGTTTTTTGTTTTTTTGTTGTTTTTTTTTTGGTTTTTTTTTTGTACTAGACTATTCTCGTATGGGTTACACAGTAATAATTGTGTGGTGGCTACAAAACATCAGACTTACGTAAATGGAACTTTTGCCTTTTACGTTAGTTGTCACAGATATTTAATATCCTAATAATCAAATATCTATTTGTGCTATTTGCTCACATACTCTCACCATTATTATTATTATTATTATTATTATTATTATTATTATTATTATTATTATTATTATTATTATTATTATTATTATTATTATATTATATTATTATTATTATTTATTATTATTATTATTATTATTATTATTATTATTATTATTATTATTATTATTATTATTATTATTATTATTATTATTAATATAATATATATTATAATATATATATAATAATAATAATAATAATAATAATAATAATAATAATAATAATAATAATAATAATAATAATAATATAATAATAATAATAATAATAATATTTTAATGCTACATTAAAGTGTTATTGAATTCTTAAAATTAGAATTTCTAAGCTTTGGGAACTAGTTCGAAATTTAAAAATCGGGCGTTCACGATTACTTTTATTCTTCAATGACCCCACCTATATTATTTCGGAATCAAAGTGAGATTTATTTTTACAATGAATGGTTCTCAAATTTAACAATTTTTACATTAATAATTATCCTCCATTACGTATTTTAAAAATTATCTTTGAATTTTTCCTCTTTTTTTTAATTCGAAAAATATTACAGATGCCTATTTTTTCTGTTTTGCTACAGTAAAATCGGGGTTTCTCCCTCAAATCAAACGGGTATAATAAATATTTATTTAGCACGTCTATAGATCTTTACACAAAGAATAATCAAATTTCCTCAAAGCTAACGTAGGGATGTAATAATGGAGATTACGACACTTCCCTGTTTCCCAATCAGTCCTTTATTACCCGATCTAATTCCCCTTGGGCATGTAAAAGTTATTCCTAGTTCATTACGCAAAGAGAGGGAGGGAAAGAGAGAGAGAGAGAGAGAGAGAGAGAGAGAGAGAGAGAAAGAGAGGAGAGAGAGAGAGAGAGAGGGGGGGTGGGGGGAGGGAGGGGATCCAAACACGAAATCAATGGCGCTAATTTCAGCGACGCAAATCCATAATAATATATTTACGACTCGCCATTAATTTTTTTTCTGCTGGTACCCATAACTCAGTTCACAAGCAAAAAAAAAAAAAAAAAAAAAAAAAAAAAAAAAAAAAAAAAAAAAAGAGGACCGGTATTGGTTCAGATTGTAGTAAATTTTCTTTTTTAACCAATCAACTGCTGTGTGTGCTCTGGAGAGCCGTAGAATTTATTTTTAATCTCCAGAAAACTCGTCCTCCAACTCTCTCCTTACCAGCCATGTTCAGGATTTTCCCCAAAACTTCACACCCAACTAACACAAAAATAGATTTTTTATCATTCAAACACAATAGCATTAAGTTTTGGCGATAAATAATTTCTGTAGCAAAACATGCTCTACAACACAGCGGTACGGTCTTTGCTTTGTACCCAAAAGGTAACGAGTTCGATCAACCACCGCTGCGTTGTGTGGCCTTGAGCAAGTCACATAGCCCTAGCTCACTTTGCGGCGCTGCACTGCGGCTGACGTCTGGGTTATTCCAGTCTTCCCTTGGAATAGACCCTAAAGACACATTTTCCCTTGGGGATGAATAAAGGGAATTTTTTTTTTTGTTTTTTATTAACACACTGTTCCTTTTCATCAAATGTTATGATGCACAAGAGAAATTTGAATAAGAAAAATGTTGGTTGTATCGTAACGAATGTGACGATTTTCCTATAGTTGGTAAGGAGAGGGTTAAATTGATGGCATCACGGCTTCCACTCTTTGATTCAAGTTCAAATCATTCTTTTTTTTTGTAGCCGAATTGTCAGCATCTAATTGAATTGATATCTAGATCTAATTTAGAACTAGTGGAAATTCAAACTATTGGTTAACCTCTGTCGTGTAATAGTAACATGACATGCCAGTAAACAGGAGGTATTGGGTTCGATTCCCGGCCCAGGCAGGCTGATTTTTTGGGGACGGTTTTTTCTTCTTCTTGTATTTTGCTTTCAACTTTGTCCGGCTCTGTTTCATACACAATTTTTCAGATCTTTTTATCCCAAAAAAGTGACAAGTTACGGTAGCCGTGATGAAAATAATTCATGGGGCGCATGGCGAGACAGGCCAGCAGGTTTTTTTTTTTACTGCCGACACAATTCGCCATCGATCCTTTGATCTAAACCCCGATGGACAAATAAAGATTATTCCTGGCTCCTGCTTGACACAAAGGGGAAATGTCCAATAGAATCAATAATGTTTATCCCTCTTGCACAATTTCATAATCTCCTTGCGGTTTTTGTGATCTCGAGGTGGGCAACTCGAAATTGAGTCTTTAACCCGCTTCTTACCACCTATTGGAAAATCGTCACATTTGTCACGATGCAAACGTCACTTTTCGCAGCCAGATTTCATTTCTTTTTTTTATATAGCTATAAAAACTTGACATTCTATCAATAGAGCTCATATTAGCGAACAATATTATGTATAGAATGAGCTTATTACTTTTCTGATTGAAAAAGAAGTGTGTTTTTATGTTGGTTGGGTGTGAAGTTTTGGGGACATTTTTGAAAATGGCTGGTAAGGAGATGGTTAAGAAATGTTTTTTTTTTAATCACAACTAGCATTTTATCACATGACATAATTCCATCATTTGAGGACCTCTCTATTGTTTCCTCTTGGGGTCCTAGATCACAAACAACAGACCACCCAACTTGTATGCATAAGAACGGGATTCGATACTCATTGACAGTCATGGCTTCATCATCATTGCCCGTGTCACCCTGGATCAGGGTATAGGACAAAGACAATCAGTTTCCATCCTTCTCTATCCTGAGCTAACTTTTTTTTTTTTAATCTCATTCCATGTCTTATATTCAAGAACTTTTGGTCCCCTAGTCTCCGATTCGCCAGCTTAGGTCATAGGAGATCCAGCTACTAAAAGTGCCAAAAACACGGTTTACTAATTTCGGCGATAGATCTTTTTATAAAGCAGGACCTACCATTTGGAACTCGCTTCCTTTGTCACTAAGGCTTTCGGGCACCGTAGAAAATTTAAAGAAAAATCTAAAGACCCATCTTTTGCAGAATTTTTTTTCCTAGGCATTTTCTTATTGATGAGTAAATTATACGTTTTATTTTTTGATTCCATTTTATTGAATGTCAATTTCATTTTGTAAAACTTGCATAGTTAGTGTGTGCGACTGTTGTGTGTGTCTGTTTGGCTCTGTATGAGTGTGTTTATGGTTTGATAAGTATATTGTAAAGCGCTTTGAGGCTTCGGCGTTTAGCGATATAAAAGAACACTATTATTATTATATCTTCTCTGTATATCAGCTTCTTTAATTCTTCCCCATGGTCCTCGTGGCCTTCCCCTTGATCTTCTGCCCTGAGGGTTCCAGTCCAATACTTTCTTTGTTATAGTGGAGTCATTCTTTCTAAGGGTGTGTCCAATCCATCTACATCGTCTTCTTGACAGTCATGAAATAGTGAAAGTGTACCTATCTAAAGCTAATTTAGATTTCGTAGAGAGCATCCATTGTCTGCATCACTTTGTTGTTACATACATTTTCACAAGTGAATAATTTACTTACTAGAGTCAGCAGCCTAACTAAAAGGTGGCAAGTAAGAAAAGAGAAGATAACTAAGCCTTTAGGTGTTATAAACTCTCATGCCGAGAAAGGCCAACCGATTTTTTTTTTCATTATCTATTCCGGCCCAACCAAGCATTGTCCATATGATCTAAATCCGAATGGACTAACAAAGATTACTCCTGGTTCCTTACACAACGAGATGTCGTGTCCAACATAATCAATATTGCTAATCCCCCCTTGCACAAGTCCACTTCGTCGTTTTGTAGTATTGTTGTATGCCACTTAGCCGCTGACTGCTGGGATCCTGGTTCAAGTCCCATTGTGGGCAAGACGACGAAATGTTGAGTCCTATGAAAAGACTTTTTATTCACATTCGTCCTCGATTAATTTGTTTATTTTTGATGATTTTTATTTTCTAGTATTTTCCATTTTGCTTTGTCTGGCACTGTTTCATGACACCTGCTCAGATTTTTACGCGAGATAGCACCATCTGGAAACAATCGCTCATCTATATGCATAAGAATAAAGTTAAATGCTTCCTAAAGGTCAGACAGAATTTGTACCTAGCTGGACCTAATTTAGACATTGTGGAAAGCACTATTGTCAGCATCACTTTGCTGTAAAAAATAAACTTCTCACTAGTGAATAATTTACTTACGTGAGTCAGCTTCTAAATACTTCAGCTATTTGTCCTCGCGTTTTACACGCAACAAATAAAGTGGCCAACAGGGAGGACAACAATAACTATAAATAAGCACAAGAGGAAAATAAAATCTAACAATATATTTAAAAGCAAACAAAAATAAGGATAAAAAAAAAAAAACAAATAAAAAATGTCAAACAACCCTAGACAAATATAAAGCTAAAAGAAGTTTCTCATTATGTTTATCAATTGAACCCCCCCCCCCCACCCCCCCTACTTCCACACCACCAGCTAAAATGGTTTTCATGAAAGATAGAACCAATACGAGGCCAGTGAAAGCAGAGAAACCAAATTGTGAGTTGTATTTATTAATAGTTAAACCAATGGGATCAGTTATTTTAATTGAACACTCACTACCAACGACAAATATTTAGCCTATATTGTCGTCAAAATACAAGTCTTAGTATCAGGCTATAAGTTAACAAAAGCTACGGTCAAACCCAATTCCTCCTAATATAAATGGGAACAAAATTGTGATGTCAAAAATCTGATTCTCCAATATCATTGGAAGTGTAAAATCACTCTTCCGGAGGACTGAATACATACCTTGTGTAAATGATCTGCTGGTTTCAGAGGGATAACATCTTATTTTCTAGTCTTAATATAGATAGAACGAAATTGACGTCACTCAGCGCTTTGTTATTGTTTTAGCCAGCCATTTTTATGAGTCACTAAATTGTACCAATCAGATCAGAAGCGTTCAAGATTACACATAGTTTTGTTTGTTGGCACGTTATATCCGGCTTACGAATGATGGATTTTTTTAGTTAAACGCATAACATCAACATGTTGGTCGTCAATTAAGATCATCCATCCTCGCTCTTTTACGTCCCGTATTCTTTAAAATCTGCCTATACACCCTGCCACTAAAATAGTTATACCATTTATGATTCAATCAAAATGAAACCTAATCATATGTAAAATAATAAAAAATAAAATTCCCTTTATTCATCCCATCGGGGAATTTTGTCTTTCGTTTCTATTCCATGTGAAGACTGGAATAATCCAGGCGTCAGCCGCAGTGCAGCGCCACAAATTGAGCTAGGGCGAATTAACTCTCTCAACGCCACACAACGCAGCGGCGGGTGATCGAACTTGGTACCTTCCGGATACGAAGCAAAAACCTTCCCGCTGAACCACGCTGCGCCTAAGGACTTGTTTCATACACACCTCCGAGGAATTTGGAACTGGAAAATTAGAAGGTGTGACATCAAGAATTTTTCCCCCTATTAAAGGGATCAAAATATGACGAATGCCTTGTCTGTTCAGGATGACATTTTAAACGCTTAGATCTGTCAACACGTGGAAATTGTTTGCACGCGTACTGCTGCTCATCTGTTCTGACCTCCTAACCTTTAAATCAGCGCTCACTCACAAGTCTACCTCCAGCCCTCCAAACTGTTGTGACTCTGTCGACGAGTGTTTCTTAACCTGGAATAGCTTTGCCTGTCAATTGGTTGGAATGCTTGACATTTGTATATATATAGCGTATCGTTTTACTCCCACTGTAGGCTTTATTTATCTCATCGATTTGTGATAAACTAGGGCGTTAGGGCAGCTTAACCCCAAGACATGCAATAAATAACCCCCCCCCTCTCTCTCTCTCTCTCTCTCTCATATTTATATTTTATCTTTGGTATTTTGAATTTTCATTATCTCTTTTTGCTCTAATAAGGATTTTGAGCTCGAAACATTCCGTTTTGTTCTTTCATATTTCTTTTCTTTCTTATCCATTTTATACTTTTTTCTCTTTTCTTGTTTTTTTTTTTTTTTTTTTTTTTTTTTTTGGAAGGGAGGGATTGAAGCATGTGTGTGTGGGGGGGGGGGGGGGGGGATAGGGGCGTGGGTTATGATTATGTGTGTTTATTTTCTTATTCTTTATTTCTTTTTAAATATGTTATACTAATTTTTATTACATTAACAATACATTTATGGGTTACTTTAGAATGAACCAATATTGGACAAAAGTTGTTCCAACCTCATTGGAAGTGTAAAACAACACTTCTCGAGGACAAAACACATACCCTGTTCAAATGATCATCTGGTTCCAGAGTGATGGCATCTTACTTTCCAGTCTAAATATATTATGTTTGTCATCAATAAAGATCATCCATCCTCGCTCTTTTACGTCCCGTATTCCTTAGAATCTGCCTATACATCCTGCTATTGAAATAGTTATGTCACTTTATGATTCAAGATACAACATTTTCATTATTAGCCCTTCAAATGACTGGATACATACACACTTCCAAAGATTTTGGAACCGGAAACGGAGAAGGTGTTACGTCACGACTCCCTATTTCTTCCCTATTGATCTGCAATAATAATAGTCATAATAATAATTATTATAATATTAATGACAATAATAATAATAATAATAATAATAATAATAATAATAATAATTAATAATAATAATAATAATAATAATAATAATAATAATAATAATAATAATAATAATAATAATAATAATAATGACCAAAATAATAATAATAATAATAATAATAATAATAATAATAATAATAATAATCGTAGTGCATAAATCTTATCTAGTGATAATGAAATATTTTGTATATAATTGCAATAATATGCTGTTGTTTACGTTCTGCGTATAATATCTGGCTTAATAATAATAGTAATAATAATAATAATAATAATAATAATGATAATAATGATAATAATAATAATAATAATAATAATAATAATAATAATGATAATAATAGTAATAATAATAATAATAATAATAATAATAATAATAATAATAATAATAATAATAATAATAATATATCCGTTACCCGTGTGCACTGGCAAAGTCTTATCTAGTGAGAATGAAAGCTGATTTTATGTGTCGAATTCGGCAGTATGGTGTAATATGCTGTTGTTTACGTTCTGCGTCATAACATGGCGGTGGCTGTTGTCATAGCAAATCGCATTTGTTATCAAAACAAAACGTAACTGATTCCAGAGCACTTACGGAAAAATAGGTCTCTTTTTAAAAGTTTGAATAAGATAATATACGATTTTTACACTCTTGATTGTTTGGAATTTCAGACGAGTTTCCAATCGTTGCAAGAGCTTGATAGTGCGTGTTGGAAACTAAGTTCGAATTCCAAAACGTAAGAATGTAAGAAGTCTTTTATCCTGCCTCTCAACCGATTCCGATTTCCTTATTATTGAATAAATGACATTTTCAAAACACTTAGAGTTTACCGTCACCGGAGGATGACTTCGACGACCCGGCACTGCCGTCCTCTGCCGTCTTCCGGATAAAGACGTCGGGTACGGACAAAATACTAGGAATAAAGAGAGGAGCCGCTAGACCTACCCATACCAGGGCTCGAAAAAAAAAAAAAAAAAACGGCAGAGGATGTCGGGTGCTTGGTATGGGTAGGTCTAGCGGCTCTTCTCTTTATTGTTAGTATTGTGATCGTGTCCGACGTCTTTATCCGGTAAACGGCAGAGGACGGCAGTGTCGGGTCGTCGAAGTCAGTCTCCGGTGTGGGTTAGCCCTTAAGCGATGCTTCTTTTTAAAGAATCTAATTCTAGTGAAATTTAACGCTTGATAATCTGACGACGCAAATTATTATAGCAAATTTGAAATGATTAGGCGTTACTATTTAAAGGGAAAGGTAGAATAATGCCCATCTGTTGTTTGGCCATTGATAAAATAATAGGGAATCAAGGCCATGCTCAAGACTGTGTTTATTTGTTTGTCCAACTATCAAAAATATGTGCCTATTTTTTTAGATTTCAATTTTCAAGTTTATCTACTCCATAGATAGATAGATAGATAGAGAGAGAGAGAGATAGATAGATAGATAGATAGATAGATAGATAGAAAGATAGATAGAAAGATAGATAGATAGATGATGATAGAATAGATAGATAGATAGATAGATTAGATATAGATAGATAGATGATAGATAGATAGATAGATAGATAGATAGATAGATAGATAGATTGATAGATAGATAGATAGATAGATAGATGTATAGATAGATAGATAGATAGATATAGATAGATAGATAGATAGATAGTATAGATAGATAGATAGATAGATAGATAGATTAGATAGATGAGATAGATAGATAGATAGATAGATAGATAGATTAGATTAGATAGATAGTAGTAGATAGAAGATATGATAGATAGATAGATAGATAGATAGATAGATAGATAGAAATAGATAGATAGATAGATTAGATTTGATAGATAGAGATGATGATAGATAGATAGATAGATAGATAGATAGATAGATAGATAGATAGATAGATGATAGATAGATAGATAGATAGATAGATAGATAGATAGATAGATAGATAGATGATAGATAGATAGATAGATAGATAGATAGATAGATAGATAGATAGATAGATAGATAGATAGATAGATAGATAGATAGATAGTAGATAGATAGATAGATAGATAGATAGATAGATAGATAGATAGATAGATAGATAGATAGATAGATAGATATGATGATGATAGATATGATGATAGATAGATAGATAATAGATAGATAGATAGATAGATAGATAGATAGATAGATAGATAGATAGATAGATAGATAGATAGATAGATAGATAGATAGATAGATAGATAGATAGATAGATAGATAGATAGATAGATAGATAGATAGAAGTAGATAGATAGATATGATAGATAGATAGATAGATAGATAGATAGATAGATAGGATAGATAGATAGATAGATAGATAGATAGATAGATAGATAGATAGATAGATAGATAGATAGATAGATAGATAGATAGATAGATAGATAGATAGATAGATAGATAGATAGATGGGAAGAAAGAAAGATAGAAAGAAAGAAAGAGAACGATATCAATCTTGAGTGAAATAGAATATTTAAATTTTTTTAATCCCCAGCAATGGTTGGGTAGCTGGGTCTGTTCTGTCGTACGCAAATCGGTTTGTACTAGAAGCATCCTTTTTAAAGAGATTCAAGCTAAGGTTTACGTTGTAGTAACCGGGAGAAACCCCTGGTACCATAGGCTTAAGCAGTGAACTCTGGAAAATTTCGTATTAAAAAATTTGGCCAGAAAAATCGTCCTTCAGATATCGATCGATTCAAATGACCTTCATCTTTGCATAAAATTAATTATCAAACCTGGGACTTCGCGACACGTTTTCTGACCAAATGTTTAAATAGAGTATGGCAGTTAACTGGTTAACTCACTCAGCCCTAAACATTTTTGTTTCTTTTCAAAATTTGAAAAAAATGTATTAAAAATGAACATGTGCATAGGTATTTTTATTCAACTTCCATTAACATGTAAAAATTTAAAGCATTAGCTTTGATGCTACGCCCATAATTTGTCTCAGAAAAATGTAATACATAGGCATGGGGTAAAAGTAACCCGGGTAAACTACGGATATAGTCGGTGTTAGGGTTGAGTGAGCTAATAATAATAATAATAATAATAATAATAATAATAATAATAATAATAATAATAATAAATAATAATAATAATAATAATAATAATAATAATAATAATAATAATAATAATAATAATAATAATAATAATAATAATAATAATAATAATATAATAATAATAATAATAAATAAATAATAATAATAATAATAATAATATATAATAATAATAATAATAATAATAATTATAATAATAATAATATAATAATAATAATAATAGTAATAATGCACATTTATATTGCGCAACCTATCCCCCTGGTTGGAGGCTCTGAGCGCATAATGGCTCTGAATGGTTGATTGTTTTTTTAGGATAAGACTTATGAGTGATTGCTTTTTCTTGTTTAGATAATCTCTTATTTTTTTAAAGGTTTAGTCTTTTATTAGGACTACGATTGCCCTGGTCTGCTATTCCTTTATTATTTTATCATTTGGAGTTGAAGGGACGTCTGATGAAGAAGTCATCTAGACTTGTTTTGGTTGCTCTTCAGTCACTGGCAGTTTGATGATGATGATGATGATGATGATAGTGGTGGTGATGATGATGATGATGATGATGATGATGATGATGATGATGATGATGATGATGATGATGGTGGTGGTGGTGGTGTGGTGTGTGTGTGTGATGTGGTGAGTGATGAGATGTGTGATGATGATGATGGTGATGATGATGATGATGATGGATGATGATGATGATGAAGATGATGATGATGATGATGATGATTGTGTGTTGTGGTGGTGGTGATGGTGTGTGATGGTGAATGGTGTGTTTAGTTTAGGTGGATGATGATGCTGATGATATTAGCATCATCTTGTGCATCTCTCTCTGCTATGTTTGATGTGCTGATGGTTTCTCTGGTCGTGCTGCTCTACTCTCCTCCTCTTTGTCACTCTCTCTCTCTCTCTCTCTCTCTCTCTCTCTCTCTCTCTCTCTCTCTCTTTCTCCTTCACTCTCTCTCTTTTTCTCCTTCTCTCTTTCCCTCGCATTGACACACGCGCACACACACACACACACACACACACACACACACACACACATGCACACACTCCACCCCTTTCTGCTTCACCTCCCCTCCCCTCCCCACCCCCACTCCCCAAGGCCCATACACTTCTCTAAACGACTTCGTTTGACCTTTGATTTCCAATAATTTTCTCGTTTAAATGTATGCAAGCAGATTTAAAATGGCGTCAGTCGGAAAGCGGAGCCAAATGCAATACTTAGCTCTTTGGCCCATCCAGGTTCACGTACAGATAGATGGTGGCTGGGTGGGGTTCCCTACCTCCACAGTGGGCAGGGAGGTACTTACCGTGTCTTCTTTCCCCTTATATCTGTTTTCCAATTTGCTTTCTGTCTTTGTCTTGGTATGAGATTGGTTTTTGTCCCAATCCTGGCCGGAGTCCTTGGCTGGGAGGGAAACAAGTCAAATGCATAGTTATTGTTTTGGGAGATCATATTTTTTTTTCTTGTAAATCATCTCTCTGCTTTGTATTAGTATTATTATATTTGTTATTTTTAATGTATAATGAAATGTAAGCATTTGAGTGTATTCCTCTTTGTTGAATCTTATGATTGTGTCTGGATGAGACTTATAGGTGATATGAGACTAAGTACATTGATGATATGCTCTTGGAATCTACATCTGATCCCTATTTGTTCCTAGTTCCCCTTTGTCTTACTTTCTCTTGGGTGCTTCAATTGTAATTCTAGAACTTTCTACTATCACATTTTCTTCCTTTTTCTGGCGCTGATATAACCTAAATGTGTTGCAAGCGCCGTAAAACCCTTATAAACAAAACAAAAAACAAAAACAACGTACAGATATTATGCGCTTGGCTAAGAAGCTCACAACATTGCCACCGGGAAGCATGCGCTTTGCTAAGAAGCTCACAACATTGTCATCCAGAAGTATAACGGACCAACACACAAAACACTGTGTAACATTGAACGTTTATAATCCGGTTAATACAGTTTAGTGAGAAATACTCACAAACATGGGTGGCAAAAAAAAACATTAACAAAGGCCTGAGTTCTAACTATAGATAGAATGAAGTTGACGTCACTCAGGTCTTTGTTATTGCTTTTTGCCATCCGCGTTTATGAGTAATTCTCACTAAAACGATATTAAACAGACTTATAAACGTTTATGGTTACGCATAGTTTTGTGTGTTGGTCCGTTATACTTCCTGATGGCAATGTTGTGAGCTTCTTAGCCAATCGCATACTTTCTGAATCAAAAGATAGGATCAGATGACACACCAGGAAGGAATTGCCAATTTCAGTTTTCATGCGACTTGCCGGTCCTGTGTTGTCGGCTATTATTAATTATATTAGGAGTGGACCACAGAAGAAGTCGATAATTTAATGTTAAAGCTGAGCCAGAGATGTTGAGTGAAATTATAGTCATCCAAAATGAATAATTAATGATAAAAAGTTTAAAACACAAAACACGTTTGGCAACTCTTAACTCACTCAACCCTAACACCGACTATATCCGTAGTTTACTCGGGTTATTTTTACCCCATGTCTATCTATTACATTTTTCTGAGACAAATTATAGGCGTAGTATCAAAGCTAATATTTTTTAGTTTTTACACGTTAATGATAGCTGAATATAACTATCTATGTACATGCTCATTTTTAATACATTTTTTCCAATTTTGAAAAGTAGCAAAAATTTCTAGGATTGAGTGAGTTAAAGAGTCCAACATGAACTGACTGACGAGTCACGTGATTCTATACAATTGTTCCCAATTTTAAAATCAATTCAGGGCTGTTGATTGAGTTACTATTAACATTTTGTTTGTTGTAAGTTTGATTTCTTTTTCTCCCTTTCTTTTAAGTGTTGTTGTTGTTGTTTTTTTAAAGTGTATTTTTGTTGTTGTCGCCGGGGTTTTAGGGGATTTATTTTTGTTTGATTTTTTTAAGGTGATTTGTGTGTGTGTGTGTGTGTGTGTGTGTGTGTGTGTGTGTGTGTGTTTTGTTTTGTTTTATTTTATTTTTGTTTTCTATGTATTATTATTTTATTTTTTAAATGAGAACCAATGAAAACAAAAATGAAAAAAGGGGGCAAGGGGAGGGGGGGGGGGGGGCAGCGTAGGGTCTTAGCTTCGTACCCGAAAGATACCGAGTTCGATCACCCGCCACTGCGCTGTCTGGCCTTGAGCAAGTCACCTAGCCCTAGCTCAATTTGCGGCGTTGATCTGCGGCTGGCGCTTGGGTTATTCCAGTCTTAAATTGGAATAGACCCTAGAGAAAAATGTCCCCTATGGGATGAATAAAGGGAATTTTATGTTTATTTATTTATTTATTTACGATGCTTATTGAATGCCATGATATTAGATCAAATTGAATGTTATGTGTCTGATCATTATTAACAAGATATTCTAAATTCAATTTCGCTGCCGTGTTTACTCCAAAACCTAAACTGGATAACAGCGCTGGCTCATATATATTTTTAAAGCTCTGAAACAAACTTTTATTTTTTTAAATTAATATAGAGACTGTGTGAGCCGCTTTGGTACGGATATGATCTGAGTTTACATTTGATTTCGATTTGTACCCAATTTGTGTATTTTTTTCATTTATATTCGCTTGTGACCCAATAGTTTCTCCAGCACTTCACAATTCTAAATTTATGATAAATTGACTGACTGCCCATAAGTGGGGCAGGGAGGTACTTACCATGTCTTCTATCCTCCTATATCTGTTTTCCAACGTGCTTTCTGTCTTTGTCTTGGAATGAGATTCCTTGGTTTTGTCCTAGCCATGGCCGGGTACCCTGGCTGAGAAACAGTCAAAATGTACAGTTTTGGGAGATGATATTTAGTCGTGTAAATCATCTCTCTGTTATGCACTGTATTATGTTTTGTTTACATACTATATATGATTTGTAAACATTTGTGTGTATCCGTCTTAGTTGGGACCTGAGCTTGTGTCTGGATGAGACTTTAAGGTAATCTCAAACTAATTACTTTGATAGTGTGCTCTTGGATTCTACATCTGATCTCTATTTGTTCCCAGTTCCAATTTGTCTTACTTTCTCTTATTGGGTGCTTTAATTGTAATTGTTTTTACTGGCGCTGATATAACCTAAATGTGTTGCAAGCGCCGTAAAACCCTTAAAAGCAAAAACAAAACAATAAATTGACCTGAACGTCCTGCTCCTTTAACTTCTCTCTCAATCCTCCCCCCCCCCCCCCCCCGCAACATTTCCACAAACACCTCTTTCTATCTCTCTCTCTCTCTCTCTCTCTCTCTCTCTTTCTCTCCTCTCTCTCTCTGTCTTTCTCCTCTCTCTCTCTCTCTCTCTCTCTCTGTGTGTGTGTGTGTGTGTGTATGCGTGTACGCATGTGTAGAGAAGGAACGAAATTGACGTCACTCAGCTCTTTGTTTTTGTTTTTAGACATCGATTTTAATGCTTAGTTATCGCTAAATTGTATCACTATAATCTTTTACGGCTACACATAGTATTGTACCTTGATACGTTATATCCGGCTGGAGGCTGTTGTGAGTATTCTACCTAAACGCACAGCATCAACTCGTTTCATGCATTCTCATTATGCTTGTGACCCACAAGTTTTTGTAGCGGTTCACGTTTGTAAATGAATGATATTCTGTCCTATTAGTTTCACCACGCGATCATAAATTGACCTTAATATGTCTCCTGGTCGTTCTGCTTTTTGAAATTTCCTCTAAATATTCTCTCTCTTTCTATCTCTCTCTTGCTTTCTCTCTCTCTCTCCCTCTCTCTCTCTCTTCTATCTCTTTTTTTCTATCTCTCTCTCGCTTTCTCTTCTCTCTCCCTCCTCTCCTCTCTCTCTCTCCTCCCCTCCCCCCTTTCCCCCCTCTTTCTACTCTCTCTCTCTTTCTCTCTCTCTCTTTCTCTCACTCTCTCTTCTCTTTCTCTCTGTCTTTTTCTCTCATCTTTCTCTCATCTCTCTTTTTCCTTATCTTTTCTCTCCTTATTTCTCTCTTCTTTCTCTCACTCTCTTTTTTCTTCTCTCCTCATCTCTTTCTCTTCTCTTTCTTTCTCTCACTTTTGTCTTCACTTCTTCTTTCTCTTCCTTCTATTCTCTACGCTCTTCTCTTTTCTCCTTCTTCTCTTTTTGTTCTCTTTTCTCTCTCTCTTCTCTCTCTCTCTTCTTCTCTCTCTTCTCTTTCTCTCTCTCTCCTCTCCTCTCTCTCTCTCTCTCTTTCTCTCTCTCTCTCTCTCTCTCTCTCTTCTTTCTCTCCTCTCTCTTCTCTCTCTCTTTCTCTCTCTTCTCTCTCTCTTCTCTCTCTCTCTCTCTCTTTCTCTCACTCTCTCTTCATTTCTCCCTCTCTCTTCTCTCTCTCTCTCTTCTTCTCTCCTCTCTCTTCTCTCTCTCTCTCTCTTCTTTCTCTCACTCCTTCCTTTCTTTTTCTTCTCTCTCTCTCTCTCTTCTCTCTCTCTTTCTCTATCTCTCTCTTTCTCTCTCTCTCTCTTTCTCTCACTCTCTCTTTCTCTCTCTCTCTCTCTCTCTCTCTCTCTCTCTCTCTCTCTCTGAAACATATCTTATTCTCCCGAAATGTAGGCTTTTGTTATAACATAAATTCTTTTTTATAAAAAAAGACGAAAAAGCAAAACTTGAGCTTTTATAATGTGCAATATCTACTAACGTGCTCGTCCATGTCCAACAGACGTAACATGTTGGACGAGACAACAAACAATTAAATTCATGAATTGGTTCATCTCCTGAACAAGAAATAAAATAGAAATAACTGAACCAAAGTCTCATTTGTCAAATTATAAAATCAATTAATGGTTAACATCTAAATCGACGGCTATGTGGTCTTGTATGCGGCTATGTGGTCTTGTGTTATGACACTCGATTTCGTATCGGACGGTCCTGGGTTCGAGGTTTTTTCGGCGCATAGTTGAGTCCTCTTTTCTTACATTCTCTCACCGTACTCAGGTATCAAATGAGTGCATAGCCGTTAACAGCGTTGTCTCTGTCATGAAAAAATATATAAGATCGCCTTCCAGGCGTCAAAGCCTCGTTCTTCATGTTGCGTGTTGCTGTTTGTCAGGGACCCTTTGAGCACGTTTAGTGGATATTGCGCTATATAAAAGATTAAGTTTAACTTTAAATCGACCTGACATAATACCGTTTGGAGACGACAGGCCACCAAAACAAAAATTCATTCCCCAATAACCAAAGAATCCTCGTGACAGCACGTCCCACATTCGTGACACCCTCCCAGAGGAATTCTCATATTGTGATACACGATCGGTTTCCATCTCCACGCTGTAGATGTTTTCAATAACAATTAAACTCGATTCGTCCATTGAACTAGATTTTAGAAGAGAGAGAGAAAAAACAATAAAAGTGTAATCTCTACATAAACTCAACCAGCACAGACTCACGCTCGCTTTTTGTTCTTGAAACAGATAATAATAAATAAATTATCCCTCTTTGTTTACGGTAACAATCGTTGGTTGCTGTATTCAGAGGGGTAGATGCGGAGAGAAAGAAAGAGAGAAAGAAGGAGAGAGAGAGAGAGAGAGAGAGAGAGAGAGAGAGTATTTGGAGATATATGGATATTGCTATAGAGAAAGATATATAGATAGATAAACAGATAGACAGCTATCGAGCAAGAGAGGAAGATAAAAAGATAAATAAATAAAAAGTTAGATAGATAGATAGATAGATATTCATTCTCGTCAATATCTTGCAAAAATAAACATATAGATAGATATATAGATAAATAGTTAAAGAATGCACGATAGACAGATAGATATATAGTTAAAGAATGAAAGAGAGATAAATATATAGACAGCTAAAGATTGAAAGAGAGACAGATAGATAGATAGTTAAAGATTGAAAGAGAGACAGATAGATAGATAGGTAAAGATTAAAAGAGAGACAGATAGATAGATAGTTAAAGATTGAAAGAGAGACAGATAGATAGATAGGTAAAGATTAAAAGAGAGACAGATAGATAGATAGTTAAAGATTGAAAGAGAGACAGATATATATATATATATATATAGTTAAAGAATGAAATGAGATAGATAGATAAGGAGGAGGTTATGGTGACGACTATTGCTTTCCTCCCGTTCATCCTTTTCTTTCGTCTTTTTAAGTTTAGGCTTTCTTTCTTTCTTTCTTTCTACTTCTTCTTCTCCTCCTCTTCCTTCTCCTCTTCCTCTTCCTCTTCTTCTTCTTCTTCTTCTTCTTCTTCTTCTTCTTCTTCTTCTTCTTCTTCTTCTTCTTCTTCTTCTTCTTCTTCTTCTTCTTCCTCCTCCACTTCTTCTTCTTCCTCCTCCTCTTTCTTTTCCACCAGCACTTCTTCCCATTTTGCTTCCCTCCTTGATTCACCACTCATTGTATTTCTTTTACAAAATAAAATCTTCCAACTACTTCTACACAAAACTTCCTGCTTGTCATTAACAACACCAACCCATGAGAATTCTCAAATTCCGAAACTTGATATTTTTTCTATCTCTCAATATTGGGGGATTTTTTCTGACTCCTCTCTCCACTGAACGCTGAATGGGTAGCTAAAATGAAATGGAGATAATGCTATGGTTCCATATGACCTGGCGGAAGGATAGATAAAACATTGTGTGAATCGAATTGAGCATGGTTAATCTGTGAACATGCGCTACAAAAATATTCATCTTCATCTTATGTTGTCTTTTTCGACTTATGTCATTTTGTCATTCCCTCATTAAGTATGCATGGATGGTGACTAATGCATGAGAATTTTGGTGATGCATCTCAACAATTCTACAAGGTCAAGAAACAACAGTAACACTTACCCTCTCTCCCCTCACCGTCCGTTCCCCCCCCCCCCCCCAACCTTCCCCACCCCCACCACCTACTCCTGTGGGACTATAATGACCCCTCATTGTTTTTCATAACAGCCGTACCAAAATATCAATATTCCAAACAAGCAGGGACTCCCAGCAGCCACACCAACCAACCCAATAATAATATCGAAGACAAAAACACGAGAAAGTATGGCCCTGCATATGAATTAGCTCGCATGATATGGTTGGTCACATGGGATTGTTATCATTTTCATTTTATTCGGGATTGTCTGTCATCATTTTTGTCTGGGTTTTTATTTCAATTATTTTATTTCATGTCCATATCTGTCATGAATAGAAGGAACAAAATGGGCGTTACCCGGCTCTTTGTCTTTGCTTTTCAACCAGCAATTTTTATGAACAGTTCTCAATATCAATCAAAATATAAGCGTTAAACTCTCTCCTTACCTATCATTTTCAGCATTTTCCCAGAATGGCAGGCTTACCCAGCAGAAAAAGAAATGTTTAAAATAAAAAAACTCAAACAAGCTCTCTACAAAACAACTTTATGTTCTTATTAATTGAACAAAGATCATTCTTCAAAGTTTGTGATGTACAAAATAAATCTGAATATTAAAAATGTATATTGTGTCGTAACAAATGTGACTATTTTGCTGCAGGTCGTAAGAAGAGGGGTTAAGGTTACACATAGTTTTGTATGTTGGTTGGAGAAATAAAAGAGGAAGGTGGTAAATGAGGAGATGGAGCGGGAGGAGGAGAAGAAGGAAGAGAATGAAGAGGTCTATGAAGAGAGTAGGTGGAGGAGGAGGAAAAGGTGGAGCAGATGGAGGAGGATGTGGAACATCACCACAAGGAGGTGAAATAATTTTTGAAAAATTTAAATGAGATAAAAAAAAAAAAGAATTTAAAAAGCAAATAAGGACAGAAATGAAGTAAATACGGGTAAAATATCTAAACCTTTGACATCTTTGATTCTCAGAATATATTGACATTGTTGGACGATTTAGAAAGCCAAAGTTTTGTCAAAATAGCTATGACAGCAGCAACATCTATCCACTTCTTCCCCAAAGCCAACCCCCTCCCTCTCCCACAATTATTGTAGTAACACAATTAAACCCAAAAAATAATAGAATTTGGGCAGACAGAAAATAGTTGAAAATGGAAATTATTTGAAAAAAAAAGACCACATCAAATTTGTTGTTTTAAAAACAGTTGTAGAATCTCAAAGATCCACGTTTCTCACAATATCAAGTAAATTCAATGCGATTTTGTATGTGAGAAATGTTGGCAGAAACATCTACATGATCATTCTCTTCCTCTCTCTCTCTCTCTCTCTCTCTCTCTCTCTCTCTCTCTCTCTCTCTCTCTCTCTCTCTCTTTCTCTTTCTTTTTCCCTTTCTTTCTTTCTTTCTATATTTATTTATTTCGCACTCTTTCTCTCCCTTTAAAAGGGAAAACAAACAAGAACGAAAAGATAAACGAAAAAAAAAAAAAAAGAATGAATGAATGAAAAGACGTATCTGTGCATCTTCAAACTCTTCGGCTCTCATAATATTATATAACAAATTCTTTACAATATTGATATTTATTTTGCAGCAAACAACGTAAATTCACGAAAAGAAAAGATGAGCGCAAAACCCCTTCAGATTAATTACTCACTCTCTCACTTGTTATCCTCACCAAAGCAGACAGATCACAAAAATAATATTCACTGCTCACCTGAAAGTTGTGTTTTCATTCCGTAGAGAGGTTGTGTAAGTGCCAGTAGCATTTTGCTGGCAGTGTCGGTGTCCTATGTTTATTAACAATGAGTGTTCAATGCAATCCTGATGTGTACACATATCACATTGCCAGGAGATTTTATGCTCGTCACGGCACGGCATGTACAACTTATCAATTATCTCCAAAAAGATATATGTGACCCCTCGTCTCAAAACAGTATTATGCCGGGATGGACCAGATGCTAAAAAGTCAAATTATAGTTAAACTGGTCAAAAATATGACACGTTGGTATTTAGCACAGTAAAATATGATATTCATTCTCCTCTATAAAGCATATAAAATCAACTTAAGCATGATATTTCTGGCTACAAATTCCATTTTCATCATCTTAATCATCATCTTAATACCGTTTTGAGACGAGGGGTCACATATTTGTTAACCCTTTTACATTCGGCATTCGATTTAACTCTACTATTCATTTTAATTCTCAGAGTTTAGTAAGAAAGTGAGAATAGAGATCCGATTCTGGGAACCAGTATTGATTTGGGAGCACCATGAAGAGTAGGATATTGAAAAAGAAGAAGGAGGAGGATAATAATAAAAGAAGAAGACGAAGAGAGAAGAGAAGAAGAAGAAGGAAGAAGAAGGAAGAGAAGAAAGGAAAGAAGAAGAAGAAAGAAGAAGAAGAAGAAGAAGAAGAAGAAGAAGAAGAAGAAGAAGAGAAGAAGAGAAGAAGAAGAAAGAAGAAGAAGAAGAAGAAGAAGAAGAAGAAGAGAAGAAGAAGAAGAAAGAAGAAGAAGAAGAAGAAGAAGAAGAAGAAGAAGAGAAGAAGAAGAAGAAGAAGAAGAAGAAGAAGAAGAAGAAGAAGAAGAAGAAGAAGAAGAAGAAGAAGAAGAAGAAGAAGAAGAAGAAGAAGAAGAAGAAGAAGAAGAAGAAGAAGAAGAAGAGAAGAAGAAGAAGAAGAAGAAGAAGAAGAAGAAGAAGAAGAAGAAGAAGAAGAAGAAGAAAGAAGAAGAAGAAGAAGAAGAAGAAGAAGAAGAAGAAGAAGAAGAAGAAGAAGAAGAAAAGAAGAAGAAGAAGAAGAAGAAGAGAAGAAAGAAGAAGAAGAAGAAGAAGAAGAAGAAAGAAGAAGAAGAAGAAGAAAGAAGAAGAAGAAGAAGAGAAGAAGAAGAAAGAAGAAGAAGAAGAAGAAGAAGAAGAAGAAGAAGAAGAGAAGAAGAAGAAGAAGAAGAAGAAGAAGAAGAAGAAGAAGAAGAAGAAGAAGAAGAAGAAGAAGAAGAAGAAGAAGAAGAAGAAGAAGAAGAAGAAGAAGAAGAAGAAGAGAAGAAGAAGAAGAAGAAGAAGAAGAAGAAGAAGAAGAAGAAGAAGAAGAAGAAGAAGAAGAAGAAGAAGAAGAAGAAGAAGAAGAAGAAAGAAGAAGAAGAAGAAGAAGAAGAAGAAGAAGAAGAAGAAGAAGAAGAAGAAGAAGAAGAAGAAGAAGAAGAAGAAGAAGAAGAAGAAGAAGAAGAAGAAGAAGAAGAAGAAGAAGAAGAAGAAGAGAAGAAGAAGAAGAAGAAGAAGAAGAAGAAGAAGAAGAAGAAGAAGAAGAAGAAGAAGAAGAAGAAGAGAAGAAGAAGAAGAAGAAGAAGAAGAAGAAGAAGAAGAGAAGAAGAAGAAGAAGAAGAAGAAGAAGAAGAAGAAGAAGAAGAAGAAGAAGAAGAAGAAGAAGAAGAAGAAGAAAGAGAAGAAGAAGAAGAAGAAGAAGAAGAAGAAGAAGAAGAAGAAGAAGAAGAAGAAGAAGAAGAAGAAGAAGAAGAAGAAGAAGAAGAAGAAGAAGAAGAAGAAGAAGAAGAAGAAGAAGAAGAAGAAGAAGAAGAAGAAGAAAGAAGAAGAAGAGAGAAGAAGAAGAAGAAAGAAGAAGAAGAAAGAAGAAGAAGAAGAAGAAGAAAAGAAGAAGAAGAAGAAGAAGAAGAAGAAGAAGAGAGAAGAGAAGAAGAAGAAGAAGAAGAAAGAAGAAGAAGAAGAAGAAGAAGAAGAAGAAGAAGAGAGAAGAAGAAGGAAGAAGAAGAAGAAGAAGAAGAAGAAGAAGAAGAAGAAGAAGAAGAAGAAGAAGAAGAAGAAGAAGAAGAAGAAGAAGAAGAAGAAGAAGAAGAAGAAGAAGAAGAAGAAGAAAGGAGGAGGAGAAGAAGAAGAAGAAAGGAGGAGGAGAAGAAGAAGAAGAAAGGAGGAGGAGAAGGACGGGGTAGAGGAGGAAGAGGATGAGAAGAAGTCACTTTGAACAGATTATACGACATCGTCTCGTGGTGTATGGTTAACCATATTTACTGAACGCTAATTTACGGAATACCTATGGGTCGTTACACCGGGGTCAGTGACCGACTGTTCTTTTAGTGCCAAAATCTTTTGTGATATAGATGCATCATCGGGATTTAACTACACAAAGAGTTCTTCTCGTCCAATCAACTGTTCAACTTTTGTTGACTTTTCGCAATAAAGGTCTTGACTGAAGTGCAACCTATCAAAACTGAATGCCGAAGAACGACTATGGTATAACAGGAATAGTTTCTTAACCAATATTATAGCATTTTTCATTAAACTTGGCAAGTATAAACTTACAGTTTTATTCTTGTTGTTTGTACATTTTCAAATATTTTTGATGTGTGGCCCCCATTGAAACGGCGTCATAATTATATCCAGCTTTTTTCTTTCTCGAACCCTTATATAAATTATTTTGGGGCTATGTGGTCACGTGGTATGACTCTCGCTTTCAGACCGGAAGGTCCTGGGCTCGTGGCGTTGTTAAGATCGACACTGCCACATTATCTCATTCGTCTGTTGTTTCATTAATCCACTTTTGTTAGTAAAGGGGAAACCCGAAGCGTCCATTTTATCTGTTTTCGTATATTAAATCGAACTTTACATTCAATTTCACATTGTTATTTATTTTTTCGAGCTTCGAGCAGCATCATTTACATTTTGTTACATTTCGTCGTCGGTCACACATGATTTTTCCAAAATTATAATATATATATATATATATAATATATATATATATATATAAAATATTATTATATATAATATATATTATATATATATATACCATTTCGTCAATGTATTCGAGAGTATTGGGCAACTAGTAATTTAATGAAACGCAAAATAGACTCCCACATGGCCACTTTAGGGAATAACATTTGCATTGATAAGTCCCGGGTCCTGAGAAATTCGTGGGGTGGGATGAGAGAGAGAGAGAGAGAGGGGGAGAGAGAGAGAGAGAGAGAGAGAGAGAGAGAGAGAGAGAGAGACGAGAAGAAGAGCAGAGGAGAGACAGAGAGAGAGAGAGAGCTAGAGAGAGAGAGAGAGAAAGAGAGAGAGAGAGAGACAGAAAGACAGAGGGAGACAGAGAGATAGAGAGAGAGAGAGAGAGAGACAGACAGACAGAAAGACAGAGGGAGACACAGACAGACGGGTTAATTTTGAAAATATTTCCCCATTTTTTTCATGACCTCCTTGCATGGCAGTACCATTCATTCTTTCCGAATTGTATATTGTATTGATTTTATATTCGAATCAATATATATATATATATATAATATATATTATATATATATATATATATATATATATATATATATATATATATATATATATAATGAAATTAATAGGAAACATAAGTGTGAAGTCAAAAAACTGGTTTCACTCGCATTGGAAATGTAAAATCACTCCTTCTGGGGGACTGAATACATACCTTGTGTAATTGATCTTCTGGTTTCAGAGCGACGGATCTTGTGTTCTGGTCTAAATATGTTATGCTGGTCTTCAATAAATATCACCCATCCCCGCTCTTTTGTGTTCCGTAATCTTAAATATCTGCTTATAAATCCCGCTACTAATATAGTTAAGCCACCTTATGATTCAATATTTAACATCTTCATAATTAGTCCTTCGAAGGACTGGTTACATACACACTTCCAAAGAATTTGGAACCGGAAGAGTAGAAGCTGTGACGTCCCGACTGCTCTTCCCTATTGTCACTATAATTTATGCCATTTGAGACATGGCAGCCCTATGGTTCTCACACAACTATGTTATGACGATCGACCCAATCAGCAAAGTCCGGTCCGCATTCGTGCTCCTTCGCGAACTCGCCCGGTAGCATCGTCACAACACACCGTTCAACTGGATGCTCTGCCGTTTCGGGTGAGACAGGGCGAATGGTGCTTTTGGGTTAATTACAATATTATTGCAACCATAGATAAAGGTGGGCAGGAGGCCACTTGCCGTGTATCTATCCCCCTTTATCATTTTTTTTCCGAGTTGCTTTCTGTCTTTTTCTTGGAAAGGGATTACTTTGTTTGTCCTGCCCCCTGTCCGGAGTTCTGGGCTGGGAGGGGAACAGTCAAATTTGTACTTATATTTTCGGGGAAATGGGTGTTTTTTTCATGTATATCATCTCTCTGCTACGCACTAATAGTTGTTTTTTTGTTGTTGTTTTGTTTTGAATATAATACGATGGTTTTCCAACATTTGAGTGTGTATTCCTCCTAGTGGAGACCTGTGCTTGTGTCTGGATGAGACTTTTAGGTGACCTCAGACTAAGTACACTGATAGTTAGTGTGGTCTTGGAATCTACATCAGTTCTCTATGTGATCCATTCCCCCGTGTCTTACTGTTTATTTTGTGTTTTCAATTGTAAATCTAAAAATCTTTTTGACTATCCCATTTTCTTCTTTTTACTGGCACTGAAATGACCTAATTTATGTGTCGCAAGCACCGTAAAATCCTTTAAAACACAAACCGAACTTGATATGACATGATATTGCATTTTAATAGGCCAAAACGGACTAAGGCCTTGAAATGCCCATGACTCGTCAACATGTCAGCAAAGCAAATCAATTTCAAATTTTAGCCATGAACATATTAATTTAATTTTAGTTTGATTTGCCAGCACACTCAACAGTAGAAGGGGGCAGGGGCGGGGGGTCTAAATAAAATTTCGACTTCAGAAAAGCTCGATAAATCATGGCTGGATTGTGAGGCAAGCACTCTACCAACTGAGCAATCGATACTTGTGTGGCTCTGTGGTATAGTGTTACGACACTCGTCTTCAGATTGGAAGGTCCTGGGTTCGAGTCCCCAGTGGCGCCTAGTTGAGTCCTTGGAAAAATGCTCTTTACTCAGTCACTCACCATACTCAGATGTTAAATAAATATCTGGGCATTAACAGCGTTGTTTCTGTCCGAAAAAAAATTAATATCGTCTAAAAGGCGTAATGTCTCGTCCTACATTTTAAGTTTTGCTGTTTGCTAGGAACCCATTGTAAAGCGCTTTAAGCACGTTTAGTGGATAATGCGCTATATAAACGCTCCGTTTTTTTAAATTGGAGAGGGGGTGGAGAGAATTGTTTGGAAGTCTTCTGGAATAACACACAGTTCCTTTTCGACAGTTAATTGGCGAAAAGTAATTTGTGATAGATTAGATTCCTATCTAAATGGTAGCTAGCAATTATTGCTAAACTCCGGCCTCGTAGACCTAATGACTCTGAAGGACGGCGTTGCGTATCGGGTCCGCCAGACGCTGCTTTGCTCAACTGAGCAACATGCGCTCCCAGGTGATTAGATAATTCGTTGTGGTTATTTAAGAAGACCAGTCTGGACAATACAAGGGGAACACAGCAGACAATGGAATTGACACATCAGACGGCGTCCCTTGGGAACTCTCTCGTTGTGGAGGAAACGATGAGTATGTGTCTGACAGAAATTATCGACCCGGAAAAAGATTCCACTGGAATGGGTGGAATGACGAACGAAATAAGTCAAAACTATCTTTGAAATAGAAATAAAACATTTCTAATTATTCCAGTGGAAAATATATATCTAGATGCTATTACTGTTGTTGTCACTTATCTGCCTTTAATCTGGAAAAACCCCACTTTTAAAAATTTGTCCAGAAAACTGGTCCTTCAAATATCGATAGATTTAAATGACCCTCATCTTCGCCGAAGTCCCAAGTTTGAGAGTTTTTGCGAAGATGAGGGTCATTTAAATCGATCGATATTTGAAGGACGAGCATTCTGGCCAAATTTTGAAATATGGGTTTTTCCAGAATAGGGCAGTTCTGGTCTTGTGGCCGTTACGTCACTCGGCCTCAGAGCTGCATGTCCTCAGTGTGAGTCACGTTTTGGGATGACGCAAAGTCCAATCCCTACATAAGATCTGTAAATGTTGCTGCTCGAAGCTCGAAAAAATACATAACAATGTGAAATTGAATGTAAGCTTCAATTTAAGATACGAAAACAGATAAAATGGATGTTCATTCACAGATAGAATGGACATCCATTTTATCTGTTTTCGTATATCTAATTGAAGCTTACATTCAATTTCAAATTGTTATTTATTTCATATAATATGGGGCATCCCGTCTCAAAGCAGAGTTATGTCACGAATAAACAAGTTGCTCGATATTGAATTCATAGAAGTAACGATGCTGACATCACTAAGTTTATTATTTTTTATGACTCGTGCTCAATACATGAGTTAAATTTGTCGGAAACGCCGTAAAACCCTTTAAAATATAAACTATGTTGTGTTTTCCCTTGGTTAATTTTTTGACCCTAAGCCTCTTACCATGTGGCTCTAGGTTCTTGTCCCACTTTGGACAGCACAAAGCCTAATTATTGGAGTGAAGGCTCTTCATTCACATTCTCTCACCGTACTCAGATGTAAAATGAGTACATTTCCGATGACAGGTGAAATATCTCGTCTTGTTTGTTTAATCTTGCTGTTGTCTTAGTACGCATTGTACTGGGGTTTTTTGGATAGATTTTGTCAATAGTGCGCTATAATATTATAAAACTCGCGTGTTTTTAATTCTAACGTAATTCTATTTCACCGTATCAATTTTAGTTAGCTTAGCTTATAGAGCATTCGCTTCATATGCAATGGGACCAAGATCGATCCCGGCTGCAGTCGATATTTTTTTTCCTGACCCCTCCCCC
>NC_088371.1:12808246-12810746 GCF_034508935.2 Berghia stephanieae
CGATATTACAATTTTTCGGACAAAGACAACGCTGTTAACGGACAGGTACTCATTTTACACATGAGCACGGTTAGAGAATGTGAGTAAAGAGCTTTTCCAAGGACTCAAATATGCGCCAAGCCCGAGGCTCGAATCCAGGACCTTCCGATCCGAAAGCGAGTGTCATACCAATAGACCACATAGCCGCACCTAACCAACCATTTTCAGAATTTTCTCCAAAATTTCATACTTACTCAAACAGAAAAGCAACAAAAACAAATACATTCTATGCATAATATTCATCAGCAAAATGAACTCTACAACACAATGTCACGTTTTTATAGCTAGATATAATAAAATATTTCTATTTAAATTGGGTGATCTAGAAAAGAAATCTGAATGATAAAAGTGCTGGTTCGATCGTAACGAATGTGACGATTTTCCAATGGTTGGTAAGGAGAGGGTTAACTCTCTCCTACCAGCCATTTTCAGGATTTTCCCCAAAACTTCACATCCGACTAACACAACAACAACAATATTTTTTATCACTCAAACACAATAGCAATAATAAGTTCTTGCGATACATAATTTCTTTCGCAAAACATGCTCTACAACACACTGTTCATTTTCCTTAATTAATGTTATTATGATGTACAAGAGAAATTTGAATAAGAAAAATGTTGGTTGTATCGTAACGAATGTGACAATTTTCATATGGTCGGTAAGGAGAGGGTTAAACTCACTCTCCAATGGCCTAATGAAGGACTGCTTATTAATGGCGATTCTCCCAGTCCGACCAGGAGACATTCATCACACAATTATATGACAATCCGTACCACTCTGATTACAGATAATATTTAACAAGTTAACTGTCGTTCTTTGGAAAAACACGTGTTAAAAATTTTGGCCAGAAAACTCGTCCTTCAATTATTGATCGATTTAAATGACGCTCATATTAGCAGAAACTCTCAAAACTGGGACTTCTCGAATTCCAAGGTTTGAGAGTTTTTGTCAATATGAGGGTCATTTAAATAAATCAATAATTGAAGGACGAGTTTTCTGGCCAAATTTTTAAATGCGAGTTTTTTTTCCCCCGGAGAACGGTAGTCAACTGGTTAATTAATTAATGAGAGATCAAGAAAGATGAATACGTATGGCCGTCCCCAACAACGTATAAAGTAACGCGAAGAACTGCACTTAACCACAGTACTCCCCAGTCGTACTCTGGAAAAACACATATTAAAAAAATTTGGCCAGAGAACTCGTCGGTCCATCAGCTCTCGATCGATTTAAATGACTCTCATCTTGGCAAAAACTCTCAAACCCGGGACTTCGCCGAATGTCATCCTCTCGTGTTCAATGTATGTGTTTTAGAGGGTTCACAACGTAAAACGCGTACCCTTGTTAAGAAAATAAGTATTAAAAACTGTCCCAACTATCGGGAGCTTCTGTGGTGTAATGGTACCACGTCTGGCCGGTAATCAGAAGGTCTGCGGTTCGATTCCCTTTGTCTGGCACCTTTCATACACACTTGTTCAGATCTCTATCTTATACTGGTGCCTGCATGCTCCTCAATTTCTTTAATCTAATACTCTTCAACAGTCGTAACGTCACTTCCTTCCTAATGACGCATGGTAACTTAGTAACACTGGCTCTAAACTATCGGAACAATGGCGGACGCCCGTATGAAATATGTCTCCGGCGAGCATAAATGCGTATCCAGAGGAAAAAAACCCCCATAAATTTGATCATGTTTTGACTTTTACACATTCTGATCACAAGGCATATGAAAAGTTCTCTCCAGCATGAAGAATAAAAAGGATTGATTTTCTTTGTTTAGAACCAAGATGATCGCCATTGCCGGGCGGCGTGACATCAGACTACTGAATCCAATTGCTCCGTTGAGAAAGGGCGTAACTTTGTTGTTCATTTTTAAAAAACCTAAGTCGAATTCGATCCCAAGACTTAACAGTATATTGTTGTTATATCACCAGCCCGAGCATCCTACCGACCACTCAACCACTAAGCCGACCCCCAACAAAGTGAATTAAGTTTAGAGAGCTGACCAAAATAGATAAAGGAGGCAGACAGTTTTGACACAGGCTTGACACTTCATCCAATAATTGGCTTAGTCTTGGGGTCCGATTGTTTACTGAGTGTGTTTGTTTTGTTTTTGTTTTGTTTTTGTTTTGTTTTCACAAAGGACTTCGGACGGTGGAGATCTCGGCCAAGGGGGGTTGAAGTTCTGTGGTCACTTTGGTCATGTTTGAACTCTGTTTTGTAATTTCAAAAAAAAAAAAAAAAAAAAAAAAAAAGGAAATAATAATCATATTGGTCAGATATTTTTGGTTCAATTGTTGCAACGTGTATTTATTTGCAGGTCTGATAACCAAAATTGTTTTGGGCTTATCTATTTGGTAATGGAAATACTCTCAAACCAACGCAAAATAGTGTCTATTACAACTATGTTAAATCAGGCCCATAAATGCGTTCGATTATCAGAACTGCTAAAGTGTACGCG
>NC_088371.1:12818246-12820746 GCF_034508935.2 Berghia stephanieae
AGTATAGTGAGAACTGCTCCAAAAAATGACAGGCTAAAAACAATAACACATAGCTGAGTGACGTCAGTTTCGTTCTGTCTATAGATAGTTTGCGCTTGGCTAAGAAGCTCATAACATTGCCATCCGGAAGTATAACGGACCAACACACAAAACTGTGTGTATACATGAACGTTTATAGTGAGGTTAATACAGTTCAGTGAGCATTACTCATAAACGCGGATGGCAAAAAACAAGAACAAAGACCTGAGTGACGTCATCTTCGAACTATCTATAGGGTTTACAGTTTGACGTCATTTTAAAGGTTTGTACAGCATCTAGTGAGTTGTCGTTAGTAGAGCTCAAGGAAACAAGTGATTCCATAAGTCGAACTATTGATGATTTGTTTTCTTTTGCTGCCAAAGCTTGTCTTTTGACGTCATTTTTTTGGTCAGTGTCAGGCGCCGATGTAGACAGTGACCATGTCCCAGTTGTTTGTACAATAAGGATAAAGTTTAAAGCTATTCAGAGAACAGCTGGTAGAATAAAGAGGGATTACAGGTTATGCAAAGACAATGGCATACAAACAAAAATGAGAGAAGAATTTGAAAATGCACTCATGATACAAAGCCAAAGTGAACCTGATAATGAAAAATGTGAAAAACAATTTGATATATTCCAAAAGTGTGTCAAAGCAACTGCAGAAAAGCATTTACCAATAGCTCAAATAAACAGCAAAAAGGAATGGATGACAAATGAAATTCTAAACCTATTTGAAGAAAGACGAAAATGCAACAGAGGGTCTGCAGAATACCAAACATTGAACAACCACATTAAATCCAAATGCATCGAGGCACACGAGAACTATCTAGACTGGAAATGCTGCGAAATCGAAAGAGAATACAAACCCAACCCCCAACAAGCTCACCAAAGAATAAAAGAACTATCAGGGAAAAGGAAAAGCAAAGCAGCAGGAAGTTGTATCCAAAACAAACAAGGGGAACTGCTATTTGAAGAACAACATATAGAAAGCCGATGGGTAGAATACATAGGCGAACTGTACAATGATCCAAATAGAAATGAACCACCACTGAAATTCAAAGAACCATTAAGCGGACCAAACATCACCAAAAGTGAAATTGAACATGCCATGGAACGAATGAGGGATGGTAAAGCAACAGGCCCTGATGAAATATCTGTAGAGGTATTAAAAAGCCTAGGAGATCTAGCAATTGATGAACTTCACATATTATTCAACAATATATACAATACTGGGAAAATTCCAGAAGATCTCTGTAACTCTATTTTCATAGCAATACCAAAGAAAGCAGGTGCAGTCAGATGCGAAAATTTTAGAACTATAAGTTTAATAAGCCACATCAACAAAATACTGTTGCGTATAATTATCAACAGGCTAAGGAATAAGATTAACCCCGAAATCGCAGAAGAACAATATGGATTCCAACCTGACAGAGGGACAAGGAACGCAATATACCTCCTCCGTGTTTTAAGTGAAAGAGCTATACAGGTTCAGACCCCACTATACCTCTGTTTTGTCGACTACAAAAAAGCTTTTGATAGAGTACGCCACGAAGAAATACTAAAACAACTGCACTCCATTGGCGCTGATGAGAAAGACCTCAGACTCATGCAAACATTATACTACACCCAGCAGGCATCTATCAAAATCGGAAACTCTACAGGAAATTCCATTCCTATTAAGAAAGGAGTCCGTCAAGGGTGTTTTGCCTCACCAGATCTGTTTAATCTATACCAAGAAACAATCATGAGGGGCATAAATAATATGGAGGGAATAAAAGTGGGAGGTCACAACATAAATAATATAAGATACGCAGACGATACGGTACTCATTGCAACATCAGAAATCCAACTTCAAAAGATTGTTGACAAAGTGGTAGTAGATAGTGAAGCCAAGGGAATGGAAGTGAATATCACCAAAACGGAATGCATGGTAATACAGAAAAACCCCGAAAACAACAACACCTGCAATATAACGATTCACGGCGAGCAACTTACCAACGTAGAAAGTTTTAAATACCTAGGTTCAATAGTGACAACAGATGGAAGATGTAACCGAGACATACGAGCAAGAATAACTCAAGCCAAACAGGCCTTCATGGACCTGGGAAACATTTTGAAAAACAAACAGATGTCGTTCGGGATTAGATTCCGAGTCTTGAAGTGCTACGTGTGGCCAATCTTGTTATACGGATGCGAAAGCTGGACTACAAATGCAGAAACACAAAAGAACATTGAAGCTTTTGAAATGTGGTGCTTGAGAAGGATGCAGAGAATATCGTATACTGCACACAAAACGAACGAAGAAGTGCTAAAACAAACATACCAACAAAGGAAACTAATGCCCTTAATAGTGGATCGACAACTATCCTTTTTCGGACACATAGTAAGGAAAGATAAGAATGAATACCTGGCAAGTTGTGGAAAAATACCTGGTAAACGCGCCCGGGGGAGACAAAGAAAAACACTCATAGACCAACTGAAG
>NC_088371.1:12825746-12830746 GCF_034508935.2 Berghia stephanieae
ATGAACCTGACACTATAGAAGGTGGGCGCCAGTGGGGAGTGAACCTGGGACTCAGGGAATTTCACACCAGTGGGGAGTTAACCTGGGACTCTGTAAAAAGGATATCAGTGGGAAATAAACCTGGGACTAAAGGGAGATGGATACCATTGAAAGTTGAAGCCGGATATGAGAGTTTGGTACCAGAGGAGAATGAACCTGACACTATAGGAGGTGGGCGCCAGTGAGGAGTGAACCTGGGACTATGTAAACAGGATATCAGTGGGAAATAAACCTGGGACTAAAGGGAGGTGGATACCATTGGGAGTTGAAGCCGGATTTGGGAGTTGGGTACCAGAGGAGAGAGAAACCTGACACTATAGGAGGTGGGCGCCAGTGGGGAGTGAACCTGGGACTATGTAAACAGGATATCAGTGGGAAATAAACCTGGGACTAAAGGGAGATGGATACCATTGAAAGTTGAAGCCGGATATGAGAGTTTGGTACCAGAGGAGAATAAACCTGACACTATAGGAGGTGGGCGCCAGTGGGGAGTGAACCTGGGACTATGTAAACAGGATATCAGTGGGAAATAAACTGGGACTAAAGGGAGGTGGATACCATTGGGAGTTGAAGCCGGATTTGGGAGTTGGGTACCAGAGGAGAGAGAAACCTGACACTATAGGAGGTGGGCGCCAGTGGGGAGTGAACCTGGGACTATGTAAACAGGATATCAGTGGGAAATAAACCTGGGACTAAAGGGAGATGAATACCATTGAAAGCTGAAGCCGGATATGAAAGTTTGGTACCAGAGGAGAATGAACCTGACACTATAGAAGGTGGGCGCCAGTGGGGAGTGAACCTGGGACTATGTAAACAGGATATCAGTGGGAAATAAACCTGGGACTAAAGGGAGGTGGATACCATTGGGAGTTGAAGCCGGATTTGGGAGTTTGGTACCAGAGGAGAATGAACCTGACACTATAGGGGGTGGGCGCCAGTGGGGAGTGAACCTGGGACAATGTAAAAAGGATATCAGTAGGAAATAAACCTGGGACTAAAGGGAAATGGATACCATTGGGAGTTGAAGCCGGATATGAGAGTTTGGTACCAGAGGAGAATGAACCTGACACTATAGGGGGTGGGCGCCAGTGGGGAGTGAACCTGGGACAATGTAAAAAGGATATCAGTAGGAAATAAACCTGGGACTAAAGGGATATGGACACCATTGAAAGTTGAAGCCGGATATGGGAGTTTGGTACCAGAGGAGAATGAACCTGACACATAGGAGGTGGGCGCCAGTGGGGAGTGAACCTGTGAATCAGGGAAGTGCACACCAACGGCGCCCACCTCCTATAGTGTCAGGTTTCTCTCTCCTCTGGTACCCAACTCCCAAATCCGGCTTCAACTCCCAATGGTATCCACCTCCCTTTAGTCCCAGGTTTATTTCCCACTGATATCCTGTTTACATAGTCCCAGGTTCACTCCCCACTGGCGCCCACCTCCTATAGTGTCAGGTTCATTCTCCTCTGGTACCAAACTCTCATATCCGGCTTCAACTTTCAATGGTATTCATCTCCCTTTAGTCCCAGGTTTATTTCCCACTGATATCCTGTTTACATAGTCCCAGGTTGACTCCCCACTGGCGCCCACCTCCTATAGTGTCAGGTTTCTCTCTCCTCTGGTACCCAACTCCCAAATCCGGCTTCAACTCCCAATGGTATCCACCTCCCTTTAGTCCCAGGTTTATTTCCCACTGATATCCTGTTTACATAGTCCCAGGTTCACTCCCCACTGGCGCCCACCTTCTATAGTGTCAGGTTCATTCTCCTCTGGTACTCAACTCCCATATCCGGCTTCAACTTTCAATGGTACCCATCTCCCTTTAGTCCCAGGTTTATTTCCCACTGATATCCTTTTTACACAGTCCCAGGTTAACTCCCCATTGGTGTGCAATTCCCTGACTCCCAGGATCACCCCCCACTGTTGCCAAAATCCCATAACTTTGCCGGATATTGTCGGGTTTCGGCGGGTTTCGGCGGGTTTCGTAATAAAGCACTAATTCTTTTTTACGAAACCCGCCGAAACCGGCCGATAACCTTAGTCTCAGGTTCACTCCCGACTGGTGTACACTTCCCTGAGTATCGGGTTCACTCCCCACAGTTGTCTACTTCCCATAACTTTGCTGGATATTGTCGGGTTTCGCCGGGTTTCGGCGGGTTTCGGCGGGTTTCGTAAAAAAGCACTGGTTCTTTTTTACGAAACCCGCCGAAACCCAGTCCCAGGTTCACTCCCCAATGGTGTACACTTCCCTGAGTTCTAGGTTCACTCCCCACAGCCACCTACTTCCCATAACTTTGTCGGGATTCGTCGGGTTTCGTCGGGTTTCGTCGGGTTTCGGCGGGTTTCGGCGGGTTTCGGCGGGTTTCGGCGGGTTTCGTAAAAAAGACACACCCGTATTCGGTATGGTGTAGTTTGAATCAATTTTGGTTGATATGAAGTTTGTGTTTTGGGGGGGGGGGGGTTTGTGTGTGTATGTGTGTGTATGTATGTGTGTGTGGGGGTGTGTGTGCGTGTGTTCGTGTGGGTGTGTGTGTGTGTGTGTGTGTTTAGGAAATTGGCCAAAATTGGAAAAGAGGAGAAAGCTACCTAATCGTACACTGACAAAACGGGATGGGGGTGGCCTAGGAGTTGGTGGGGTTGTGGAGTTTTAAATGCCAGATTGGTTAAGAGCCGTTTGGCATGGAAAAACTGAGTTTGGCATTTTGGCGTTATTTTTTTTTCAAGTAACTTAATTTCGCTTGTTTAATAGACAAAATAATAACAATTTCACAACATATATAAACTCTTATCATTAACGGACAAGATGTGGTGATCAGTATATTCATTAATTTTTAGTGTGATACTTCCCTTCCAGCGTAGGTACCTGGTTTGAATCCCACTCAGGCAGTGCAAAGTTGATGAAAGCGTTTTACAAATATTCTCTCACCGCATAAGATGTAAAATTCTGCGAATTTTACCGATATATTGTGTCTGCTTCTCAAATGAGTATTCTGGCCGTGACTTGATAAATATACATTTGATAATGATAAACGGCTATGTGGTCTAGTGGTATGACACTCACTTTCGGATCGGAAGGTCCTGGGTTCGAGCCCCGCGCTCGGCGCATAGTTGAGTCCTTGGAAAAGGCTCTTTACTCACATTCTCTCAACGTAATCAGGGTGTATAATGAGTACCTGAACAGCGTTGTCTTTGTCCGAAAAATTGTAATATCGCCTTTTTTTTTACGATAACTACTATGTTACGAGAGTGCATCTTGTGTGAGTGTGTCTATGTCAATATTGTATTGTTATAAATGTGTAACCAAATGACAAATTGCCACTTTTTTTTGGGACAATAAAGATATATCATTATTATTAATTTTATTATTATTATTATTAACAGGCGTTATGTCCCGTCCTACATGTTAAATGTTGCTGTTGACCAGGGACCTCTTGTAAAGCGCTTTGAGCACGTTTAGTGGATTTTGCGCTATATAAAAAAGCTCAATTTTAAACTCCTTGTATTCATCCCCAATGGCAAATTCGTATTTTTGTCAATACTGAGGAAAGACTGGCATAAGACTGGAGATAACTTGTTCAAGGGCACACAAACCGGCGGGGATTCAAATTCGGTACATTTTGGGTACAAAGCAAAGACCATAGCGCTGTACCACGTTGTACTTTTGTACTTGCCAATCCATCGAATTTTCCATAAAATTTGTTCAATTCATCCGCAACTTGGAAATGTATTTCGTATCTATAGATAGTGTGCACTCGGCTAAGAAGCTCACAACATTGCCATTCGGAAGTTTTACGGACCAACTCATAAAACTATATGTAACCTTTAACGTTTATAGTCTGGTTAATACAGTTTGGTGAGAATTACTCATAAACGCGGATGGCAAAAAGCAACAACAAAGACCTGAGTGACGTCATCTTCATACTATTATACCAAAGGAAGACCGAAACAAGACTGGAGACAACTTGCTCAAGGCCACACTGCGTGGCGGGGGGCTCAAACCCCGTACATTTTGGGTACAATGCAATAGACAATAGCGCTGTGCCACGTTGTACTTATTGAACTATCCATTCCATCGAATTCCACATCAATCACGTTTTGTCTATTATTGTTCAAGACCCAGCAATTTTAGCCTCTTGGGATCAAATACAAACTGGATAAAAGGAAAAGTGAAAGGCAATCGAATATTATATATATATATTATATATATATATATATATATATATATATATATATATATATATATATATATATATATATATATATATATTATTTTAAAAAACCTAATCATGAATTTATATATTATTGGCATTATGATGTGCAGGGAAGTGGGGCTGGGGGATGAGGGGATGTTTGGGAGGGGAGGGGGTGGGGGAGAGTGATAGTTAAGTGTGAATTGGAATGATGAGTTATTGGTTGAGGGGATATTAATTCGATCGTGTTTGGGATATGTGGAAAGGAGGTTTGGGGGGGGGGGGGGCGTATGAGTGTGTGTGGATGGATCAGAGTCTGGATGGATGGATGGATTGAGTGATTAACTGATGGATGGATGGATGGAATGATGTGCAGAACCTCGGGTGGAATGTTGGATGAATAGATGGATGTATGGATGACTGGATGTATGGATGGTTGGATGGAGGGTGGATGGCTAGGTGGATGAATAGATGGATAGATGGATGGGTGGATGAGGGATTGGATTTGTGGATGGACAGAATGACGGAAGGATGGATGGATGGATTGATTGATTAACTGATGGATGGATGGACGGCTGGATGGAATGGTCTGCAGAACGCTGGGTGGAATGTTGGATGTATAGATGGATGCCTGGATGGAGTGTGGATGGATAGGCGGATGAATAGATGGATAAATGGTGGATGGATGGACGGATGGACGGGCGGATTGTAATATTATGTAAAATGTTGGATGGATGAATAGATGGATGGGTAGATGGGTGGGTGGGTTGA
>NC_088371.1:12835746-12845746 GCF_034508935.2 Berghia stephanieae
TCATAGTCGTTGGTATAAATTCAATTTTAAACATTTAATTCATGCCTACATAATACCGTTTTGTGATGATGGCTCACACATAGTAAAATATTCATGTAAGGCTCCATTGGACGCAACGAATGTTTGTTGATCAGTCCCAAAAAGGAATTTACGTCAGTGCACGACATAATCAGTCGGAAGGTGAAAATGTTGGATTTTCATTTTCTGCATTATCTGAAAGAATATTCTCCCCAGAGTATTTTCATCTTTATTTGAAATAAATCGGGTGATTTTTCATGAAGTTATGGTCAGATGTGTGGGAAAGAAGTCCAGCAACTTTTCTCAAATGTCATACTTTTTTAAACTTGACTACTAGCTGTAAAAAAGTGAAATTAAGGCTTTTGATATATCCCAAAGCTGTACAAAAAGGGTTGATTTAATCATTTATGACAAGATCTCATTTTTGATTTAAAAAATTGACCTTCTATCTAAACTTGGCAATATCTCAGTTCAAACCTTTTCAACCATCCGACTGATTATGTCATTCACTGTAACAATTGCTGATTACAATTTATTTCCTCCTTATTTATCTCCAGTATTCAAACCACCCGGAGGTCGAGAGTGCATCAAACCTTGTACGGGAAGCATCATTCATGGAAATAGAGGCCAGGGTGACATGTATAATGGCGGGGATGTGGATTATTACAGGCCCGAGTCTCAAGCAGGTAAACGTTCGTTCCTTAACCAAAGTTTTATTCACTTCAATCATGTGACACGTTGATCATGTAGTATAATTCATCCGTTCGTTCGTTCGTTCAATCGTTAACTCAGTGTTTTTCAGACCACCCCCTATTATCCCTGTTCATTGATTCATCCATTCAATCATTCATTGATTCATTCGTTCAATAATTCATTGATTCGTCGATTCAATCCTTCATTCATTTATCCATTCAATCATTCGTTGATTCATCCATTCAATCATTCGTTGATTCACCCATTCAATCATTCGTTGATTCACCCATTCAACCATTTATTGATTCATCCATTCCATCATTACTCGAGTCATTCATTATGATATTTATTTATTGATTCATTCCATAACTTCTTTCTTCATGCAATTAATAATATAATCGATCAATCAATCGATCACACAGTCGATCATTCATTCAATCATTCAGTACTTATGCAATCAATCATTTAATCAATCAATCAAGCAATCGATCACACATTCGATCATTCATTCAATCATTCAGTACTTATGCAATCAATCATTTAATCAATCAATCAAGCAATCGATCACAGAACTAATTATTCAATCATTCGTTCAATTATTATTTCATTTCTTTTTTAATTGCATTATCTATCCGTTCATCCATTCAAACATTGATTCAGTATTTTTCACTCCATTCCCCACACCATCCCAGTTCTCTTCATTCATTCATTTTTAAAATCATAAAATCAATCATTCATTCTTTTCTTAATACATTGAATTAACCACCTATCCATCCAATCAATCATTCACTCATTATCAATCAATCCATCACCCACACAATCCCAGTTCATTTCTTCTTCATCATCCATTGAATCATTCAATCAATTATTAATTCTTTTTTTAATTCATTGAATTAACCATCCGTTCATTCGTTCAATTATCGATTCAATATTTTTCACTCCATTCCCCATACCATCCCAGTTCATTCCTTCATTCTTTCAATCATTCATTCAATAATTCATTCTTTTATTAATTCATTGAATTGACTATCCATCCATACAATCAATCATTCAATCTATCACACACACACACACACCATCCCAGTTCATTTCTTCTTCATCTTCCATTCACTCGTTCAATCAATCATTCATTCAATCTTTCAACGGTTTATCAATTTCCATCCCAACCCAGAGTCCGATTCAGACAGTAGATACACTGGGTCATCAGCCACTAGTGTTGTGGATTGGTTTTTATCAGGCTGGAGCAAGTGTGAACTTTTAGCAGGTTTGTCATTGGGTTTTAAAATAGTTTTTATACCTTTTTGTTTGTTTGTTTGTTTGTTTGTTTGTTTGTTTTATTGATTGATTCTTTCTTGATTTTCTTTTCTTTTTCTTTCTTTTTTCTCGACGTCAGACACGTTCTTGGCACGTCTTTTGCGGCCATGTGGTCTTGCGGTATGACACTCGCTTTCGGATCGGAAGGGTATTGGGTTCGAGCCTCACTCAGCGCATAGTTGAGTCCTTGAGGGAAAAGACTCTTTACTCACATTCTCTCACCGTACTCAGGTGTAAAATGAGTACCTGGCGGTCAACAGCGTTGTCTTTGTCGGAAAAAATTGTATATATCGCCTAACAGGGGTTTGGTCTCGTTCTACATGTTACGTGTTGCTGTTGATCAGGAACCCTTTGTAAAGCGCTTTGAGCACATTTAGTGGATATTGCGCTATGCAAATGATTTAGATTTCTAGGGGTTTTTTATGGGGAAAAAATGAGTAGTCATTCAGAACAGTAGGCCCGTGAAGCCGAAGCTTATCCAGGTTTTTATAGCGTGAAACCAACAAAAGCAATTGCTTGTCATTCTTCTTCGGATTGGACTCGAGTCGATCGCAATGTACTTTCCGCCAGGTCTAACAGACCCAGCTACCCAGTCACTGCTGGGTGGATATGGGGTGGGATGGGGGGGGGGGGGGTAAAAATCTCGGCATAGACCTTGGTCTCTTTACGTGTGAAAGCGATTGCTCAGGGGTCATTAATTAATTAGATAATTAATTAATCAATTAATTTATTTGCCTACAGGTTCTACTGACTGCGGTCGTGCCAGTGGGGTTCAGTATAGAAATGTCACGTGTAAACGTGTCAAGAACCCGATCAGGGTGAGTGCATCCCGGTGTGCTCATCTCAAAGTACCAGTGAAAACCCGGTCTTGTAACCTACTGTGTAGACAGGTGAGTGGAAATACAATACTGATTCTTTAATATATAATAAACAAATGAATATAACAGGAAAAAAAAAAGAACAAAATACTAAACACGTTTCGGGTTCAAAATCCTTCTTTAGCCAATAACAAAATCAATGTGGCATATCAACGTGTCTCAGCGGTACGGTCTTTGCTTCGTACCCACAAGGTACCGAGTTCGATCACCCGCCGCTGCGCTGTGTGGCTTTGAGCAAGTCACCTCGCCCAAGTTCAATTTACGGCGCCGCACTGCGGCTGACGCCTGGGTTATTCAAGTCTTCCCTAGTAATACCATTTTATGTACATGGATTCATAGAGATTTGATGCGACGTATACTTATTTTCAGATCTGATAACCCAAATTGTTATGGGCTCATTGTTGTAATGGAAATACTCTCAAACCAAAGCAAAAACAGCAGCAATTACAATAATATTCTGGGTGGGGTTCCTACCTCCCATAGCGGGCAGGGAGGTACATGCTCTGTCTTCTATCCCCCCCATACCCGTTTCCCAATTGTTTCCTGTCATTGTCTTGGAATGAGATTACTTAGTTTTGTCCTGATCCTTGCCGGAGCTCCTTGGCTGGGAGGGAAACAGTCGAATGTATAGTTATAGTTTTGGGAGATATTCTTTTCCTTGTAAATCATCTCTCTGTTGTTATGCATTGTATTATGTTTAGTTTACATATTATATTATATAATTGGTAAACATTTGAGTGTATTCCTCTTAGTTGGGACCTGTGCTTCTGTCTGGATGAGACTTTTAGGTGATCTCAAACTAAGTACATTGGTGGTATGCTCTTGGAATCTACATCTGATCCCTATTTGTTCCCAGTTCCCCTATGTCTTACTTTTTCTTGGGTGCTTTAATTGTAATTCTATAACTCTTTACTATCCCATTTTCTTCCTTTTTACTGGCGCTGATATAACCTAAATGTGTTGCAAGCGCCGTAAAACCCTTAAAAACAAAAACAAAAAAACAATAATATTAAAAGGAGCCCAAAACTGTGTTCGGCTACCAGACATGTTAAAGGGTGAACGGCTATTTTAGGCAAATCTTTGTATATCTTTCGTATTACTTTTCCATTACATATTTCAGAACTGCGTGGTCAGTGAATTCTCCGACTGGTCACGATGTGATAAGTACTGCCAGGTTCCCAACCATAAACGCATCAGGCAGGTGATCGTCCCACCCGTCCATTTAGGCGACCACTGCCCCGAGCTCTCCGATTTGAAACTGTGCGAGAATTGCACACGGTCCTACACGTACAAGTTCAATAATTGGACGGATTGCACTCCGGTGGGCGGGCCTTTTCATGCAAATAGGAGATCTCACCATCTCATTGGCTACCAGACAAGAGAAGCTGATTGTCTCCAAAACAAAGGAGTTTTAACCAGTGAAAGGTAAGAAAATAAATTGAATGAGTTAGTTTTTTCTACCGAGCCCAAGCCCAGTTTGGCCGGGCGTTGTGTAAGAAAATATGTGTCAGTGCATGACATAATCAGTCGGAAGGTGAAAATGTTGGATTTGCATATTTGCATTTTAGAGCATTTTAATTTTAATTTTAATTAAAGCGGGTGATGTTTCATGAAGTTATGGTCAGATGTATAGGAAAGGTATCCAGCAACTTTTCTCAAATTTTATACTTTTTTTCAACTTGGCTAGCTGTAAAAATATTTAGAAGTGAATTTAAGCTTTGATATTTCCCGAAGATGTACAAAATAAAAGGGTTGATTTGATAATGTATGACAAGAACTCATTTTGATCAAAATTGACCTTCTAACTAAACCTGCCTGGCCATATCTCAATTCAAACCTTTTCACCATCTGAATGATTATGACATATGTGAATGAGTTAACCAAGATGCTCGTTGCTGGGCGGACGTGACATTAGACTATTGAATCCTATAACTGACCTCAGGACTCGCACACTGGGCGTTGTGTGGCGGGGTCTGGGGACAGATCCTGCTTTTATTCCTCGAAGTTGGTTGGTCGTCTAGGTTCGGAGAATGAAATCGTTAAATTGCTGTTGAATACATGGGATGATTCATTTTGGCAGCACGTCAGGAAGTCTGAGGTTCTGGGTTCGAGCCTCGCTCGGCGCATAGTTGGGTCCTTGGAAAATACTCTTTACTCACATTTTCTCTCACATTTTCACTCAGTGGTAAAACGAGTACCTGGCCGTTAAAAGCGTTGGCTGTGTCCGAAAAAATTGTAATATCTTCTAACAGGAGTCATGTCACGTCCTACATGCTAAGTGTTGCTGTTGGTCAGGGACCTTTTGTAAAGCGCTTTGAACACATTTAGTGGATATTGCGCTAATAAAATCTCTAGTTTTTTAAAGTTCGATCGCCAGACGAGGCCGGTGGTTTTTTTTTTTTTTTTTTTTTTTTGTTTGTTTGTTTGTTTGTTTGTATTTCTCTCTATACTTTGCTTAATACTGTCTGTTTCATACACACTTTTTCACTTTGACAAAAAATTTTCATCTATTTTTTTTCCAACCAAGACATTGCTCGGAAAAACTTCCGGATGTTCTGGTAATCAGACACAGACCATGTGTGATGCCCCAGGACTGCAAGCTGTCGGGCTGGAGTCCTCCTCATCCTCACAACACGTCGTGTATAGAGAATGACGGAACTGTTATCCATGGGTTTATGGTTCGAACTCGACAGGTGAGTCATAAATAATACAGGCCTGCTAACTTAAAAATTTAAATTTAAATATTGGTAGTTTTTAAGAGATAAAAATAGTAGTCGCTATAGTTAACTTTATAGATGAACAACGTACCATCACGAGGATCTAAAACAAAAACACTACAATACCTTTTAATTATGTAGGCTGGTGCCACATTTCATTTTCACTGTTATTAATGATGTTGGTATGCTCATGAAATTTTGTAATTAGGGGCGAAAGTTTGTAATTCTCCGATTAATTTTTTTAAAAATTTATTTTTCTTTTTTTTTCTTTTGTTATTGTAGGTAGGTCTGCACAATTTAAGACACTTGAAATCTTACTTTTCTGGGCGGGGTTCCTGACCTCCCATAGTGGCCAGAGAGGCACTTACTATGTCTTCTACCCCCCTCCATTTGTTTTCCAACTTGCTTTCTGTCTTTGTCTTGGAATGAGATTACTTAGTTTTGTCCTGGTCTTGGCCGGATACCCTGGCTGAGAGGGAAACAGTCAAATGTATAGTTAGTATTGGGAGATGATATTTTTTTCCTTGTAAATCATCTCTCTGTTACGGACTGTATTATGTTTTGTATACATATGATATATGTTAGTACGGACCTGTGCTTGTGTCTGGATGAGACTTTTAGGTGATCTCAAACTAAGTACTTTGATAGTGTGCTCTTGGAATCTACATATGTTTCCTATTTGAACCAATTCCCCTTTGTCTTCTCTTTTCTTAAGTGCTTTAATTGTAATTCTATAACTTTTTACTTTTCCATTTTCTTCCTTTTCACTAACGCTGATATGACCTTAATGTGTTGCAAGCGCCGTACAACCTTTAAAAACAAACAAAACAAAACAAAATCTTACGTTTGTAGATTCAAATGAGTTCCTGATACCTCTACGCCACCGCGGAAGTTTGCGAATACTGTCATTATAATATAATATATCCCTCCAATGATCTCACTCATATCAGTTTTTCAAGATTTATCCGTATTTTTAATTGTTATTAAGGGGGCGGCGTGGTTCAGCGGTACGGTCTTTGCTTCGTAACTGAAAGATACCGAGTTCGATCGTTGTGTGTCCTTGAGTAAGTCACCTTGCCTGTGCTCAATTTGCGGTGCTGCACTGCGGCTGACGACTGGGTTATTCCAGTCTTCCATTGGAAAAGACCCGAGAGACAAATTTCACCTATGGGATAAATAAAGGGAATTTTATCTTATCTTATTTTTTTATTTTATTATAAAATGAATAAAGCTGGGATTACTCAGCTATACTATATTGTTTTTTGACCTCTAAAAGACTATAAACGTTAAAGGTTACACATTATAATCTTTTGTGCCGGTACGATTGCTCAGGCGAGTATCATATTTAAAAGTATAGCATCAATAGCTAAAAATAATATAATTTTCATTATAACGTTTCTTTCAGGTTCTACAACTGCCCCTGGGAGATGGTCACCCATGTCCTTCTAATCTGATTGAGTACATCGTACTAAACAAGGAGGACGTAAACACCCTCAAACCGTGTCGGAGGTAATTATCATTATCACCACCACCACCATTATCGGGGGAAATTCCGAAAGCTCCTCGGAGTAGCATCTCTTTCAACAGTCGTAACGTCACTTCCCTCGTAATGACGAATGGTAACTTAGTAACTGGCTCTAAACTATCGGAACAATGGCGGACACCCTTATGAAATATTTCTCCGACGGGCATAAAAGCGTATCCATTAATACCCATTATAAATCTAATCATGTTTTGCCTTTTACACATTCTGATCACAAGACATATAAAAAGTTCTAGCCAGCATGAAAAATAAAAAGTACAGATTTTCTTTGTTTAGAACCACGATGGCCGCCGTTGCTGGACGACGAGGCATCAGACTATTGAATCCAAGTAGTATTTTCACCTTGGATATTTTATTTATTCAATTTGTCAATATATAATAGAATTTTTAAAACATTTTAGAACAAACCTTGATAGATTAGTGAAAGTTTAAAATGTCCTAATATGACCATTATTTTGATTCTCCGCCGCCATTTTGTCGTTGTGAAGTACTGAAATTAGTGCAAAGCAGTCCTGGGATTTTTATTCTTTTAGGGTTAGCTCGCGGTTGGATGATTTTTTTTCTTTTCTATTAGAGTTAGTTAAGGTCCGAGGGTGTCTGTTTTTCCTATTATTAGGGTTAGTTAACGGTAATAGGTATTATTTTGTCTAAGGGTGAGTTAAAGAAATACTTGAGTTGTTTCCCTTAGTACGAGGAGCTTACGGAAGGTCTCCACCACCACCACCATCATCATCATCATCATCATCATCATCATCATCATCATCATCATCACCATCATCATCATCACCATCATCATCATCATCATCATCATCATCAACATCATCACCATCATCATCATCACCATCACCACCATCATCAGCAGCAGTGATATTGTGGTTTTAAATATCTTTCAAATAGTTCTTAAAGGAAATAATGGACAGCCCCCTAGAAGCAATGATGAACTAGTACGCAACCTTTGTACTTAATCCTTTTTTTTCAACAGGCAGACAGTGCATATCATGACACAGAGGTCTGGCAAAATCACACTTTCGCCTCTAAGATATTAGTCTGGTGGCAGCGTTGTTCTGGACAGTCTGCTGGCGATCTAGATTGTACAGTGCTAAAGCCAAAGTAACTATGTGGTCTTGTGGTATGACACTCGCTTTCGGATCGGAATATCCTGGGTTTGAGCCTCACTTGGCGCATAGTTGTGTCCTTTAAATAAAAGGCTCTATACTCACATTCTGACACCGTACTCATGTGTAAAATGAGTACATGACAGTTGACAGCTTTTTATCTGTGGGGGAATCAATTGTAATATCGCCTAACAGGCATTATGTCTCGTTCTACGTGTTTCGCGTTGTCGATATTGCACTATACACAAGCTCAAGAAAAAAACCCCCAGAGCATTACAGAATGCTGTGATAATATTTTGATAAATGTAATATATGACCCCTCGTCTCAAAACTGTATTATGTCGGGATGGACCAGATGCTAAAAAGTCAAAACGTTGGTATTTAGCACAGTAAAATATGATCTTCCTTCTCCTCTATAAAGCATATAAACTCAACTTAAGCATATTATGTCGGGCTACAAATTCCGTTTTCAGCATCTTTATAATCCCGACTTAAAAGCGTTTTGAGACGAGGGGTAACATATTATGATTGTTTATTCTTTGTTTATAAACAATTGTATCATCTCTTTGCAGTGCTAAATGGAAATATTCGGCATGGAGCGAGTGTCAGGCAGTTCCAGGGTATAACAACTGTGGGACTGGAACTCAGAATAAACGAGCCATCTGTGTGGAAGTTGGAGGTAACGTGACATTTTACTTTAACTCAATCAATCCTAGAGATTTTTGCTACTTTTCAAAATTGGAAGAAAAAAAAATGTTTTTAGAATGAGCATGTACATAGTTTTATTCAACTACCATTAACATGTAAAAATAAAAACATTAGCTTTGATACTATGCTTATAATTTGTCTCAGAAAAATGTAATAAATAGGCATGGGGTAAAAGTAACGCGGGTAAATTACGGATGTAGTCGGTGTTAGGGTTGAGTGAGTTAAGTATGTTGATATCGAGTTCCAATTTAAGAGAAAATTGAACGTTTGATAAAATTATCAGCTGCGATTTTTAGTAATAAAAAATAGTCATATATTTATTTTAGATAAATAGATAAAATTCCCTTTAATCATCCCAGAGGGGAAATTTGTCTCTAGGGTCAACTCCAAGCGAAGACTGCAATAACCCAGACGTCAGCCGCAGTGCAGCGTCGTAAATCGAGCTAGGGCGAAGCCACACAGCGCAGCGACGGGTGATCGAACTCGGTATCTTTCGGATACGAAGCAAAGGCAATACCGCTGAGCCACGCTGTCCCCTATTTTATACTGCTGTGCTCCGTCATGTCTCATTCTTTATGTTACGCGTTGCTGTTGGGCCGTTTGTAAAGAGCGTTGAGCATGCTTAGTAGATATTGCGCTATATAAAAACTCAAGTTTAAAAGTTAAAGTCTTTTTTAAAAATCTATATTACACCAATACCTCTTCACCAATTTGTCACTTTCGTCTAGATATATGTAAAGTTTGCTCCTCGAAGCTCGAAGAAATAAATAATAATGTGAAATTGAATGTAAGCTTCAATTTAATTAGAAAAAAACAGATAGAATGAACATTTCGGGTTTCCCCTTTATCAACAAACAGGATGAATGAAACACTACATATGAAAGAGATGATGTGGTAGTAGTGTTGTTGACAACGCCACTACCACATACAACACCACTACCACATCATCTCATTCATCTGTAGTGTTTCATTCATCCTGTTTGTTGATAAAGGGGAAACCCGAAACGTCCATTC
>NC_088371.1:12850746-12898246 GCF_034508935.2 Berghia stephanieae
CAGTATTCTGTGCTGCACGAACAATTTTCTCCCTGACACGCACTTGTTTCACAAATTTCACTGGTTCCATTTGTCCTACAGGTCGCTCAAGTCGTCGCTGCCCTCCAAGACACGACCTCTTGGAACAAGAGTTATGTCCCATGTTAACCGACTGCAACGTTTACAGATGGGAAACTTCCTCCTGGGGGCACTGCGTTCTGGACGGCGCGAACAGCGGGTCCTTCAGCAGTGGCGGCAACCGTGGCAGCAGTAGTATCTTCAACCCCAGCGACAGTTTCAGTTTCTTTGGAGGACATAACGTTGAAGATAGGGACAATGCTGGTGACAATGTTGATAATGATGGCGGTTACGATAGTGGCTTCAATGAGGACGCACAGTGTGGAATAGGGGAACGTTCTAGAACAGTTAACTGTTACACTGGAAGTAGTCAACTTTCAGCAGAGTCCAAGTATGTAATCGAGATTTTAACTCTCTCCTTGTCGATCCTTTTCAGTATTTTCCCCAAAATGGCAGGCTTACCCAGCAGAAAAATTGATTTTTAAAAACTAAAACAAGCTCTCTACAAAACAACTTTAGACCTATGTTCATATTCATTAAACAAAGATCGTTCTTCAAAGATTGTTTTAGACAAAATAAATCTGAATAAGAAAAATATATATTGTGTCATAACAAATGTGACGATTTTGCTGCAGGTGGTAAGGAGAGGATTAAAAGATATCCGTGGTGACTTTCAAAACCTGCATTTTCATTGTTCAGAGAAAACTGCTATTATTTGTCATTTATTTACGGACATGCTTATCGTGTTTGCCTCATAAAATAATACCCTATGTGTTTTGAACTTCAAATTTTCTCTGGTGATTGTGAAGTGTTTAATAGCTTGCTTGAGAGTGTTGACTTATTGGGGACTCTCAAAACGGCATTATGTCGGAATGAACCAAGTGTTAGAAATTGAAGGTGTAGCCTCAAATATGAAACCTGGGCTTATTCTCTATTCAGTGTGGTGGAGAAAAAAAAACAGATAAAGATCTGAACAAATGTGTATGGCAGGTGCCAGACAAAGCAAGAAAGAAAATGACAAGAAAGAAAAAAACATCCCAAAACATCAGTCGCCTCGACTGGGGGATCGAACCTCAAACCTTCTAAATGAGAATAAACACAATTTCTTACATTGCAACATTCCAAAGTTTATATTTCCTGTCATTTTGATTTTAAAATCATTTTTGGAATTTGATTTATCCCGACATGAAATCTTTCATATCTGGATTATTATTATTTTATTATTATTATTATTATTATTATTATTATTATTATTATTATTATTATTATTATTATTATTATTATTATTATTATTATTATTATTAGTATATTATTATTATTATTATTATTATTATTATTATTATTATTATTTATTATTATTATTATTATTATTATTATTATTATTATTATTATTATTATTATTATTATTATCTGTGCCTATTCTGTTATCAAGGTGTGACCCACAGTTGAAGCCGATTTCGAAGCAGCCTTGTCACGTGGACTGTGCCAAGGATTGTCACGTGACTTTGTGGTCTGAGTGGTCGTCATGTGGTGAAACGTGTTTACAGTCCAAAGGTAAACATCAATCAACTACATCAAAATCATCATTATCATCATCATCATCATCATCATCATCATCATCATCATCATCATCATCATCATCATCATCATCATCATCGTCAGAATCATCATCATCGTCAGTATCACCATCATCATCTTCTTCTTCTCCCACTTCGTCTTTTTCTCCTTTCCAGTGTATTTATAAGTACTACAACCTGATCTGAACACCCCCCCCCCCCTCCTCCAGGACTTTTTTCTCTCTTATATGTGACCATTTGTTTCATAATAGTATCATGTCAGGTTGACCTTATGTTTGATGTGCACGTTTCAGCTTAGGTTTAATACATATAAGTTTAGATAAATGCATTTTCTTTTAATTTTAGGAAAGCGAGGATTCTCTCTTAAGCTTAAAAAAAAAAAAACAACCGTTAAGTCATCCATTCTGACCATACTGTTCAAAACGTCACTTTCTTTTTCTATTTAAATATGAACACAATATGAACACTGAATAACGGTGCTTAACGCTTTTCACAATGTCCCTATCATCTCCCATTGGGACCATAAGGAACCAAAGTTCTATTTCGTACAGTACCAAGTGCCTCTTTTGAGTTCGTTCGTTCTTCTTCTTCTTCTTCTTCTTCTTCTTCTTCTTCTTCTTCTTCTTCTTCTTCTACGGAGAATCTTGTCTTACAACTTCCCGTCACTGCGTGTAGCCAATTACTCATTCATACACGAGTCGAGGAGGCTCATGTTGTATTCGTGCCTTAACCAAGGGCAATAAATTGGGACTAGAATTTTCAATGATTACTATCACCCATCAGGCCACTGAACACGCTCCACATTGCGTAACATTTGTGACAAGACGAGACACCGACCCGCTGAGGCTCCGAAGCCATCGTTAACTTATATATAACCCGACACTAAAACTTACTTAGGTTTGTGGACCGCCTAGTGAGTTGTCTTTAATAGTGATCAAGATTACAAGTGAACCCATTGGTTGAGCCATTGAATAAAACTCACGATTTTGTTTTCTTTTGTGGCCAAAGACTTGTCTTTTGACTTCATTTTTTTTTGGTCAGTGTCAGCTTAGTAGCCATCGTTAACATATAGATACTATGCGCTTGGCTAAGAAGCTCATAACATTGCCATCCGGAAGTATAACGGACCAACACACAAAACTGTGTGTATCCATGAACGTTTATAGTCTGGTTAATACAGTTCAGTGAGCATTACTCATAAACGCGGATGACAAAAAACAATAACAAAGACATGAGTGACGCCATCTTCGAACTATCTATAGCCTGACACAAGAACCCTCTAGGACTGGCATTTTGACGTCATTTTAGGTTTCTGTAGCGTCTAATGAGTTGTCGTTAGTAGAGCTCAAGGAAACAAGTTATTTCATTGGTTTTGACATCCTTTTTTTTGGTCATTGTCAGGCCATAACTTTACGAAGGCCACGGTCAGTGTCAGGCTATAAATTTACGATGGTCACGGTCAATGTCAGGCCATGGGTTCACTAAGGTCGCCTTCCGAGCGCCCCACACGCCATTCCTCTGACATAAATACGGGATTGAAATTACAGGTCACATAATAATATGTGACCCATCGTCTTAAAACGTTATTACGTCTGGAATAGCAAAGTTATAAAATTAGAATATGACTTTAATCTTAAATTGGCCAGAAATTTAAGGTTTTGGTTTTTAGTTTTTATCACATTAACAAGCTACTCACATTGTTTTCAATCCACTTTTCTTCCCTTTTACTGGCTCTGATATGACCTAAATGTGTTGCAAGCGCCGTAAAACTGAAACAAACAAACAAACAAACAAACAAACACTCGCTTTCGGATTAGAAGGTCCCGGATTCGAGACTCGCTCGGCGCACAGTTGAGTCCTTTAATATAGCGCAATATTCCCTATGCGTGCTCAAAGCGCTTTACAAAGAGTCCCTGACCAACAGCAACACGAAACATGTAGAACGAGGCATGATACCTGTTAAGCGATGTTACAATTTTTTGATGGCCAGGTACTCATTTTACACCTGATGATGGTGAGAGGTTGTGAGTGAAGAGCCTTTTCCATGGACTCAAATATGTGCCGAGCGAGGCTCGAACCCATGACATTCCAATCCGAAAGCGAGTATCATACCACAAGACCATATACATAGCCGCACAACCTTAAAACTATAACCTTAGAATTCTACCTTAGAAATCAATCGATAACCCGTCCAGCCATTTCCTCAGCTCGTCAGTTTTACCCGTCCCGAGTCCGCCGTCGGTACGTCCTTCAGTACCCCCAGAACAACGGCCTGGGCTGCCCCATGGATCTGGTCCAGGAAGAGTCTTGCATCAACCTCCCTCTGTGTGAGACGTTCCGATGGAATACGTCCATATGGAGTGACTGCATCCTGCCTCCTCGAGCACCCATGTGTGGGGCTGGACTACAAGCTAGAAGTAAGTTTTGAGTAGGATAAAGAACTGTGTTTGTAAGGTGTCAGGCAAAGCAAGAAAGAAAAATACAAGAAAGAAGAAGAAAAAAAACATCCCCAAAAAATCAGTGGACCGCAACTAGGGATCGAACCTCAGACCTTCTGATTACACGGTAATGGTAGTACGTCTGACCGGTCATCAGAAGGTCTGAGGTTCGATCTCCAGTCGAGGTTGATGGTTTTTTGGGTTTTTTTTTCTTGTATTTTTCTTTCTTGCTTTGCCTGGCACCTTTCCTACACACTTGTTGAGTTCTTTATTATACACCCGTGCCTGCTCCTTAATGTCGCAATTTGATATTTTTTTAGAAGTAAGTTAATAATGGAGAGGAAAGTAATTGAGTGAATGTGATTCGACGTGAAATTATTTGCAGGTCTGATAACCCAAACTGTTATGGACTCACAGCTGAAATATAAAAATCCTCTCAAACCAACTAAAAATGGTATCCATTACAACAATGTTGAAACGAACGAGCCCATAACTGCATCCGGTTATCAGACCTGAAAATATGTTCACGTCGATGTGACTCATCTGTAAAAGAGGATATTACAAAACAAACACAAAATAGAAGATGCGCATCCCGCAATATTTTCAATTGAACGCAGTTTGTTTTCCTCTCTCTCTCTCTCTCTCTCTCTCTCTCTCTCTCTCTCTCTCTCTCTCCCTCTCTCCCCCATCCCCCCCATACCCCCTTTTTTCTTGTCTGCTTTTGTTACTTTCTTCGGTTGTTCTTTGTTGTTATTTTTTTTATATTTGATCAAGTTTTATTTTATATTATTACTTACATCGTACGACATGGTAGAGCGCGGACACTATAGAGATGAAAAATAAAAGAGAATTTTTCTCTGTGACAACTTTAACACCACAACTTACTGAGTTAAGTTTTGTTTCTCAAACTTTTAAAATCCTTAACATCCCGTTTCGTTTCAATCTAAAACGTTTAGTCAATTTGTGATTTATCTCTCCTCGATATGGTAATAATGTCGTGATGACCGGGTGGGGTCTTCTGAGTTCCCTTTCTGGAGTGGTCTTACTTGGGTTTGTCCTGGCCCTTGCCGGAGTAAATAGCTATAATAAAATGTAATTTTAGATTTTAGAGGTGATATTTTTTTCTTTGAAAATCATCACTCTTGTTATATACTTTCGTTATATATCGGGGTGAGAGAGCTGTATTGGTGTTTTAATTGTTTGTTTGTTGTTAGATGAAGAAGGATTTTGAGCCCAAAACTTCCGTGATTGGTATTTTGTTCTATCTTGAAGCTGGCTTATTCACTTTTGTCTATAAATAATTATAAAAGTTATGCAGTTAATCTAGATAATATTATGTGATAATTGTCATTGTTCCCCAGATATATCATGTCTCCACGCCACGGAAGATGGTATCACGACCGTGCCCATTCACAAATGTCTCGAGAGTCTTGGGACGATGCCCGCACAAACCGAACCTTGTTTCGAGCACTGCGAGTCCGAGTGTCAAATGTCTGCTTGGTCCACTTGGACTCAGTGCGGGGAGAACTGTGAAGGGACTCGGTTCCGTTATAGAAGACCTCTAGGTAATACTTCACTAAAATGAATAATAATGAAATCATCATCATCATCATCATCATCATCATCATCATCATCATCATCATCATCATCATCATCATCATCATCATCATCATTATCATCATCACCACCACCACCACCACCACCACCACCCCCACCACCATCTTCACCACCATCATCATCATTATCACCATCATCTACTATAATATTCGTTGGTACCTCTTCAATATAAAGCAAATTTTCCAATTTTCGTTACTTTTTTTGACATATCAATTTCAGAACGCTTTATAATCCAAGATGGCGACTCGTGTCTTTGCCTATATCTTATCTTATCGTCTTATCTTCATTTTCCTTTTGTAAAAATATATCTAGGTCAGAGCAAGAGCGAGCCGAAGTGCCGTAACCAAAAACTCTACCCAAAGGACCAGCATATGAAATGTTCTTGTGGCGGTCCTAAGCCATCTCACGTCGGCCAATGGTCTGATTGTATCATCCAGTCAGGTCAAGGGGAGGTAAGCCTTTACTTTTACATTTGTGATCCTTTGTCTCGAAACGATTCTATTATTTAGGCCGGACGCTTTCCTTCAGAGCCATTCGGCCTGTAGAATCGGAGTTTATCCCGGTTTCTATAGCGTGAAACGGACAATAGCAACTGCTTGCTATCCTTTGGATGGGACGTGAGTCAATCGCAAAGTACTCTCCGCTAAATATAACGCACTCAGCTACCCATTCACTGCTTGGTGGACAATTGGAGAGGTGGGGGTTCAGAAAACAAAATCTCGACTGCACCCGGGATCGATCTCGGATCCTTTGCGTGTGAAGCGTTTGTTCTACCAACTGAGATATCGAGACCCCCCCCCCCCCCAGGAGGCTTTGGGTGGTTATTATTGATTATTTTTAGCCAGAAATGTGACACAGCATTTCAAAGCAGCGGTATTATATCGGTATGAACTAGATACTTGAAACTGAATTCATAGCCACAAATATGTAAATGTTGCTGCTCGATGCTCGACGAAATAAATACAAAGTGAAATTGAATGCAAGCTTTAATTTAATAAACGAAAAGAGATAATGTGGACGTTTCGGGTTTTCCCTTTATCAACAAAACAGGATGAATGAAACAGTACATACATTACAGACGAATGAGATAATGTAATAGTGGCACTGTTAACGCCGCTATCACATTATTATCTCATACCGCCACTATCACATTATTATCTCATACCGCCACTATCACATTATCTCATTCGTCTGTATGTTTTTACATTGAGTTTTTTCCCCAATCCTCTTGTTTAATTTTCAGAGTCGCTTCGAATCTCTGTCGTCCAATCAACGAAGAAGCAACAGGACAAGAGATGGAAGTCGTGGACTCCTTAATTGGTATTGTGGGCAAGGTAAACAGTTCAAGGTCATTTCATGTTCCAAGAGGGTCAGGGACGAAAATGGTGTCTTGCGGTGTATGAGCGATGGTAAGTTATTAATTTAACTGGTAGGATAATAATATAATATTATGTTGGTGACAACCCAAATGCCTTGAAGGCTGGCTTTCCAAAACTCGTTAAGCCGTTTTTTTTTTTTGAGATTTTCCATCCATGAAGTAAATTGAAACATAAATTATATTGTAAGCATCAAATGGCACAAGAATTTCCTTAGATTTGTGTGAAGGTGAAGTTTATTATTATTTTTATTATTATTATTATTATTATTATTATTATTATTATTATTATTATTATTATTATTATTATTATTATTATTATTATTATTATCATTATTATTATTATTATTATTAAAATGAGTACCTGGCCGTTATCATCGTTGTCTCTGTCGTAAAAGAAAAATGAATTATCGCATAACAGGCGTCATGTATCGTCCCACATCTTTATTTCTGACTGTTGGCTGGGGACCCCTTGTAAAGACATTTGAGCACGTTTAATGGATCTTGCGCTATATAAATGCTCTAGCTGTTTTTTAAATATTTATTTGTCTTGTTTTATTGTTTGTTGTTTTTTTCCCCAGAAAATAATGTAGCTTTTCTTTTCTTTTTTATGCGGCTATGTGGTCTAGTTAGTGGTATGACACTCTCTTTCGGATAGGAAGGTCCTGGGTTTGAGCCTCGTTCAACGCAAAGTTGAGTCCTTGGAAAAGCTTCTTTACTCACATTCTCTCATCAAACTGGTGTAAAATGAGTACCTGGACGTTAACAGTGTTGTCTCTGTCCAAAACAAAATGTAATATCGCCTAACAGGCGTCATGTCCCGTCCTACATGTTGAGTGTTGCTGTTGGCCAGGGAACCCTTGTAAATCTCTTTGAGCATGTTTAGTGGATATTGCGATATATATTTTTAAAAAAGAGCTCAAGTATTTTAGTTTTTTTTTTTAAAACGGCTTTTCTTTTGTTTAATTATCGACAGAGTACGAATCGAGAAACTGTACGATCCAATGTCCCAAAGATTGTAAACTGAGTGAGTGGTCCAGCTGGGGAGCCTGTGAATCTACTTGTGGGCCAGGACTCCAGAAAAGGTACAGGAGTGTTCTACAAGAGCCAAAGAACGGTGGAAGGAAATGCCCGTTCGTCTTTCCAAGTGATAAGGTATGATTGCCATGGTCATTGTCATTATGATCATCGTCATCATCATCATCATCATCCTCATCATTATTGTCATTACCATCATTATCTCTGTCATCGTCATCATCATCATCATCATCATCATCATCATCATCATCATCATCATCATCATCATCATAATCATCATCTTTATCACGACCACACACCCCTCTCTCTCTCTCTCTCTCTCTCTCTCTCTCTCTCTCTCTCTCTCTCTCTCTCTCTCTCTCCCTCTATGTGTGTGCGTTTAAACTATTGCGTGGGTGACTTTGTTTGTGGCTGTCCATCTATCTATAAACCTCTCTCCTATCTATCTAGCTATCTATCTATCTCTTTCTATCTCCTCTCTCTCTCTCTCTCTCTCTCTCTCTCTCTCTCTCTCTCTCTCTTCAGTTGCAATCTATGTCTCATAGTGATGTCATTTTTTTCTGGTAATCAAACATTCTCAGGGCTAACCATAAGTCGAAGAAAACTACGATGGTTATTCTTGGATTTTACTGTTTCCAGCTTCCTTCAGAATCCTATTCTTCAGCATCAATAAAATCATGGATTTTACTGTTTCCAGCTTCCTTCAGAATCCTATTCTTCAGCATCAATAAAATCATGGATTTTACTGTTTCCAGCTTCCTTCAGAATCCTATTCTTCAGCATCAATAAAATCATGCAAAAACAAGTCAAACGTTGCGGGTGGTTGGATGGGAGCATCACCCTTGAATCATATACCTATGATGTTCGCATGGGTGTACGATCCGATAGTGATGTCGTTTCTTCTTCTCTTTACTAGCCTATCCTGCTTCTTTGGTTTGTGATTGTATTTTTGACAGGGGATATTTTTTTTCCTGTAAATCCTCTGCCTGTTTGTTCTTGGTTATTTATAATTTAGCTTATGATATCTTTAGGTTATGATTTTGATTGACATTTGTACTATTTTTGTTAGATTGCTTGTTTTTTTTTGTTTCAGCGGTCTCTCATATAACCTCAATTGTGTTGGAAGAGACCTAAAGCAACAAACAAACAAAAGTCAAACGTTAAATAACTACCCAGCTTCAAGATTAATATAATAAACCGGAATAAAGCAACCAGATGTGAAACAACTACCCAGTGTCTAATATTGTGCTCCTAAGTTCTAAATAAAGTTTCTAAGCATCACACTTTCCTCTTCATCAAAATTTATTGACTCCAAGAGGCGAATGCAATTCTCTAGTTAACACCAAATATTCGTATTTCTACGATTTTTTCATAGTACTAGACAGGTCCGCTTACGGGGTCATGTCGTTTTGAGTCAACGGGTTAGATTTATATTTAACCCTCTCCTTACCAGCCATTTTCAGGGTTTTCCCCAAAACTTCACATCCAACTAACACGAAATAGATTTTATTTATCATTACGACATAATAGGAAAGTAAAATTCTTGCGATTCATAATTTCTTTAGCAAAAGATGCTATACAACACACTGTTCATTTTCTTTCAATGTTATGATGTACAAAAGAAATTTGAATAAGAAAATTGTCGGTTTATCGTAACGAATGTGACGATTATCCTATAGTTGGTAAGGAGAGGGTTAACGCTTTTCTTACCAATCCGTTTCTGTATTTCCCCAAATTAGCAGGCTTACCCAGCAGTAAAAAAAACAACTTTTTAAACTCAAACAAACTCTCTACAAAACAACTGTATGTAATTATTAATTAAATAAAGATCATTCTTCAAAGTTTGTGATGTAAAAAATAAATCTGAATAAGAAAAATGTATATTGTGTCCTAACAAATTCAATGTGACGAATTTGATACAGGTGGTAAGGAGAGGGTTAATGGAAAGTTCAATTTTGAATGTTATTGTTCCAGGACTCCCAAGCCCGAGTGTGTCACGTGGACTGCGCCATGAGGCAATGGGTGGCCAGTCCGTGGAGTATTTGTAAACCAGCTCGGGACATGCCGTGTGGCTTAGGAAACCAGACCAGAACTGTCAGGTGAGACTGGGGTATTAACTCACTCAATCCTAGAGAGTTAAAAAAAAAATTAAATTGAGCTTTATATAGCGCAATATCTACTAAATGCGCCCAAAGAGGTCCTTGGTCAAAAGCAACTTTAACATGTAGGACGGAACATGCCGCCTGTTAGGCGATATTACCATTTTTCGGACAAAGACAAGGCTGTTAACGACCAGGTACTCATTTTACACCTGAGTACGGTGAGAGAAAGTGAGTAAAGAGCCTTTTCCAAGGACTCAACTATGCGTTTTGCTACTTTCCAAAACTGGAAAAAAGGTATTAAAAATAAGCATGTGCCTAGATAGTTTTATTCAACTACCATTAACTTGAAAAATTTAAAAACATTAGCTTTGATAATGCGCCTTTAATTTGTCTCAGAAAAATGTAATAAATAGGCATGGGGTAAAAGTAACCCCGGTAAACTATATATATAGTCGGTGTTAGGGTTGAGTGAATTTATAGAGTAAATGGACAAATTCTACTTTTTTTTTGTTTCAAGACCCTCTGGCTAGAATGTGGCACATCATGAATGTCGTGTGAGATTAAGATCATCTGAACAAGTGTGTATGAAAGGTGTCAGACAAAGCAAGGAAGAAAAATACCTCGAGTCGAGGTAGACTGATTTTTTGGATGTTTATTTTTCTGGTATTTTTCTTTTTTTTTTTAATTTAAAAATTGAGCTTTATATAGAGCAATATCCACTAAATGTGCTCAAAGCGCTTTTCTTTCTTGTTTTGTCTGAAACCTTTCGTGCAAACTTGTTCAGATCTTTATATTACACTACCGGTGCCTCAATTAGGTGTTATTTTATCGGGGTAAACATACACAACAATAACACTATATTGTAAAAAGTTGTATCAATCGTGTGGCCTCGAGAATAAACCTAAAAGCCATATTTTCTTGAAAAAGGATTTGTAATATTATTCATTATAGAACATTTTTTTATATCTTTGAATACGATTTGTCAATTTATAATAGCAACTTTTCTCAGGCAGACAGATGGATAACAAAACATTAATAAGCTATTACAACATATATATTACAAACCACTCATTGTATTTTTCTTGTCAAGATGGTTTCTGACAATGATCTTGAGGTTAAACATTATAATATTATTATAGTTCTACATATCTTTATTTCATATTGGCAATTGCCTGAAATAAACCTTTGAAATATCCCGTTTGAAATAATCAGCTGCATGTCAAGAATTGCTGATGGCTCAATGATAACGGTCGACCGAAGGAATTGTAACTACCACAACCAACTGGAGTCCAGCAAAGGGTGTGAGCTGCCGTGTCCTGGTCAATGTGTTATGTCTGAATGGTCATCGTGGACACAGTGTGTTCCGGTAAGACGGCGAGCTTTTCTCTAAACAGACGTAGCCTTCGTAATGTTATAGCCTGACATTGACAACCCCCGCCCCCCTCAAAATACAACACAACGACTACCAAAAGAAACCAAATTGTAAGTCGTATGCAATTGTTCAACCAACGAATTCAATTCTTTCATTGAGCACTACTAACAGGCAACTCACTACCCAAAAAAATGACGTCTATATGCAAGTCCTTGTGTCGGGTTATACGTTAACGAAGGCTACGCACCAAACCTGAATGTGTGTGTGTGTCTGTGTGTGTGTGTGTGTGTGCGTGTGTGTGGTGTGTATGTGTGTTTTTGAGTGCGCTTGGTTTCTGTTCTCTTCTACTCCCGTATTATCCCTAAATCTCTCTATCAACACTCTCCACTTTACCATTTGTAACCTACGATTATATTGCCTCAAAATAGTAATATATCGGAGCCATTGCCATCTTCAGTATTTGCCTGTCACCCCAAAACAATTATCCCCACATATCCCGAGCATCAATCCCAATTTTAACACAGGCGATTGAAAAAAAATGGCAATGTTTTGTGTCTTGATTAATTCCCGCAGTGTGTCAAATGTGATAAAATACGCACAAACCGTGCGGCTGATTCATAACCTGCAGAACTTGTCCATCACCTGATGCAATCATCTACAAAGATCCTGAACATCATTCACAACTTTAACCGAGGTGGTTGAAAAAAATACATGGCATTGTCAGGTGTTGCAATGCAGTATCCTTCTCACTGTGTCCAAATTGTGTGTTAAATACTCACATATTGCTGGGCTGATCAGAGCTTAAGAATTTGCCTGTTACACAAGGCAATCAGCCCTTCACACCCCTGGCATCACCGTATCCTTCGTCAACTAAAAGCCTAACTAAAAAATTCATCATGAAAAAAGACGGAAGATCAGATGAAAGGGTTAATTGTGATTTGTAATAAATTGATCAGCCAATAAAACAATTTGTTTAATTGATCAGTTATAACAACAACTCACTGTTTACTTTCTTTTAGTGATCATCGTCTTCTTTTGTGACGTAATATTTTGGTGAGGATCAGGCCTTCAGTTGACTCAGGTCACGTCATCACTCTCAATTTAGACACAGTGATTGAGATAAGTCTAAGCATAAATAGCAAGACAATTTATGACAAGTTAATTTAATAATTACACTTAAAACCACCATAATGATAAACACATTATCGCTCACCGTGAAGTGTGTCACTTTATTATTTTATTTTATTCATTTCAATGGGTATGATTTATATTACCTTTCCATGTGCCCGAGGTCATTGGTCACATTGAAATAATATGTGCTCAAAATGACCAACATAGGGAAAAGTGTTCACAGCTTATGAAATATCTTACCTCACGATTGGTCATTTTGTTCAGCTTGACACACGGACATATTTACCACTTTCATTAACAAAGCAGCGTGTTGGCAATGGGAGCGATCTATATACATATTTTCGTCCAACCAGGTCCTCATTCACATGATTTGTTGCTGTCCAACGATTGGATATATCTTAACACATGTAAGCATGCTGCTTTGTTTATGAAAATTGTAAACATACCCATTTGTCAAGCTGAATTAAATGACCAGTCGTGATGTTAGATATTTAAAAAGCTGTGAACACTTTTCACTAAGTGGGTCACTTTGTGCACATTTTGCAATGTGACCAATGACCTCAAGCACATGGAAATTTAATAAAGATCGCTCCCATTGTTAAGAAATATCCAATCGCATAGTAATAAATCATGTGATCGATGACAAGGTTGGACGAAAGCATGAATATAGATCGCTCCATTTTTCCATACTTGATAGAAAACAGCCATCCAGTGTTCTCTCTTTTTGCTCTACTTCGGTGACCCGGCGCTTCTTGCGAAATGGGAAGTTATTGTTATACATAGTTTACAACGGAAGTAGACCAAGTAGCAATTAAACTCCCTACTTTTTGGGCTGAAAGTCCACTTGCTGGGTTTGCTCAGCTCAAACCGAAGCATTTGTCAGTTTGATTTTATATCAATAAGTACTATACGAAATTAATTAAACGTCAATTTATGTTCAATTCACTTTTTTCCCCAGCCCTGCAACGGTCAGCAATATCAGTCCAGATCACGTGAAGTCTTGCGTACTTCCTCTGTTCCGCATCAGTGTTCTCACGAGACAGAAGAGAGGCTATGCGAACGGCACAAGAACTGCAAAGTGTACAAATGGCATCAGTTTGACTGGTCCAGCTGTCTGGTGAACGGTGGGGACGCCGACTGTGGGGTGGGCCACAAGGAAAAGTATGCCGTGTGCAAGGATGAGCTTGGGATGGACGTGGATGCTTCTCTGTGTGAGGAGGTAAGGCTGAAAGTAAATTCCATAAACCCTCAACATTTCGGTTGGCTTTCCATGAGTACGGAAACACGTACGCGTGACGTCACTATTTCTTGGAACAGTCTGTGACTCACTTCGACAAGCTAATCTTCACATATAAATTATTATTTTATTAAATTATAAATTGAGCTTTATATAGAGCAATATCCACTAAATGTGCTCAAAGCGCTTTACAAGGGGTCCCTGGTCAACAGCAACATTTAACATGTAGGATGGGACATGACGCCTGTTAGGCGATATTACAATGTTTCGGACATAGACAACGCTGTTAACGGCCAGGTACTCATTTTACACCTGAGTACGGTGAGAGAATGTGAGTAAAGAGCCTTTTCCAAGGACTCAACTATGCGCCGAGTGCGAGGCTCGAACCCATGACCTTCCGATCCGAAAGCTAGTGTCATACCACTAGACCACATCAGCCGCACCGTATTATTACACCGTAGAATAAATACTATGATTGTTTTTTTTTAATTAGGATTTAGAATGTTACTAACATTATATATTACCCCTACAGTCCATCTTGTGTCTGTCTGACTCGGTGATATCTATGATTATTCAGTGGCGCATAGTTTGAGTCATTCACATTCTCTCACCGTATTCAGGTGTAGAATGAGTACTTTGCCATTAACAGTCATGGCTCTGTCGGAAAAAAAAAACTTGTAATGTTGCCCAACAAGCGTCACTTCTCGTCCTACGCGTTATGTGTTGCTATTGGCTAGGGATAATCTCTAAAGCGATTGAGCATTTTAGTGGATATTGCGCTATATAAAGCTCTGCAAACAAAGCTTTATGGTCCCCTGGCAGAGCTGAGGAAGACAACGGCGTTCCTTTACCAAATATTTTGACGATAGGTCTCTTATGAAATTCGGACCCACGATTTGGAATGATCTCCCTCAATCTGTGAGATGTTTGAGCTCAATAGACATTTTCAAAAAAGCCCTGAAAACATATCTTTTCAGAAAACATTAATTTAATTTAACTTAATTAAATTTTTAATGTATTGTATTTGACATTTATATTGATGATGTATTGATGCCCTTTTATGCTCTTAATTGTTTTGATACTTTGGTTGAATTGTATTTGAATTTATATTATTTTAAAAAGCGCTTTGAGGTTTAGACGAAAGGCGTTATATAAATATGCTTATTATTATTAACTAATTCAAACATGAATACAATATTATGTTTACGTAGGTCTCATCTCCCCCGTGTGGTGTCCGGGGTCCCTCACTGTGAGGGTGCAAGAATTAGCTCAATGCCAAGCCAGCGGGTCGTAAAAGGCGACTAATGGTGTGTGACTCCCCCATCTTTGAGTCACCTGGTCCTCCAGGTTGGGGGTTGTCGAAGGGTTAACACCTCTTCCATAAGACTCATTGTTACAGAAACACACACGGACAAATCCAATCCTTTTTTTTTAGCTTGGGCGACCGAATAGTTTCTGCAATGGCAGAGTTTATGAAGGACAACAGAGAAGAATTAAAGTAGCTGACATACAGAAAAGTGGTAAGACATGGAACGAGTTTTTAAAAAAAGTAAGGTCAGGACAGAGAAGGATTGAAACTGTTTTTCTGTGGCCTATACCGTAGCCATCGTTAACATATTATATATAGCCTGACACAAGAATCCTCTTGGACTGGTAGTTTGACGTCATTTTTTTAGGTTTGTGTAGCGTCTAGTGAGTTGTCGTTAGTAGAGCTCATGGAAATAAGCTATTTCATTGGTTGAACTATTGAATACAACTCACGATTTGTTTTCTTTTGTGGCAAAAGACTGGCATTTTGACGTCATTTTTTGTCAGTGAAAGGCTATATCTTTACGGTGGCTACGCCTATACCCTGACCCAGGGTGAAAAAGGCAATGATGAAATGATGATGATGAGGTCTCACCTATTTGATTTTCTATTCAGTCCCAGGGTCCTATGACAGAGTTGATGGAGGTGTCGTGTCAAGTACCTTGTGATAACGATTGTCTGTTGTCTGCCTGGTCTGACTGGGCTCCTTGCACGGCCACTTGTGGCTTAGGTGGGTATATTATTATCGTTGTCGTCATCGTTGTCGTCGTCGTCGTCGTCGTCATCATCATCATCATCATCATCGTCATCATCATGACCATCATCATCATCATCATCATCATCATCATCATCATCATCATCATCATCATCATCATCATCATCATCACAATCATCATCACAATCATCATCACAATCATCATCATCATCATCATCATCATCATCATCATCATCATCATCATCATCATCATCATCATCATCATCGTCATCATCATCATCATCGTCATCATCAAAAAACAACAGCGTCATCATTTTCATCATCAGAATTTTTTAATACAATTCTTTCTCTTTGTTCTTATATAACATAAGTAAACAGTAATTGCAAGCTATCTGGCTGTGTAAAAGAGATTCTTATTTATTCTATGAGTTTAGATAAAATACTCACAACATCCACCAGCCGGATATAACATTCCAACGCACAAAAGTATGTGTAACCTCGGACGTATAAAATCTGATTGATATTTTTTTTAATGGCTGTCTATAAACAATTGCAAATAACTGAGTGACGTCAATTTTGTTCCTTCTATACGAGGAGGTGACATTCAAATCCGAAAGTCGCTTTTCATCTTTTTTCCTCACTTATTTAGTGACTTAAATATACATTATGCCCTTCCGCCACGACATCATAAGATATCGTCGCCTCGGCATTCTATGAAGGAATATAGATAATTCATCAAACAAGATGTCTGATGTCAACAAGAATTGCCCATGTTGTTCTTCTTCTTCTTCTTCGTTCCCGTCATATTGGGATTTAAGCATGCATTGGCAGTTTCCAGTTTCCTGTGATATTTGCGCCTTCCGGCCCCGCTGCTCTGTCTTCGGCGTGCTGTTTTTCAGGATTTGCTTCCTTAGCCGTTGGCCATCCAAGGTCTGTCCACAAGGCAGTGGCGGTTTTGCTTCAGAGTGTCCTTCTCCTAGATCGATTGCGGTCCCCTGTTAGCGAACTCGATCTGTCCGGGTTTTTGTTCGGAGTGTCCTTCTCTTAGATGGATTGCGGTCCCCCATTTACGAACTCCATCTGTCCGGGTTTTTGCTCAGAGTGTCCTTCTCTTAGATGGATGTCGGTCCCCCGATGACGAGCTCCATCTACCCGTGGTCAGATGGTCTAAGTTGGGAATCCGGAAGGATGTCCTGTAGAGAGTCAGTCCCTTTTCACCCCTCCCCCACGTCGTGGACAACACCCACACCCAAGGGTGTGGACTAGGGGAAGCTGAACTCGACGGTTGATTTCCTCCCTTCTTCCTTCCTTGTTGACGATGCTGACCGTTGTAGATCATTCTTGGTCTGGCCTCTCACTTACGATCATCGAGACACGCAAGCCCTCCGACCGCGGCAAGGTCATATGATCCACCGGAGAGCCCATGTTGTCCAAGTGAGCAAGTTGGGGGGGGGGGGGGGTAATAATCTTGCTCAAGGTAAAAAACGAAAGTGTCTGAAGCGGGGCTCCAACCCGGGTCATCCGGATCACAGTGCAATGCCTTAACCACTCGGCCACTTCGCCCCCACTTAGTGACTTAAATAGGAAAATACTTTTTTTTTTTTTTATAGTTCGCCTGATAGAACAATAGTTGGCTGTTTTGAAAATTCAAATTTTTCCTTGGTGATTCCGGTGTATCCAATATGTTGATTGAAAATGACAACTCATTTTCTATTTGGATGTGACATTGCAGGTTGTTTTTATTAACTCTCTCCTTACCAGCCATTTTCAGGATTTTTCCCAAAACTTCACACCCAACTAACACAAAAATATATATTTTTATCACTCAAACATAATAGCAATAAAGTTCTTCCGATACATGATTCCTTTTGCAAAACATGTTTTACATCACTCGGTTCATTTGCTTTAAATGTTATGATGTACAAAATAACTTTGAATAAGAAAAATGTTGGTTGTATCGTAACGAATGTGACGATTTTCCTATGGTTGGTAAGGAGATGGTTGAAGTCACCTGTTCATAATAAGCTAAAACTTTCTGCACTTTTTATTTATTTATTCATGCAAGATTTTTTTATTTATTGTGAATCAAATGGGCAGGATTTACGAAGCGCCGCCGGATCATTCTCCAAAGGTCCATGGGAAACGGTAGAGAATGTCCACTGAAACTGGACCAAGTGAAACCTTGCCATATCCAGCCATGCTACAGCTGGTCAGTCTCGGAGTGGACGTCTTGTATGGCTCAGGTAGGTGAAAATGGCTGACTTATCATCTTATTATATTATGCCCAGAAAAGTGAGTGGAGCAGGCACTTTATGTTGGTAACAACAAGAGACGAGTGAGTAGGAACGTGCCAGAAGACAATAGTAGTCGGTGAGAGAGAGAAAGAGAGAGAGAGAGAGAGAGAGAGAGAGAGAGAGAGAGAGAGAGAGAGAGAGAGAGAGCTCTCAGATTGACCTGAGTTAGAGACGATTTTTTGGGGGGATCATGGATAGCTCATACGGTAGAGTCATGCTCTCATTGGCCAGGCGGAGTTGTCATACCAATAAGATTGCGGGTTCAAACCCCATCACCGCCGCGAAATTTTTTTATTCTCTATTGTCTTCTGGCACTTTCCTACTCATCGTATAATATGCCACTACTTAAAGCAGACTATGACGTCGTCCATCCCCTTATCTGTTAACTATGTTGGTATGTGGCCTTGTAGTATGACACTCATTTTCTTCAATGTGTTGCAAGTGCGGCTATGTGGTCTTGTGGTATGACACTCGCTTTCGGATAGGAAGGTCCTGAGTTCGAGCCTCGCTCGGCGCATAGTTGAGTTCTTGGAAAAGGCTCTTCACTCACATTCTCTCACCGTACTCGGGTGTAAAATGAGTACCTGGCCGTTAACAGCGTTGTCCCGTCGAAATAAATTGTAATAATGTCTTGTTCTACATGTTATCTGTTGCTGTTGGTCAGGGACCCTTTGTAAAGCACTTTGAGCTATAAGTGGATATTGCACTATATATAATATCAAGTTTTTAAAAATTTTGTTTTTATTTTTTTTCAAGTGCCAAAATCCCCTTAAAAACAACAAACAAACAAAAGCAAATTAAAAGATAAAATTAAATTATCAGAGATATAATGTTATACTTCATAAAATAACAAAACATGTTGGTATAAGTCTTATATTTGTGACCCACTTTTACTAAACGGTTTTATGTCAGGCAGGATGAATTTTACCTCGAAAAAAAAAAAATAGAATCAGAATTATTCGAAACACGAACTTTTGAGTTTCATGCAATGTGAAAATTAATATATATTCTCCACTACTACGAATTGAGGTGGTCCCGATAGCTCAGTTGGTAGAGCACTTGCTTAACACGAGAGAGATTCATCCCGGGTGCAGTCAATAATTTTTTCTACCCCTCCCCCCCCCCCCTCCTTCTTGTCTACAAAACAGTGATTGGGTAGTTGGGTCTGTTAGAGAGTACTTTGCGATAGACCGGCGGCAGCAGTCAATTGCTATTGTCCGTTTCACACTATAGAAACCGAGATAAACTCCGGCTCCATGAGCCTATTGGCTCTGAAGGATCATGAATAGAAATTAACCCCAAGTTTTATTTTCTGTGTCTATACAATTTCAAGCATTTAGTTCATCCCGACAAAATACCGTTTTCAGATGGTGGATCACAAATATAACTTTTATTTTCTATCTAAATTCAACATTGTATAATTGATGCATACTGTATTTCATATTACACAGTCTGGAGTGTGTGGTGCTGGATTCCAGGAGAGAAATGTGTCCTGTGTCAACGACAACGGCCAACCTGTCAACTCGTCCCGATGCCCGTTGGACCCAGAGAAATTGGTCATGCAGGTACGGATTGTATGCATTGTTTTCATTCATCCTATAAATCTTATGACACCATTTTATGTTGTTTTTTTTAAATTGAACTTTTATATAGCGCAATATTCACTGAACATGCTCAAAGCGCTCTACAAGGGGTCCCTGATCAACAGCAACGTTTAACAAATAGGACAGGACATGACGCCTGTGAGGCGATATTACAATTTTTTTTTTCGGACAGAGACAACGCTGTTATTGGCCAGGTACTCATTTTCCATCTGAGTACGGTGAGAGAATGTGAGTAAAGAGCCTTCTCCAAGGGCTCAAATGAGCTGAGCGAGGCTCGAACCCAGGACCTTCCGATCCGAAAGCGAGTGTCATACCACGATACCACATAGCCGCACGAAAAAAAAATACTCTATTTAAAATTAAATATGAACCGTATATACTAATGATAAAAAAGTATACACATTTAAAAACGTCCTCATATTTTCTATTTTGAAATGTAGCATAGAGCTGTAGCATTGTATTGGTAGGCCTTCTGTATTTTCTAAAATCGCGGTCATTTTAAAGGGAAGTAATCTATGCTTTACAAATGATGTCACAGTTTATTATGTGTTATTCCCCTTGTTTATTAAGCATCGTCGATGCCAATTTTGGATAGTGAAGAAAGCTAATGGATAATATTATGTTTCCCTCTATTTTTTGGTTTTGTTTTGGTGTTGCTTTGCTTTTGTTTTGTCTTTCCTTAAGTTTATCGTTTATTCTTATTTATTAATTTTTAATTTTTTTTTTTTTGCCTTTTATTGATTTAGATAATTAATTTTGATATTTTATTGCTCTCTCTTTCTCCTCTCTCTCTCTCTCTCTCTCTCTCTCTCTCTTTCTCTCTCTCTCTTTTCTCTCTCTCTCTTCTCTCTCTCTCTCTCTCTCTCTCTCTCTTCTCTCTTCTCTCTCTCTCTCTCTCTCTCCTTTCCTTCTTCTTCGTCTGCTTCTTCTTCTTCTTCTTCTTCTTCTTCTTCTTCTTCTTCTTCTTCTTCTTCTTCTTCTTCATCTTCTTCTTCTTCTCCTTGTTCTTCTTCTCTCTAATGCAGCGTTTTCCAAATATCGTTATGTTACTCTGACCATTACTTATCAAAAGCTTTAAGAAAAACTCTCGGGTTTCAGAATTCTAAACTAATTGAGGATCATCAGTTGATTGTTATTTGAAGGAAATCTTTTCTAGCCAAGGTGAACACAGTGTTTACATCGAATATGATCAGTCTTATTTTCATTGTTCAAACTGTATCTATTGTCTAATATAATGTAATGTAATAAATAAAATTACTGTTCATGTATACATACCATAATCGTGCAGCTATGTAGTCTTATGATATGACGCTCGCTTTCGGATCGGAATGTCCTGAGTTCGAGCCCCGCTCGACGCATAGTTTAGTCCTTTGTAAAGGATCTTTACTCACATTATTTCACCGTGCTCAGATATAAAATCAGTACCTGCCCGTTAACAGCGTTGCTGTTTGTAAGGGACCTTACCGTTTGTAAAGTCCGTTGAGTACGTTTGGTGGATATTGTGCTATATAAAAAGCTCGAAGCTCAAAGCGATTTACAAGGGGTTTCTAGTGAACAGCAGTACTTACTGTGTAGGACTAGACATGACACACCTAATTAGTGAGAATTAGTGAGATAGATCACCAAACAGGCGGTATATAAACGAAAGCAATAACAATAAGCTGAATGATGTCAACGTTATTCCATCTATAGAGAGAATGAGGTTGATTGTTTTTAGTCCACCAGATTAATTCTCAACTAACATACAGAAACTAAAACCATCTAAGGTTACGTATAGTTCTATGTTTCAGTATGTTTCACCTGACAAGCATATGCTGTGAGTATTTCATTTAAACACATTGCATCAATTTCATAAATCCAATAAAATCTAGGCCAGTGAATAAATCATAGCGTATCAGATGTTGGAAGAGTTAATAGATTATATCGAACCGAGATATAATCCAAATATAGTTGAATTTTCACTTTCCATGCTTTGTTTAAGTATTGAGTAATAATGAACGTAACAAACTGATAGTGAACGTATTAAACTGATTTCTTTTCACCGAGAGAAATAAAGGAATCAAAGAGGATTATAATGAATCAAAGACTTGTTAGAAACAGGTGGTAGTCCATGTTGATGAATAATCATAACAATTTTAAAAATTGAGCTTTTATATAGAGCGATATCCAATAAACGTGCTAAAAGCGCTTTACAGGGGGTCCCTGGCTAACAGAAACATAGACATTTAGGACGGGAAATGATGACTGTTAGGCGATATTACAATTTTTTTATGACAGAGACACAATGTTAACGGCCAGGTATTCATTTTACACCTGAGTACGGTGAAAGAATGTGAGTAAAGAGCCTTTTCCAGGGACTCAACTATGCGCCGAGCGAGGCTCGAATCCAGGTCCTTCCGATCCGAAAGCGAGTGTCATACCACAAGACCACATAGCCGGCAATGATACAAATGATGACACCAGATAGATTAATAAGGCTTTGTTATTAACGAAATTAATTTCATATTTTTATTTCTTTCCCAGACTATCCGGTCTTGTCAGATTCCTTGTCCAGGTTCATGCAAGCTTTCTGAGTGGTCTCCGTGGAATGATTGTTTTATTAGTTGTGAGGATTTTAAACAAGGTAAGTGGTGTCTGGGTGACCGTCATAGGATGATTGTTTTATTAGTTGTGAGGATTTTAAACAAGGTAAGTGGTGTCTGGGTGACGGTCATGGGATGATTGTTTTATTAGTTGTGAGGATTTTAAACAAGGTAAGTGGTGTCTGGGTGACGGTCATGGGATGATTGTTTTATTAGTTGTGAGGATTTTAAACAAGGTATGGCGTGTCTGAGAGGTATTCGTGGAGTGATTGTATTATTAGTTGTGAGGATTTTAGACAAGGCCAGGTCGGGCTAATGGGTGGACGCCATTCGGTAATTTTATCAGTAGCGAGGATTTTAAAAATGGTAAGGCGTGTCTGAATGATCGCCGTTACACAATCGGTGGTATTATTTGTCTCTAATGACCCCACCTATTCAAATCCTCATCAAAATTTATCTTTTTTAACACCAACGAGTAAAAATTTAACCGACATCAAAACAGTTGACCTTAAGAAGTAATATTGTGGTAAGATATCATAACACGCCAAGACCTCTTTCTAACCAGAATCGCACTGGGGCCAGAATTGAGGGAGAAGCCTTCACCTAATCGCAAATTTTATACCTTTTTCCAGGCTTCAACAACGGGATACAAGCCAGATCCAGAGCGGTGCTGGCCTACCCTGTAGGGAAAAATGAACCTTGTGATCCCAACCTCTGGGAAAGCAGGCTTTGCAACGCCCAGTCATGCACCAATTTCCAGTGGGCCACTTCCGGTTGGAATGCACATACCAGGAGTGTTTGGTGTGAGAGAGAGAAGGACGGATTACGTGTTCAGGGTGAGTCATAAGGTCGATGATATTACAGTTTTCTTGAACTGTGGCGTTTAGAATTTCCAACAAGTTCCAAACACCGCTGAGCAATCGTTGGAGCGGGCGTTGGGAACCAGTTCAAAATTTCAATCGCAGGAGTTCAAGTATTCTTTATTTATTACTCTCAAATGACCCCACCCATTCAATTCCTCATCTAAAGTTATCATTTATAACACCTATTTAACCGACATCAAGATATTTGGCCTTAAGAAGTAATATTGTGGTAAGATATCATTACACGCCAAGACCTCTTTCTAACCAGATGCGTTCTGGGGACAACAGACTTGGGGGAGAAGCCTTCACCAATATTTGTGCGTCTCCGATCTTACCTGGAGCGAGGCAGAGGTACGAGTATATTATGCCAAGGACAGAAGAAGCTGATGGAAGAGTGCTGTTGAGGCCCTATGCTTCAACGGAAGTCAAAAGGCATAAGTCAAGTATTCTGTAGAATGATATTTTCCAAACTCCCGACTTTTTGTTTACAACGAGTAATTCGGATGTCTCGTAATTTATTTTTAATGCTATAGTAAAATTTGATCTTCCCCAATACTAAATAATAATGAATATGGCCGCGCAGTCTCTATGGACGCATGCTGTGAATGTGTGCGTCACTTCCAGTTTGTCAGTCTGTTTCTATTATCCAGTTAGTAATCTGCCTCCATAAATCTATGTCTTGCACAAGTGTTCTTAGCTTTAGAATGTCATCATGTGTGTTAAGGTGCTGAGGCAGTTGGATGTTTCCTTGTGTTGTTGAAATCAGTTCTTCGGTTGTTGTTTTATGTTATATTTTTTTGAGATCTTGATTTCATGTTGTTAGAAGTGAAGTTGGTGTACTCCCTCTGTATTTGGCACCTTGTTTGAAGTATTCATCCTCAATAAGTTTGTGCTGGAATATTTTTATCTCGTCGGAGAACGTATCCGAACAGTTTCCATCTTTGTTTCCTTATACGTGCACTGACTGGTTGCACTCTGCATCTGTCATATACATCCTCATTACTGATACTAAAGGGATTTCATATTACCTTAATAAATCCCACAGATTTGTCGTACTCTGAACCCCCCCCCCCCCTCCCCCCAAAACAAACAAACAAACAAACAAACAAACAAAAAACAACGTGTTTTTAAAAAAAGAAATTTGGCCAGAAAACTCGTCCTTCAAATATCGATCGATAAGAATGATCACAATTTGGTCAACACGAGGGTCATTTTAATCGACCGATATTTGAAGGACGAATTTTCAGGTCAGAATTTTGAAATCATGTTTTTTATTTTTTATTTTATTATTTATTTATTTTTTTTTTTTTGTAGAATACGGCAGGGCTCACTGGAGTGTACCGCATTTTAGTGGCCTGATTTATTCAGACACAATACTTATTTGAGAGGATGGCTCACATATTATGATGACCACGTTTTACCATTCGACTCCAACTTGAATGTTTTCTACTCATCATAAATGACTGACGTCAACAGTTGCTATGATTGTGTATCTATGTCTTTGTCATTCTTGTTAACGTCTTTATCCATCCATCGATCCATCCCACCTCGTCTCCCTTCTCCTCTTCTCTTTCTCTTTCTATCTCTCTCTTTCTCTTCCTTCTCCCGTCTTTCACCCTACTCTCTCCGAATAAAAGAGGAAAAAATCTCCAAAAGTTGAAACATTAACAAAGCGCATTTTCATGGATATATTGTGTTCTAAACAATGTCTCTCTCTCTCTCTCTCTCTCTCTCTCTCTCTCTCTCTCTCTCTCTCTCTCTTCCTTTCTTTCTTTCTTTCTTTCTTTCTTCCTCTCTTCTCTTCTCTTTCTCTTTGTCTTATATTACAATGCATCTGTTTTCCCTGTGTTTATATTAGATCACAAGGGTGTCTAGACAAAACAACTCTTGTCTTACTTCTGTATTATTACAAATTATGTCAACGTCATATTCCGAATACCTAGGAGTTGTTCTTCTATTGTGACGTCATAGGTCAGGACTCTCAGGTATCAATTTAGTCATGACATCTGAACACAAGAACATCTACAAACATATCAGACTGCAATAGGGAAGAAAAAGTGTGATGTCACAACAACAACAAAAAAAAACAAACCAAAAAAACAAAAAAAAAAACAAAAAAAAAACAACTGGTTCCAATCTCATTGAAGATGAAAACAACTCTTCCGGAGAGCTTGACTGGGTACATACCTTGTGTAATTGATCTCCTAGTTTCACAGTTATGGCATATCTTTCAAAACCCTTCTTCAGCCAAAAACATACAAAAAAAAAGAAAGAAAAAAAAAAACAAAAAAAAAAAACAAACAAAAAAAAACAAACAAAGAAACCGATAACTTTCCAAGATTTTTCTACAACAGAGAGGACCTACAAAATGTATCTGTTGTCAATCTGGAAATTGGATTCAATAGTCTGATGTCACGTCACCCAGAAACGGCGGCCATCATGGTTCTAAACAAAGGATATCGGTACTTTTTATTATTCATGCTGGATGGAACTTTCCATGTCTTGTCATCAGAGTGCATAAAAGGCAAACATGATCAGATTTATAATGGGTTATTTTCCTCTGGATACGCTTTTATGCTCGTCAGAGAAATATTTCATTAGGGTGTCATCCATTGTTCCGATAGTTTAGAGCCAGTTACTACGTTACCATGCGTCATTACGAGGGAAGTGACGTCATGACTGTTGAAGCGTATTAAGTAATGCATTTATGCCTTTATTGTTTCTTTTGTTTTGTTTTGTTTGTTGTTTTTTTTTTTGGTATTAACGGAAGAAGGGGTTTGAGCCCGAAACGTTCCGTGTTTGGCATTTTGCTCCTTTTTTTTTTATTTTAAGATGTCATATTTCTGTTTATTACTTTGGGGCAAAACTTGTTTGTGCTGCAAAAGGGCTTTAATATATACGACCAGATACAAGATGGGTCGTTGTGAAAAATGGCCATGCCTACACTCGTCCTCCAATTATATGGATTGGATAAAGATGACCCTCACCTTGGCAAACATTTTATAACCTGGGACTTCGAGGCGGGTAGAATAATGATAATAATATAATTTCGATTTAGAAAATCAAAATTTTCTGTTCGATTATACGAACTGGTCTTTGTTTATTTATTTATTTATTTATTTATTTATTTATTTATTTATTTATTTATTTATTTATTTATTTATTTATTTATTTATTTATTTATTTATTTATTTATTCATTCATTCATTTATATTTATGGGTGGAGTTCCTGACCTTCCATAGTGGGCAGGGAGGTACATACTGTGTCTTCTATCCCTGTATATCTGTTTTCCAACTTGCATTCTGTATTTGTCTTGGCATGAGATTACGTGGTTTTGTCCTGGCCCAGGTCCTGGCTTGGAGGGAAACATTCAAATGCATAGTTATTGTTTTGGGAGATGATATTTTTTGTCTTGTAAATCATCTCTCTGTTATATATATATATATATATATATATATATATATATATATATATATATATAATATATATATATATATATTATAATTTGAGTGTATTCCTCTTAGTTGGGGCCTCTGCTTGTGTCTGGATGAGACTTTTAGGTGATCTCAAACTAAATACTTTGATAGTGTGCTCTTGGAATCTACTTCTGTTTCCTATTTGAACCAATTCCCCTTCGTCCCACCTTTTCTTGGGTGCTTTAATTGTAATTCTAGAACTTTTTGCTATCCCATTTTCTTCTTTTTACTGGCGCTGATATGACCTTAATGTGTTGCAAGCGCCGTAAATCCCTCAAAAACAAAAACAAACATTATTTATATATTATGGTCAATTTGTTTAAAGATGTGTTATAACAAAACTGTATTTTGACGAAATGATATCGTCATTGAGTTAGGGAATGACAGGACATGCAATTTCATTTCTGGAAATAAAATACAAAAGATGTTACGGAACTGCACGGTCTGGTCTGCATTCAATTTTATGTCTGAAAATAGAATACAAAAGACAGACGGGGACACACACACACACACACACACACACACACACACAGATAGAGAGAGATAGAGAGAGAGAGAGAGAGAGAGAGAGAGAGAGAGAGAGAGAGAATCAGAGACCAGGAAGAAGGAGGGGGTGATAAGGAAAGAAGAATGTGGGGAAAGAAAGAGATAGAGACAGAGAGAGGGAGAGGAAAAAGAGAGGGAGAGAGAAAGAGAGAGAGATAAGGGGAGGAGGATACGAGGAGAGAAAGAGAGAGAGGGGAAGAGGAGAAACATACGAGAAGAGAGAGAGAGTGAGAGAGAGAGAGAGAGTGAGAGAGAGAGAAAGAAAGACAGAAAGAGAGGGGGGGAGAAAGAAAGAAAGAAAGAAAGAGAGAGAGAGAGAGAGAGAGAGAGAGAGAGAGAGAGAGAGAGAGAGAGAGAGAGAGACTGTAAGGGGAAATTGATTCACGACTAGCACGTTAGATCGCGTGCCGTGCCGACACCGGACAAGCAACCAGCCTGTTGTGGGTGAGTGCAAGACAGTTTATGCGTCGGGCGATATTCACTTACTGGTGCTCGCGTGTTTTGTGTCTTTAAAAAAACATTTTTATCGGATGTATTTCACAAAAAATAAATGATCATATAGCTTTGCTAGCTCAGCGGTCAGTCGCTGAAACAAACAGCTCGTCTTACTACTATATATCGTTCTTTCTGTGATTATTCATTCATTAATTTGTTTACGTAACGTGAGTGAGTGCATTCTTTGATGTTATAGTGGGTATATCAGATAAAAGTGATTTGATTATCTGTTATGTTAGAAGTCAATAAATCTAAGCAGGCTGTTAGAGGCTGTGGACTATTAAAGTATTTCTTTAAACAAAAATAATTTGGGCATTTGTATAGTGCAACATCCACTAAACCTGATCAAAGCGTTTTATAAAGGGTCCCAAGCCAACAGGAACACTCAATATGTAGGACAAAACATGACACATGAGAAGTGATTTATTATATATTAATTATTATTATTATTATTATTATTATTATTTATTATTATATTATTATTATTATTATTATCTTATTATTATTATTATTATTATTATTATTATTATTATTATTATTTTATTATTATTATTTATTATCATTATTATCATTTTTATCATTATTATCATTATTATTGTTATTATTATTATTATCATTATTATCATTTTATCATTATTATCATTATTATTTTATTATTATATTATTATTATTATTATTATTATTATTATTATTATTATTATTATTATTATTATTATTTTGGACAGGAATAACGCTGTTATCGCCAGATATTCATTTTACACCTGAATGTGGTGAGAGGATCTGAGTAAAGAGCCTTTTCCAAGGATTCAACATTGCGCAGTTAAGAGAGGAACTCGAAGTGTGGGGACCTCCCAGTCCGAACCCTATAGTTATACCGCACGACCACAAAGTCACACATTTAAATACAATGAATGTAATAACTTCAAGGAAAGAACTTATTTTCCTTCGTTCCTCCTCATATTTGAATGTCTAGTTGGCGAAGGTACACAAAAGAAGGCTATATACGTGGACCGCACCAAATGGGCAGACAAAGAACCAAATAGATTATATAATCATAAACAAGAGATGGAGAACATCAGTGACAGCGGCAAGAACCCTACCCGGGGCAGACTGTGATAGCGATCATGAGCTACTAATAGCAGACGTCAAAATCAGACTCAAGATTATCAAATCGCCTCCCAAACCAGTTCGGTATGACCTCTCCATGATACATTTCAACATCCAGTACAAACTTGAAGTGAAGAACAGTTTCAGTGCATTTCAGTGCATTACAAGACATGGCAGAAGAGATGGAACCTGAAGAGTTGGCAGAAAAGATTGAGAATACTTTTAAAAGAGCAGCAGTGGAACACCTACCAAAAAGGGCATATAAGATAAAACATGGATAACAAACGAAACTCTTGAAGCCATGGAAACAAGGAAAAACATCGAGCAAAGGTATGGTCTACATTCTGACGAGTATAGAGAAGCAAAAGCATTTGTGAAGAAATTAACAAAACGGGACAAGACCGATTCATTAAAACAAAAACTTGATGACATAGAACTGGCAATGTATACCAATCAGACAAATAAAATGCACAAAGAAATCAACAACTTAACAAATGAGTTCAAACCACGCCTATCGACCATAAAAGATACCAACGGCACACCCCTAAACGACCCAGAAAAAATCGCGGATAGGTGGGCTGAATACTGTAAGGAAATGTACGATGGCAACTCAAACACATTGCCAATGATGGAACCAAATGGAGATGAACTACCACCCCTACGAAGCGAAGTAGAATGGGCAATTAAACAGCTCCCAACAGGCAAATCAGCAGGAAACGATGAAATATCGGGAGAAATGATCAAAGCTAGTGGAGACGAGGGGACTGCATTATATCACACTCTCTGTAAAAAGATATGGCACGAAGAACGATGGCCAAATGAATGGACAAAGGCTGTATTTATACCAATCCCCCAAAAAGGAGACCTACAGCTATGCACAAATTACAGGACGATATCACTCATCAGCCATGCAAGCAAGATCTTACTGAAAATTATTTTGAAGAGATTAGAGAACGTGGCGAAGGAAGTAGTCAGCCAAACTCAAGCAGGCTTTAGACCAAACAGGGGAACAAGAGATCAAATGTTTAATATCAGGACACTGATTGAAAAAAGCAGGGAGGCAAACATAGATCTACACATGTGCTTCATAGATTACAGCAAAGCGTTTGACTGCGTAAATCACGAACAAATAGTAACAACTTTGAAGAACTTAAACTGCCACTACAAAATAGTCAACCTCATAAACAATCTTTACCAACAAGAGACAGCAACGGTTAGACTAGAATATGGACTTACAAAATGGTTCCCAATAAAGCGGGGAGTGAGGCAGGGGTGCATCCTTTCTCCTTCACTATTCAGCCTATACACCGAAACAATATGCGTGATGTAATGACAGAAGAAAAAGATGAAGACTACAGTGCCGTGAAGATAAATGGCAGGAAGATCTCTGACCTACGATATGCAGACGACACGGCGCTATTGTCAACAACATCAACAGGTCTCAACAAACTAGTAAAATCGGTAAAAAAAACATAGTGAAGACAAAGACCTATTATTAAACACAAAGAAAACGAAAGTAATGAGCACAGATAAAAGCAGCACTGCTCAGGTCGAAATAGAAGGAGAACAACTGGAAAATGTTACAAATTTCATTTACCTTGGAGCACAAATAGAAGCCAATGGAAAATCGGCGCCAGATATCAGGAGAAGACTTGCAATTGCAAGCAACAAACTAAACAAAATGATGGCAATCTGGAAGAGCGAGGAAGTCAGACTGAAAATGAAGATCCTAACATCCTGTATTTTTGCTACTGCAATATATGGATGCGAGACATGGTCTATAACCAAAGAATCAGAAAAGAGAATAACCGCCTTCGAAATGAAATGCTATAGAAAAATCTTGCGCATCCCGTGGACAAACAAAGAAAGCAATGCAAACATCATGAAAACACTAGGACTAAAAAAGTCCCTGCTAATGAGTAAGATAAAAAAGCTGAAACTCAATTACTTTGGGCACCCGAAAAGACACGACACACTAGAGAGAGATGTACTGGAGGGCATGGCGGGGGGCAAAAGAGGCAGAGGAAGACCACAAAGAAGATGGCAACAGGATATACAGGAATGGCTCAACAACGGCGTGACGGAATGTGGCAGATGGGCACAAGACAGAGACTTCTTCCGAAGGACTGTATGGGAGGCTATGTTCAAGTGATATGCCACAGAGAGAGAGAGTTGGCGAAGGAACGCCGTTGTCTTCCCAAGCTCTGTCAGGGACTGATGCAGTTTAGTCTGCAGAGGTTGTGGTACCCGGACATAAAATCCTCTCTTGCTGTTGCATACTTTGGAGTATTTGGTGGGCGTCTTCCTCTTCTTCACCACAATTCACATACCCTTACAGAGAGAACGTCAATAATAATAATAATAATAATAATAATAATAATAATAATAATAATAATAATAATAATAATAATAATAATAATAATAATATAATAATAATAATAATAATATAATAATAATATAATAGTACATTTATATAGCGCTTATGCCGAAGCTTCGAAGCGCTTCACATTGACCATCAGTGAAAAACATTACATACTGCAGATTCGGACATACGAACAAAAGCTCACACGCATCCAATTACACACACACACCCACACACTCACACACACACATCCATATACACACTATTCATAAATATATTACTCTCACTCACACACACACACACACACACACGCACACACACAAAGACACGTCAAGATAGCATTGCGCATGCGTCTCTTTTACCAACTGAGGAAATCTATGGTTTTGTTAATTAATGAGATATCACTTTAAATACATACTTTTATAAAATAAAAATATAACTAATAAATTTATTTTGATGAAAAGTTTACATCACAGTGATGCACCAGTTAAATAGTTTCTCAGCGATCTTTTAGTCTGAGTTACCGAACCGTTAAGTCAGTGAGTTCATGGCTGGTAATCTTGGGTATTCTTTGCAACACATCACTGTGAAATTTTTATCAAAATAAGTTTATTGGTTAATTTTTTTTTCATAAAGTATGTAGATATAGATTAATAACATTCTGAAAAGTGATTTTCAAATATAATTAGTGATATCTCATTAACCAAACGATATATTTACTCAGTTGATAAGAGAGACCTATGCGCAATTCTATGTTGATGTTCTCTCTGTAAGGGCATGTCCACAATACGCTTCAACAGTCGTAACGTCACTTCCCTCGTAATGTCCCATGGTAACTTAGTAACTGGCTCTAAACTATCGGGTAAAATGTAAACGATAGGCCCTTGTAGGCTTCGAAAACACCGTGTGAAAAAAAAGACGTTTCGATTGGATTCAGTAGTCTGATGTCGCGTCGCCCAGCAACGGCGGCCATCGTTGTTCCAAACAAAGAAAATCGGTACTTGTTATTCTTCATGCTGGCTAGAACTTTTCATGTGTCTTGTGATCAGAATGAGTAAAAGTCAAAATATGATCAGATTTATAATGTTATTTTCCCCTCTGGATACGCTTTTATACTCGTCGGAGAAATATTTCATAAGGGCGTCCGCCATTGTTCCGATAGTTTAGAGCCAGTTACCAAGTTACCATGCGTCATTACCAGGGAAGTGACGTAACGACTGTTAAAGAGAATTACATTATATCAAGCATATAAATAAAGCATTTTTTGAAAACTTGATCTTTCATATCACGCAATATCCACCAAATGTGCTCAAAGCGATTTACAATTGGTTTCCAGCCAATAGTAACACTTAACATAATAATATAGGTCGAGTCATGACGCGCCTGTTATTACAGATGTGACGGAAAGTACTTTGCAATATTAGACTAGCGTCCTATCCGAAGGGTAGCAAACAATTGCTATTGTCCGTTTCACGTTATATAAACCGGGATAAACTTAGGCTCCACGAGCCTTATGGACTACTTTTATTATATATATATTATATATATATATATATATATATATATATATATATGTTATATATAATATATATATATATATAATCTTTGTTGTATTGTTGTAGTAACAACAACCAGCAGGATTTGATCACTAGTTCGATTCAGTTACATATTACAACAATTCATTCATGTGACCTGATTATTGATTAGTCCATTCACTATAACTGAAAACCAGTTAACACCGACAGATGCTGTCGTTTTGATTATAATTGTGTTGTATTGCAGTATTGATAATAATAATAATTTTCCTGTGTTGATTGTATTGACAGCATAATTTACACAGTGTTGTGTGTAGAGTTGCAGGAGGGATTTTCTATCGTTTTTAGAGTCGAGTTTATTTAGATATAAAATGTTCGTATTTATTATCGATAAACAATCAATATTTTGGAACTTCTTAATGCCATTTTGAGAGACTGGGACCTCCGGAAATCGTAAGTATTACGCAGATTTCAAAGTGATAAATTAAGGAGCAGGCACTGGTGTAAAAAAAAAAGATAGATCTGAAAAACTGTGTATGCAACAGTGCAAGACAAAGTAAGAGAGAAAAATACTAATAAAAATATCACCCCTAAATCAGTCTTCTGATGTTTTGTGTTTTCCTATATACTCCTTCTTGCTTTGTCTGGCACTGCTTCAGACACAATTTTTCACATCTTTATCTTACGCAAATTTATACCACGATTCTTGATTATGATGATGTATAGATATTTTTGTATTAAATATTTATAATAATTTGAAACGGCGATATTTACCGAAAATTGCCAAATTTATTATGAATCTTGATTATAAAACTTTGAAAATTGTTATTATGTGTATTCAAGTTACAAAGAGAATTTAATTAAAAAAATTTTTAAAATCATATTAGCTTTCAAACGATAAGATACAACACGATACAAAACAAGGTAAAACTCATATACAGGTCTGAAAACCCAATTTGTTATGGACCTATTGCAAAATGGAAATAGAATACTTTCAAACCAACGCAAAATATTGTTCATCGCATCACAACAACGTTAAATCAAGCCGATACTTGTGTCAGACCTGGGAATGTGTGTCCGTCGGTACATAAAATTAAACACATCTCAGCCCCCCCCCCCCCAATTCTCTTAAATAATCGGACACATCAGGATGATTCTACAGAGGCGGGTGGCACTCTGTTACAGACTTTTATTGTGCGACAATGTGGTCTAGTGGTATTACACTCGCTTTCAGGTCGGGAGGTCCTGGGTTCGAGACTCACTGGCCTAACAGGCGTCATGTCCCGTCCTAAATGTTAAATGTTGCTGTTGGCCAGGGACCCCTTGTAAAGCGCTTTGAGCACATTTAGCGGATATTGCGCTATATAAAAGCTCTATTTTTTTTGCGTAAGGAATGAAGAAATATTTGTACGTCTCCTTTTCTTGCATGTGAGGTGGGCAATTTGGGGTTATGCCCCCTTTATTTCTTCCGGATTTTGGTCTGAGTAATTTTGGGAGGGTGACTACAATTTGATTGTGAATTATCTTGTTTATATTGATGATTCTCTCTCTCTCTCTCTCTCTCTCTCTCTCTCTCTCCCCCTCTCTCTCTCTCTCTCTCCCTCTCTCTCTCTCCCTCTCTCTCTCTCTCTCTCTCTCTCTCTCTCTCTCTTTCTGCCTGTCCGAAATGTCCTCGATAGTCACTTTAGGCACATTCCCATGGCCGATTCGGGTGTGATTAAGTACCCGGGCTGTTATGCCATGCTCTGAAAAACACAAACAAATCAAAAATAAAAATTAAACGCATATTGAAAATTAAAAAATCCCAACGAAATAAGAGGATAATACTAATAAAAAGAACAGCGAAAAATTTTACAGCTATTTAAGAGCTATCGCTGTCGAGTTTAAACCCCTAACATCACTCAAAGGGGGCAGTTAAAAAAATGATTAAAAGTTGGACATTTGTGGGTTTCCCTCTGTTCTCTTCACACGAATACCAGACATAAAACAACGCTATAAATTTCAATGACGTCACTAATCTGCCACACACAAAACGAAACAATTCTCTTAAATATTCGGATACATCAGGATGATTCTACAGAGGCGGGTGGCACTCTGTTACAGACTTTTATTGTGCGACTATGTGGTCTAGTGGTATGACACTTGCTTTCTGGTCGGGAGGTCCTGGGTTCGAGCCTCGCTCGGTGCATAGTTGAGTCCTTGGAGAAGGCTCTTTCCTCACATTCTCTCACCGTATTCAGGCGTAAAATGAGTACCTGGCCGTTAACAGCGTTGTCGCTGTCCGAAGAAAAAAATTGTAACATCGCCTAACACGCGTCATGTCCCGTCCTAAATGTTAAATGTTACTGTTGACCAGGGACCCCTTGTAAAGCGCCTTGAGCACATTTAGTGGATATTCCCTATATGAAAGCTCATTTTTTATTGCGTAAGGAATGAATGAATGTTTGTACCTACGTCTCTTGTTCTTGCATGCGAGATGGGTAATTTGGCAATTTGGGGTTATGCCCCGTTTTTCTACCGGATTTTGGTCTGAGTAATAATTTTGGAAGGGTGACTTCAATTTGATTGTAAATGATGTTGTACATTATTTTGTTTATGGTGATGATTGTGCGTCTCTCTCTTTCTGCCTGTCCGAAATGTCCTCGATAAGCACTTTAGGCCCATTTCCATGGCCGATTCGGGTGTGATTAAGTACCCGGGCTGTAATGTCGTGCCCTGAAAAACAAAAAAACAAAAAAAAAAAAATATTAAAATCAAACGCATAATTAAAATTTTGGCCAGAAAACTCGTCCTTCAAATCACGATTGGTTAAAATGACCCCTCCCCCCCAATCTTGTCAAAAAACTAACGGAGGTCCTAGTTTTGAAATTATTATTATTATTATTATTATTATTATTATTATTATTATTATTATTATTATTATTATTATTATTATTATTATTATTATTATTATTATTTTTTTTTTTTTTTCGTTATTGAGATCATTTTAAATATCGACATATGAAGGACTAGTTTTCTGTCCAAAGTTGTAAATATGCGTCTTTCTACAGTGCCTCTTTTAAGTGGTTAATTTATGGATAAGTTCGAATGTGAAACTAACCATAAGTATTAACTACAACAATCAGATTGGTGAGTAAGCCACGATAGGATGTAATTCAATATCATTGTGCAGTCAAACAGCTTCAGTAATTAGGTCGGGAGTCTTATGGCCACATAAAAAAAACATAATCCCAGTCATAACAGCGGAATAACGACATGATTGTACTATACTGTTAGTCATCCTGACATAAAAATGACGTGTTAAAAAGTTTGGCCATAAAACTTGTCCCTAGGTGGGGTTCCCGACCTCCCATTGTTGGCAGGGAGCGGAGCGGAGGTACTTGTTCTGTCTTCTACCCCCCTATATTATCTGTTTTCCAATTGCTTTCTGTCTTTGTCTTGGAATGAGATTACTTAGTTTTGGCCTGACCCTGGCTGGAGTCCTTGGCTGGGAGGGAAACATTCGAATGTATAGTTATAGTTTTGGGAGATGATATTCGTTTCCTTGTAATTCATCTCTCTGTTATGTACTGTTGTTATTATTATTACTATAATTTGAGTGTATTCCTCTTAGTGGGATCTTGTGCTGGTGTATGGGTGAGACTCAAACTGAGTACACTGATAGTGCGCTCTTGGAATCTACATCTGTTCCCTATTTGAACCATTTCCCCTATGTCTTACTTTTTCCTCAAGTCCTTTTAATTGTACATCTAGAATGTTTTTACTATCTACTTTTCTTCCTTTTTTTTACTGGCGCTGATATGACCTAAATGTGTTGCAAGCGCCGTAATACCCTTAAAAAAACAAACAAAAACAAAACATAAAACTTGTTCTTTAAATTGATATCGATCGGTTAACTCACTCAATCCTGGAGATTTTTGCTACTTCTCAAAATTGTTAAAAAAGAATGTATTAAAAATGAGCAGGTGCATAGACATTTTTATTCAACTACCATTAACATGTAAAAACTAAAAACATTAGCTTTGATACTATGCCTATAATTTGTCTCAGAAAAATGTAATAAATAGGCATGTGGTAAAAGTAACCAGGGTAAAATACGGATATAGTCGGTGTAAGGGTTGAGTGAGTTAAAATAACGACCCTCAACCGAAAGAAAAACTCTCAAACCTCGGACTTCATCGAACACTGATGACTTCGAGTGATTATCTGGGTTTTAGACATTTTTTTTTGACAAGATAAAGGGTTATTTTAATTGATTGATATTTGGACGACGAGGGTTTTTTTTCTTTTCAGAGAATGGGCGTATAGGCGATAGACTCAATAATAACAATATGATCTATTTATTTATATTACCATCTACCTGGCGTGAATATAAATGCAACGGTGTGAGTGTGACAGATGGCGGGTGACATGCGTGTTGGTTTTAGAGTTATATCACGACTGTGTCATATCATATATCACTTTGCCTATTAGAGGTCTATATTTCTTTAAACTCATAATCATAGAGAAATGGTAGAGAAAGGAGAAGGTAGAAAGGGATATAAAGAAAAAAAAGAAGAGAGAGAGAGAGAGAGAGAGAGAGAGAGAGAGAGAGAGAGAGAGAGAGCAGGGGGGGGGGAATAGACAAATAGATAGAAACATAGATATTGGCTATGATAATGATAATACTAATAATGATAAATACGAAAATGATAATAATAATAATAATAATAATAATAATAATAATAATAATAATAATAATAATAATAATAATAATAATAATAATAATAATAAACTGACATTGCCCGCAAATCCACATGTTCTAAGGCGTTACACATAAAAAGGCAATGAGTAACACAAATCACAAATACTATTACTACTCAAAAACCTCCCAGATTAGAAAAAATTATCCCAGCTTGGGGGCATCTTTTTTTTTCTTCATCTAATTTGTTCCATACTTTTTTGGCCTTTGCAGAGAAAGATTTTTCAGTTAGAGATACTTTGTACTCGTACTTACACGACATACTCACAAGATCGTTGTGTTATTGGGCACGATAAATGTAACTCGTTTAATAAATACCAATAGATGAAAGAATCGTATAATGTTTCCATGTGCAAAGTATCTCTAACTGAAAAATTATTATTATTATTATTATTATTATTATTATTATTATTATTATTATTATTATTATTATTATTATTATTATTATTATATCTCTTATTACTATTATCTCTTATTACTATTATTATTATTACTATACTATATTATTATTATTATAATTATTATTATATTATTATTATTATTATTATTATTATTATTATTATTATTATTATTATATTATTATTATTATCGAGGGATTTTCTGAGTTTTAGAATATATATATATATATATATATATATATATATATATATATAATATTAATGGATTTATGGATATTTGGATAGAAAATGGGGTAATATATATAAATGTTACAGTTCAACTTCCGGATAACGCCACCCCTGAATAACGACAACCGCTTGATAACGACATTGACCTCTGGTCTCGATTATTTTGCTATGTGTTATTAGTAATAAAAACCCCGAAAATAGCGACATACATTCTAGTAAAACCCCTGTTTAGCGACATCGTTATAACAATAATTTGCAGTTGATGCCTATGCTTGATATCCGACCATCGTCAGCTCGCACTCTAAACGCCTTTTCTTTCCTCACAATGAGATTGCTTTGTTACCGACCAATCAGAACACATGTTTACTACACTCTGTGGAATCTGTGCTAGGTCATATGGAACCACAGCAAAAGAAGTTTATCAGTGAATGGTGCTCTCAAGGGTCCATTAACTGTCCATGTTAGCTAACAGATATCAGACAATGCTGTCCAATGGGGGCAATTATGGATATTTATGGTCTTATACATAATATGTTGGAATAACGGTCAAAACATTAACAGCACCTTTCACTTTATTTTCATTTAAAAAATCAGTTTTTCAAATATGATCCTATTGTGATTAAAACCTAGTTGTTGTTTTTTGTTTTGTTTTGTTGATTTTTGTTGAGTTTTGTTTTGTTTGTTTGTTGTTTAATGTCTACTAATTTTAAGTGCTTGTAAATTTTGGTGCACCTAAATAAAAATTTGAGTATTCAAAAATCATCAGCAATATCGCATGGATTTGTTATTAATTAAAATTAAAACTAGATGTGTGCATCTATGCTATTGTGCGGTATGATCATATGGACACTTGATTTTCTTGCTTTATAATCTTAGTTTTGTTAAGTGGCGTTTGAGAACTGTTTACGATCAAAACAAAGACAATACACAATTGAAAGTGAAAGCGAAACTGGAAGACCCTTTGTAAACAGGAGAAATACACATATTCTAACGTTTTGGGGACGTGTCTTTTCTCAGGCCCCCTTTTTCGCCATCTTGAAAAGCCCGGAATAACGACACCCCTGGACGACGACATCATTTTCCGGTCCGGGGCGATGTAGTTATCCAGGGCCCGTTTTCATGAACGCCGACTAGCTCATAGTCTCTGACCATCTCTGACTTTAGTCAATGACTTGAAAAAATCGGATTTCATGTGAGCTGACTAAGCAAGTCCGGGACTAAAATCACAGCACCTTCGGACTAAATTTTAGTCATTTGCCTAAGCAAGACTTCATGATTTAGTCTGAACCTAGTTAATTGGTGATGTCATAACGGCAACAAGATAGCAGCTATTTTTAGATTGCGCGCGCTTCGCTTCGGAAAGAAAATACATCGGTTACGAATGACAGAGGCAAAAATTGTCATGTTGCCACTGACACTGGCTTTAAAAAACAATATGCTAAGTGCAGATCGTTTTTGTGAGTAAAAACTTTAAAAATCTGAATCTATCGGCTCGGAGTTGAGACTCTCAATGAGAGTCAACAAGAGACTGCGAAATCGAAGGGTTTGCGTCAAAGAACAACCCAAAAAAAATATAAGAAAGTATAGTGGAGACAAAAGTTATTCTGTTGTCTTTGCAATTGACTGAAATTATGATTAATCAGAACATACTTTCTCTTTTGTGTAATTATTTGTTGTTTTGGTTCAATTTCTTTGAGTTTCAATCTCGGTATTCGGTTGTCTCGATGAAATTGCCATTGTTCTAAATATAGAATTGACAGTCGGCGATGGACACCATTGCAGTCTATAACAGTCGGCAGTCAACATCACGTGTGTTACTAATTTCCATTTCGGAAATCTTTTGCGTTGTAAGTATGATTGCGTGTCTATCTTTCCTATCTTCACGTACTAGAGAGCGTGATGTTACCCGCACAAAAAGCCGAATTAGTCACCATCCTTACAACGCCCACTTCTAGGCAAGAGACTAGCTAGTCCGAGACTAGAAAGCGTTCGTGAAATCCGATTTTTTAGACACTTACTTCGCTTGGGCTTAAGACTAGCTAGTCATTTACTAGACTAGTAAATTACTAAATCTAGTCATCATTCATGTAAACGGGCCCAGGGGTCACACTGTATATTATTATAAACATATGAATATATTGAATATTCATATAAGATAAGTTAATAGCATAGAAGAAAATATACCCGATTTGATATAGTTCATCCGAGTCGGTCAAATATTGGTATTTTTATTATTATTATTATTATTATTATTATTATTATTATTATTATTATTATTATTATTATTATTATTATTATTATTATTATTATTATTATTATTATTATTATCATTATTATCATTATTATCAAGCACCGCTGTAGGATAAAGATCTGAACAAGCGTGTAATGGAATGCGCCAGACAAAGTAAGAGAGAAAATACATGAACATCCCAAAAAAATCAGTCTTGCCCGACTGGGTATCATACCTCAGACCCCTTGACAGGTCGTCGGACGGGAGGTCTCAGGTTTCATCCCCAGTCCAGGAAGACTGATATTTTTTTTAAAAATCCCTTTATTCATCCCACATGGGAAATTTGTCTCTATGATCTATTCCAAGTGAAGACCGGAATAACCCAGGCGTCAGCCGCAATGCATTGCCGCAAATTGAGCTAAGGTGAGGTGACTTGCTCAATGTCGTTCAGCGCAGCGGCGGGTGATAGAACCGATACCTTTCGGGTAGGAAGCAAAGACCGTACCGCTGAGCTACGCTGGGATGTCATTGGGGTTTTTTTCTTGTCTTTTTCTTTCATTCTGTGTCTGGCTCCTTTCATAGATACATACTTATTGTTCAGATGTTTATGAAACAAGAAATGACACGAAATTAAATGTCAATGATACGAAAAGGCTTATTAGAGGAAAACAAAAGAACAATGTGATTGACATTTGCTGAAATCGTTGAAATTAAGTGGAAATTTGGATTGCTTGATTTTTTAAATGTTTTTTTTAAATTTTTTTTTTTAATTTTTTATTTTTGTTTATGTTTTTGTTGTATTTCGGTAGGGATTTTTTTGGTACTCGCCGGTGTTTGGATTTTTATTTCAATTTTGATTTGTTTATAATTGTTTTAAAGCGCTGTGACAAGTTCTGGTCAAATCAGCCAATAGCCGCATTATTAGGAAAAAAATAGTATAGATAGTATGCAGATGACGTCACTCAGGCTTTTGTTATTGTTTTTGCCATCCGCGTTTGTGAGTTGTTCTCACCAAACTGTATTAACCAGACTATAAAAGTTCATATTTACACAGAGTTTGTGTGTTGGTCCGCTATACTTCCGGATGGCAATGTTGTGAACTCCTTGGCCAAGCGCATTCTATCTATATATAGATAATATGCGCTTGGCTAAGAAGCTCATAACATTGCCATCCGGAAGTATAACGGACCAACACACAAAACTGTGTGTATCCATGAACGTTTATAGTCAGGTTAATACAGTTCAGTGAGCATTACTCATAAAACGCGGTAAAAAACAATTACAAAGACCAGAGTGACGTCATCTTCGAACTATCTATATTTTAACATGTAGCAGTTTAATTATAGATAGTATGAAGCTCACAACATTGCCATCCAGAAGTATAAATGACCAACACACAAAACTATGTGTAACCATGAACTTTTATAGTCTGGTTAATACAGTTTAGTGAGAAGTACTCATAAACGTGGATGGCAAAAATAGATAACAAAGACAGGAGTGACGTCATCTTCGTTCTATCTATAGATAGACTGAAGTTGAGGTCACACGGGTCTTTGTTCTTGTTTTTTTTTTTCCATCCGCGTTTATGAGTAATTATCACTAAACTGTATTAATCAGATTATAAACGTGTAAGGTTACACTTAGTTTTGTGTGTTGATACCGTTATCTTCCGGATGGCAATGTTATGAGCTTCTTAGCCAAGCGCACACTATCTATTTGCTTTTTCTTATTCATTTTCCATCTTGATTGTTTTGATCTTGAAGAGTATTCATCATTCTTGCCTTAAGTTTTTTCATACATCATTAGACAATGGCAAAACCATGAGATAGTGTTGCTTGGCTAAGAAGCTCACAACATTGCCATCCGGATGTATAGCGGACCAACACACAAAACTATGTGTAACCATGAACTTTTATAGTCTGGTTAATACAGTTTAGATAGAATTACTCATAAATGCGGATGGAAAAAAACAAGAACAAAGACCCGTGTGACCTCAACTTCAGTCTATCGTTCGATAGAACGAAGATGACGTCACTCCTGTCTTTGTTATCTATATTTGCCATCCACGTTTATGAGTACTTCTCACTAAACTGTATTAACCAGACTATAAAAGTTCATGGTTACACATAGTTGTGTGTGTTGGTCATTTATACTTCCGGATGGCAATGTTGTGAGCTTCTTAGTCAAGCGCATACTATCTATACAAAAATCCGAAATTCATCTTATCTTATCTTATCTTATCTTTTCTCTTATTCGACAAAATACCGATTTTAGCCTATGGGTTACATATTGATCATTAGGTCATTAAAACATTCGCTGATTTTCTTCTCCACTTTGTATACATTTATTCTGATTCGCCAAAATGTCAAGAAGTCCATAAGAGTGAATCTTCTTCACGAACACTTTGATTGAAAGGTCAAAGTAAGTGGGTGTTAACGCAATCAACCCTAACACCGACTATATCCGTAGTTTGCCCGGGTTACTTTTACCCCAGGCCCATTTATTACATTTTTCTGAGACAAATTATAGGCGTAGTATCAAGGGTAATGTTTTTAGTTTTTACATGTATGTTAATGATATTATTTGAATAAAACTATCGATGCACATGCTCAATTTTAATACATTTTTTTTTTTACCAATTTTGGAAAGTAGCAAAAATTTCTTGGATTGAGTGAGTTAATATCCGTCTCAGTCTCAGCGCATTTCGTTCTTAATCCGATGTTATACGGTGCCTGATGCACTTACGGAATACGTGGATCTTTTCACGTTTGCAGTCTGCATGATATAATTCACTGAGATATTATTATCACTAACTGGCTGTCTAAAAGTAATAACAAAGAGCTGTGTGACGTCATCTTCGTTCTTTCTATGCTACTACAATCTGACATTGTCAATACTAAGCTACTGAAGCTTTGGATTGTAAAATGTTAGTAATATATGAAAATGATCTCGGAACGTTTTGAGCTCAAAAAGCTTCTTCAGCTACCCTTTTACATCGCTTTACTCTCTCCTTACCGATCATTTTCAGTATTTTCCCAATATGGCAGGCGTACCCAGAAGAAAAAATTATTTTTAAAAAACTCAAACAAGCTCTCTACAAAACAACTTTATGTTCTTATTAATTAAACAAAGAGCATTCTTCAAAGTTTGTGCTGTACAAAATAAATCAGAATAAGAAGAATATATATTGTGTTGTAACAAATGTGACGATTTTGATGCAGGTGGTAAGGAGAGGGTTAAAATGCGAACTCATTAAGAGGCGGCCTGGGTCTTTTCTAAAAAAAATTAATTACCAATATTGGGCGGTTTTAATCATTCTGTTAAAAAAACATCATTTATGGTGAAAAATTTTAATTATCTGTGTTGATACCCATTTTGCGACCTAATTTGGGGGTCTGACTTTAAAAAATATAACAATCTCGTGTCAAACGTTCCACAAAAACTAATGAAGGAATGACCTCCATATCTTCCCTCTTGTCAACATTGTACCTAGTGTGTCGTCATAGAGAGATTTTACGGCTTTAGCTTACGGAATTTTTAGTAGAAATTACAAAGTTGAGAATCAAAATGTTATGACAAAATTGACTTTAAAAATTCAGAATTAGGATTATAATTCAAAATTCACATATCTTTTCAAAGAAATCTCTCTGATGTGATATAATACATTTTCTCTGTGATAACTGTGGAAATTTTCAGTCAATTTCATTGAATAGATTCTGAGAAACGTTTGACACAGTATCCCATACCCTTAGAAAAATGACATATTGAGAAAATAGCAAAATACTTCCCGTTTTTCACACTTTCTTACTACCTGTACCATTTTCGACTGTGTTTCGTGCCTTTATAGTCTACTTTAAGAACTTGGACTTCAATTATATTATTTCTAAGATAATAAAATATCATTTTCCACCAAAATCTCAAAATCAATATTTCAAAGGATTTTCATAATAATTAGACCCAAACCGCCTCTTAAAGTGATGTATTTTTACTGTTTTTGTTATTGGTTGAAAAAAGAGGTTTGAGCCCGAAGCGTTGAATGTTTTGGTATTATTCTCTTTTATGAATACGTTACGTTCGTTTTTACGTTCATTTTTGTGCATTACCTTTTTTTTTACATATGATCATAAGTCGTCATTTTGACGTGAACTGTGGATCAAGATATTCTAACTGGTGATCATTTTCTGAGGTGGAATAAAGATAGATATAGAAATGTATATCTAATAGTATGGCGCAAAAATATTGATTTCATTATACGAGAAAAAAAAATACATGTAAAAAATAACAACAACACAACACAATATATCGTGTTTTGTGAATATATTGTAATGAAGTATATTTTAGATGATATTTGGAGTATCAATGACACTACAGCATACAATTTAAATAATCATATCCCAACTTAAAGAAAAAAAATAATAATAATAATTTAAAAACAGTATTTAATTTGACCTTGAGGACATTCAAGTCCAGCTAGGTCACATCCAGAAAAAGAAATATTAACACTTTCAAGTACTCTATCTATTCGACATCTGAGAATCACCAGAGAAAATCTGCAGTTTGGAAAATCTCAGTATATTTTTCTATAAGGCAAACAAAATAAAACTTGAGCTTTTTATATATAATAGCGCAATATCCATTCATTGTGATCAAAGCGCTTTACAAAGGGTCCCTGACCAACAGAAACACATGACATGTAGAATTAGACAAGGACGCCTGGTAGGCGATATTACAATTTTGTTTCGGTCAGAGACAACGCTGTTACCGACCAGGTACTCATTTTACACCTGAGTACGGTGAGAGAATGTGAGTAAAGAGCCTTTTCCAAGGACCTAACTATGCGCGAGCGAGGCTCGAACCCAGGACCTTCCGATCCGAGCCTTGGCCGGAGGGGAAAGCGTCGAGTTCATAGTATTAGTTTTGGGAGACAATATAATTTTCCTGGTAAACTAACTCTCTGTTACGTTCTGTTATATGTGACCCCTCGTCTTGAAACGGTATTAAGTCGGGATGACAAAGATGAATAAAATGTAATTTTTTTGCCAGAAATATCATTCTTAAGTTGAGTTTAAGTGCTTAATAGAGGAGAAGGAATATCATATTTTACTGTGCTAAATACCAACGTTTCATATTTTTGACCAGTTTAACTATCATTTGACTTTTTAGCATCTGGTCCATCCCGACATAATACTGTTTTGAGACGAGGGGTCACACATTTGTTTTGTTTTGAATATCATGTTTTGTAGGCATTTGAGTGTATTCCACTTGGATCCAATATTGTGCTTGTGTCTGGATGAGACTTTTAGTTGATCTCAAACTAAGTACTCTGATAGTATGTTCTTGGAATATACATCTGTCCCTATTTAAAACAATGGGATTCAATAGTCTGATGTCACGTCCCCCCAGCAACGAGCAGCTTGGTTGTAAACAAAGGAAATCGGTGCTTTTCATTCTTCATGCTGGCTAGAACTTTTTCATATGTCATGTGAATAGAATGTATAAAAGTCAAAACATGATCAGATTTGTGATGCTTTTCTCCTCGTCGGAGACGTATTTCATATGGGCGTCCGCCATTGTTCCGATAGTTTAGAACAAGTTGCTAAGTTACTATGCAAGTTACTACTCGTCATTACGAGGGAAGTGACGTCACGACTGTTGAAGCCCATTCCCCTTTGCCTTACTCATTCTCATGTGCTTTTATAAAATGTTAGATTTTTTTAACTGTCCCATTTTCTGTCTTTTTTTCACAACCAAACGGCTGTGGTTCCATTTGTTTTTGTCGAAACCGTCCAGTTTGCTAGTCTGTACCTAACAATAATAATAATAATAATAATAATAATAATAATAATAATAATAATAATATATAATAATAATAATAATAATAATAATAATAATAATAATAAAATAATAATAATAATATACTTTATTCTCAACAAAAAAAAAAAAAAAAAGAAGATGAAATTCGTTTACAGACGTGGCATGCATAAAAATGTATAAACACAAAATTGAGAATCGATGGCGACAATGTATACTTATATATATATATAAACAGATGCACAAAAATGTAAAAATATAAAACCAAGAACCAATAGCAACACCTACTATCATTTCATATCATTATATCGGCAATAGAGCTTTAAATTGGACCAAGAATTCGTTCAATTATGCTCTTATAACTTGAGTAACAATATATTATTGTACAATACACATTGTATATTCTCTGAGATAAAAACATATATTAAAAGGAGAGAAGCAGATACAGGCAGAGAAAAAAATCAAAACAAAAAAAAAATCAAGTACATCCCTGGTATGACACTCGCTTTCGGATCGGAAGGTCCTGGGTTCGAGCCTCACGCTCGGCGCATAGTTGAGTCCTTGGAAAAGGCTCTTTACTCACATTCTCTCACCGTACTCCGGAATAAATGATTACCTGGCCATTAACAGCGTTGTCTTTGTCCAAAAAATTGTAATATCGCCTAACAGACGTCATGTCCCGTCCTACGTGTTAAATGTTGCTGTGACCAGGGACCCCTTGTAAAACGCTTTGAACACATTAAGTGGATATTGTGCTATATAAAACTCAATTTAAAAATTTAATAATATTACGAATGTTCAGACAATAAGATTGATATTATCATGGAGCGAGTATTTTAAGCCACAAAGTTATCTGTCAAGTGCGTTTAAAAAAAAGTTTTCCTTCAGAGCCATTCGGCCCATGAAGTCAGGAGTTTATCCCGGTTTCTATAGCGTGAAACGGACAATAGCAATTGCTTGCTATCCTTTTGATAAGACGCTGGTCTATCGCAAAGTACTTTCCGCCAAATCTTACAGACACAGCTACTCATTCACTGCTGGGTGGACAGAAGGGTCAGAAGAAAAAAAAATCTGACTGCAATTCGGGATCGATCTCGGTCCCTTTAGCGTGTGAAGCGAGTGCTCTACCAACTGAGCTATTGGAACCTCCAGTGCTTTTTTGTTTGTTTGTTTAATTCAAAAATATTTTGAGCATTTTTAGTTTGAAATTCTGACTCATTTCATTGCAGATATTTTCAAGTTGCCATTTATTATCTTTAA